>NC_077239.1:31532133-32732133 GCF_947179165.1 Solanum dulcamara
AAGATAGATTGGGTATTGGAGAGAAGATTAATATCAAAGTCTATTTCCCTTTCGGGAGGGATACCTGGGAGATCATCGAGAAAAGCTTTAGGAAACTAATTAACCATTGAAATTGACTCAAGAGTAGGAGATTCAAAATTTGTATCCCTAACCCGTACTAGATTATAAATACAACCTTTGGGAATCATTTTCTAAGATTTTAAGCACGAGATGAATTGACCTTTAAGCACATAATTACTGTCTTTTCATTCTATGACTAGCTTATTTAGAAATTGAAACTTAACCACATGGGTTCTATAACATAAGGAAGCATAACATTCATAAAGATAATTAATACCAACGATAATATCAAAATTAGTGATATCGAGCTCTACAAGATCGCGTAAAGTAACTTTGTAAAGAATTAAGACCGAATAATTTTATATACTCTCTTAGCCAAAATTGACTCACCAAATAGGATTATAGACTGAAAAAGGCTCTAACAAGGTTTCAGGACTAACAATAAATTTCATAGCAAGATAGGGAGTAATGATAGAGTAGCACCCGGATACAACAATGCATAAATATCAAACTCAAAGACTTTTAACATACACATCAGAACATTAGTAGACTCCTCCAAATCCTGCCTAGTATGAGGAGCATATAATCAGTTTTGGTGCTAACTCCCACCAGAACCTGTAGTAGCACCCTACTGAACAGTCGACCTGTAGCCTGAGTCTAGGCTTGGAGTCGACCACCACTTCTACAATCTCTTGCATGGTGACCCGCTTACCACACCTAAAATATGCACCCAATCCTGCCAAGCATTCCCCCTATGGTTCTTTCCACACTTCTTGCATGCGAGGATGCCTTGACCACTTGGAGATCCTCTTTGAATCTTAGGGTTAGATACCCTATCCTTGTCAAACTTTGGAGCCGGAATGTTTAAAGAATTTTGATCGGAGTAATTTTTTTGAAAATAAGGACGACCACCATTTTTGAACTTATAGTGTGAAAAGTCACCACTATCGGTCCTTTTCCTCTTGGAGTCCCTTGACTTCTCCCTAATCTTTTCCTGCTCAATTTGCTTGGCATGAGTCATGAGCCTTGAGATATAAATTTCCTTGAGTAGCATGAAAGTTTTGCACTCTTTGGACACCAAGTCCGAAACACCCAACATAAACTTGCACATGCGAGCTCTAGAGTCAGATACAATGAACATGGTATACTTTGACAATTGTGTGAAGTTAAGGGCATACTCCCTTGCTTCAAGTTTATGAATTCCTAAATTTTAGCCTCCCTTACCTCAAAAGGAATGAAATAGTCAATAAACACCTCTATGAACTCATCCAAAGCAATGGAACCTGCTTCTCTAGCTCCTCCCACCTTTCCATTGATCAAACCAACTTCTAGGAACTCTTTTCAATTGGTAAGTAACCAACTCCGCCATCTCCACCGGGATTACTCCTATAATCTCCATGACCTTGTGATGCACTCTATAAATTCTTGTGGATCCTCGACCACTTTGACTAATGAAAAATCGATGGACTTATCCTCATGAAATCAAGAACCCTTGTTGCCACTATACGCAAATTTGGGTTCATGAGAGAAACAACTTCCCTATTAGCTTGAGCCGCCACAACTTGAGCAAGCACTTAGAAAGCACCTCAAAACTCTACATTAGAGACTTGCTAGGCCAAAGGATCATTTAGAGCTTGTTGCTCCACTTAAAAATTACTTCTCAGGGGAGTTCTTTATGGAGGCATAGTTTTTTAATCACAAATAGAAAGCGTTAAAGGGAAAAGACTTAGAGTTCAACTTTATCGCCCGACATAGGAATGATGAAAGAAGTGAAGTTTTCTAAATGCCTTATAGACTCCTATTCATATATGTGGTACACTTTACACCCATGAACAAAATGCTACTTCATGTGACATGTTAGATTCCCTTAGATACCTTAAACTTTGTGCTTTGATACCAAGTTTGTTACAATCTAAGATATGCCTTAGATATGACACGACAATTAGAATCCTGAGGGACTCCAACCAAGCCTCTCAGCATACATCACATACATAAGGTAAGTAAAGACATCGATGAAATCATAATGTAGAAGACAAGTCTCTAAAGTGAAATCTCAAAATAAGCAGAGTACATTCTCATGACTGTCTAAACATGCCTCTACTTCTATTTGATGGAGATTAGGATAAGTTCCTAGCTCAACAAAACATAAATAATAAAAGTCATAGAAATATAGAGTAAAGCATAAGTGTTGCATCCTCAAAATATGAGGACTCACCAATAATGAAATAGTAACTAAATAGCTAGCCACGAATGGGAGGATGAGTGTGATGATCGTCAAACCCTATATTATGATACAATATAGACAAATGTAATGACCTCCAAGGTCATTTTCATGTTTTTATGTGTTTTTACCATTTAACCTTCCCGTAGCTCTTTTATAGTTCTTGTGTGGTGTTGGGATGGGTGACACACTTTTCAAGGTGTTCAATTGAATTTTGAGGTGATTTGGCCATTTTTGAGGCTTAAGGTTTGAAAACGTTGACTTTAGTCAACATCTAAAGATTCGGACATCGTATGAGAATTCCAACGATTTCATCAGCTCCTAGAGGTCCATTTTAGTCTAGAAGAAAGGTTGGTTTGGGTTTGGAGTGTTCGTTTTGAGTTTAGGTGGTTTTGTCGTTTTAACTTGAAGTTTTGGACAAGGTTTGACTTCGGTCAATATTTTGAGTAAATGCGCTTGGATGGAAATTTCGTTAGCACGGTTAGATTTAGAATATTGATTTTTTCTAGAACGGCCTTTGTTTCAGTTGTTGAGGTGCTCGAAATGAGTTTTTGGCCATTTGTGCATTTTAAGTGTTTTCTTTAAAATCCTTTGACCTTGGTCAATATTCTGTCGAAATGACCTCCGTTGGGAAATCCATCGATTTTTTTGAGTCCGAAATATTACTTCCATTTGGGTAGTATAGTTCGTTTACGTTTGCAGGATTTCGAATGAATTCCAAACATCAATCGGATAAAAACTCAATTCTCCAAAGTTCAGCACCAACTAAACTATTGGTGCAAGGGCTTTTGCTCTTCGCATTCGCGACCTAGGGGTCTGTGATCACGAAGTACTGAGACACTAGGCATCACGGTCACATGATTAACCATCATGATCACGATGGTTTAGCTGGACCAGACTTCTTAATCACGAGGCCTAGATCGCGATCGCGATGAATAAATTCACTGATTTCAGTGAACTAAAAGACCCATTTCCAGCAGCTAAGTCCCATTTTGGGACTTAGTAATTTTGGGATTTTGAGAGTAATTCTCAGCCATTTTCGATCATTCTTTCTTCGGTGTGTTGGGAATTCTTGCGGGGACATTTCAAGACCCTTTCCCGTCCTAAAAACCTTATAAGTTTCACTAAATTTTGTTGTTTCTTGCATTTTGAACTATTCTAGGGCTTGAATTTGGTGGGATTGTTTGATCTCTTTCGGTGCTCAGAATGTTCCCATTTTTGAGACACAAGTTCCTTGAGTCATTTGAGACTTTGTGATGGAGTTGGTTTTTCAATTTTGTGCGCGGGTCCTAATGTCGAATTTTGATCCAATTTTAGTTCTATTTTTAATTATAGCAATGTGAGTATCGTTAGCCTTATTTTGATGTGTTCTTCAATAATTTCATAGAGTGACATCGTTTGGAGGCAGGCCGGAAAGGAAAGACTAAAGTTTAGTCATTTTGGTGCGGTTTTAACTTTGAGGTAGGTTATGGCTTACCCTTCTTAGACTTGGCTTGGTTAGAATTGGTATGTTTTGACTAGCAATGCATGATTAGGGTGGTGAATTAAGTATTGATATCTTATTGAGGAATTTAGAGATAATGATCATCGTTAGTGACTAGTTGGGGTTTAATTGTTGGATCCTTAGTTTAGGTGATATCTTGACTTGCTTACATCGTTAGAATTCTTAGAACTTGGTCCTAGGTGATTTGAACCTAGGATATTAGTTGGTTGACTTTTACGGTTTTGGTTGGTTACTTGATATGATTTTTGGCTTATGTTTATGCCTTTGTTGCTTATGATATTAAAATATTGGGACCGAGGCCGTACTTTCCATGAACCAGAGTCTCGGGTGAGAGTCATATGATTTTTGACATACTATTGGTCTTATTTACCTCGATGATGTTAAAAGCCCTATTTAAAAAGAAAGAGTAAAGGATGATAATACGATGTTTGGTTGATGAATAAATAGGAGCAATTTAAGAAAAAATTGATGAGCTCGAGGTATGATTCTGGGCGGCCCTTTTATTTATTTTGGGCTACACTTTATTTCAATTGATAAGCTGAAGGTGTGAATTTTGGAAGGCCTATTGATACATATTCTAGGTTATTATTTTAATATTGATGAGCTCGAGGGTTATTCCGAGAGCTTCATGATACTTTTGGAGGATGTTAAGCCTTAACTACGAGTTATAATTATGCATTCTCTTGGTATTTTATTAGTTGTGATTATTGATATGACTACATGATTGGTTGGACTCTCTTGATTACCGTATGATTATTCTCGTACCCTATTTTTCCATATTTGTAGTTTATGTTTCTCTCTTATTGTTATTAGTATCATCGCACTACGTATTATATATTTATTATTTTTGAGCTCGATCGGCCTATGATGCCTATTGAGTACTCCATATTTTGGTACTCATACTGCACTTCTGCATCTTTTTAATGCAACTCCCAGTTTGAGCCACCCTCAGCGCATGCCTAATCATCTGTAGCTGAGCCAGATCCGGATTGTGGTGAGCTTCCAGCGTTTAGAGACTTTCTACATTTCCTCTTTGCTCTGACTTGTATTTTGTATTTTGGACAGTTAGTTCTGAATTGTATATTTACAAATATATATATATATATATATATATATATATCATCAGTTTTGTACATAGTAACTCTTGTATAGGAGACACCAGGTCCGGAGCTTGGTCTAGTGTCAGTTCGTCAATTTTGATCACTATTGGATCTTTTGTATATTTTATATCGTATTTACATATCTATATGCTAGCCCGACTATTCTTTTGTTATATTTTTTTGCTTTCACCTTCTTATATTATAAATAATTTAATTAGATTGAGATTTGATTTCTGCATTAGTTGGGTTTGTCTTGCCTACTCGGGGGTTTTGATAGGCGCCATCATGGCCCGGATTCGGGGGTTAAGTATGTGAGAAATATGCATAATATAGAAATGGTAGCATGTTGAGCTTAAAACATGTGATGCAGGACCAATAATTATTTAAAAACATGAGATTTGAAATAATAAGTCAAAACATATGGTCAATGCATCACTTTAAATAATCATAAGAGCTCATAAGAAGAAAGTATATGTAAGACCTTGAAAGTTGAAAAGTTGGATCAAAAAGGAAAATTCATGAAAAGTCGACTATCCCCAAATCTACGAGTTAGTCTATGACTCCAATGGACTTTTATGGGTTGTAGAGATGAGTCGTGGACGTGAGTTCAGCACTGGAAATTTGACTAAGGCATGATCAAGGTTAACGAGTCACTTAATGACTCGTAGGAACCATGAAGACTCGTAAAGAGGAGTCGTGGTGAAACTTTGTATGATTATGAAAGTTCAATGATTTCAAGCATTATCATGGTTTTTATCTAAATTGATTAAGTCTATGAGTTTTACTCTAAATTTAAGTATGAATTATGATCATGGATTACAAGTATGTTCAAGTTATGAATTCCATGCAAGATTTGAAGAAAGAGGACTAGGACCCTATGTGGTGAACCAGGGACATAATGACATGGATTATGCAAGTATGATATTGTAATGTTGAAAAGCCAATACTCACATTGCAAGTATGACATGATAATGAGCTAGTCTATGAATTACAAAGTTTATGAACAAGTTATGATACATACTAAGCACGATTATTATGTTATGTATTTCATGAGATTTGACTTAGCACCGAATGATGACCTGAGGTGGGGGATCGACCTACGGGGTCCTTATATAAAGTCTTATGTCTCATAACTACATGCCACCATAGGATTGCCTTCATGGCCTACCTAGTGGATACACATATTGCACATGTACATGACCCGCCTAGCAGGGTAGAGTCTACCTTGGCAAGTAGATTCTCCTTTTCTTCTTTGTATGGGGAGACAACAAGATTCCATGTTATAGATCGCATGGTCTTATTGTCAGTTATGGTTCCTATCCCACATATGTATATGCTCTTTATTTTTATTTGTGATTTCTATGATGTCTTTAAATTCTTTGATCATTATGGAAGTTCCTCATGACTTACTTAATCTCTTTTATCGCACTTGATAGTTGATCATTGCATCTTATGCCATTCATTGCATGTCATACCTACATACTTAGTACATTCAAATATACTAGCGCATATTGTTTCCTACATTGTCTCATAATATAGGGGTTGAGGATCACTCTCCTATAACACATGGCTAGTAGAGTTCTGGCTGATGAAGTGTTGGTGAGTCCTCATCTATTGGGGGTTGGTTATGCGTTGTTGTTCCTTAATTCAAAAGACTTTGTTCTATTCATATTATTAAGGGTGAGCTAGGGACATATCTTAGCCCCCCGCCCTTCTTAGTTAGTAGAGGCACTAGTTGGAAATTGTTATAGAGTCTATGTCGTCAAGTTACTTTCATCTTTTATGATTCATAATTAGACTCTTACTATGATATTTTTACATTTACTTTACCTTGTATATTCTTAATTAAATGTCAAGAGTCTTGGTTGGAGCCCTTCAGGGTTTCGATCATTGTGTTACAACTAGGCCATAGGTCAAATTATGACAAACTTGGTATCAAAGCACAAGTTTTAATATGTCCTATGGTATCCAATATGATGCATCAAGTAGAGTCTTATTCATGGGTGTGAAGCAATCCACATCTATGAATATGAGGCTATAAGGTATTTTAGGAAACTCTCACTTCTTTCATAATTTATGTCGTATGATAGAGAATACTTTAAGTCTTCCTTTCCTTAACGATTCTCCTTTTTAATTTTTCATAAATGCCTCCAAGAAGAGAACCTATGCAAAGAGAAATCAATGCTAATGAGGACCAAGTTTCTCTGATTCCTGAAGAAAATGGTACCTTACCCAACCAAGTGACTAATGTGGAGTTCTGGATTGCTTTTACCATGCTAGCCTAAGTACTGGCCAATCAAGGGGTTGCTGCTCCTCTTAGTATACCTACTTTAGCTTTTAGAGTGAGGGACTTTGCAAGAATGAACCCTCCCAAGTTCTCGAAAGTGGATGAGGACCCCCAAGACTTCATTGATGAGGTGTATAAGATAGCGAGCATTATAGGGGTGACTTCGGAAGAGAAAATGGAGTTGGTGTCCTAACAACTCAAAGGTGTTGCTAAAGTTTGGTACACTCAATGGAAGTTGAAGAGAGTTGATGACGGTCCTATTGGTTGGGAAGCCTTCAAGCTTGCTTTCCTTGATTTCTAAATTTCTCTTGAGCTAAGGGAGTCAAAGGGGTTGGAGTTCATCAATCTTCAACAAGGCAACATGGGTATGAAGGATTATGTCCTCAAGTTTACTAAGCTATCCAAGTATGCTCCTTCATTGGTTATTGATCCACGTGCCCGAATGAGTTAATTCATATCGGGGGTGTCTGACTTGGTTACAAAGGAGTGTTGTACCGCTATGCTTTTTAAGGAAATGGACATATTTTGACTCATGACTTTTGTCGAACAAATTGAGGGAGAAAAACTCAAAGAGATGAGAATGAAGGATTTTAAGAGGGCCAGTATAAAGGTGGGTTCTCTAATGCTTGGACCGGTGGAGGTGTTAGTGGATGTTCTCAACAAGGCCAAGGTTCGAAGAAGTTTTTTAGAGATAGGGTTCCATTCCCTAAAGTTCAAGAAGGAGGTGTGAATGCTAGTAACCCTTTCTTTCCCTAAGTGTTCAAAGTGTGGAAAGAATCATGGAGGGAAATGCTTGATGGGAATGGGTTCATGTTATGGATGTGGAAAAATGGGCCATAAGCAATCCGAGTGCCCTCATGTTGCGTATAAATATCTAGAAGGTCACAATTAAAGAGGACAAGTGCAATAAGGCAACCAAGCTCAACCAAAGGGTGGCCAATATAACAACCGATTCTATGCTCTTCATGCTAGGCAAGATGTGGATGAGACTCCCAAAGTGGTCATGGGTATGTTACAGGTCTTTAACTTTGATGTTTATGAATTGCTTGATTCGTGTGCTTCCATGTTGTTTGTTATGAAGAAAGATGGGTCACTCCGAATGTGTATAGATTACCGATAATTGGATAAGGTTACCGTAAAGAACAAATATCCAATTTCGAGGATAGATGATTTGTTTGACCAATAACAAGGAGCAAGTTACTTCTCTAAGATTGATCTCCATTCCGGTTATCAACAACTAAGGGTAAGGGAGTGTGATATTCCCAAAATGGTATTTCGAATGAGGTATGATCATTTTAAATTTATAGTCATGACATTTGGGTTGACTAATGCTCCTGCTATCTTCAAAAATTGATGAATCGTATTTTCAAGCCATACTTTGGATATGTTTGTGGTTGTTTTCATCAATGACATTTTTGATTTACTCTCAGAATGAGGAAGATCATATGAGTCATTTGAGGATTGTGTTGCAAATGTTGAGACACTAGCAATTATTTATCAAGTTCACTAAGTGCGAATTTTGGCCAAGGGAAGTGGCATTTCTTGGTCATATAATGTCCGGTGATGGGATTAAGGTTGATCCAAAGAAAAAGAAGGCGGTAAACTATTAGCCTAAACCATTGTCTCTTTTGGATATTAGAAGATTTTTGGGCTTGGCTAGATACTATAGAAAGTTTGTTGAAGGGTGTTCCTCTATTTCTTTACCTTTGACTAGGTTGACCTAGAAGAAAGTGAAGTTTCAATGGTCGGATGAATATGAGAAGAGTTTCTAAATATTGAAGAATCGTCTTACGTCGGCTCTTATTTTGACTTTGGCCGGTGGTGTAGATGGGTTTGTTTTCTACTGTGATACCTCACGTATGGGTTTGGGTTGTATTTTTATATAACATGGTAAGGTTATAGCATATGCCTCTAGGCAATTGAAAGTGCATGAATGGAACTATCCAATCCATGATCTTGAACTTGCGGCGGTTGTGTTTGCATTGAAAATTTGGCGTTATTATCTTTATGGGCTTCATATTGATGTGTTTACTGACCACAAAAGCTTGCAATATGTGTTTTGCCAAAGATACTTGAACCTTAGGCAAAGAAGGTGGCTTGAACTTCTAAAGGACTATGATATTAGTGTGTTGTACCATCTAGGTAAGGAAAATGTGGTAGTCGATGATCTTAGTTGGTTATCCATTGATAGTGTTGTACGTGTTGAGGAGGTAAGAAGGAAGATAAAGGATGTCTAGAGATTGGCACGTGTAGGTGTGTGGTTGGTTGATTCAAATAATGGGGTGTTCTTTTACATAATGGTTTGGAATCGTCTCTTGTGGTGGAAGTTAAGGCTAAATAAGACCATGATCTGATTTTGGTTGAATTGAAGAAGTTAGCTACCGAAAAATCCATTTAGGCTTTCTCCTAAAGGGGAGATGAGGTACTTCATTATCAAGGTCGATTGTGTATTCCTAATATTGATGGTCTAAGAGAGTTGATATTAGATGAAGCCTAATAGTTCACGGTATTTGATTTATTCGGGATCCACAAAGATGTATCGTGATCTGAGGAAAGTGTATTGATGGAATGATATGAAGAAGGACATAGCGGAGTTCGTGGCTAAGTATCCAAATTATCAACAAGTGAAAGTTGAGCATCAAAATCTGGGAGGTTTAGCTCAAGACATTAATATTCCCACTTGGAAGTGGAAAGATGTGAATATGGACTTTATGATGAGTTTGCCTCGTACGTGAAGGAAATACGATTCTATTTAGGTTGTTGTAGACCGAATGACTAAGTCGGAAAATGTTTTACCAGTTAAGACTTCTTATGATGCCAAAGACTATTCTAAGTTGTACATGCGTGAACTTGTGAAATTTCATGGTGCTCCTTTGTCTATTATATCGGATAGGGATAGTCAATTCACTTCACATTTTTGGAAGTAATTTTCAAAAGGTCTTGATATGAAAGTTAAGTTAAGTACTGTTTTTCATTTTCAAAATGATGGAGAAGCCGAAATAATGATTCAAACTTTGGAAGAAATGTTAAGAGCGTGTGTTATTGATTTTAAAGGAAGTTGGGATGAGCATTTGCCATTGACTGAGTTTGCCTACAATAACAGTTATCACTCTAGATCTAAATAGATCCTTTTGAAACATTGTATGAAAGAAGATGTAGGTCACCAGTGGGATGGTTCGAAGTAGGTGAGATGGTGTTGATTGGTCCCGATTTGGGAGTTGATGCAATGAAGAAAGTAAGGCTTTTAAGAGAAGGATTGAAAATGGCTCAAAGTCGCCAAAAGTCCTATTTGGACACTAGAAGAAGACAACTTAAATTTGAGGTGAATGATTGGGTCTATTTGAAAGTTTCACCCATGAAGGGTGTAATACATTTTGGTAAGAAAAGAAAATTGAGTCCTAGATATGTTAGACCTTATAGAATAGTGAAGCATATTGACAGGTGGCATATTAGTCAGATTTGATGTTTGAGTTGCCAATGGTTCACCCGGTATCTCATGTGTCGATGTTGAGAAAATTTGTGGGTGATCCAAATTCAATTGTGACATTGGAAAATGTGAATGTTGAAGAGAATTTGACTTATGAGAAGGTTTCGATGGAAATTTTAGATAGGCAAGTAAAGAGGTTAAGGAATGAAATTATTACGTCCATCAAGGTGTTGTGGAGAAATCAACAAGTAGAGAGTGCTATGTGGGAAGCATAAGCGGACATGATAAAGCTTTATCTGTATATCTTTCCTTCCACTCAAGCCTAAGGTACTAAGTTGCTCATGATCGAATCAATTAAATTCCTACGTTTCAGTTTCGTATGTCTTTCTTATGGATGTATGTTCATGAAATTGGTTTTAAAAATATGATTTATGTTAAGAATTGAAAATATCATGGGTTATGTTTTTCTATGTGTCATCGTATTCATGTTGGGTTGTTAGTCCTCGGTCCATGTCCTTTCTATGATAAGTTAATTTCATTTGAGGAGGAATATTCCCAAGGGAGAGATATTGTAAGATCCCGAAAGTCAAAAAGTTAGAACTAAAGAAAACTTTCCCCAAAATAAGGACAACATCAGATTTATGAGTCTTCCTACGACTCATAGTACTTCCAACGACTCGTAGAGACGAGTCATAGAGGGAAGTCTTGGATTGTTCAGAACCAAAGGTAGGTGAGGTTCTACGACTCTGCAGGATGAGTCGTAGACCAAATGATGAGTCATAATATCGATTTGTGGTGAAAGTTCTGAGGATTGATCCACGGGTTTCTTTCACCCATGGAGTCCCAAGGTTTCACTCAAAAATCTCATTATCTTTAAACTCTATTTTGATGAATTATGTTGGGCTTTTTCAATTATATTTTTAATCATTATCAATGATCATTATAAGTATGTTTCTACGTTAATTGCAAAATTTCAAGTTAAATTATAAATACCCGTGCGTGAAGCTTTTTTCAGTGATAATACACATGAAGTATGATTATGAAGGTTTAATGATTTCAAGCATTATCATGGTTTTTATCTAAATTGATTATGTATATGAGTTTTAAACTAAATTCAAGTATGAATTATGATCATGGATTACAAGTATGTTCAAGTTATGAATTACATGTAAGATATGAAGAAAGGTGACTAGGACCCTATGTGGTGACCTAGGGACCTAATGACATGAATTATGCAAGTATGATATTATAATGTTGAAAGGCCAATACTCACATTACAAGTATGACATGATAATGAGTTATTCTATGAATTACAAAGTTTTTGAACAAGTTACGATATATGCTAACCACAATTATTATGTTATGAATTCCGTGGGATTTGACTTAGCACCAAATGATTATATAAATTCCCTTGTCTCATAACTACGTGCCACCATATGATTGACTTTATGGCCTAACTAGTAGATCCACATATAGAGTATGTACATGACCCGCCTAGCGGGGTAGAGTCAACCTTAACAAGTAGATTCCCCATTTCTTTATTGTATGGGGAGACAACAGGATTCTATGTTATATCTCGCATGGTCTGATTTTTTGTTATGGTTTCTATCCAACATATGTATATGCTCTTTATGTCTATTTGTGATTTCTACGATGTCTTTAAATTCTTTGATCATTATGGAAGTTCCTCATGACTTACTTATTCTCTTTCATCACTCATGATATTTGATCATTGCATTCTATGTCTTTCGTTACATGTCATTCCTACATACTTAGTACATTCAAACGTACTAATACATATTATTGCCTATGTTTTCTCATATTGTAGAGGTTAAATATCATACTCCTATCACACGTGGCTAGAAGAGTTCCAGCTGACGATGTGTTGGTGAGTCCTCATCTATCGAGGGCTGGTTATGAGTTGTTGTTTCTTGATTCAAAAGACTTTGTTATATTCGTATTATTAAGGGTGAGCTAGGGACATATCTTAGTCCCTCGCCCTTCTTAGTTAGCAAAGTCACTAGTTGGACAATGTTATAGAGTCTGTGTCGTCAAGTTACTTTCATCTTTTATGATTCTTTATTAGACTCTTACTATGATATTTTGTACTTACTTAACTGTCACGACCCAACCCCGTAGGCCGCGACTGGTGCCCGAGTTGGGCACCCAAACATACCCTAATCCCAAATTAGCCTTTTTAATCGAATAAACATATGTAGTGATTAGAAGAAATTACTAAATATATCATAAAAGTAGATATAGGCACGAGGGTTGATAGACCGTCACAAAATACACAAAACCCAAACCATATATACAAAACCCACAACATAACTCTGTCTACAGACCTCTACAGATGATAGCATAGCCATATGACGGGACAGGGCCCCGTCGTACCCCTGACCAACATATTCAAATATACAGAGATAAAGTCAGTACCAAAATACAAGCTCCGAACAAGGGAGCACTGTCAATAACACAGCAGATGTCCTAAACCGGCGGATCAGCAAATCAAACTTTGGTACCTGCGGGCATGTAACGCAGCCCCCGAAGAAAGGGGGTCAGTACGAAAAATGTACCGAATATGTAAAACATGAACTGTAATAAGTAAAACCATAATCTGAATAGTAGGTGCAGAAAACGAAATAAATGTTCAAAATTTCAAAATGCTTATCATAATCACAAATCATATATGCAAAGACATATGCCATATCCGGCCCCATGTCATGGGACTCGGTGAACAAAACGTGGTCGCCCTCCTGTCATTGGCGCCACAGCACATCATAACACCAGAGTAGGGAATATCTCCGTAACAGATCATATCATATCAGATGGCCATATCAAATCATATCAAATCATATGTGTACATGGCACAGCATAACTCCGTGGCATAACATACACCACAACCCATGTACATGTCATACCTGCCCCCTCACGTCGGGGCACGGCGAAAAATGCAGAGAAGTATGCTTGATAACATATCCTGGCCCAGGCTCAGTGAAAGAATGGTTACAGTATGCACGAGTAGAGTAGTGAGAAACTAAATGCAATTTAAAATATAAAAACATTTATAGAGACTTAATAGCGTAATCCTGATGACAAGTCATATAAAAGAAACTGAGCTATAATCATAGTGTACTTCTTTCCTATGTCACGATGGTCTATGTCAAAACAGTCTTTCAGAAATCATTTTCCATATTTCGAAACATAATATGGGGATCAATTGAATAATTGAAATAACTATCATTTAAAAATCCAGATAATAGTTATTTCAAGTAACCTTCGATTGTCATTATGAATTATACTAAA
Organism: Solanum dulcamara; assembly: GCF_947179165.1. Lineage (NCBI taxonomy): Eukaryota > Viridiplantae > Streptophyta > Magnoliopsida > Solanales > Solanaceae > Solanum > Solanum dulcamara. Next base: position 31,546,039 of record NC_077239.1, read on the forward strand.
GCATGAATTATATCAAAAGATGAATTATACCAAAATAGGATGGCTGGAATCAAACTCATGTATCAAAATATAAAGATATAATTTTTAGGAATTTACGAACATTAGCCATCCTAGTGTCTCTAAGAATAGGAGTTTCTTTGGAATTTATACCTTCGTCCGTTTGTTTCATATAAATCATGCCAAAAGAAAGAAGGTTAGCTTTACATACCTTTAGTGTTTATCCACACACAACATGTATATGCTGCCTCATACCTATATTAATAGGTTAAGCGTTATGGTTAATATATGGAAAGGCATAAAACGTTTTTATCGTTAGTAGATTATTTCTAACAAACAAAAAAAAACTGGACAGCACCTCCCCTTAACTTCATCACCCTTTTTCGAGTATATAAAAGTAAAACTGGGTTTTAGAGTCTAAATGAACGTTTTAGCTCTATCAAATAGCTTTCCAAAACATCTTTAATCAACCAAAACGGAGATTTACACAAGGAGTTATGCTAAATTTACTAACAGCAGTCCCATCCAAAAACGGGTTTGCAAAACACAAAATTCTGGGTAGCAACTCCCTTATATTGCTCACTTTTTTTCCACTTTCAAATTAGTCATAAAATCCCCAAGCAACATCAATAATCACACCTTCAAATTCCATGTCAAGACAAGCCAAGACGATATTCAAAAATACTCCAAATCTGTCCATTTTAATACCAACACTAATCATGGGATTTTCTTGCTTCCAAGTCCATTTAATACAAGTTAATATCTTCATTATAACCTTAATTATCATTAATATTCCAATCTCAACAAGAACAATAACAACCTATCAAAATAGCCCTTAACTAACAACATAAAGATGTTCAAAAACCTCATGAACACCTACCACAAGCCAAGCAAAACACCTATAATTTTTACACCTTATTTCATATTATTTTTCAACAATTTTCGTGACCTATTGCAGCAGCCCCTCAACATAAACATCACTCATTTAAATTCAAGAAAGCCATGTTAATATCACCACAAGTCCTACCATATCCCACAAACGAATTTCAACCTCAACTTTAACCATTTAATCCCTTCATTCTCATCCCAAAATCCATAACAATAACAATCAAATACTAAGCAAAATTAATTCATTATTTTCCACACCAAAACAGCCCCAAACGTCTCCTACCATGCCTCAACATCAACACCCATAATTTCATACATTCATCAACTCACACAAGCTTCAATTACCTTCAAGATGAGGGAAAAATGAAAAAGGAGATGAAATCTTACCTTAGGCTTTTATGAAATAATTTGCTTGAAAATTTGAGGGCTTGGTCAAAAACGTTTTTTTGCTTCTCTAATGGATCCATCCTTGCTTCCATAACCTTGAATAATCACCACACTTAATCCCTCAATTTCTCCCTCACTCTCAAGCTTGTCCGCCTCTCTATCTCGTTACTTCTCTCTATTCTTTCTTTCTCAAAAGTTTAGGAAATTTGGAGAAGATGAGGAATTCTCTCTCTTTCTTGAACATTCTGGAGTTGGGACACGTTTTTGGCTGCTATTTTGGTCAAAATGAAGACCATGTGTGCTGCCCAAGGTGACTAGATGTCCCCTACTAAAGCATGGGCCAATTAGAATTGGCCATGTGGCAGTGGGGATCACTTTTCATCCCACTATTTAATTTAATTCATCTCAATTAATCTCAAATTTCCACTTAATAATTCAACCATGGTTAATTAATCCCTAATCTCAATTAATATTTATATATCAGTAGAAATTTGAAAACCGGTCGAGCCATTTTTAAAATTCGGAATTAAAATTCGCAGCCAGCACCTTTGTTCAGTAAAACTGTCATATCTCTTGATACCGATATCGAATAAATTACCAAAACCTATGGTTGGAAATATAATCCAATTATCTACAACTTTTATTTTATAAGGTTTCCCAAATTCCTGAGCCATGATGGCGTTAGGGTCTCCCCAAGTCAGATTGCCCAAAAACATAACTTAAAAACATCTTTTTGGAGGGCTCACACTTGGATTTGGCTCAAGGGTCCTCCTTGAGTTGTGTTTAACTTCACATACATTATCCATATAAATTATCATATGTCCTTTTTATAAAAATCTATTAAGTGGGCTCCACCTCAGCTCACGGTTAAGCCATCTATAGCCATAGTAAAACAATATTTTTTTCGGGGTGTAACATTAACCTTATGCATGCTTAATGATATTTCAAGATCTTGGTTGGAGCCCTCTGGGGTTTCAATCGCTATATTACGACTAGGCCCTAGGTTGGGTCGTGACCATTTAGTTCTACAATGATTAATTAAATACTAATAAGAATATCCCAATTGGAGAATATGATACTAGTAAAAAGTTACACATGTTCCTAAAATTTCCTTGAAACCTTCCAAAGAGGGTCTTTTTTCTCAAGTACGAAATTACCCTTGAACTCCGGTCAACCTCACTTGCTTTGCACCTGCAAGATGTAGGTGCACTTTTGCTCGGCGCCGTTCTTCCCCTTGCATCTACTTGCACCTGCGAAACATAGGTGCACTTTTACTAGGTGCCATTCCTTGTCAACATGTTTAGTGTTTTTTCATCTCAAATCTTTCATTCTTCATGTTTCAAAGAAATGTCTTCATATAAGAGAACAAAAGGCTAAAATTCTTTCAATTAACATTAAAATATAGAAATAATTCATATTGAAGATTCGAATAAGTTTGTAACATACCAACTCATCAACAAACGTACAACTAACACCTTGGGTGCACAAAAAGGCACTAACACTGCCTTCAATGTGGTATCGCCCAACTGATGGCTGGATTGCGGGGTTGGGCATGCAAAACGAGCATTGTCGAGTATAATGGGTATTACTTGTTGTACAAATATTTGATTGACAAATGGTTTGTTGAGTTAGAAACTAGACTCAAATACATTTAATTTGATAGGTTATGAGTCACATAACCCTTTCTAGTCTAGGAGATATATTTATTTGAAGTTGACACTTGTATGAACCTATACGAAAAACTTCATCATAGGGGAAGTTTTCAACTCAACTTTGTGTTAATATTTCATTATGACCATGATTCACATACAACACACTTTCCACACTTAAGACTTGACCTTTACACCTAGATACATTCAAATTCACGAGTTTTGGATCTAACTACATACATAAAACAATTTAAATTTTAACCCGAAGGTTTGATGTGTTACAGAATCATCCTATACTTTTCTCCATGGAGAATACGAAGCAATCGACAAAGATTTTCCCACCCTTATCGTCGTCTTACGCTATGACTGTGCCAACTATATATATATCTCCATCTTTTTGCGCCTCTGGCGCAAAAAGATGAAGCAATCGACAGTGTTTTCTCGACCACTTAATCGATATTTATAAGATTCTCAAAATCTGAAACATCCAAAATGTTTTTTTCCTTTATGGTCTTTTCCATTTAGCTTAATCCAATTCTTATGTATGTGTTGCCATCTGTGATCCATTCATTAGCCGTGAATTGTTTGTACTCGTGTTGGTGATGCCGCTAAGAGGTTGATTTGTCTTATCTGTATTGTGAAGATAAAATTGAAACTAATTCATTAGGTGGAGGAAGACAATTTTCAAGTAAAAAGTGAGATCCAAAAAAAAACAAGTGAGAAAGAGAGGATTTATGTGAATTTTGTGGGTGTGAGAAATAGTGATGGAGATGGATGCGATGTAGATATCTTTAGTTGTAGGAAATATTTTTAGTCGACACCCGACACTTTTTATGAGTTTTTAAAGTGTAAGTTTAATTATACTCCCACCATTCCATTTTAGTTGTCATTTTTTGCTTTCGGAAGTCAATTTGACTAATTTTAAAATTAAATTATATTACTTTAACTCAATATTATAAAGTAACAACAACAACAACAACAACAACAACAACCCAGTGAAATCCCACAATGTGGGGTCTGGGAAGAGTAAAGTGTACGCAGACCTTACTCCTACAAAGGTAGGATGGCTGTTTCCGGGAGATCCTCGGCTCAAAAGAAGTATAAAAAGAGGTCAAATAAGGCCAAAAAATTCAAAGCAATATTAGAAAGCAAATAACGAATAACGCAAATAACGAAAGCGACACAGATAAAATAGAGTAATCAAAGTACATAAAGTAATAGAGAGATAATAAAAGAAGTCAGAGCACATAAAATTATAGTGTACTAATGCACCTATATTCAAAAACTATATGAAAAGTACTATAAGTTACATTTTTTTCATATCAATATGATACAAAATATATCTGAAAATGTTAGTCAAAGTTCATATACCTTGAATCTCAAAAAAAAAACTATGACAACTAAAACGGAACGGAGGGAGTATCTATTAGAGGATATTTCAGACATTTCGCGTGACAAAATTTTGATGAACCCGAGCAAATGACGGATGAAATTTTCGCATTAGTATCCAAAAAGCCCACAAGGCCCACTTTTGAAGAAAAGGGGAAATTGGAATCCTGGGCATCACAACGGTCGAATTTAGGCTGATTTGAGGGAATCAAAATGCTTCGCTGTCTGCAGACTTCCACACACACATAGAAAGAGGAGAGAGAAAGAGGAGAGAGAGAGAGATAGAGAGATGGGGAAACGGAAGGGGAGGAGGGAGCAGAAGAAAGTTAGTTCAGAAGGAGGAGATGAGGGTAAAGAAGTAGAAGGAAGCAAATTCTTCGCCTGCTACTTGCTTACATCTATGTGCCCCAGGTTCAAGGGTCACACTTACATCGGGTTCGTTTCCTCTCCTTCATTATCAATTTAGGGTTCCAATGAGGGGAGTTTTTCTTTCATTTTGTTTTTGTTTTTGCTTAATACATGTAATTGAAGTCAGCATTTGACAAAGCTACATAGATTTATTTCCCCCTGCCATTGTTTTTATTTTAATTAATTAATTTCTAGTCTTTGAATTGGATGGATTGATTATGATTGAAACAGACAAAATAATATAATGATTTTGGCTTTCGGTAATCAATTAAGTAATTGTTTGGGCAGATTTACAGTGAACCCTCGCCGTAGAATTCGACAGCACAATGGAGAGGCGACGATGGGTGCATGGAGGACCAAGAAGAAGCGTCCCTGGGAGATGATTTTATGCATATATGGCTTCCCTACAAATGTATCCGCCCTCCAGGTACCTCTTTTTAACTATCTAATCTACATGTTTGGAGATTTATGTTATTTTAGAAAATCTATCCAAGCATGGACTTTGTTCTCGAGAAAACAATCCAAACGCCATAAACTGTTTTTGTTACCATAAATTTTGTTGGGTTACCTCTGGTCACTGACACTGAAAGGACTCAGAGTCTCTTAATGCAAAATTTTAAATGCTCCCACGGCTTATTGTTGCCTTAATTCTCATGTCAAATTTCCACTTTATTTCACAATTAGGCATATTCTCTTCGTTTGTGCCAGTTGGTGTTTGTCAATCTGAAACCTGAATTTAAGCTGTTTGGGGATATCACTTTTTTCTTCTTCTCTTTATTGCAGTTTGAGTGGGCCTGGCAGCATCCAGTAGAATCCCGTGCAGTTAGACAGGCAGCAGCATCATTCAAAACTCTTGGAGGAGTTGCTAATAAGATAAAATTGGCACATACAATGCTTACTCTCCCTGAGTGGCAAAGGTATGTATTTTGTTTTCCCTGAGGTGGACCGACGAGTCTTATCATTTTGTTCTCCTGGAGTCTCATTAAGTTTTGTCTTCTATGTTCAGCCTAAATCTCACAGTAAATTTCTTCTCCACAAAATACAAGATGCACTCAGCCTGTTGTCCCAGTATTCCAGAGCACATGAAAGTCCGTGTTTGTGCACTGGATGAACTTCCTTGTTATACAGGAATTGACAGGGATGAGTATACAACCAACGAGTGGGAAACTAGTGAAGAATATGAGGGGAGCAGTGAAGAATTAGTTGACAGAAGATCAGCCGGCTCCACAAATTCTAACAGTTCTTTGAGTAATCAAGACAAAGACAACATCAAAGAAAATGACGATGAACAAACTGATTGGAGAGAGCTTGACGAACGGTCATCTTCAATTCAAAATAGCACTCCCGGTCTAGAGCACTCATACATTATCATTGACTCCCCAGCGGAAAGGTCATCCTCAATTCAAAGTGGTTCCTTTCATGTTGCAGACAAGAAAGAGATACATGAATTGGATGATGAATTTGGTGGGAAGCAGCTGGGCGAGCAGGCCAACAGGCTGTTTTCAATAAAAACGGATGCCTATCATGATCCATTGGCAACTGGTTTGCCTAGTGAAGTTGAGGTTATTGATGTTTTTACTCCTCCTTGCTCCAAAGTGCGTGCAGACAACAAAAGAAGACTTTCGGCTAGTTGTCCTGAATTAATAGACTTGACAGACTCACCTATTTATGTCTAATACCTGGTTTTTTGATAACTGTCATCAAAATATTGTGCTAGCATGTCCGTCCTTGTTTATAAGTAAAGCATGTTAGAATATCTAATAGTGATGATGTTGATATCGTTACTGATTCTTTCAGCGGTAGCCGAACAAAAAGATTGTGATGCCTTAGCCAAGCACAACACCATTCATCCCCATCGATACAACAGCACATAAGCTTCATCTTCACCGTCATACATTCACAATCCGCAACAAAGAAAAGTTCTACCTAGCAACCACAAGAGAGCACCATTACTTTCACCCACTACTCTTACAACAGTTAATGTGTCTCAACCGTGAACACTTGAATTGAAGAGCGAATCTCCAACAACCAAAAAGCCAAAGAAAAAGAAAACCTAGATCTAGAAGAGATGAAGAACCAATTATCAGTTTCTCAAAGAGATGTGTAAAACAATGTATAACTACTGTATATATAATGTATAATTACATACATTATATATATAATTATATAATGTAAAAGCAAAAGAAAACCTAGATCTAGAAGAGATGAACCAATTATCAGTTTCTCAAAGAGAAGTGTAAAACAATGTATAACTACTGTATATATAATGTATAATTAAATAAAAAAAGGTGTACGTACATACACTTCATATTCGTTATTATACAATTAATATACACTCTTTTATATATATACACATTGTTATACAAATTAGTCAGATTGTGATTTTTTTTACATTAATAATAGTTAAATTAAAATATTGTTACAAAAGCATCAAAATAAGGAAGTTAAGTGCAATGTCATATATCATAACAGAGGTTAGCGAAACGAAGTCAAACCTAAGGAAAGATCTTTGAAATTATCTCTTGGTTTTGAGTTCTAAATAATAGGTGATTTCAAGAATGCTAGAACACTTATAAACCGAAAGAAACATAACGTTTGATTTTAAGGACTTGAATAATAGATTTGGAAGACCGTTATCTTGCTAGAAATCAAAATTTAAGTGCACTCATACTTTCAATCAACTTAACTTTTATTGTAATTTTATTGAATATCAAATAATATTTGTTTAATTACCAATAATTTAATTTTGTAAGACATAAATTCCGCTCAATGTTTGGAGATATTTCCATCAATCAACATTTTATAAAAGCATACAACCCCTACATGAAATGTTGATAGACTATTTAACTTTTTAAAAATAAATTTTACATTACATCAAAATTATAACTTAATTATTTTTATTATAGTTATAACTTTAAAATTAATTGAAATAATAGTTATTAAATTTGTGTTTGAAATAACCGTTAGACTACAAGTGCGATGCATGCCCATTTAAACCGGTACTCCCTTTGCCTCATATTACTTGTTCACATTACTAAAAAAATTTGTGCCAAATTATTTGTTGATTTACAACATCAAGATAGCATTAATCAAACTTTTCTCCTTTTTCCTTTAAAATTAATTCTTTAATACACATTGTAAAGTTCCAAGAAAGTTGTTTAATTGTTAATCTCGGTATTGATGGATAAAATATATAGATAGAGTGTATTAAAAAAATTAAAAGATAACTTAGTAAATTCACCCTTTATGATAACATCGAGATGAAGGAAATCACAAATATATAATTAAATATTACAATGCGGAAGCAACAACAGAAAAGAAGAAGAAAACTAATAAAAGATATGGGAAATTCAAAGGAAGGATCCAAGAATTTTCAAGGATTTGATGTTCCAAGGCCTTGACAAGATCCAAGTAACAACGTATAGATTTATGGAAGAAATCTAACATCTTTACTTGAGAAAATAAATCAAAACGATAAATTTGGATCTTGACCACTTTATGAGTAACTAAAGACAATAACTAGTATGTATAAACTAATCACCTTCTAAAGAATACCAAAAAGAATCAAAGATATCACAAGAAGAAATTACTTACCTTAACTATAACACTAGTAAAGGTTCAAAGATAAATTCTCAAAGAACAAGTCACAAAGGTTAAAAAGAACTCTTTCAAATATTATTAATATCAATGCAATATGTTTTTAATGGATGAAAAAGCACTTCTATTTATAGAATAAATAAAGTTGCTGCTAGCCCTAATAAAACTGTCATGCCCCGAGTCTACACCGTAGGCGTGACCAGCACTTAGAAATCATTCCTGGTTTCCAAGCAAACCTTTGGTCTAGCTAATTACTAAGAGAAAAACTTAACTCATAGAAATATAACTCAGATGGGCATAAACAGAAGTATAGATTTAGCTTCTCAAAAGAAGTCTCAATACTTGAATATATATATATATATATATATATATATATATATATATATATATATATATATATATATATATATATATATATTTATTTTAAACATAATCTCTGAAAACTCAATGAATATCTAAACTCTGTCAGTGACTAGTGTATAAAACCTCTAAACTGACTATGAATATGTATCGGGACAGGCCCACAGCTACCTCAAAGACTAATAAGTATAGACTGAAATAAATGACTGAAGAGTTCCTTCGAAAGCAAATAAATGACTGAAGAGTTCATTTAGACTGAAATAAATGACTGAAGTGTCTGTCGAGGATCTCTATCACATGTGTCTACATCATAAAATAATGCAGCGGGGAATGACGTTAGTACATGAAATGTGTAGTATGTAAAATAGCTGAAAAGAAACTTACTCAAGAATACTCAACTCAATTCAATAGAATGAATACTCAATAAACTCAACTCAATGAAGCATGCAATATATGAAATAGACAATGCTTTACACAAATATAGATAATTATATGCAACTCAGTTTAAAAATAACATTTTACTCTTGTCATGACCCTAGCTAGGCCGCCCTGGGTATGATATATCGATTAGAATCCCGAGGGACTCCGACCAAATCTCTTAGCATATCATTCATAATAATAAATAAAGTAATTGAAACATAATAAGAATTATTATAAAAGCGAAATCAAGTCTAAACATAGATGTATTGATAAAAGAGGAAATCAAATTCAAACTCCAATGAAAATATGACAACATAGACTCCATAACATCTAACAAGCCTCTACTAGTCTAGATGGGGGCATAAGATAAACTCCTAGATCACCCATAATACGAAATAAAGTCATAAAAATGATGGAAATCATGGATGTTACGTCATCGAAATATGAGGACTCACCAACAAAGAAGAAATAAGCTCAATCTCTGGCTATGAGTGGAGTGTGCGTGATGATCATCTGATCTTACATTATGATACAATATAGAAAAAATTATGTGTTAGTATATGAAATGAACTAATTATGTGAGAACCATGCATGAACAATGATAATCAGACGTAATCAAGATGAACATGCGATGCATGACCAATATCTTAAAATATGACTAAAACAACTTGAAAGCATTTGAAAATCATAAACATGTGGTCAATGCATCAAAAACATCATAAGGGCTTGTAGAACATAACATATACATATGTGGGATATTAGCCTTAACCAATATTTAAGACTATGTGAGTTATAACATGTAATCCGACGTAACTCCTACACCGAGAAAGAGAGGCTACTTGCTCAAGTAGACTCCGTATCATTAACATAACATAATCATAAGCTATATGTGGATCCACTAGCTAATCCTTAAAGGCAAAACCTACGGTAGCACATATTTTAGGAACTAACGGTTGCTACTAGGGTTCATTCGTGAATTCCTATCATAAAGTTCGCTCGGTGCTAAGTTAATCAAAATAGAATACATAAACATAGTCATTAGGAAAGGAAAATCAACCAATTCAATGTCATGAAAATATAACATAAGAATAGCTCCTTGAAAACTATGATCATAACTTGAACTTGTGGATACTTACCTTTCTAACCATCCAAATCATCATAACTTGAATATCGTGAGAAAACCTTTCACAGTTCATGGTTATATACTTGAATCATAATATATAATTTTCATTATTCTTTGATCACAAACTCATGATTTGAAGTCTGAAATTCATAGTATAATGCACGGGTCATTGTAAAATGCATTGAAACATGCATTTCAATTGAATCATGTATGGACAAACCATTGTATTTAAAATAAATCATTATTTATTGACCCATAAATAATTTGATCAAACCCTAGAATTTGGAGAATTGGAATTGATAGAAAATAAAGGAGAACTTTGGTACTCCTTGGAAAGGATCCATGTATGAATTCCCACATACCTTGATGAAGATCAACTTAAAATTATAAAAAAAAAATTTGAACCTTGGAACCCTAGCTTGATAAAGAAGAAGAGTGATTGGGAGAGAATCATTAATGCCTTAGAGTGATTTTGAGAAAATAAGAGGGAATGGTAGGAATTTGAAGATTTTAGATAGTTATAGGCTTTGCATAATACCCAAAAGGTCTAGATGCATAGATAAAATAATAGAGAAAAGACCAAAACACGCTTCATTAAAACTGTCGGACTGACCCACAAGTGAGGAACTACGGGTCGTAGGTCATCTGATGGGTCGTAGGAATAGCTCATCAACCGCTCCAACACTTAGCCAAAAATCCAAAAACTTGGGACCCATCCTACGAGTCCAACCTATGGGACGTCGACTCTCTTACAGGTAAGGACTCCTCGTCCTGGTAACCTCAAAACCATGAAAATCTAAGTTTCTCAATCTTAACCTACGAGTCGATCTTATAGGTCATTCGTCCACCTATGAACTGTCCTTCTTGTTCGTAGGAAGGGTTCTGAAACCCTGAATTTTCCCAACTTACAAGAACCATCTAAGACCCTGTCCTACGGGCTGTAGGACTTCATACAGTTCGTAGGGTCATTTCGTAGGTCAGGATCACACTTTAGCAAAATTTCCAATTTTGTCCAGCCCACCTAAGAATTGCCTCTTGCGGCTTGTAGGAATTCCTATGGACCGTAGGTAAGCTCGTAGGGTCTACACCAAATCTCATTTTTCTAAAATTCTCCTACATTATTTTCTTTTATTTGGTCTTTCAACTTCTGAGGTCTTACAATATCTCCCACTTGGGAACACTCATCCTTGAATGAGACTCAACTTAGCATGAAAAGAGTAGGAAAGGAGACATAGCAACCCAATATGAATGAAAAACATGTCAAAATGCATAAAAATATAGAATATTCAATTCCAAATTAAAACATGACTTCAAAACTCATTTTATGAACATGGCTACATATGAAGACTTGAGAATAACTTAAACACATGGATTTGATGGAGTGAATCATGAAGAAACTTAATACATGAATTAGAGACGGAAGGAAAGAGATGAGGATAGAGTTTTATCATATCGGCCTCGGCCTCCTATGTAGCACCCTCAACCTTTTGTTTCCTCCACAATACCTTCACAGAAGCAACTTCCTTGTTTCTTAACCTTCTAACTTCTGGTCTAAAATCTCAATCAAAACCTTATCATAAGACAAACTCTCCTTCACACCAATGCTGCCAAAGGCACCATAGAGTTAGGATCACCCATATGCTTTTTTAGAACTGATACATGAAACACTGGATGCACTGATGCCAACTTTGCTGGCAGCCTCAAATCATAAGACACCTTACCAATCTGACTTAAAATGTATCACACCCTTCATGGGTGATATTTTTAAGTAAACCCAATCATTTACCTCAAACTCAAGTTCCCTTCTTCTCACATCCGAATAGGACTTTTGTCGACTTTAAACGGTCTTCAATCTTTCTCTAATAAGTATAACCTTCTCCATAGCCTCATGTACTAACTCAGGTCCTATCAAGGTAACTTAACCAACTACAAACCAACCAATAGGAGACCTACATCTTCTACCATATAGGGCCTCAAATGGAGCTATTTGAATAATAGAATAGTATTTATTATTATAAGAAAATTTGATCAATGGAAATTAATAATCCCAATCACCCTTAAAGTCAGTGATAGAAGCTCTCAACATATCCTCTAATGTTTGAATAGTATGCTCGACTTGTCCATCAGTTTGCGGGTAAAAAGTCGTACTAAGCTTAACTTTAGTACCAAGACACTTTTGAAAAGACCTATAAAATTGAGATGTAAACTGAGTACCACAATCTGAAATAATAAACATTGGGAAACCATGAAGCTTAACCAATTCACGAATATAAAGTCCAACATAATTCTCGATTGAATAGGAAGTCTTAACGGGAAGAAAATATGCCGACATAGTCATTTGGACAACAACAACCCAAATTGAATCATGTTGCCTATGGGTACGAGGCAAACCTATAATAAAGTCCATATTCAAGTCTTCCCACTTCCAAGTAGGAATCTCACAATCTTGAGCAACCTCTCAATTTTTGATGCTCAACCTTCACTTGTTGATAATTTAGACATTTATCCACAAACTCCGTAATATCCTTCTTTATGCCATTCTACCAATACACTTTCCTTAAATCTCTATATATTTTTATGGAACTCGGATGAATAGAATACCATAGAAGGCCGATCGTAGGAAATGAGGTCCAAAATTGGTCTCTATTGGAAATTGACTCTATGGGTCTATGACCACCCTTTTACGGGTCAAAAAAACTAAGACGAATCATAAATGCCTCTCATAGGAATGAAGGGGTCTTATGAGGGTTGGGTTCTACGAGCCATTCTATGGCTCATCAAAGTTCTTACAGGTCATAGGACCCAGTCGTAGGAACCTGTGCACATTATAGTAGCTACTGGAATGTGACATTAATGTCTATGATCGACCCTACTGGTCATAAGGCTTTATAAGGATCATATATTGGGTTCATAGGAATGTGTCTCACACTCAGAATTTTACTAAGTCCTGATGGGGTCTATGAGTCATCCCTATGACTTGTGGAACTTTCTATGGGTCGTAGGTGGCACTCGTGTCCCTAAAGGACAGTGAATTTCTCAACTTTATCTGGGATTTCGAGCTTGATCTAAGTTAGAATAGCATGGGGTGTTATAATAGCTCCCCTTTTGGATCATTCGTCCTTGAATGATGACCAATCTAACAATTTACTCAAGGCATGAATACAATGCAAGAACTCAAAACTCATATCATGACCCAACATAGGGCCTAGTCGTAACACAAAGATTGGAATGCAAGGGACCCCAACCATAAGGCATCTTAGCATGTATCGCATATATAAGGTAAAAAATATAATAAAGATGAGCGAAAGTAATCATTAAGTGAGGAATGAGACTAAGGGAAATCAACTCTATAACTTCCCAATCTGAACTACACCAATGAATATCATCTAAACATGCCTCTAGTCTAATCATTGATGGGGGCTTATCACAAGCACCTAGCTCACCCTAACAATAGAAGAAATTGAAAACAATAGTAACATGAATAAAAGTCTTGTCTTCGATAGAATGAGGACTCACCAACTTCTTTGAAATCTAAAAAAATCCCTAGCCACGAGTAGGATGATCGTGAGTGTCATCCGTCCCTATATTATGAGATAATATAGGCAAAATATGTGTTAGTACTTTGAATGTAGTAAGTATGTGAGATATGCATGAATAATGAAATAAGGCATAAACAATATGAGCATAGGATGCATGACCAATGTAATGAAAAGCATGAATAAGGCTTGAAAAATATTTGAAATCATATTAAAATCATGTGGTCAATGCATCATAAACATCATAGTAAAAATTACTTAATATCATATAACTTGTGAGATAGGACCTAGTAACTTATTGTGAGCGACCATTAACCGACATAAACCATGTGAGCTATAACATGGAGTCTGAATGTTTACCTATGCATCAAAGGAAAGGGGGAGACTCCTTGCCAAGTAGACTCCTATATGCCTAAGTGGATCCACTTAGCTACACTAAGGATCGAGCCTCAACTACTGGTGACTCTCAAAGGAATCAAGCCTCTTTTACGGGTGACCCTCTAAGGAATCAAGCCTCTTCTATGGGAGATCCTTTATCCTACAGTGGCACGTAGTTATGGAATAATGAGATCTTTCTACGGGTCTCTTGCCTCAGCTACAGGAGAGAGTGCCTATCTCAAGATCTACTCGATACTAGGTAAACTCTCAATGGAATCTCATAAACATGATCATAACATAATAAGGAAGGATAGTAACTGCCTATCAATCCATCTTTAAAACATATTAGGAATAACTCATCTATATAGTGATTCATAAGAATCTATAACTTTGATGAGAATTGTCCTTATCACCATCTCAAAACATCTAATGATCTTAACTCTAACCATCATCTCAATCTTTAATTTTAAAATCATAATCTTGGTTGTAACTCATTAAAAACTACCTTCATAAATCATTTAACTCATGATTAACTCATAAAATCATCTTTAACTTTGATCATCATACTAACTTTCATCATAAAAATCAAAATCTCAACTTAAACCATGAAAACTTTACTTGAAGATCAGTCAACTCATAATCTATTCATGAAAATCATCTTTAACTTCATAATCTTAACATGGAAATAGCTTCATGCATGGGCATTCATAATTCCACTTAAAAACATGCAATTCATATGAACACATACATGCATATAATGATCATTGATAACATCTAAAAATAGAATTAAATCATCCCAATGTAATTCATCAAAATTAGAGTTCATAATCAATTATAAATTGAATGAAAATTTGAGAAATCTTTGGGACTTCATGGGTGAAAAGGGCCCATGAATCAATCCCTACATACCTTTATTGAATTTATTAAGATTTGAAGAAGAACCTTGAAGAAATCTGAACACCCTAGCTTAAATTTGGAGAGAAATCTTGAGGGACTTTGAGTTCCTTGTCTTAGAAAATTTTAGGAGAATGAATTGAATAAGAAAGGAATTTGAAGAATTGAATATTTATAGACTTTGAACTTGGTCATAAAAGTGTCTAGGTTTATTGAATCGAACTTGGAAAAAGACACAATTGTCCTTCATTAAAATCTGAAAGTTGACCCTATGGATCACTCTTTATGGGTCGTCACAATGTCTACGGGTTGTAGACCTAATTCGTCCTGTCAAACTTTGGAAAAAGCTGAAAAAATGAGCCTCTGATCTTTGTTTATGACCAATGTTTACGACCCATAAATATTTCTACGGTTCATAACTTGTTTCTACGGGTCGTAACTCTAGTTCATAATATTTCCTATGGGTCGTAACTTGACAGTCTTTAATAAAATGGTCATAATATTTTACACCAAACTCCAAATGAGGCAAATTTAGTGGAGTTGGAAAGAGAACTTAAAGACCTTTAATTTTATAGGTAATGGAACACCTAATATATTATATTCTGTGAGATATGATTATTTGAAGTTGACCCAAGTAAAAATTTTCACCAAAACTCAAACGGCAAGGAAGCTTTCAAATCGACTTTGTGCTAGAGGATTCTTGTGACCTTAAAACATCTCCAAATCTATCCCCATACTTATTAATGACCTTAACATCTATTCACAATTAAGAATCTCCCTTTACAACACTACATATTGATTCTACGATTGGTCGATTATTCTACAGGTCGTCAATATGTGCCATCAAAGTAGTGCTCCAAAATCACAAGCTATTGGATTGAAACATGCTTCCTACGACTTATACTTATGAGTCGTCAACTCTCCTATGAGTTGTACAAATGACTCATCAATTTCTCTCTTCACTTAGTAAAAATTCAAAACTCAGGACCCAATTCTATGAGTTCATTCTATGACTCATAATGCATTCTACGACTCATTCTGTTGAGTCTTTTCAAAGTACTGAGGCTTGTTAATTTCACAAAATCAAAGATCAACTCTACAACTCACTTTACGAGTCATCACCGTTCCTACGAATCGTCAACTTGACTCGTAAGCTCAGTTCCAAATTTTAGTCAATTTTCTAACTCTAAATCATTTCTATGAGCCACTTCTACGACCCATAGGAGTCCCTACGACTTGTAGGTCAAGTCGTAAACTCTGGGACAGTCCCTTTTCTTGGAATTTTCTTTCATTTCAACTTTTTAACTTTTGGGGCCTTACAACTCAACTCAAGAATAACTACTCAAATACTCAAGAAGGTACTAAACTCTAAGATAGGAATATAAATATTACCTTCAACATCGGCACTAGGAGAAACAAATAGGTGTGGGTACTTGGCTTTAATATCCTCTAAGGCTTTCTATTTAGACTCCTTGACAAACTGATTTTTCCACAATACTTTGACTGAAGCGACCTCTTTGGTTCTCAACTTGCAAGCTTAACAATCAAGAATTTGGACAGGAATCTCCTCATAGGATAAGCGATCTTTCAGAGGAATGTTTTCTGTAGGAACAATGAGTCAAAGATTTCTTAAACACTTCTTAAGCATCAAAATATGAAAGAATGGATGAACGACCGCTAACTCTAATGGTAATTTTAACTTATAAGTGACTTTACCAACTTTTTTGATAAACTGGTAAGGACCAATGTAATGGGGACTAAGTTTTCCCTTCTTCCCAAATCTCATAACACCTTTCATGGGCAAAATCTTCAAATACACTCAATCATTCACCTCAAACTCTAAGTCTCTTCTGCTAACATCAGTGTAGGATTTTTGATGACTTTATGCAGTTTTTGACCTCTCTTGAATAATCTTTACCTTTTACATAGCTTGATGAACCAAGTCTGAATCTATCAACTTAGCTTCACTAACTTCGAACCAACCAATTGGTAATCTACATCTCCTCCCATAAAGAGCCTAATAAAGAGCCCTATGAATACTTGAATAAAAATTATTGTTATATGCAAACTCACTAAGAGGCAAGTGGTCATCCCAAATATCTTTAAAGTCAATGACACAAGCTCTCAACATATCCTCAAGAGTCTGAATTGTACGCTTTGCTTGACCATCTATTTGAGGATAGAAACCGGTACTACGATTTACCTTTAAACCCAAATCTTTCTGAAATTACTTCCAAAAATGAGTGGTGAATTGAGCCCCTCTATCTGAGATAATAGACAAAGGAACTCCATGATGTCAAACTATCTCATCAATAAATAATCTGGCATAATCCTCTGCTAAATCTGTAGTCTTAATAGATAAGACGTGGACTGATTTGGTCATCCTATCCACAATCACCCAAATTGATTATGTTATCTGTAAGATCATAGTAAATCAATAATGAAGTCCATATTGATCATTTCTTATTTCCACTCTGGCAATTCTATATTCTGAGTTACACCACAAGGTCTTTGATATTCAACCTTCACTTGGTGATAATTCGGAAATTTGGACACAAAGTCTGCTATATATCTCTTTATGCCATTCCACCAGTAGACTTCTCTCAATTCATGGTACAAATTGGTGGAATCTGAATGAATGAATATCTAGAGCTATGGGCTTATGCTATTATTCTATCTCGAATACCATCAACACTCGAAATACACAATCTTCCTTGATACCTTACTAATCCATCTTCCCCTTTGGCAAAAGCCATCACTTTTTGCTTGTGAACATCTTTTTTCAAGTGAAGTAGGACAGGGTCTTGGTCTTGCTTTTCCTTCACTTCCACAACAAGTGGAGACTCAGCCACATTTTGAACAATGATACCACCCTCATCTGAGTCCATAGAGAAGAACTCCCAAAGGTGTAAGCCTATGCACTTCCTTAGACAATTCTTTCTTTTCTTCCTCAACTTGAACAGTAATTCTAAAGGACAACCTGCTAAGAGAATCAACAAAAACATTAACTTTACCTGGGTAATAGAGAATGCTCATGTCATAATATTGGAGAAAAGCTATCTCTTGTACCTTAGGTTCAGCTCTTTCTAGTTAAAAACATATTGTAGGCTCTTGTGATCAGTGAACACATCTATATGCATGCCATAAACATAGTGACACCATATCTTCAATGCAAATAATACTGGTGCCAACTCGAGATCATGGTTCAGATAGTTCCTCTCATGAGTCTTAAGCTACCAAGAAGTATAATCTATGAATTTACCTCTATGCATCAATACACAACACAGTTCAACTCTAGACGCATCACAATAAATGACAAAACCATATATTCCCTCGGGCAGCGACAAAACTAGAGCAGTAGTCAATCTAGTTTTCAACTCTTAAAAACTTTTCTCACAAGCATCAAACAATTGGAACTTAGTCTTCTTCTGAGTCAGCTTAGTCAGTTGAGACGATATGGATGAAAATCCCTCAACAAACCTCTTATAGTAACCAACAAACCCAAGAAACTTCTTATGTCTTTCGGAGATGTGGGTCTGGGCCAATTCTTTGGTGCCTTAATTTTTTGCAAATATACTGGATACCATCGCCAAAAATAATATGGCCTAGGAATTCCACAAATGCAATCCAAAACCCACACTTGAAAATCTTAGCATGAAACTTTTTATCCTTAAGAGTTTAGAGAATAATTCTTAGATGGTTGACATGCTCCTCCTCGTTTCTAGAATAGATTAGAATGTCATCGATGAACATGATAACAAATATGTCTAAGTATTGACTAAACACACTATTCATGAGGTCCATGAATGCTGCAGGAGCAATAGTCAAATTGAAGGACATAACTGGGACCTCATAGTGACCATATCGAGTTCTGAAAGCTATCTTTGGAATGTCACTTTCTCTTACTTTCAATTGATGATAGACTGATTTGAGGTATATCTTAGAGAAACAAGTGGCACCCTAAAGTTGGTCAAAATGGTCATCGATTCTTAGAAGAGGGTACTTATTCTTTATAGGAATCATGCTCAACTAATGGTGGTCAATACATATTCTAAGGGAATCATCTGTTTTGCACGAATAGGACTCGAGCGCCCTAAAGTGAGACATTCGACCTAATAAATCCCTTATCTAGAAAATCTGTCAACTTCTCTTTTAACTCTTTTATATTGGCTGGAGCCATTATATATGGTGGAATAGAGATAGGTTGAGTATCAAAAAGAATATTTATTTTGAAGTCTATCTCCCTATCGGGAGGGACTCTATGCAAATCCTCAAAAAATACTTCAGGAAACTCATTTACGACTAGAATTGATTGAAGGGATGGTGTCTCCCAACTATCATCTCTAACTCAATAAATGTAGTAGATACACCCTTAGAGACTAACTTTCTAGTCTTAATATATAAAATGAATCAACCCTTAGGCACTACTAGACTATTATCACAATCCGACCTAGGATCTAGCTGTAACACGATGATCAAAACCCTGAAGAGGCTATAACCAAGCCTCTTGACATATCATAAGCATACATAAGGTAAAGTAAATGCGAAAATAACATAGGAAGAGTCTAAATCATGAATCATAAAAAAATGTAAACTTTGACTACATAGACTCTACAACATATTTCCAATAATGCATTTACTATTTAAGATAGGCAAAAGGTGAGACATGTCCCTAGATCACCCTCAATATGCATATAAAAGGTCTTTAGAAAGGAAACAACTCATAACTAATCTTGAATAGATGAGGACTCACCAAAACTTCGCCGATATGGAAGCTCAACTAGCAACATGTGGGAATGTGATCCTCAACCCCAATATTATGAGAAAATATAGGAAACAATATGTGTTAGTAAGTTTGAATGTACTAAGTACATGGGTATGACATGCAACATAAATCATAGAATACATGATTAATTAACGTACATGATAAAAGAGAATGGGTAAAGTCATGCGAAAACCATAATGATCAAGCATTTAAAAGATATATTGAAATCATATGAGAACATAAGGAAAGTTTACATATGTGGGATAGAAACATAACCGACAATAAGACCATGTGAGATATAAAATAGAATCCCAATATCTCCCCATACAATAGAAGAAGAGGGAATATACTTGCCAAGGTAGACTTTATCCTGCTATGCGGATCATGTACATATGCTATATATGGATCCACTAGCTAGACCATATTGGCAAATCCTATGATGGCACGTAGTTATGAGACAAGAGACTTTATATAAAGACCCTGTAAGTCTAGACCCCACAAGAAGATATCATTTGGTGCTAAGTCAAATCCCACAGAGTACATAACTTAGTAATCATACTTAGCATATACTTCATGATTTATAGACTAGCTCATTTTTATGTCATACTTGCAATGTGAGTAAAAGCCTTTCAACATCATAATATCATACTTGCATAATTCATGTCATTCACATACGTTGAATGAATTTAAACTTGAAATTGAGAAAAGAGACTTGTTCTTAAAGAAACCCTAGCCAAAACATGAAGAAGAAGATGATCTTTTGAGGGAACCTTGAGAGAGTTCTTAGAGTTGTTTAGGAGTTAACGAGGGAATGAAGTAGACTTAGGAGTATTAGGACAATTACATAATGAATCTTGTCCCAAATATTTCCACATGCATTAATATAAGAATATGAAAATGACCGAACCACCCTTCATTTAACTGAAAACTTAGACTATATGGAGACCCATCATGGTCCGTGATCCTCACCATGGCCCGTGGTGGTGTCCTTGAAGTTAGACTTGGTATTGAATCTTAGGGTTGTAGGAGAAGAGTTTTAGGACTTCCTCCAAGGAGAACTTCACGGTTCATAAAGGTCATCATGGTCCATGAGTAAGGGTCGTGGTGGAGGACCTGCAGGAGTGACCACCACGAAATCCACCATGGTCCATGAAGGGCTACACGACCCATGGTGGTCAAGCGTAGTCCCTGCTTTTTGAAATTTTTTAAGGGTCTTAGCGGAGGCTCACCATGGCTCGTGGTGCTCACCATGACCTGTGGTCCCTTGTTGTGGTCCCTTTCTTGAAGGGATGAGGTTTAGGAACTCCACCATGGTGAAACACCACAAGGCATGGTGCTGGCTACAGCTCGTGATGGCCTTCGTGGTCATCGTTTGGTGCCAGAATCTAAAATTATTTAGGATTTCACCTTTCGTTCCTCATTTTCTAACTTTCTAAATTTTGAGGTGTTACAATATCTTACCCTTGGGAACATTCATCACTCGAATAGGACTCAAGCTAGCATTAACGGAATAGGAAAGGAACATAACAGTCCAACATGAATTCAAAACATCTTGATAATGCATAAAATATGAAATCTTTAATCTCAAGCTAAAACATGACTTTAAAACTCATTTTACGAATATGAATGCATATAAAACTATGAGAGCAACTAAAATACATGATTTGGGCTGGTTGGATCATGAAGAAACTAAATGCCTCAACTAGGCATGGAAAGAAAGAGATGAGGATATCAGGACATCATATCGACTTTGGCTTCCCGTGTAGCACCCTCAACCTCTTATTTCCTCCATAACACTTTAACTAAAGCTATTTCTTTGTTTCTCAACTTTCTCACTTGCCGATCTAAGATTTCAATCAGAACCTCTTCATACGAAAGACTCTCTTGAATTTCAATACTATCCAATGGTACAATGGAGCTAGGATCTCCAATAAACTTACTCAATAATGACACATGGAACATTGAATGCACTGATACCAAATCAGAAGGCAAATCCAATTTCTAAGCCACCTTACCAATTCACCTCAAAATCTGATATGGGCCAGCATAGCGGGGACTTAGCTTCCCTTTCTTACCAAAATGCATCACACCCTTCATGGGTAAAATTTTCAAGTCAAAAATCATTAACCTCAAATTCAAGTTCCTTCTTCTCACATCCGAATAGGACTTTATCAGCTTTGGGCTATTTTCAATCTTTTTCTAATGTGTATAACTTTCTCCATAGCCTCAAACACCAACTTGGGTCCTATCAAAGAAACTTCAACAATCTCAAACCAATCAACAGGGGATCTATACCGCCTACCATACAATGCCTCAAATGGATCCATTTCAATGCTAGTGTGATAACTGTTATTATAAGCAAACTCTATTAATGGCAAATGGTCTTCCCAATTTCCTTTAAAATCAACCATGCAGGCTCTTAACACATCATCTAATATCTCAATGTTATGCTCAGACTGACCATCTTTTTGTGGGAGAAAATCTATTCTAAGCTTCACTTGGGTACGACGACCATTTTAGAAAGATTTCCAAATCTGAGTTGTGAACTGATTACCTCAATCCAAAATGATGGATAATGGAACACCATGAAGCTTAACCAACTATTGGATGTACAATATAGCTTAATCCTCGGTTGTATATGAAGTCTTAACTGGGAGAAAATGGGATGACTTAATCATTCGGTCAATGTCACAACCCGAGCCTAGGGCCTAGACGTGACACGGTAATCAGCAAATTGAAGGATTCCAACCAATCTGTCTTAGCGTACATTACATACATAAGGTAAAGGAAACATAACAAGCTAAGCGAAAGAATCAACTCAATATAAAAGTATCACGACCCAACCCCGTAGGCCGCGACTGGGGTCCGACCTGGACCCCTCGTACACATGTCTATCAGTTGTGGTCATATTGAACTGTAAATAAACAATATCATGTAATAAAGCCCTACTGGGCGATAACATTTCATAAATCTGTAGCCCTTTTTGTTTGTATCACAACATAATAGGGAACGCAAGTCGACAAGGATGCCATAACATAATAACATATATCATATATTATTTAGACCCAACTGAATCAAACTGACATACACAACTCATATATACATGTCTGCAGACCTCTAAAAATATAAATAACAACATATGGCGGGATAGGGCCCCCGCCGTACCCTAGAATAGACAAAACAATGTTTATACATCAGTGGACAATATCAAAAAGTAGGCCCCGATACAATGGAGCCTCTTCCAGCTGAGCTGCATGGAATCCTAAGTAGACGGACTCCCAAAATTTGTATCTGTACCTGCGGACATGAACGCAGCCCCTCGGGAAAGGGGGTCAGTACGACATATGTACTGAGTATGTAAAATGTAACATAATACACTGGAGGTATATTCGAAATAGAGAATCAGGGGAACAAATTATTAAATCGAAGCCATGTACCTGTACTCTGTGAATCACAAAAGCGTGCATGCTAAATTTATACAATATAGCCGGCCCTTTCAGGGGTCCGGTAAATCACATCTGTATGACCATCATAGGCTCGGCGCCATCACCACCTTATTACAACACATCATCATATATATACATACATACCCGGCCCTCTAGTGAGGGGCTCGGTGAATAATGCAGTGAATTGTGCACGACAACGTACCCAGCCCGGAACTCGGTGAAAGAAGTGTTACAGTATATACGAGTAGAGTAGTGAGTAACTATATGCAATTTAAATCATTATCAGAGACTCGACAGAATAAGAAAGTTAAGCTTTGGTTTGAGGACCCGAGTAACGGTGTAGTCATCTCGAGTGTCCTCTAAATGCCATTATGGTCTGTCTCAAAAGTAATCTCGGGGACCCTAGACATGTATTAACATAGGGCCAAATCATTTATGGAATCAAAATACTTAATCTCGTATAGTCTTTAAGATTTGGAGCCTGTACCTTTGGTACCTTTTTAACATATACCAGTTTCCAGGGAAATAGTTTGACTACTGTAGGAGTTCAATATTCAGAAGTAAATAAGAGATGTTTGAGAATAGAGTTACCCTAGAGCTCAGATCATATTCAACTTACAACTAAGACAAAGGCATGCCCAAAAAAAGAAAGATAATAAGCTTTATGTAGTCTGTACTTTCCTTCAGGGGATCTGCATACACATATTTTGTACCCGTCCCATCATAGGGATCGGTGAATCATTATGGCATCATAATCTCATTTTTGTATCAAATACGTGTCAAGGAAAATGAGAAATAGCTTTTCACACACTACTGTTTAACACGTAGAAGCCTTACTAGGCAATACTCAATCCTTACAGAAATTCCAAAACTAAGCAGTGGATAGGGGTTATGAGGCGTACTTGGAGTTTTGGAAATGGAATTATCCCCATATTCCACACACAATTCACTTAAGGCTAAAACTTGCCTAAAGGAAAGAAAGATAGTTGTACGAGCTTATACCAAAACATGCCAAGAGAAAGCTTTACATACCCTGTCTGAATTATTCCTTATCCTTCTTGCCTCGCCGTCCTTTGAACCTATTCAACATGAAAGTAGTATGAATATCAACCCCTTTTACTTTCCAACACCCTAGGTTACATCTTAGTATTAATGGAATCTATTTCCTTAGTCGTTTCCCCGACTAGTTGTGTTATTCGCTAAGGCGTTGACGAAAATTGGAAAGCACCTCCCCTATACTGTGCCCTATCCGAATTTCAAATTAGGTCCCTAAGACCTACAAACAACCAACAACAACAACCTGCATCAATTCACACCAACAATATACAACATAAACTCCAAATGACTTATTCAAAAATACGATAGCACAATAGGGCGTCTAGCCTTTATTTTGTAACGCCTTTCATTATACGCAATGAGGGGTCATGTGGATTCAACCAGCAGCACCCTAACTCACATTAGAACATATTTAGGCCCTGCAACAACACATCAAACCCATACAGTAGCACCTCACACGAACAAAACTATCCTTCGACGACAATTTAACTATAGCGATTCCAATTTAGTGTATTTCGAATGTCGAGCATTTCTACGACATTGTTAAACTTCCAGCAGCATACAAGGGGTGTAATACACCATACAACGACACCATAAACTTCAAATTGAAAGGAAAAACCTTACCTTACGTTAAACTTGTCAAATTTGCCAAAACTATCAAAACGCGAAATCTGGACAGCCCACTGCCTTATATTGTCGCTTAGTTTCGGAGGGGCAATTGAAGGAAACAAGATTTGTGGCCTCAATTAAAGTTATAGACATGTGTATCAAGGTCGCAAAAAATTTTTAATTACCCCTACAACAATTTTTTACGAAAATATATGACCAAAATACTTACAGCTGTCCGTGTAGAATTTCCAAAACCAAATCTGAGCAGTACCTCCTCTACACTTCATCACCATTTTTCGAGATGATACAAGTAAAAATGGATTTTTAAGTCTAAATGACAGTTATAGACCCATGAAATACCTTTCCAAAACATATTGAATCACCCGAAACGAATCTATACACAAGACGTTATGTCAATATTACTAACCACTGTCCCTTCCAAAAACGAGTTTGTTAACTAGCGTTTTCTCTTTAAGTTTCTCTTAGTTTTCCAAGTGAAGAACTGAAAATATAGTTGCGTAAGCATCGTAATATACATATATACACCTCCATGTATTTTAGGAACATCGTATATAATTAATTCACGGAGAGAAAATTAGAAAACTCACCTTTAAACTTTAAGAACCATGGCTGCCTCTCTATCTCTCTCCCTCAAGTTTTTTTTTCTCTATGTTGGCTGATGTTTTTGATGGATAACTGAAGTATATGATATATATCAACATATATATGTGGCTTTAGGGTGTGACATGTGTCAACCCCAAGAGGTGACACGTGTCCAGCCCCTATTGGGTCACCGCACCTACCTATTCAAGGAGGGGCTGCCACGTGGCAGTGGGGCCCACCTCCTCCAAGCAGGTGGGTCACCTACTTGACCCCAAGCAGGTGGGTCACCTGCCTGCTTAGGTTCTGCCATATGTCACCCTCCCATTGGCTGCCCCGTGAATTTTTTTTCTTTCTCGTGAGTTCGTAATCTCGTTCGTAATCTCGTCTCACTTTAAGAGCCTATGAAACCCTTGCTACATAAGTTGGTATGTACTCCAATAACTTAAGTATGTAAGACTTCCAAGTTAGTAGCTTACATAGGTAACTCGAGTCCTACGACTCATTTCATAGCCTCCAACTCTTTTCGGATTCGTATAACTCTATTTCCAACCTTCCTTCTCACGAGGTATCACAATCCCCTTTCCTTAGAGTTGTTTGATAGTGTCGTAGCGTATCCGGCTCACATGATAATGTCCAAGGAACTTAGGAGACATTCCGAGTTTAAAAAAAAAGGGTGGGGTGTAACAAAAAGTCAACAAAAGTAAATTTAATTCCAATGTCCAAAATGGACTTACATCAATCTAAGCATCTAAACATGCCTCTATTCTAGACTTGATGGGGTCTTAGGAAAAGCTCCTAGCTCACACAAATCATAAGAGAAAAATTCAAGTAAACAACTAAAAGAAAAGTCATGTCCTCGACAAATGAGGACTCGCCGACTCTTGAGAACTAATCAACTCTAGCCACAAATAAGATGGTCGTTGTCCTCTCCTACATTGTGATACAATGTAGGAAAAATATGTGTTAGTACATAGAAGGTACTAAGTATGTGAGGTATGCATGAATAAGTAACAGGACATGAGCAATATGGCATAAGGTGCATGACCAATCATAATGAACATGAATAAAGCTTAACGCATTTGAAAACATATGAAAACATATGGTCAATGCATCATAAAACTTCATAGTAAATCTTATATGTTTGCATTCAACTTGTGCGGGATAAGACCTTTAACCGACATTTTAAGATCATGTTATTTATAACATGGAATCCGATGTAACTCCCATATTAAGAAGAGATAGCCTACTTGCCAAGGTAGACTCATGAGAACAACTTCAACTTTGTGAGCTATATGTAAATCCATTAGGTAAGCCGTGAAGGCAACCTATGGGGGCAACATTGTTTGGGACTTTAGGTTGCTACTAGGATTCCCTTGGATAACTAACTACATTATCGGACCGAACCCCACCTATAAGTGCTCTCGGTGCTTAGTCAATATCCCAACGGAAATCATTACATCATATAAACATCATCATTAACTTTATCATAAAAATAGTCATTAGAATAGCTCATTAACTGTAGTGATTAATAGGAATCCATAACTTTGGTGAGAATTTTCCTTATCACCATATTAAACATGATTGTGTGAGAATTGTACTTATCACACCACAATAAATTTCTTAGATCATAATTCATCATCATCATAACTTTCATCATTCAATCATCAATCTCAACTTCATTTATAGAAGCTTTCTTTTGAAATCATTGAACTCATAAACATTAACTCATGAAAATCATCATTAAACCTCATAATCATAATTGAAAATAACTTTATGCATGG
Organism: Solanum dulcamara; assembly: GCF_947179165.1. Classification (NCBI taxonomy): domain Eukaryota; kingdom Viridiplantae; phylum Streptophyta; class Magnoliopsida; order Solanales; family Solanaceae; genus Solanum; species Solanum dulcamara. The sequence continues at coordinate 31,573,325 of NC_077239.1, forward strand.
GCATTCATAATTCAACTTGAAATCATGCAATTCATGTAGAAACATGGTTGTAATAATCATTGATAAAGTCTTATAACAAAATTGAAATATCCTAATGAGATTCATCAAAACTAGGGTTAATAGATAATTGCAATGTTGAAGAAAACTTTGAGGAAACCTTAGGACTCCATGGCTGAAAGGAACCCATGGATCAATCCCCACACACCTTGGTGAAATCAACTCAAAATTGAAGGAGAACCTTGATGAACTTGAAACCATAGCTTGGAATTTGAAGGGGGGCTTGAGAGAATTCCTTAATCTTGCCTCAAGAGAATTTTGAAGAATGATTTAGAATAGAGGGAATTTCAAAGGGTTGGGTAGTTATAGGCTTGCAGTTGGCCATAGAAGTTTCTAGATACATCGAACCAAACTTTGGAAAAAGACAAGATTATCCCTTATTAAATCCGGTTGGACCTACGACTAGGGTTCTATGAGTCGTCCTCAAGTCTACTACTCGTAGACTTGAGTCATCGTGCCGGTCCTGTGAGGACCCTAGTTTTGGGGTCTCTAATCTTTCCTTATGAGTCATAACATAAACCTCCTTATGACTCATCAATACGATTCGTCTTGAAGGTTTGAAAAACCTGCAAAGTATAAGTTTCTAAAGTTTCACCACGAATCGTGTTTATGAGTCGTCATGGTTCCTATGAGTCATTAAGTGACTCATAAACCTTGATCTTACCTTAGACAAATTTCCAGACCTGAGCTAACATCCACAACTCATTTCTATGACTCATAAAAGTCCCTACGAGTCATAGGCCAACTCGTAAACTTGGGGTCAGTTCCAATTTTCTTTAAATTTTTTCGTTCGACCTTTCAACCTACAACGCCTTATAATATCTCGTCCTTAGTAACATTCACCCTCGAATGAGGTTCAACTAGAATAGGAAAGACACGAAAAGAGGACTAGCAACCCAACATGAATATGATGACACCTTAAAAATGCATGGAATCATGAAAGTTTCAAACTCAACATAAAACATGTCTTAAAATCAACTTTTATGAACATGCATGTATATGAATGACATAGGAGGAACTGAATACATAGGAATTCAATCCATTTGAATAAGAATAACTTACTACCTTAGGCTTAAGTAGAAGGAAAGAGATGCGGGTATCGTTCATCATATCCGCCTCCGCTTTCCAAGTAGCACTCTCTACTAGTTGATTTCTCTAAAATACTTTAACATACACAACCTCTTTGTTTCTTATCTTCTTCACTTGCCAGTCTAAGATTTCCACCGGAACCTCCTCATAAGTCAAATTCTCTTCAACACTCACATCCTCCAATGGTACAATGAAATTTGGATCACCCACAAACTTCCTCAATATAGATACATGAAACACCGGGTGAACCATAGCTAACTCAAATGGAAAATCTAACTCATAAGTCACCTTGCCAATATACCTCAATATCTTGTAAGGTCCAACATATCTAGGATTCAATTTTCCTTTCTTACCGAAATACATTACACCCTTCATGGGAACCTTCAAACAGACCCAATCATCTACCTTAAATTCAAGCTCTCATTTTCTAACATCTGAATAGGACTTTTGATGACTTTGAGCTGTCTTAACATCTCCCTTATGAGTCTCACCTTTTCCATAGCATCTATTTCCAAATCTGGATCAATTAAGGTCATCTCACCTACTTTAAATCATCCCATCGGGAATCTATATCTTCTCCCATACAACGCTTTAAAATGAGCCATTTGGATACTAGAGTGATAACTATTATTGTAGACAAACTCAATCAACGGTAGATGCTCATCACAACTTCCTTTAAAATCAATAACATATGCTCTTAATATATCCTCTAAGGTTTGGATCGTTCTTTTGGCTTGACCATCAGTTTGAGGATGAAAAATGGTACTTCACTTGACTTTCGTGCCAAGATCCTTTTGAAATGACTTCTAAAAGTGCAAAGTGAATTAAGTGCCTCGATTCGATATAATGGACAAGGGAACACCATGCAGTTTTACCAATTCATGAACATACAACTTAGCATAATCTTTAGCACCGTAAGATGTCTTAACCAGTAGAAAATGAGTCAACTTAGTCATTCAATCCATAACAACCCAAATAAGGTCATATTATTTCTTAGTACGGGGCAAACCCGTTACAAAGTCTATATTCACATCTTCCACTTCCAAGTAGGAATCTGAATGTCTTAAGCTAAACCTCCCAATTTTTGATGCTTAACTTTAACTTGTTGGCAATTTGGACACTTAGCCACAAACTCCGCTATATCCTTCTTCATGACACTCCACCAATACACTTTTCTTAAATTGCAATACATCTTGATGGATAAATACATAGAACCATGGGTCTAATCTAATATCAATTCTCTCAAACCTTCAACATTAGGAACACACAACCAACCTTGATAATGAAGTACACCATCTCCCCCTTGGGAGAAATCCTCAATGGCTTTTTCGGCAACCGATTTCTATAATTCAAGTAACATCGGATCATTATCTTGCTTAGCCTTTACATCCGCTACAAGAGACAATTCCGAACTATTTTGAATAAGGATACCTTCATCATTGGAATCAACCAAACGGACACCTAAACATGCCAACATATGCACATCCTTAACCAATTCATTCTCACCTTCTTTAACATTTGCAACACTATTCATGGGTATTCTACATAGTGTATCAGCAACCATATTAGCCTTACCCAGATGGTACAACACATTCATGTCATAATCTTTCAACAACTCAAACCATCACCTTTGCCGAAGGTTCAAGTCTTTTTGCTTAAACACTTATTGTAGACTCTTGTGATCTGTGAGCATATCCACATGGACACCATAAATATAGTGTCTCCAAATCTTCAAATAAAACACAACCGCCGCTAATCCTAAGTCATGAGTTGAATAATTCTTTTCATGCACCTTAAGTTGCTTAGAAATGTAGACTATTACCTTACCATGTTGCATCAAAACACAACCAAGACCTACCCTTGAAGCATCACAATACACAACAAAACTATCAAAATCCTCCGGCAAGGTCAACATCGGAGCGGAGGTAAGTGTATCCTTCAACTCTTGGAAACTCTTTTCACAAGCTTTTGACCATTGGAACTTCACCTTCTTTTGGGTCAACTTAGTCAAAGATGAAGAAATCGATGAAAACCCTTCTACAAATCTATCTGGCTAAGTCCAAGAAACTTTTAATATACGAAGGGGACAACGATCTAGACCAATTCTTAACTACCTCGGTTTTCTTAGGATCAACCATAATTCCTTCACTGAACACAATGTGACCAAGGAAAGAAACCTCCCTTAGCCAAAACTCAAATTTATTAAACTTGGAAAATAGTTTCTTATCCTTTAGAGTTTGAAATACAATCCTCAAATGATTAGCATGCTTCTCCTCATTCTGAGAGTAAATCAAAATATCATTAATAAACACAATTACAAACATGTCCAAATATTGCTTGAACACCCTATTCATCAAGTCCATGAATGCCGCGAGGGTATTGGTCAAACCAAATGACATAACTAAGAACTCATAATGTCCATACATTATTTGAAATGTCGTCTTGAGAATATCACACAACCTTACCCTTAGTTGGTGATAACCGGAATGGAGGTCAATCTTAGAGAAGTAACTTCCCATTGCAATTGGTCAAACAAATCATCTATCCTTGTAATTGAATATTTATTATTGATGGTTACTTTATTCAATTGCCGATAATCAATGCACATACGTAGCGAACCATCCTTCTTTCTAACTAATAATACGAGAGCACCCCATGTGGATATACTTGGTCTAATAAAACCTTTGTATAATAAGTCTTTTAATTGATCCTTTAACTCTTTTAGTTTCGCCTGAGCCATTTGGTAAGGAGGAATAGAAATGGGTTGAGTACCGGGTAGAAGGTCTATGCAAAATTCAATCTCCCTCTCGGGAGGAACACCGGGTAGATCATCGAGAAACACATCCGAAAACTCATTGGCAATGGGGACCGACTCTAGAGTAGGGGCTTCAGAATTTATATCCATAACCCTCACAAGGTAATAGATACAACCCTTGGAAATCATTTTTTGAGCTTTAAGACACAAAATAAATTGACCTTTGAACACAAAATTACTACCCTTCCATTCTAGGATTGGCTCATTAGGGAATTGGAACTTAATCACTCGGGTTCTACAATCAATATAAGCATAACATGCATATAACCAATCCATAACAATGATAACATCAAAATCGGTCATATCAAGCTCAACTAGATCACATAAGGTAGCTTTGTAAGAACCTGAAATTGGAAAATTCTATAAACTCTTTTAGTCATAACTGACTCACCTACGGGAGTATAAATGAAAAAAGACTCTAACAATATTTCGAGGCTAACATCAAATATCGTGGCCAATAAGGAGCAACAAAAGACAGAGTTGCACCCGGATCAAGTAAGGCATAAGCATCATAGAGAAAGACCTGTAACATACCGATAGCAACATCGGAAGTCTCCTCCACCTCTTGCCTACCATGAAGAGCATAAAACCTATGTTTGCATTAACCACTCTTTGGTTGCACTTGAGTACCTTGTGTAACTTGGCCTTCATAAGTAACTTGGCCTTGAGGATGACCATCTTTCACCTTACACTCCTTAGCATGATGACCTGGCTTGCCACATTGATAGCACATATTTAAGTCAGCTAGACACTCTTCCTTGTTGTTCTTTCCACACTTCTTGCATGCGGGGGTCATTTGGACAATAGGGGTACCTCCTTGAGGCAGGGTTGGGTACCCTATCTTTGTTAAACCTTAGAGTAGTAGAATGTGAAGATCCTTGACTAGAGAACCTTTGGAAAAAATGAGAACGCCTACCATTCTCAAACCTAGCATAAGAGGAATCACCACCATCAGTCCTTGCCCATTTTGACTCCCTAGTTTTCTCCCTTAGATTCTCATCCTCTATTTTCTCTGCATAGGTCATGTGTCTGGAGATGTCCATTTCCCGAATCAACATGGTCGTCTTATACTCCTTGAAAACCATATTCGACTCACCGGACACGAACTTGCTCATACGAGCTCTTGGGTCGGCAACCATGAATGGAGCATATTTCAACAATTGTGTGAACTTGAGGGCATACTCCCTCACACTCATACCGCCTTGCTTAAGATTGATGAACTCTTTGACGCACCCTATTTTCGAACTGGTCGAAATAGTTCGCAACATAAAATGGTAATATCTCTGATTTTGGAAAATGTTTAGAGTCACCACCTAATTTTAAGAAAAATATTAGAAATACCATTTTTTTTAAAAATGTAAATGTAAACTCTGTTTTGATTTACAAAATCAGTGAGATTCTAGGTAAGGGTTTTGGTTACTCGAGGGGAAGGTATTAAGCATCCCTCAGAGCCTATCCAAAGGTAGTCCTTAAATTTAGTTTTAGAAAAGATATTGGAGATATTTTATTCATTTATTTGCTTTAGAAAATGATGATAAGAAAAATATTCATTGATTTGAGAAAAAAATACAAAATATGTCATATATACGTCTATAATATGAATAGATCAAATTTAATAGTGATATATTTATTGTAAAAAAATATATTTGAAATATGTGAAAATGTATAATCTCTCTATATATAAAAGTTGAATTTAAAGGATATGAGAATTTGTTATTTTATTTACATATATAGAATTAAGATGTAAAATAAATAAATAAAAGGCAATAGATGAGATGTAAAATATAACAATATGTGTGATGTATAGTAAATATAAATTGAGAAAATATTCGATAAAAGTGGAGTTTTCATAAAAATAATAATAACACAAAAGTGTAAAAACATTATGTAAAGTTTGTGATCTTACATATATTTACTAGAAAATAAAATATGCATGTGTATGTTGTTTAAAGCTTATAAGATCTTATTAATTTATTTATGTGTATGGACAAAATGATAATAGATATATATGTAGTAAAATAATGTATGTATTAAAGTGTAAGAGTTTACAGAAAAATGAAAATAGCATAGATAAGAGGGATAGTAGATATAAAAAAAAATGTTACGTGCAACAAAGAAATACATCAAAGTACAGTAAAAATTAGTGTAAAAAATAAAATAATACCTTGTGTGTATAACGTATATATATGTATATATCTTGCATTTTGAAGTTGTTAATAAATCTGAAATCTTGAAATAATACGTTAGGGAAACTAGTGAAATACCTACGCCATATATTTGGTTTGACGAGAAATAAAGATAAATCATATATATATATATATATATATATATATATTATATTAAAAAAAGGATCTAAATGGCCTAAAATAATAATAACAAATTAATTTTTTATAAGAAAATTAATTAAAAGAATCTAAGATGGTCCATCTATTAAGATTCATTCTATTAGTATATTAGTTTAGCGGAAAATGGTATGAGGCCATATCTATTCTTGATTGGAAATTTGTCTCTAAATGTAAAAAAATAAACTAAAATTTGTCCTTTCAAAAGACATTCAGGAATACTAAACTATAAGTTTTCTTGCTCCCTTTCTAACTTGGGAAGATTTTAAGTATATATATAAAAAAAAGATAGGATTTAATGTAAAAGCTTGTAATTTTTGGAGGGTTAAAACAGAGTCTCTTTTAGCGTTAAAGCGCGGTGATTTCAAGGATAAAATGCGGCTTTCTCAAGCGTACTATTAAATTTATTAACAAATAATATTGTATCACACAAATGAACTTAAATAAAAGGGGAAAGAGATTAATATATAAAAAGTTGAGAGGTATACAAACATATGTAAGAATGAGTTAGTATATCAAAACAATATAATCAAAGTAGTAAAAACAAAGGCTAATAAACGTTAGACTCTTAATTTACGAGACTCCGAGCGTTGTGAAGATCCTAATAGCTGTTGGTCCAATATTTTGGACCAAAACCGAGTTCCAAAGTAGAAACTCCAGTGCTCTGATTGTACATGAAACATAAGAAGAGAAAAACAATTAATACCATATTCTAGACCCAACAAATAAATGAAATAAAAATTAAGCAAACAAAAGCACGAGAAAGCAAACTTGAGGTAATATACATATGTATAAGTGATATTCCAATGAGAAGAAAGAACTGAACAATATTCCATAGAAGAACAGTGAGCAAAGAGGCATACTTATTCTTTTAAGAAGCCTTTATTTCTATATCCCAATCAATGTAACACACAAGTTCTAATGGCATTCAACATGTATTGGTATAAAGAAGTCCATCTTTTGTTCACCTCATGGATATTTGGGTTATCATACGAGGGATGGAGGGGAGAAAATATATCTTGATCCTTTTACTCGGCTATTAAGTATATCTAAAGTAAACTTAACTTCTCTGATTCATAAGATAAGACAGCAGCTATGTACGTACAAACTGAAATGTGCAGTACCATATTGCTGACATATTAACGTCTGATTAACATTTCAAACTCTTATAGTTATATATCTGGTTAAAAGAAATTAAAGACACGCGATATGATCGTTTAAAGATTCAATCCTTATTAACACATGAAGGATTCAATAATAAAAGTAGCAGCCATTTCTTGCTAGTCCCTAGTACTATAAGGTCCCGAGATATCCTATTATTTAAGGCCATAGGAAAAAGAGGATTCAAAATCTGCTTGTGTGCAGATTTCCAGCAAGTAAATAATACACCTTAGTGTCATGACCCGCCACTTGATCATGAAGATGGGGGAAAGATCTAGAGTCTTGAAGAGGTTAATAGAAGACTCTAGAATGTCCAAGAGAATTCTTGAAGAAGGTAGAAGAACCTAGAGTCTTGGAGAGGTTAGTGGAAGACTCTAGATTCTTGTAGAAGCTTGTAGAGAAGTCTTGAAAGACTTGGAATTCTCTAGAGTGTAAAGAGAGTTCTAGAGTAGGGACTTCTTTGTAAATATGGGAGGACTTGTATAGTAATTTTTATTTACACTTAAGCCCCTTAGGAGTAGTATAAATAGAAGGGGCCATTCATTTGTAAACCATCCAGAAATCAAAAACAAGCAAGCATTCTTCCAAAGTAATACAAAAGCCTTCTGAATTCTCTTGGACATTCTAGAGTCTTCTATTAACCTCTCCAAGACTCTAGATCTTTCCCCCATCTTCATGATCAAGTGGCGGGTTATGACACTCTCCCCCACCTGATATGGCGACGACCTCGGCGCACTGCTGCTACAAAAGCCTCCAGACTTAGTCTTGAAACTGCCACAAGTCTTCATGCCATTCTTATGTGGCCTCTTCCAGAGATTGTCCCTTCTAGTGGACGAGGAAAATGACAGTGGCCTGTTGTCCTTATTCCTGCTTGTTTCAGTCAACACTGGCCTCCGTTCTTTCTGGCACTTTAAAGGCAAGTGTCTTGGCAACTTCTTCGGCATCACGCCCTTCTTCATGCAAGGTGGCAATGCCTCTCTAGCACCATTGTCTTCACTCAAACTTGCAATGGTGTCTATGAACGTCGGTACTCCCTCCTCTAGGACCTTCTCAAGCTGCATGGCCGAAAGTTGGGTTGGTCCTTCCGTCTTCGGCACCTTGAAGTGGAAGAGCATGTCTTCATCCGTGAGGTTGGGAATCTGAAGTGTGAGAGTAGTGAACTCCTTCACATAGGCCCGTATGCTACCCGTTTGCTTCAATTCCCAAAACTTACATTTGGCCTCATAGATGACATTGTTGGGGAAGAAGGCCTTCTTGAACTCATTCCCGAACTGCTCCCAGGTGTTGATGGTGCATAGACCCTTCCTGATCTCAGACTCCTTGCGCTTCCACCACAACATGGCCATCTCTGAGAGGTATAGCACGGCCGTGTTGATCCTCGTCTCGTCGCTCTTCACTTTGTTACACTTGAAGTAATTCTCCAAGTGCCAAAGGAAGTTCTCCACCTCTTGTGCATCATGGGAACCTTTGAACATTGGTGGCTTGGGAGCCTCAATCTTGGCCTCCCGATCCGCACTGGATGTCATGCATCTCCCAGCATCTATGTCTCCTTTGAGTGCTGCCATCTCGGCCTTCATGGTCTCCATCGTGCTTAGCGCGTCCATGAGCCGACACTCCAAGGAAGTGATCACCTCCTTCACCTCGTACTCGGCAGCCTTGCGCACCTCCAACTCCTTACGGATGTTGTCGTTCTCCTCAAGGGTGAACTCCTCTAGAGACTTGAACTTGCCGTCGATCTTGTTCAAGCGCTTGCCTAATATCTCCACTGCTTGCCTGGCAGCATCTACCCTTGTAATCCACTCCATGCTGGGTGTGACGTCCACAGGCTCCTCGCCTCGCTCATCGTCACTCACCTCAGTGGCCGAGGGTGAGTAGGATGTTAGGGCCTCGCTTGGTGTAGGCTCAAGCGGCACTTCCTCATTTCTCTTAGAGTTTTTCTTTCCCTTGCGGTGCTTCCTTCCAACATCTTGCTTGACGTTGGTGGAGGTAGTGGCGTTGATGTCTCCCTCACTTGCCATATCCCTTAGTCGAACCTCGCTCTGATACCACGTTGTCACGGAATTAGACTTCAACTAAGACTTCCGTGCGGCACTTGACAACTTACTCACGAATCTTTCACGATCTTGCAAGCTCAAGTAAGCCTTTAAGACTAGATCGCTAAGGGAACGATATATAGTAAGAAAGACAAGAGAGCTTTTATGAAGAAGGCTTTTGTATTACTTTGGAAGAATGCTTGATTGTTTTTGATTTCTGGATGGTTTACAAATGAATGGCCCCTTCTATTTATACTACTCCTAAGGGGCTTAAGTGTAAATAAAAATTACTATACAAGTCCTCCCATATTTACAAAGAAGTCCCTACTCTAGAACTCTCTTTACACTCTAGAGAATTCCAAGTCTTTCAGTGTCATGACCCGCCACTTGATCATGAAGATGGGGGAAAGATCTAGAGTCTTGGAGAGGTTAATAGAAGACTTTAGAATGTCCAAGAGAATTCTTGAAGAAGGTAGAAGAACCTAGAGTCTTGGAGAGGTTAGTGGAAGACTCTAGATTCTTGTAGAAGCTTGTAGAGAAGTCTTGAAAGATTTGGAATTCTCTAGAGTGTAAAGAGAGTTCTAGAGTAGGGACTTCTTTGTAAATATGGGAGGACTTGTATAGTAATTTTTATTTACACTTAAGCCCCTTAGGAGTAGTATAAATAGAAGGGGTCATTCATTTGTAAACCATCCAGAAATCAAAAACAATCAAGCATTCTTCCAAAGTAATACAAAAGCCTTCTTCATAAAAGCTCTCTTGTCTTTCTTACTATATATCGTTCCCTTAGCGATCTAGTCTTAAAGGCTTACTTGAGCTTGCAAGATCGTGAAAGATTCGTGAGTAAGTTGTCAAGTGCCGCACGGAAGTCTTAGTTGAAGTCTAAGTCCGTGACATTAGGCTTCAAAAAAATTCAAACATCCAACCAAATGTCCATTATATAATTAAGGTAGATTTGGCTCAACTTAATGAACAAAAGATGTCTTCCTACCTGCATATGTCGTTTAAACACAACACACACATAAAAAATAAAAAAAATAAAAAGTGTGCTCGACATGAATATGTATTCTGGTTCATATCAACTATTTTGTATACTAAAATTTGATAATCACACAGATTGTAACAAAAGATGTAAGTTCTTCCAGGTTAATCACCCCAAAACAGACATAAAACAGAAATTGAGATGAGCTACGAATACTCAAACATTCTTGCATTCATTCCATGAATTGAAACAAAATTAAAGGAGGCGAGTAACGACCTGACTGACAACGTTATAAAGCAGAAGCAAAAGTATCCTCAGAAAAGATGAAACACAAGAGGGGAAATAGATCAAGATGGATTATACTCCAGTAATACTTAATTTGGTTAATTCGTATGAACCTTGAAGATGCCTAGTCGACATACATTACAAGCTAACAGCCCTGCATAATTCAATAGAGAGGCAAAAACAGAGAAGAAAGAATTTCATATATTACGCATCAACGACAACAAAAATAAAACAGAGAGGAGAGGACTTCATGTTAATCCCTTAACTAAAGAACTTTAACAGACCTAAAAGTCTAGGCAAGAGGACAAAAGTTCATGCTAACAAGACTTCTAAAGTATCAAATATGCTTAACCACTCTAAGTAGTTTAGTCACTTTAGCAAGTAAATGGAGTTCAATGAACATATCAGAATTCAACATCTTAATAAAATTCTATGAACATGTCGTCTAGATTGATAGAGCGAATAGCTGGGACATAACAAATATTCAAGCTAGATATGATAGCGCTTTCTTAGCAAGGTTCGACACTTAGTCAGATGGTGTGAAAATAATGTATGTGACAGGTTACTTATTCTCCCACTAACATCCACAAGACTTTAACAGAAGGGTATCAATATCCTTAATCACACCTTACCTTTAATAGAAAAATAAGGACATCTTATCATGGAAAATTAATTCCATAACATTTGTTAAATCAATTTTACATAACTCAAATGATGAAATAAAGCAAAACAAATCATTAGACATACTCGTTTAAGAATTTTAACAAGAGATAAGTATCACAACATTCTTTTAACTAATGTCTACAATAAAAATGAGTTGAAAATCAGGTATTAACTTAATTAAGCTCAAAAAAGGGGATGGTAATGAACACAAACATTCAAGTTTTTCACATATTTAGATCAGTAAAAATGAAACAAGAGTAGAGGAAAAGATTCTTACCTTTTCCAGAGCAGCAAACTAGGGGGATTTTGTGGTCAATGTTTTCAAACTTCGAACTTTCTTTCGAACTCGAACTCAAGGAGCGAAAATAGAAAACTCTAAGATTAAGAATTTCGAAATCAGATGTTTAAAGGAAAGGAAATATATGAAGTGTATTTCTCTGCTTTTAATCAGTTCTCGAATTGCTTCCCAGTGTGTGTTCTCCGATCCCCTTTGGAGGTGAAAAAAAATCTGAACTTGAAAATCTGGATTTGAAATGAAATCAAAGTCATTTATGAGGCAAATCAGACAGAAGGTGCGAAATATTTCACAAATTTTATCTTTTTTTCTGGTCTTTGACCAATTGTTTGAGCAGAAATTTAGGCGATAATGATAGGCAGATTTTCTGTGAAGTTAAAAGAAGAAGAAGATGAAGGCATGAGCTATTTATTTTTTGTTTTGAAAATATGGAGTAACCACTGAAAGTTGGGTCTTTGGGGGAAGAGAGAAAGGTAAGGAGCGTGTAGTTAAGGAAAGGTGAGCAGTGTGGCTAGTGTTTTGATTTTGGAAAAACTTTTCTGACTTGTTTTGAGCTATTCGATTATTTGATCGGATGGTTGAAAATAAATCAAGAATTAAAAAATAAAAATAACACACCACACACACATATATTTAAAAGATAAAAATATGCGTGTATGTGTTGAATTATATATTTAATGGATAAAAATGTTGGATTACTAGGACCATTAGATTAAATTGAACTTTTGAGATTAGAGATAAAGAAGCACAATCCATGTTCATCTTATGTGGTGCACACGAATTGACTAATTTAAGGTGATTTGGATTGCCAAGTTTTTTGTTTAAATTAGCCTATTTAAATTATAAACCACTTCTTTATTAAATAGTCATAATTATTTAAATTAAAAATAATTATTTTGCAAGACTAATTTATATGAAAAAATTAGTCATTTTTTAAAATGAAGTTGGTATGAATTAGTAACTAATTAATTAATTAAATTTCTTAATTTTGAATAATAAAAGGACAGCCCGGTGCACTAAGGCTCCCGCTATGCTCAGGGTTCGGGGAAGGGCCTGACCACAAGGGTCTATTGTACGCAGCCTTACCTTGCATTTCTGCCAGAGGCTGTTTCCAAGGCTTGAACCCGTGACCTCCTGATCATATTAATTTTGAATAATATACAAAAATATTTATTTTAACAATAGAAAATATATTTGATTGAAAATCAATTTAATCCTTAAGAACGATATTTGCTTGGTATAAATTTCTCAAAATGATAAAACAAGTAGTAAATACTTACATATATTTATAAATTTAATCTTTTTATAAAGAACAATATTTATGAAGTGAATTTGCCTAATGAAATCTAAAAAAGCATTTTTTATCAAAAAAAAATATTTTCATACCATTACAATTTTTTTTTATTTTGACGGAAGCTTAATTAATTAAAAATATGGAGAGCCAAAATTGGGTGTCAACACTCTTGTATCTTAGCCTCCCCCTCAACTCCTAGGAGAAAAGCGATCAAGAAACACCCCTTTGAATTCTTTCCAAGTCACGGGATCCACCTCTCTAAGTCTCTCACTCTTCCATTGGTCAAACCAAATACAAGCAACACTCTTCAATTGGTAAATAGCCAACTTTGCCCTCTCAACCGAGCTAACTCCCATAATCTCCAAAATCTTATGAATGCTATCAACGAACTCTTGTGGATCCTATTCCACCTTGGAACCCCAAAACTCCAAAGGATTCATTCTTGTGAAGTCACGAACCCTTGTTGCCTCCGTACCCACAATTGGGTTCGTGGAAGAAATCACCTCCCGATTGGCTTGAGCCGTAACGGCTTGAGTAAGTACTTGAAAGGCAACTCGAAACTTGGTATTGGAGACTTGGTCATTCAAGGGATCATTTGGAGCTTGTTGCTCCTCCTCAACCACATTCCTTCGAGCATGGTATCTTTATGGAGGCATTTTCAAAAAATTAAATAAAAAATAAGCGTTAGAGGAAAAGACTTAAATACCACTCTACCGCATGGCATAGATCATGAAAGAAGTGAGATTTTTCTGAGATGCTTCATAGATGTGATGCGTCTCACACCGATGTAAAAGACTCTGCTTAACGCGGCATGTTAGACTCACTAGGACACTCCTAAACCTTGTGCTCTAATACCAAGTTTGTCACGATCCGAGCCTAAGGCCTAGACATAACACTACGATCGAGAACCCGAAGGATCTCAACCAATCCATCTTAGTGTATATTTCATACACAAGGTAAAGGAAACATGACAAGCTAAGCGGAAGAATCAACTCAACATAGAAGTCAAGAAAAGTAAATTCAATCCAATGTCCAAAATGGACTTACTTCAATCTAAGTGTCTACACATGCCTCTATTTTAGAGTTGATGGGGGCTTAGGAGAAACTCCTAACTCACCCGAATCATAATAGAAAAAGTCGATTAAACAACAGAAAAAAGTCCTGTCCTCGATAAATAAGGACTCACCAACTCTTGAGAACTAAGCAACTCTAGCCATGACTAAGATGGTCGTCGTCCTGTCATACATTATGAGACAATGTAGGCAAACTATGCGTTAGTACATAGAAGGTATTAAGTATGTGAGGTATGCATGAAAAAGTAATAGGACAAGAGAAATATGGCATAAGATGCATGACCAATCATATGAACATGAATAAAGCTTAAAGAATTTGAAAAATATGAAAATGTATGGTCAATGCATCATAAAACTTCATGGTAAATCTCACATATTTTCATTCAACTTGTGTCGGTTAAGACTTTTAACCGACATCTTAAGACCATGTGAGCTATAACATAAAATTCGATGTAACTCCCACATCGAGAAAAGATAGGCTACTTGCCAGGTAGACTCCGTGAGAAGAACTCTAACTTTGTGAACTATATGTGGATCCACTAGCTAAGCCATAAAGGCAACCTATGGGGCCAACATAGTTTGGGACTTTAGGTTGCAACTAGGATTTCCTTGGATAACTAACTACTTTATCGGAATGAACCCCACCTATAAGTCCTCTCGGTTCTTAGTCAATATCCCAACGAAAATTATTACATCATAGAAACATCATCATTAACTTTATCATGAAAATAGTCATTAGAATAGCTCATTAACTGTAGTGATTCATAGTAATTCAAAACTTTGATGAGAATTATCCTTATCAACATCTTAAACATGATTGTGTGAGAATTGTAATTATCACACCATAATAAATTTCTTAGATCATAATTGATCATCATCGTAACTTTCATCATTCAATCATCAATCTCAACTTCATTTATAAAAACTTTCTTTTGAAATCATTGAACTCATAAACATTAACTCATGCAAGTCATCATTGAACCTCATAATCATCATTGAAAATAACTTTATGTATAGAAATTCCTAATTCAACTTGAAATGATGCAATTCATGTAGAAACATGCTTGTAATAATCATTAATAACATCTAAAAATGGAATTGAAACAGCCTAATGCAATTCATCAAAATTAGGGTTAACAGAAAATTGCAATTTTGAAAAGAACTTTAAGGAAACCTTGGGACTCTATGAGTGAAAGTATCCCATGGATCAATCCTCACATACCTTGGTGAAATCAATCAAAAATTAATGGAGAAACTTTATGAACTTGAAACCCTAGCTTGGTGTTTGAAGGAGATCTTGAGAGAATTCTTTGATCTTGTCTTAAGGGAATTTTCTTAGAATGATTTAGAATAAAGGGATTTCAAAGGGTTGGGTAGTTATAGGATTGAACTTGGCCATAATAGTGTCTAGATACATTGAACCAAACTTTTGAAAAAGACAAGATTACTCCTCATTAAATTTGGATTTTGGACCTATGAATAGGGTTCTATGAGTCATCCTCAAGTCTACAACTCATAGACTTGAGTCATCGTGCAGGTCCTATGAGGACTCTAATTTTAGTTCTCTGATCTTTCCTTATGAGTCATTTTTACGACTGATAAACTCCCTTACGACTCGTCAATACCATTCGTCTTGAAGGTCCAAAAAACCTGCAAAGTATAGGTCTCAAAAGTTTCAACACGACTCATCTTTATGAGTCGTCATGGTTCCGACGAGTCGTCAAGTGACTCGTCAACCTTGATCTTGCCTCATCCAAATTTCTAGCCCTAAGCTCACATCCAAAATCCATTTCTATGACTCGTAAAAGTCCCTATGAGTCGTAGACCAACTCCTAAACTTGGGGTCAATTCTAATTTTCTTTAAATTTCTTTTGTTCAACCTTTCAACTTCTGGGGCCTTACAGTCAACAATCACCTAAATGGAATCATGTTTCCTACGAGTACAAGGTAAACCTGTAATGAAGTCTATATTCAAGGTTTCCCTCTTTTAAGAAGAAATCTCAATGTCTTGAGCCAAACCTTCTGATTTTTTATACTCAACTTTCATTTGTTGACAATTAGGACACTTCGCCATGAATTCTGCAATCTCTTTTTTCATGCCATTCCACCAATATACTTCCCTCAAGTCTTGATACATCTTTGTGGAACCGGGATGAATAAAGTACCATGGACTATGGGCCTCAGACAAAATCATATATTTCAAGCCATCAACATTCAGAGCACACAATCATCCTTGATATCTCAAAACACTATATCCCTCTTGGGAGAAAGCCTCAATGGCTTTGTCGGCAACCTTTTTCTTCAATTCAATCAAAGTGGAGTCATTTTCTTGCTTTGCCTTTACATCCATCACAAGAGACGATTCAAAACTATTATGCACAATAACACCACTACCCTTGGAATCAACCAATCGAACACCCAAATGGGATAATCTATGCACATCCCAAACTAACTCTTTCTTCTCATCCTAACATGGGAAACACTTGTCACGACCCAAGCCTAGAGCCTAGACATGACACGGTGAATGAGATACCCTGAGGTACCTCACCCAAGCCTCTTATTATTCATTAAGCATTTCATTGATAATGATAAACAAATCAAGTGGAAAACACAAGGGATGTAGGGACTAAGGGGATTCATATTTAATAAGAGTCCAAAACAACATAACATCTTTTTCTATGTCCAACCATACCTTCTACATTAAAGACTTGGCGGGGGCTAAGATATGTCCCTAGCTCACCCTCAAAATAAGTGTCAAGAATTGCCTTAATAAAAGTCTTAATGTTCTACATAACATAAGCTTAGAATAAAAAAGGATGTTATTCTCGAAATATGGGAACTCACCATAAGCAATCTTCAAACTAATCCGAGCTAGCCATATGGAGGAGGTCGAGGAGCGACGTCAGTTCCTATATAGTGATATCATGTAGGAAAAATTATGCGTTAGTACTTTAAATGTACTAAGTATGTGAGTATGCTATGAAATGAAGAACATAAGAGAGACATGAGTAAGTAATATGCATAAGTGAATACATGCATTAGACATCATCATATGAAGCCTTAAATCATTCATTTTGTGGGAAAGTGACCATAACCAACATTTAAGACCATGCGAGCTATTACATGGAATCCAACATAATCCCCTATGTTGGCACGGGAAGACTACTTAACGGATAGAACTCCGTCAACTTTGATCATTTCTTTAACTTTGACTTTAAGGGCTAATTGTGGATCCACTAGCCTAAATAGCCTACAAGGGCTCCTATGTTAGCGCATAGTTAATATAACATGAGACTTTACTTAAGGACCCCTTAGGTCGAGTTCCCATCTACATGCTACATTTGGTGCTAGGTCAATCCCACGAAATAATATTTATATATCATAATAACATAAGTATTGTATAACTTTAGACATCAAATCATCATCGGTGGAATAGCTCATTAAAACATTTCATTTGATTCAAATATGTGAGAATTGTCCTTTCACATTGAATCCTTTGTTTGGCTAAAAACTCTTTCATCATCATTTAATCATTTCACAAGACTCCCTTAAACATAGGTATTTGCTTCATAAACTTCCATTTGGAGTCAAAACTTTCATTTTAACTTCATTTCAACATAAGAAAACTAGGTGGGTCCATTTTGTATAACTTTCAAACACATTTAGTGCATGAGAGTGATGGAAATGCATCATATGAAACATCTTAAAACAACCCACCATATACACTTTAAAACTACCTTTCAAGCCTTCATATAAGAACCTTGATAAACCATCCATTTCATGTAAATAAGAATCAACATAAGTCAATATAGGTAAATAAACTTTAAATATTCAAGAATCTATGTATTTGAAATCGTAGTATGAAATCCATAAAAACTCATCACTTGAAATTGAGAGTCAATATATATATCAATAGAAGTAAATAAACTTAAAATATACCATAATCTATGCATTTGAAACCATCATGCAAAAGCCCATAGGATTTCATCATTTAAAATTTAAATACTAAGTTGAGAAAACATTTGGGCTCCATGGGTGGAAGAACCCATGGATGAAAACCCACATACCTTAGAGTAGAACTTGAAGAAATCTTGATTTTTTTGTTCCAAAATGGGAAGCTTGAATCCTTTGAGTTTGAGAGAAAAATTGGAAGGGATGAGTTGAGAGAGAAGAGGATGAAGTTTAGGGTTTTGGGGAGGTGAAAGACTGCAAAAATGACCCCAAAAATGCATCTAAGTTCGTATATATTTATTTAGGTAGTTGTCCAAAATGCCCTTCATAAAAAAATCTGGAAAATGGGCTCAAAATCCTGCAAACGCGATAGTGGCTGCGCCAAAGGCTAAACTACTGCAACTAGTTTTGGGCGCTCTGCTGGTGCGCCACGCCAAGGGCCAAACTACTACAACTAGTTTCGGGCGCGCTGCTGGTGCGCCGCGCCAAGCCCATAAACTGCTACAACGGTAGTCTTTGGTAAAATGATCATAACTTTTGACTCTGAACTCAAAATGAGGCGAACTTGCTGGCGTTGGAAAGAGGACTCAAAGACCTTTAATTTGATTTTGGAACACCAAATTTCTTATATAATAGGAGATATGGGAATTTAAAGTTGACCCTATTCCGGTCTCATACGAAAACTTATCCAATGGAAATTCTTTGGACTTGTCTTGGTGTAGAAATATTTGGGGTGTTACAACACTACTCATGGCCAACCTATTAAGAGCGTTGGCAACCACATATTCCTTACCTGGATGGTATAACACACTATGTCATAATCCTTCAATAGCTCAAGCAAATTCATTTGTCGAAGGTTCAAGTTCTTTTGAGTGAACACATATTGCAAACTCTTGTGATCAGTAAAAACATTTATATGAACACCATAAAGATAGTATCTCTAAATTTCAAAGCAAATACCACTGCCGCCAACTCCAAGTCATGAGTTGGGTAATTCTTCTCATGTGCCTTGAGTTGTCTTGAAGCATACACTATCTCTTTACTATTTTGCATTAGCACACAACCAAAACCAACTCGTGAATCATCAAAATACATAACAAACCCATCCGGACCTTTTGGTAAAGTCAACACTGGAGCGGATGTAAGCCTATTCTTCAACTCTTGGAAGCTTTTCTCACATGCCTCAGACCATTGAAATTTCACCTTTTTTTGAGTCAAATTAGTCTAGGGTGATGCAATGTAAGATAAACCTTCCAAAAATTGTCTATAATAAGCAGCTAAGCCCAAGAAACTCCGAATATCAAAAAGAGAATGGTCTAGTCCAATTTTTAACCACCTCGGTCTTCTTTGGATCAACCATATTTCCTTCTCTGGAGACAATGTGACCAAGGAACGCAACTGACCTTAGCCAAAATTTACATTTGCTAAACTTTGCATACAACTGACGATCTTTGAGAATTTTCAACATAATCCTCAAATGATCGGCATGCTCTTTCTCACTCCATAAGTAAATCAAACTATCATCAATAAACACGATCACGAACATATTCAAGTACTGCTTAAAAAGCATGTTTATCAAATCCATAAAAGATGTAGGGATATTTGTTAGTTCAAAAGATATAACCAAGAATTCAAAGTGACCATACTGAGTTTTAAAGGCCATCTTCGAAATGTCACACTCCCTCACATGGAGATGATGATAACCGGATCAAAGATCAATCTTTGAGAAGTAGCTTGCTCCTTGAAGTTGATCAAATAAGTCATCATTCATTGGAATTGAATACTTGTTCTTTCCTGTAACCTTATTCGATTGCCGGTAATCTATACATATTCAGAGTGACCCATCTTTCTTCCTAACAAACAACACGAGAGAACTCCATGATGAAATACTTGGCCTTATGAAACCCTTATCCAACAAATTCTTCAATTGCTCTTTCAACTCCTTAAGTTTCACCAGAGCCATATGGTAAGGATGAATAGAAATAGGTTGAGTGTTAGGAAGGAGATCTATGCCAAAGTCAATTTCCTTTTCAGGAGGAACACCAGGAAAATCATCGGAAAACATATCAAAAAACTCATTAACTATAGGAACTGACTCAAGAGTAGGAGTTTCGGAATCAACATCCCTAACTCACACTATATGATAGATGCACCCTTTGGAAAATATTTTTCAGGCCTTAAGACATGAAATAAATCAACCTTTAACAACCGAATCATTACCCTTCCATTTAAGAATAGGCTTATTAGGAAATTAAAACTTGACCTTTCAAGTTCTACAATCAATGATTGCATAAGAGACATGTAACCAATCCATACAAAGAATAATGTTAAAATCAGTCATGTCAAGTTCAATAAGATCACAAGGGATAACTTTATGCAAGATCGACATAGGATAATTTCTATAAACTCTTTTGGCTAACACCGAATCACAACTAGAGTATAAACCAAAAAGGGCTTTAACAATACTTCAGGGCACACATCAAATGTCATAGCAAAGTAATGACTAATAAAAGACAAGTTGTCACCTAGATCAAGCAATTCATAGACATCAAAGTTAAAGACCCGTAAACCCGTGACCACATCAGGAATCTCATCCACATCTTATCTAGCATGAAGAGCATAAAATTGGTTGTTGCATTGGCCACCCTTAGGTTGATCTTAGGCACCTTGTTTCACTTGGCCTCCTTGGGCTACTTGGCCTTAAGGACGACCTTCTCTACCTTTGTTGGCAAAATAAGGGCACTCGGATTGCTTGTGGCCCAGCTTGCCACATTCACAGCAAGCACCCGTTCCTATCAAACACCTTCCTCCATAATTCTTTCCATACTTAGCATACTTGGGAAATGAAGGACTACTAGCATTTTCCCAAACCTTGACCTTATTTAGAACAACCACTACCACTACGGTCCTAGAATTTAAGAACCCACCTTCATACTGGGCTCTCTTAGAGTCCCTCATCCTCATATCTTAGAGTTTCTCTCCTTTAATTTTCTTGGAAAAAGTCATGAGCTGAGATATATCCATTTTCTTAATAAGCATGGTGGTACGGTATTCCTTTGTAACCAAGTCATAGACCCTCGATATGTATTGACTCATTCAGGCACATGGATTGGAAATCAATAAATGAGCATACTTAGATGGCTTGGTGAACTTGAGGGAATAATCCCTCATACCCATTTTGCCTTGTCGAATATTGATGAACTCTAACACCTTAGCTTCTCTTAGCTCAAGAGGTAAAAAGTGATCGAGGAGAGAAAGTTTGAAGGCTTCCCAATCAATATGTCCTTTATCCACCCTCTCTATCTTCCATTGAGTATACCAAACTTGAGCAAAACTCTTAAGTTGGTAGGCTGCCAACTACACTTTCCCTTATGAGTTCACCCTCATAATACTCACTATCTTACAAACCTTATTGATGAACTCTTGGGGATCCTCATCAACTTTCGTACCATGAAACTTGGGAGGATTCATACTTTCAAAGTCTCTCACACTAGAAGTCAGAGTAGGAGCATTAGGAGGAACCACAATCCCTTGTTTGGCCACAACTTGGGCTAACATAGTAATAGAGGTCTAGAACTTGACATTAGTAACTTGGTTAGGTAGGGGACCATTGTCTTGAGGAGCTTGAGGAGCTTGGTCCTTATTTGCATTGACCCTTCTGTTCATAGGTGCTCTTCTTGGAGGCATTTCTGAAAAATTATAAAGGAAAATCATTAGGGAAAGGACATCTTAGAGTATACTCTATAGCACGACATAGACCATGAAAGAAGTGAGGATTTCCTAAAATTCCTTATAGCCTCCTATTCATAGTCGTAGTTCACTTCACACCTATGAATAAGACTCTACTTGAAGCATTATGTTGGATTCTCTAAGATATCTTAAACTTGTGCTTTGATATAAAGTTTGTCATAATTTGATCGAGGACCTAGTTATAACACAGCGATCAAAACCCTGAAGTGGATCCAACAAGCTTCTTGACATATCGTAAGTATACATATGGTAAATTAAATGAGGAAATTAAATAGGAAGAGTCTAAATCCTGAATCATAAAAAGGATGTAAACTTTGACTACATAAACTCTACAACATATGTCCAACAATGCCTTTACTACTTACGACGGGATGCGGTTAAGACATGTATTTAGCTCACCCTTAATATCTATATAACAAGTATTTATAAAGGAAACAACTCATAATTAGTCCTCGACAAATGAGGACTCACCATAATTCCATTGATATAGAAACTCAACTAGCCACGTGTGGGAATATGATCCTCAACCCTTACATTATGAGACAATGTAGGCAATAATATGCATTAGTATGTTTAAATGTATAAAGTATGTGGGCATGATATGCAACAAAAATCATAGGATGTAATGGTCAATTTACATACATGATAAAAGAGAAAGGGTAAAGTCATAAGAAACACATAATGATCAAGCATTTAAAAGACATATTAAAATCATAAGGAACATAAGCAAAGTATACATATATGGGACCGTGAGAGTTATAACATGGAATCCCAATGTCTCCCTATACAACGAAAAAAGGGAATCTACTTGTCAAGGTACACTCTACCCCGCTAGGCTAGTCATGTACATACGCTATATCTGGATACACTAGCTACGCCATATTGGAAAATTCCATAGTGGCACGTAGTTATGAGATAAGATACTTTATATAAGGACCCCATAAGTTGATCCCCAACCTCAAGTCATCATTTGGTGCTAAGTCAAATCCACAAAATACATAATGTAATAATCATACTTAGCATATATCATAAACTTTTTCATAAACTTTATGATTCATAGATTAACTCATTTTCATGTCATACTTGGAATGTGAGTAAAAACCTTTCAACATCATAATATCATACTTGCATAATTCATGTCATTAGGTTCCTAGATCACCAATTAAGGATCCTAAGTCAACTTTCTTCATAACTTGCATGAAATTTATAAGTTGAATATAATATTTATCCACGATCATAATTCATACTTGAAATTAGAGTAAAACTCATATACATAGTCAATTTGGATGAAAACTATGAGAATACTTGAAGTCATTTAACTTTATAAACATATTTCATGTATATCATCATTGAAAATAGCTTCATGCATGTGCATTCATAATTCAACTTGAAATCATGAAGCCAATATAGAAACATATTTATAATGATCATTTATAATAATTAAAAACATAATTGAAGCAAGCCAATGCAATTCATCTGTAAGACCCCAGAAGTTTAAAAGTCAAACAAAGAGAATTCAAGGAAGATTTGAGCAATTTTTGAGTTTATGAATGAGTCTATGACTCATAGAGACTCGTACAAGTCGTAAAGGTGACTTCTGGGAGTTAATTTGAGGAAAGAAATTTAAAAAGTAAAGTGTGTTGGACTACGAGTTGTTTAATGACTTGTAAAGAGGTTTACGACTCGTAGACACCACTCATAGTGCAGGGTCTTCACACCTGTAACCATTGAGCCTCAGGACCTCTTTTACAACTCGATAGGATGAGTTGTTGATGGTATGATGACTCATAAACATAAGTCATATGCAAACTTCAGAGACCTGATTTTCAAGGACTTTCAAAAACCTACAACTCGTCGATGCATCTACGACTTGTAGAGTCAATTCGTAGGATCAAATCCTAATTTTTTGAAGGGTAATCTTATCTTTTTCCAAGTTTGATTCAATGAATCTTGTCACTTTTATGGCCAGGTTTAAAGTTTATATTAACCCTACTCTTCAAATTCTCCCCTATTCAATTCATTCTTCAAAATTTTCCTAAGGCAAGACTCTAAATTTTTCTCTCAAGCTTCTCCTAAAAATTCAAGCTAGGGTTTCAAGCTCATCAAGGTTCTCTTCAATTATAAGTCAATATTTATCTAGGTATGTGGGGATTGATCCATGATTTCCTTTCATCCATGGAGTTCCAAGATTTTCCTTAAAAATCTCATAAAAGTTTATTACCTTTAAGCTATGATTTTAATGAATTGTGTTGGGCTATTTTAATTATATTTTTAATAGTTATCAATGACCATTATAAGTATGAATTTACATTAATTTTATGATTTCAAGTTGAATTATGAATGCCCATGCATGAGGCTATTTTCAATAATAATATACATGAATTATGATTATGAAGTGCAATAATTTTAAGGTATTCTCATGGTTTTCACTCAATTGACTATGTATATGAGTTTTACTCAAAATTCAAGTTTGAATTATGATCATGGATTACAATTATGTTCAAATTATGAATTCCATGCAAGTTATGAAGAAAGATGACTTAGGATCCTTAATTGGTGACCTAGGAACCTAATGACATAAATTATGTAAGTATGTTATTGTGATGTTGAAAGGCTTATATTCACATTACAAGTATGCCATGAAAATGAGCTATTATACGAATTATGAAGTTTATAAACAAGTATACGATATATGTTAAGTATGATTACTATGTTATGTATTCCATGGAATTTGACTTAGCACTGAATGATGACTTGAGGTGGAGGCTCAACCTACAGGGTGCTTATATAAATTCTCTTATCTCCTACATTTCACTATAGGATTTCCTTTATGGGATAGCTAGTGGATTCACATATAGCGTATGTACATGACCCACCTAGCGGGGTAGAGTCTTGGCAAGTAGATTCCCCTTTTTCCATTATATGGGGAGACGTCGGGATTCCATATTATAGCTCACATGGTCTTATTGTCAGTTATGGTTTCTATACCACATATGTATATTCTCTTTATGTCGTTTTATGGTTTTACTATATCCTTCAAATGCTTTGATCATTATTGTTTTCTTCATGACTTTATTTATCCTCTTTATCACGTACATTCCTTTATTATTACATCCTTTGATTATAGTGAATGGCATGCCCACATACTTAGTACATTCAAATGTATTAACACATATTATTTCCTATATTATCTCATAATGTTGGGGTTGAGGGTCGTATTCTTACTCATGGCTAATTGAGCTTCCGACCGGTGGAGTTGTGGTGAGTCCTCATCTATCGAGGACTAGTTATGAGTTTTTTGTTTCATTTTAAAGAATTTTATTATGTTCATGTAGAGGGTGATATAGGGAAATGTCTTAGCCCCCACCCTTCTTGTTTAGTAGAGGTATTCATTGGACAAATGATGTAGAGTCTATGTATCAAATGCCTATACTTTTATGATTCATGTTTTACACTCTTCCTATGTTATTTTTGATTTATTTTACCTTATGTATGCTTATGATATGTCAAGAGTCTTAGTTGGATCCTTTTGGGATTTTGATCATCATGTTACGACTAGGCCTTAGTTTGGATCGTGCATAGTTCCCACGACTTGTGAAGAGCCTTCGTGACATGTGCCGACCCAAAATTCCTAATTGGTTTAGGATTAGGTTTTTTACTTTTATAAATGCCTAAATTTAATATATTTTGAGGGTTACGCAATATTTTTATATTTTTGGTTATTATTGTGAACGACATGGAAGACATATTCTACTACTTCTTGAGATTGATTCTTGAAATCTAATTTCGGTTTTAATTTTTGATTCATGGTTCATGTGTGTGATTCAAAATTTAATTCTTCATTCGCATAGGTATTGATTCATGAATTCTAAATAAATTTTTATTCCTTTACTTACAATTATGAATAGCTAAGTGCACAACTAGGGTTGTGGAAATCATGAAAACATAACGAAGTAGGCGTAGGCAAACATGTATAGTGATTATTGTGATTTATATTGCATATATTATGAGTGCACGCATTGGAAACCTTCTCGTATTCATTGCTTTCCAGGGAGGCAGGTAGTGATTAGAAAAAGATTATAACAATAGTAAGTTAGAGGAACAAAACTTAATCTAAGTTACTTAAGCCCGGGAGAGGATAGTACTCTGAGATCTAGAGCGAGGGTTAGTATAGCATATATTCTGATACTGGGAAAAGATGAGTGATATGAGTCTAAGAAGGACCGGGAGGTAAATTATATATTACATAACTCACTATATTTCGCATGCAACTTATTGAAACGTTACCACTAGCACAATTGGTCTGCTGAGCTAAACATCATAGGGAACACAATCCTAGCTAACGTCTTATATTGTTCACAACCTAATCATTAGTTACTTTTCTATTGAATCATTAGGTGTTACTATATTAATCAACGAAACCCCCAATTTACTTTATGCACTTTTGTTTTTGGGAAGTAGAAACTATAACTAAAAAGTGCTTGCTAATAGATTTGTTTTAACCTATTTTCTGTGGGATCGACCCAAAATCTTAGTTTGGTAAATATATTGCTAATGACGGTCTATATTTCTTTCGAGAGGTATACTTGAATATTATCAAAAATTGCACAGTTGCTAGGGAATACGACTCCAAAATATTTTATTAGTTGCTATTTCAGTTTGTAGTTCTATTTCCCTAATTTTATTTTTGCTTCCTGTTTTTGTTTTTGAAGGGATCAGGTAGTGCATGCCAAAAACCTAGAGTAAGGTTGAACTATTGCTTCCCTACGATCCTGAACTACAAAGGTTAATATAAAAAATAAATGTGCAAGAGCGTGAGGTGCAAAGGGTGAGAGAGCTTACTGAAAATCAAGTTAGGGATGATGTTGGTAACAGGGATGAACTTAATGAAGTAGCGAGGGGCAGAAATCAAAGACCTGTGAACTTTTTCTTAGTTGATGATGATGTTGATACAAATGGCGTGGGATCTACTAGAGCTATAGTCCTCCCACCACTACTTCAAGGTGTGAACTTCACTATCATTAGTATCATGCTGCAAATGTTGAACCTAAAAGAAACATTTAGTGGAGCAGCAGTGATGACAATAAATACGTCATGAACTTTATTGCCACCTGCAAGTCATCTGAAATCATTGGGGTTAGACAATCAGTCATACTACTGCATCTATTTCAATTGTCTTAGTCTGAGAAGCATTAAAGTAGTTGAATGAGCTTCCACACGACTCTATCATAACTTGTAAAGAACTGAGGGAAGTATTTTTGAAGAGGTTTTTCCCACCATCCAATAAGTTGCAAATCAAGGATGGGATTTTTTCTCACAAGCAGCTACCTATTGAAGTAGTGCATGAGACTTGGGAGCGATTCATGTAGAGGTTAAAGCAGTGATCAAATCACAACCTGACTAATAAGCGCTTGAAGGAGGTATTCTATAGGTCTTGCAACTTTGTGACCAAGACAGTTATTGATGCAACTTATGGTGGTTCATTAATGGACAAGACATTTTAGGAAGCCACAATAATTTTGAATCGGCAAGAAAAGAATAATAGATCTTGGTACACTACAGACACTGATATGAGAGGTTTTGGCTTTCCATTTGAGATATCAGCGGAGCAAATCTGAAAGAAGGAGGAGTGTGATCATGACATGGCTCACATGAGGACATGAATTTATTTGTTGACAAAGTGCTTGTTAGGTGGAGGGATGGAAAAATTAAAAGATGTGGATACTAGAAGTCGATATGATGAACCAGAGTTTAATTATGAGGAGGAAGTCAAGTTTGTAAATAGCCAGGGCTTTTCGTACATACAACTCTGAGAACTAGTGTCGAAACTTTCAAAGGGATAACTACTATGATCGGACCAGAAATCATGCTCAAGGAAGTTGGTAGAACAAAGACAACTTCAAGAATGATAGAAATGGGGTATATGTGCCACATATGAACAGAGATCGGGCCAGAAATAATAATGGTAACTCTAAGTTAGAAGACATAATGACAAAGGTTCTACAGAAGGTTGAGGTGACTGAGTCTTTCAGAGATATGCGAGGCGACATGACTAATATCAACCATTTGGTGGATTCACACTGTATCTCTATCAAGTAGTTGGAGCAGTAGATAGGCTAGTTATCTGCAACATTAAATTAGAGGAAGACTGATACTTTATATAGAGACACGGTGCAAAATCCTAGAAAATATAGGCAATGTATGCCAGTGACAACAAGGAGTGGTAAGGTACTTTCTAACCCTATTATTGCAGGAACTGAGTAGACAGAAGATGTAGGTTCTTAGATTGATGAGCTTGCATAGAGATATGCCGATAAGAAGGTTGTTTTGATGACGATTGTGAGGCTGAGGAGATAGTATTAGAGCAAAAACAGGGTGATGTAAAATATGGTACCAAGAAAACTGAGGTAGAGGTAGTTCAACCATTGCCAACTGTTTGCAAGCTGCCACTTCTATTTCCCCATAAACTTAAGTAAAAGGCTGAGGATAGAAAGTTTCTAAAGTTTATTTCTTTGCTCAAGGAGATATTGGTCAATATCCCATTGGTAGAAGCACTAGATCAAATGCCAAGTTACACCAAGTTCATGAAGGATTTGGTTATAAAGAAGAGGACAGTCTCTTTTGAGTCAGCCAATAATCTATATCACCGCAGCACTATTGCTACAAGGTCCTTAGTTGAAAAAAAGCACAATCCTGGTGCGTTCACTATATCTTGCACCATTGTTGCTTTTTATATTGCAAGGGCCCTATATGATTTGAGGGAAGTATCAACCTTATGCCATTAGTTATTTATAGGCAGTTGGGGTTGGAAACCTCCAATCCGAGTTCTATTCGCCTGCTCATGGCAGATAGATCTATGAAATGGTCAGTAGGAATTTTGTGTGATATGTTGGTATGAGTGGGCCGGTTCATCCTCCCTGCTGATTTTGTCACACTGGATTGTAAGGTTGATTTTGAGGTCCCTATTATCTTAGGGAGACCATTTTTGGAAACTGCTAGAGCATTAATAGATGTAGACCATGGAAAACTTACATGAAGACTAAACAATGAAAAAGTCAAGTTTAATGTATGCACCTCCATAAAGAAACAAAAAGATATGACATTGATATTTATGTTTGATGTAGAGGTAGAGAGTGCCGTTGATATCCCCATTGAGGAGAGGTTTGTTGTTGAGTCTTAAGTAGCTATAATCATGAATTTCGAAGGTGACAATATTGAGGGGTATGATGAGTTTGTGAATGCTTTGAAAGGCATAGGAGCACATACTTATGCCCTCAAGAAGCTTGATCTTGACTTAAAAAACATGACGACTCCTCTTGCTAAACCATTAAGAGAGGAGCCGCCTATACTTGAGCTCAAATAATTGCCAGTCCATTTGAGGTACATATTTCTTGGTGAAAATATTACTTTGTCAGTGCTTGTTGATGCAGATTTAAGTGAAGGATAGGTTACAACACTAGTTGAGATATCACAAAAGTATAAGAAGGTGATTGGTTGGACTATTGTTGATATTATAGTATTCCTCCGGGCATTTGCACTTAAAATATTTAGTTGGAGGAGGATTGCATTCCCAGTATTGAACACCAGAGGAGACTAAACCCGCCTATGCAAGAGATTGTAAAAAAGGAAATTATCAAGTTGTTAGATACGAGTGTGGTATATCCTATATCAGATAGCAGTTGGGTTAGCCCTGTGCAATATTTTCCATAGAAGTGAGGTATGACAGTCATCGCAAATGATAAGAATGAGCTGGTCCCACTTAGACCAGTCACTGGATCGCTAGTCTGCATGGATTATCGGAATCTTAACAAATAGACTTTGAAGGACCATTTTCCAATGCCCTTCATGGACCAAATACTAGATAAGTTAGCAGGCAGAGGTTTATACTATTTTATGGATGGGTACTCTAGCTATAATCAGATCCCCATAGCGTTACAGGACTAAGAGAAGACAAATTTTACATGTCCTTATGGTACCTTTGCGTTCAAGCACATGCAGTTTGGACTATGTAATGCAACTTCTACATTCCAGCATTGCATAATGTCTATATTCTCTGACATGGTGGAGAAGGCTATTGAGGTATTTATGGATGATTATTCTATGGTAGGTGAAACTTTTGATGACTGTTTATAAAATCTTAGCAGGTCTTTGCAAAGATGTGAAGAGTTCAACCTAGTCTTGGATTGGGAGAACTGACACTTCATAGTCAAAAAGGGTATTGTGCTAGGACACAAGATTTCTGAAAAGGGTTTGGAGGTCGATAAGGCGAAGATAGAGGTGATTGAGAAACTGCCTCTTCCTATCTCTATAAAAGTTGTCCGTAGTTTCTTAGGTCATGCATGTTTTTATTGGTGTTTTATCAAGTATTTCTCTAAAATTGCACACCCTTTGTGCAAGTTATTGGAGAAGGAGATGCAGTTCTACTTTGATAAGGTGTGCATGAAAGCTTTTGAGTATTTGAAGGAGAAGTTTATCTCAGCACTGGTGATTGTTGCTCTAGATTGGTCTGCCCCATTTGAGATCATGTATGGTGCTAGTGGTGTTGCTTTGAGGGTTGTTCTAGGGAAAAATAACAACAAGATCTTCCATCCCATATACTATGCTAGAAAAATGCTAAATGCAGCCCAAAAGAATTATACTATAATTGAGCAGGAATTATTGGCAGTGATGTATGCGTTCAAGAAATTTAGAGTGTACCTTTTGGGTACCAAGGTGATAGTTCACACTGACCATATAGCCTTGAGATACTTGATGAACAAGAAGGATACTAAGCTAAGGTTAATCAAATGGGTTCTACTACTTAAGGAATTCAGTTTTGAGGTGAAGGACCATAATGGTAGTGAAAATTAGGTGGCTGACCACTTGTCCAGGCCAAAAGATGTGAATATAGGTAAGGATGAGCTTGACATCGATGAATGCTTCCCAGATGAATAGGTCTTGGATGCCACTCTTGATCTTATTTCTTGGTTTTCTGATCATGCTTACTATCTTGTTAGTGATAGTATGCCTGCGGATCTTACATTTCAGCATATGAAGAAGTTTTTGCACTATGTTAACATGTACTTTTAGGATGAGCCATATTTATTCAGAATGTGTGCTGACAATGTCATTAGGAGGTGTATTCTAGAAGAAGAAATGCTAAGTATTTTGGAGGCTTACCAGTCATCTTAGGTAGGTGGACACCATGGTGGGAGCCGTATAGTGTAAAAGATATTGCAATGTGGTTACCAATGGCCTACTATCTAAAAAGATGCTCATGATCTGGTGAAGAACTGTGACCAGTGCCAAAGTCAAGGGAACATATCCAAGTGTCAAAGTGTTACTGTTTAATTCCAGGATGAGGTTGTTTCCAGGCAAGCTACGGTCAAAGTGGTCTGAACCTTTCACCATCACACATGTATTTTCTCATGGTACAGTTGAGCTTGAAGCTCAAGATGGACATTAGTTCAAGATGAATGGACAACAGTAAAACAGTAAATAGGATCTCTTGAAAAAGTGAAAGTTGTGGAAGAGCTCTAGCTTGATGAAGTCTGAGTAGTCAAGAAACTTGTATTGTGCCATGACATTAAATCAGGCGCTACAAGAGAGGCAACCCATGGGGAAAAGCTTCATGAAGTCTGAGTAGTAGAGTGACCCGCGTTGTTCCGCGATGTTAAATCAAGCGCTGCTTGGGAGGCAACTAAAGGATTGTATTTGTAGTAGATAGTTTAAATTTTATTATTTGATGTTTTTATAGTGTCACGATGTGTTTTGCAAGGACAGGGACCCAATAAAAGAGAAAAAGTAAGGAATTAACTCAAGGCACCTCACCATGGGTAGATTCACAAACCATGTAAAATACCACAGCCTACGGTTTGGAAGCATGAGGGAAACAACATGGAATGCTTCAGGTTCACGGGTGGGTTTACGGTTCGTGTAAATGTTCACAGACTGTTTAGCCATCTGTGAACCCTCAGGCAAGTTTTTAACTTCTCTCCAATGCTAATTTAACCGACCTTTTAACGGTCTATGGAGATATTAATAGGTTGTATTCATGCTCTGTATAACTAGGTCGCCTAACCCATATGTTAGACTCGACCCGGTTCGACCCATTAACCAATTAATAGTTCCTAAATAGATTTTTACCCAAATTTCACATATTAGACAAGTAAAATTCTACACTCACCACTAGGAACTACTCCCTTTCTAAATTCCTTACTTTTAAAACCAACTCCACTCCATCGATTTCCCACTAGCTTAGGGTATCAAGTGTTCAACATTGTGACGAAGTTCACCACATCAGTCATAAACCATATTTAGGTCAAATTTATAGTGTAAATTAAGTCCTTTCATTGTCATACTAGTTTATTATGGTATTGAGGACTTGGACTAATGAGATTAGTGTTTTCCAAACCTGATTGAAAGTTCTAAACCTAAAACCTACATTATCATATAGTGGAGGTCAAAATGTTTGGGTTGAATGAGAATACAATGTTTAAGGGGGTGGGTTTGCTTGAAATTTATTATATTTTGGTTAATGTTGGGTATTTTGGGTTGAAAATAGAAATGGGGGAAAATTATGCCATTTATGACCTATCCTACCTGGGATGGCAATAACTCTACGGGCCGTATTGAACTTAACAGTTCGTGGTAAGTGCATGTGGTCTTTAGAGTAGGGGAAAAGGGAAACTTTCTAAGTGAGGGACCACAGAATGCCTCACGGGTCGTGAATATATTCATGGACAATCAAGTGTATCATGGTCTAGCACTTGGAATTTTTTTTCTACTGACTCTAAACACCCCTTACGGGTTCCCCTTTATGATGCGATCCATGGTCCATAGGACTTTAAATGGCCCGTAGTGAGCACCTGTGTAGTTACATTATAAATAATACTAATAATTATTTTCTATATTGCAACCACCCTATAATGGATCGAGCGATGTCACTTCTTAAGGGTCATTGCTATGCTTGTATATTCACGGGGAAGTATGAGTACCCATTTAAAATTTATCACACTTTATTGATCATATACTAGCCAATCGTCATTTTTTCAGGTACCATGGGACCTAAATACTGAAAACCCAAGTTTCGACTCCACGACTTGCCTTCCCAACAATCAAAAGAAAATTCAAATCACAAGTCAGGAGAAGAGGCATCAAGTGGGTCCAAAGTCCGATGTGACATGACTATCTCACCTCACTCATTATGTACTACTTGAGCAATAGTTTTTGCCGAGGTCGAAGTCGCACACTCCCAGTTTGAAAAGGAGGTATGAGAGTCGGATAATGAATAAATTAATGAGGATGAGCAGTCTGATGAGGAGGGAAATGGTTCTGAAAGTGTCGAGGATACACTGAGAGTAGAGATAGTAATGAGAGATACACAGCCAAATGGATGTCTGATCTAGTTGAAAGAAGGGTTCTTATAAACTTCATCGGAGTCGATAGTTTATCCTGGAAGCTCAGAAAATATTTGATAATGGTCTGACCAAATGGTCCAGTGTCCTTAGAAAATAGGCCATAGTTCCAGTGATCCAAGTTATAATCGACAACCTATCCTCACTTCCTAAGATAAAGGCATTGTTTGACAACCATCAGTTTGATTGGATGAGTAGACCGCAGGAGTACTATTCTGAGTAACTTATCTAGGTATTATATTCTACCTACATATCCACCATCCTAAACTCCATCAATGATGAGACCTCACAGAAGAAGAAGAAGAAGTCCATAGCCTTGAAGCTTCCTCTGCTAGATACAATACAGTTAAGGGGTGCTCGAGTAAACATATCGGAGGCCACTATTCTCTGATTTGTACATGATCTTGAGTATACTCTACACTCGTCGGGTATGTACGAGCATTGGCACCACTTGGTGATAGACGAAGAGCAGATGAATAATTCCACATATCAGACTAAGGTTAGGAGATGGATTATATAAGTTATTGCTATCGAGGGGGCTAAGGCAGCTTGGGTGACTAACTCGAGACATCTGTTCATAAAATGGCATCTCTCACTTTCATAGCTAAATTCTAGTGGGCTATAGTCCATGCCCAGTTGAGGCCAACTGTTAATGTTAATACCCTTCTCCCATATTAGGTATCTTTGGTAGCCTGCATAAACTCTCGATATACTTTTAATATGGGTAGGTTGATAGCGATAGAGATGTAAGATTAGGCATTTAATGAAAAAGCTCGTCTCTCCTTTCCTTGCCTAATTAGGTGGCTACGTGTTTACTATAAAGTTCTTTTGTGCTGATTCTTTGATAAGCACACCACAGTCACTAAGTCCACCAATATTGCCCTGATAAAAGATGTCGAGAACCCCCTTTATAAGGTCAAGACACCCGAAGCAGCTATCATAGTGACTATCATACTAGGTCTTCCTCTAGCTAATCTGTCATTAGAGAGAGTCTCTCCTTCCCCATAGACCTGTGAGTCTTCTGAGCAGCCCGAGAGAGAAAGTCAGCATCCTTCGACTATGGCAAGTCTAGGGATGATGGTGAATATACCTTCTGAGTTCCTTGCATGCCTGGTAGTCGAGCAATGTCAAACTAGGGAACTAATAGACCAGATCATAGAGCGTCTTCCATAAGATGTCCAAACTCAGGGTCAGCAGATTGAGACCCGCCTTCGCTCAGATCTTAGGCAGGAGATTTTACTATTACAGGGTCGTATTAATGGTTTAGAGGCCCACATCACTGCATAAATAGCTAGCGTGGGTTCTGTGGAAATAGAGTCCATGCAGTTTTGTTGACCGACCTATAGAGAGGCTTGACTGTAGTTTAGGAGAGATCCACTGCTGCTACACCTTTAGTTGTCACTAATGCTTTATAGCAGTTATTTATTGCCCCTCCTCCTCCTTCTAGGCCCACTAGTTTGGAAGAGGCATGAGTTATGCTCTTTCCCCTAAGTCTGATAAAAAAGGTAAAGATAAGAAGTGACGCCAGAGAGATAGCTCCCTGGAAGAGGATAAAAAGAAAAGAAGGGCTAAAAGGAAAGAAATGAAGAAAGCCAAGCACATTTTAGAAAAGAAAGCCTGGGAAAAGGCGGAGCTATTGAGACAGCAGGTTGAGGCTGCTATGGTTGGAGCATCTTCAAAAGAGTCTATTCTATTGAGACTGCTACGATTCTGGTTCTACCTTTAATTGTGAGTGAGGTTCCTCCCAACATGCTTACTCCTAATACAAGCGATGACCTTTTAGGGGAGCCTACTTTATTGAGTGCACCGACCAACACTGGTGATACTACACCACCATTGACTGGATCCTAGGGCATTGCAAGTATGATCACTTCCCTTGTATTTATTTTTGAGCCTTTTGATGTTAAATTAAGGAAAATGCACAATTATTTTGATAAGGGGTGGGGTATTCTGACCTTGGAGTTTTTGTTGTCATATTTCTTTTCTCTCTAGTGTATGTCTGGTAGAACTGGCATGTTTAGGTTGTTTCTATGTAAATACAAGATTCTACAGAAGTATATAGTAGCTTGTGAAAAGAATGAGTTGAACTAAACAAAAATGACTCCCAACTAAAAATATTTACTATGTGATTGGCTTGGACTATGAAAACTGACTTACTAGGATCTTTATAGGACATTGCACATATTGACTTGTCAACTAAATGTTAGCTAGGACATGACTGTATTGATTAGTACTGAATAGTATAACAATGTGCCATGTGTGTAAGCTTAAATACCTAGTTCGAGCAATGCATCTGTAAGCTAGAACTTGCCTGGTAGTCTCACTGAAATGATTGAATAGCTTGATTAGGACTATCATAGGCCGTTGTTGAAAATGAGTCACTTAGCTTAAAAACTGACCAATTGAAAGAATACCCTTTGAACCAAAAGTTTGAACCTGAAAAAGACCTTTTCTTTGGAATAACATAAATCACCTTCCCTGTCTGACTACAAACCTTTATCTTGGCCCTGGTCCTTCTAGGAAAATGTGCACGTCAACTCAGGCCAAAAGCCTAAGTTGAGAATGGCTACTATAAAGAGAAGCGAGAAAGTGGGGTATGAAAAGAGTTATGTACTGAGAGGAAAAATAACAAGCATGAGGTGTGTTTACTGGTGAAGTAAAAGAACAAGTGTGATGCATCATGAAATTCAGAATTGCAATAAGAAAACATACTAAGGGAAAAAAGAAGAAGAAGAAAATAACTAAGGTAGAAACCAAATCTGGGCGAGAACAGAGAAGTAAACAAAGGAATGAAATAGTTTGGGGATTGGAAGAGAAGTATCTAAGTAAAAGTAGCGTCAAGGAGAGGAAAATTAGTCACTTAAATCGTAAATATATCCTACCTGAGCCCGAGCCAATATTACAAGCAAAGAAAGTCCTAATGTGATCTTAAAAAACTATTCAAATGTGCAGTATAGAAAATAAAGTAAAGCCGATGGTCAATACGTATGCATTGATTGAACTTCATTTGTGACTGTGAGTGAGTTCATCCCAGTCTCTGTACTATTTGTGCATACTGTGCAAGAGACTTCTTTGTTGTGAGGGAACTATCATTATATTATTGAGTTGCTATATTGATTCATACACTATCATTTCCATTTACTTGGTTGACTGTCAGTAGTGTGATGTCATAAATCGATCCTTGTGAGTTAGTCGGATTGATAATGTATTGCATAGTCAAGTAAATTAAATAGGAGGGTCATGGTTGATGTGTTGGGCTGCTATATATCTCTTTAGAGTTATTTGTATTTGCCCGTCGTGTTGTTTTGTTTTGTATCATTGCTTGACGATAAAAAATGGTTCTAAGTTGAGGGTGTTGATGTGTTGCGTATTTATGACACTTTCGATGCTCAAAATAGTATTTAGTATGCGTTAGAAGCATGGTTGATGTGTTGCGTATTTATGATACTTTTGATGCTCCAAAATAGTGATTTAGTGTTTGTTACAAGCATGTTTATGTAGATATGATGTGCGTTTTGTTTGTTTTATAGGAAATTAGAGTCACACATGGTTTTTGGACCGATCCACAAATTTTCTGTGAAAAATTGGCCAAGTGTGGGTTCACGTGTGAGCTTTGACAGATCGTGGACTAGTGAAAGCCCTATGGTAGTTCCTCATGAAAAGCTTCCTGGAGACTGTGTTGAAGAAAATTGTTTGAAGTGCTTCCCCACAAAAACCTTCATGGGACGTGGATGTTTGCATGAGTTGGAAAATACATCCGTGAATGGTAAGCTACTGGATCCAAAAAAGTGCCAAGGAAAACTCCACGAGCCCAATAACGGGTCGTTTATAGTTTCATGGATTGTGAATGTTGTCCTTGAAGAATACACAAAATTCAAAGGAAAAGTTCAATGGGATTTCAACGATCCAGTTCACAGACCATGGTGTCCTGAACAAACCGTGAAAAATGGCCATGAAGATGATATCTATACAATAGATTTTCAAAGCAAAAGACAATGACTTTACATTACGGATCGTGAATAGTTCCACGGCTCATGAAGAGCCTTCGTGACATGCGCCGATCTAGATTTCCTATTTTATTTAGGATATGCAATATTCTTACATTTTTTGGTTATTATTGTGAACGACATTGGAAGACATATTCTACTACTTCTTGAGATTGATTTTTGAAATCTAATTTCGGTTTTCATTTTTGATTCGTGGTTTGTGTGTGTGATTGTAGTTTAGTTTTTCATTTTCATAGGTATTGATTCATAAATTGTAAACACATTCTTATTTCTTTACTTACAATTATGAATAGCAAAGTCCACAACTAGGGTTGTAGGAACCATGACAACATAACAAAGTAGGCAAACATGTAAATTGATTATCTTGATTTATGTATCATGTATTGTGGTTTTCTTCATCTAAAATTCTTTCTCAATGAGTGCACGCATTGGAAATCTGCTCATATTCATTGCTTGCCCAGGAGGGAGTAGTTATTAGGAAAAGATTATCACAATAGTAATTCGAAGGTACAAAAGTTCGTCTAAGTTATTTGAGCCAGGGAGGGTATAATACTCTAAGATCTAGAGCAAAGGTTAGTAAAACACACGTTTTAAGACTGGGAGGAGAAGAGTGATATGCGCTTAAGAAGAATTTGTAGGTGAATTAAATATTACATAACTCTCTAGATTTTGCATGCAACTTATTGAAACGTTACCACTAGCATAATTGATCTGTTAAGTTAAACGTCATGGGGAACACAATCCTAGATAACTTCTCATATTGTTCACAACCTAATAATTAGTTACTTTTCTATTGCATCATTAAGTATTACTACATTAATCAACAAAACCCCCTATTTTACTTTATGCACTTTTGTTTTTGGAAAGTAGAAACTACAACTGAAAAGTACTTGCAAATAGACTTGTTTCAACCTATTCCCCATGGGATCGACCCCGACTCTTAGTTTGGTAAATATATTTATAATGATCGTCTATATTTCTTTTGAGAGGTATACTTGAACATTATCAAGAATGGCGGCGTTGCTGGGGAATATGTCTTAGAAATACTCTATTAGTTGCTATTTCAATTTGTAGTTCTATTTTCCTAATTTTATTTTTGCTTCTTATTTTTGTTTTTGAAGGGAACAGGTAGTGCATTCCAAACACCTGCAGTAAGGGTGAACTAGTGCTTCCTTATGATTCTAAACTGTAAGGTCAATTCAGAAAATGAATGTCCAAAAGCGTGAGGCGCAAATGCTGAGAGAGTTTGATGAAAATCAAGTCAGGGATGATGTTGGTAACAAAAATGAACTTAATGAAGTAGGAGCTATAGTCCTCCCACCCCTACCTCAAGGTTTGAACTTCATTATCACTAGTACCATGCTACAAATATTGAACCTAAAAGGACATTTAGCGGAGTAGTATGTGATGATGCCAACCAACACGTGATGAACTTTATTGCCATCTTTTAGTCATCTGAAATCTCTAGCGTTATCCAATCAGCCATACGACTGCGTCTGTTTCTGTCTCTAAGTGGTTGAATGAGCTCCCACATGACTCTATTACAACCTAGAGAGATTAAGGGAAACATTTCTGAAGCGGTTTTTCCCACCATCTAAAAAACTACAAATCAAGGATGAGATTGGTTCTTACAAGTAGCTAACTATTGAAGAAGTCCATGATACTTGGGATAGATTTAGGAAGAAGTTAAAGAAGTGTTCGAATCACAACCTGACTAATGAGCACTTGAAGGAGGTATTTTACAGGTCTTGCAACTTTGTGACCAGGCCAGTCATTGATATGACTTATGGTGGTTCATTCATGGCCAAGATATATCAGGAAACCACAATAATTTTGGATCAGCTCGCAAAGAATAACAAAGCTCGGTACACTACATACACTAATATAGGAGGTTTCTGCTATCCATTTGATATTTGAGTAGAGCAAAAGGCAAAAAGAAGATAAGCGTGATCAAGACATGGGTCACATGAGGACACATATGAATATGTTTGCCATGTATTTGTTAGGTGGAGGGATGGAAAAGATAAAATATGTGGATATTGGAAGTTAATATGATGAACCAGAGTTTGTATATGAGGAAGAAACCAAGTTTTTGAATAGCTTGGGGGTTTTCGGACATACAAATCTGGGAACCAGGGT
Organism: Solanum dulcamara; assembly: GCF_947179165.1. Lineage (NCBI taxonomy): Eukaryota > Viridiplantae > Streptophyta > Magnoliopsida > Solanales > Solanaceae > Solanum > Solanum dulcamara. The sequence goes on from NC_077239.1 coordinate 31,612,657, forward strand.
TAGAACTTTCAAAGGGATAACTACTATGATGAGATCAAAAATCATGATCAAGGAAGTTAGTAGAACAAAGACAACTTCAAGAATGACAGAAATGGGGTATATGTGCCACATATGAAATTGGAGGAAATTTACCTGTAAAACCTCAATATAACCTATTTTATATCAAATCATACATAAGTCATGAAACATAATATCAATTCGAAGTATTATTGAAAATAACCCTCATCCATGTCATGAAACCTAAAGAGCAATATAGAAAATTCATAGAAAACTCTTCAATTCCATGAAATAATCATTAATTCATATTGAAATAGGTTTATAATCGTAATTTAAATCATAATTCATGTAATTGAAGTTGAGATCACAAAACTCATAAAATACATACTTGAATTGATTGAAACAATTGATAATTTGTTGGGCTCCATGGGTGAAAGGGACCCATGGATGGATACCCACATACCTTGGATAAGAAATTTAAAGAAATTTTGAATTTTGATGAAGAACTTGAGAGAATTTATTGCTTGTCTTCAATGGTTATTTGAGTGCTTTTGTGGAGAGAGAACTTTTGTAATTGATGAATTATAAAAGAATGAACAAAAATAGGGGTTCTTCGGTAGTTAATAGGGTAGTATTTAGTCCCAAAAACATTCAAGTTCATTAACTAATAGGTAGGAAAAAGTCTAAAGTGCCCATGCTTAACAACTGAATTCGAGAAAAATAACTCTCTAGGTCCGCGTGTCGCAGACCTTGTCCTAGATCCTATTTTTAGAACTCCTCGACATTGGGACATCACAGACTCTACCGTGTAAAAAAATTCCTAGATTAAAATTATTTTCTCAAGTACGTGAAGCATACTTTCTCCCTATATCTAATTTTTGCAATTATTTCTTGGTTCACGGGATAATCTAAGTTAGAATAGTACGGGGTGCTACACTTACTTAAGAATACTCAACTCAACTCAATAGAATGATATTCAATATACTCAACTTAATGAAGCATGCAGTATATGAAATAGACAATGATTTATAGAAATATAGATAATTAAATGCAACTCAGTTTAAAAATAGTATTTTACTTTTTTGAGAGTTTATCTAACCAACAACCTTCACTATGAGCATCGTGATGATACAACAAATTGATTTCATTGCCAAAACCTTTCAATACCTTGCCAAGGTAAGGGAAACAAGTCATCTCATGGATTCAATAAAAGTCCATATCAGGGATTTAAGCAAGGAGTTGCCCAAACCAATGGTACGATACTATCCTACGCTGCCTATGTAGTTTATAGAGTTTGAGTTATCTAAATTCTTACCTAAATCGGTGCTCTATAATACTTTCAAAATATATTTATTATGCTCATGAACTCAAGTCAGTATAAGTACTCAAACTATTATCTCATTAGTCTTATTGGACTTTACTAAGTTTATGTCCACTTTTCTCAACTCATCTCTTCTCTTTAAAATTGTTATACTCTCAACTCGGTGAATGCATTTAAAAACATAACTTAATTTCTCAATTAAATCTGAAAATAAATATTTAAATTCATTATTGCTCAACTCATTTGGACTCGATGATGATCATGCTCAAAATCAATGAATGAATGACTTCTCAAACTTAAACTCATGCTCAAGGTCTTTACTCAAATTTAAACATGAAATATATCATTCTTTTATCTCAAAATAATTCTTAGAAATAACAAATACAAATACTCAACTAGAGTTCATATGAATACAAACATAAACAATAAATTCAAGAACTCGAACTCATAGGAATTATCCCAATATCAATGATTATATAGAAAACTCAACAAAAGATTATATAATCAATTCAAAACTCAATATATGGGATTGAAACTCAAACTCAAACACATACATTATTGAATGTAGATGTAGGACACAAGGACAAACTCAATCTAATGTTGTGAATAGCCTTACATACAAGGAAGATCAATGATCTAAGAGAAACCTAAAAAATTAGTTGAAATGGTTGAACCCTAGCTTTTGTCCTTCTCTCCAATCCTTTTACTCAAAATATTCTAAGTTTTCATGAGAGAAAAACCTCTTTGGGTACTGATAAAGATCTTGTTTTAGTCCCAAAATGTTAGAATTTTGGTTTGGAAAAAGTGGGAAAAGATCAAACTAATCCTCATTAAAAAATGACTCTGGACTGCTACAAGCCTTTTTATGGACCGTAGAACATTCTACGAAATGTAGAAGGTTGGTCATAAAAAATGGGGTCCAAAATTAGACTCTACTGGAAATTGACTCTATGGGTCTACAACCACCCTTCTATGGGTCATAGACCCTAAGATGGATTGTAAAGTCCTCTCAAAGGAATGCAGGAATCTTATGAGGGTTGGGTTCTACGATCCATCTTACGGGTCATAGGACCAGTTGTAGGAAGTTGTGCACATTCCAGTAGCTACTGGAATGTGATATTAAGGTCAACGATTGACCCTACAGGTTGTAAGGCTTTATATGGATCGTAGAGTGGGGTCGTAGTAATGAGCCTCACAATCAAAATTTTATTGAGTCTTGATTGGGTCTATGAGTCATCCCTACACTCGTGCCCCTATGGGCCAGTGAGTTTCTCAACTTCCTCTAGGTTTTCGGGCTTGATCTAAGTTATAATAGCACGAGGTGTTATAAAAGTCCTAAAAAGAAAAATCTAGAACTTCACAAAATAAAACCCTAGCTTGGGAGCTAAGGTAAAACTAAAACCTTAATAATCACTACTAAAAAACAGCTGAAAAATAATGGAAAAAGCAACTAACTGCATTGCTTTTTTGGTCAATTCAATGAAAAAGTGAAGCGACTGAAAAAGTGAAGCAGTCAGCTTTGTTGCTTTTTTGTTCGACACTTTTCCAAAAGCAAAGGACTCCGTCGTTCCTAAGATTTTTAATTTTTTTTTTACTAAAACGACAGACTACGTTGTTTTTTGCTTTTATTTTTTAATTAATTGACAAAAGAGATGGACAATCTCATTTTTAATTTTTTTTTCAAACTAGCGACGGACATTGGGTCCCTGCCCATCGCTTTTGTTCTTCACATTCTTGTAAATTTCTAGAAAAGCGACAGATTTAGGATCCCTTTCTATCGCAGTTTAGAAATATTTTGATAGTAAAAACTGTAGTTTCTGCTGCGCACGTGCAAATTAATTTCAATTCAATACTATATGGACTTGACCCATTCAAAAAATTAAAAAACAAACACAATACACAAAATATATACTAACAAACTTAATTAAACACTCAAAAATAATAAAATCATATTTTAAAAGCTTATAAAATCTTTCAAAGTCAATACGAGAAAATGAAAAATATTCTTAAACTAATTATAGGGAAGCTATGGTGTGGACTCTATGTATTCATCATCTTCATCACTGTCATCAAAGTCCTCAGTAGTTGACCCACTTGAAGAACTGGGCGGAGGCTGACGGACGACGTTGACCACTTTTTCTATGATTTTCTCAACCATTTCATTCATTCTTTTTGTTGAACAATTCTTTTTGCTTCAGACTCTGCCAATGGACCTGTAACTTCTGCGATTTGCTGAGACATGACAACTATTTAAACCATATTGATTGTCTCGACTTGATGTGATAATCCAATACCTTCTAGACCTGATTAGAGTAATCATATATCATCACGAGAGGCTATTTAATAGATTCAACCTTTATGGGTCCCTCCTACTAGTTTTCAGTCCTAATTTGAGTGAACTCTTCAGGTGTTAGCCGGACGAATCTCCTATCTCAAGTATATGTCGCTCATACTCTTGCTTCATATTAACAATAAAAGTATATATATATGTATGTTTTTCTACTTTATAGAAAAAGCGAAGGACGACCAAGGGTAGTTTATTAATATTAGCTTCATGTAATGGCAAAATGGTAATTATTAGTTATTATGAATTCTAGAACGATCTTTATCTCGAGAAAAATGAAAAAATAAATAGACCAAAAATTTGCTAGAACTCTTCAAACAACTCGTCGTCATCTTCAATTCTATATCTTCATCTTTCATCTGGATTCTAGGTATGCTTCTATTATACCCAATCATTCAAAGCTCATATTCATGTTAACTTATCTTTCTATTTTTTCCCCAATCTACTTCTGGTTCTCTTCAGAATTTCTCAATTCTATGGGTTAAATTCATGCTTGTTGTTATTCTTCATTAAATTACTTTTTTTAAAAAAACAAATTATCATTATGTAAATGCCCTTTGGATATTGAAATTTCTATCAAGGATAGTGCTTGATTGTTAGCACAGGCGGATCAGAATTTTAAATGATATGATCATGTTAAATTTTAATAAAATTGTTGTAATTTGTTGTCTGATTTCTTTACTCACATTGTCTTTACAGATATATGAGCCCAGTAGTAGTAGAAAGACTTCATTAGTTAGCTATCCATGGTATTGCAAAAAACAGGTGCAGTATGTACTTATTTATTCTGCTCATCAATTTGGAACTTCTTAAGGCATGGGCCTGCATGCACTTGGATTTGTGATCATGCTTTAATGTCAAAATTCAGAGCCAAAAGGGCCATTTTTCCAATATAAATGCATAAAGGGTAACTCTTTTTCCAACATAACCAATACTGTAAGACCCCAGAAGTTGGAAGGTCAGAAAAATCCAGAACAAAAGATAAAATTCCAGAAAACTCAGCTTTTGGGCATCAAGTGGTCTTTACGAGACTCAATATGAGCCGTGAAGAGGACCACAAGCCTTGAAAGGCTAATGTGATCCATGCCCTGCTCAATGGTTACAGAGGGGAAGGCCACGAAAGGCCACCATGACCCATGGTGTGGTCCATGTACCGTTATGGCTTCCGTGGTGGACACCTCTGCAGAACCTTCTTAGAATCCCCCTTATGCCTCCCATCAACAGACCATATAAGTCTCTACGGACCGTGATGTTCTCCATGGAGTAACTTCTGAAACTTCCCTGAAAACTCTAGAAATTCAAGTTCAAGGTAACCACCATGGATCGTGGTTCTCATGATGGGACATGGTGGGTCTCATGGTGGGCAGCCCTTTTTAGAACCCTTTTTTAGAAATTCCAAGTTCTTCACCACAGAGGAGAGCACAGACCGTGGTGACCTTCACGGTCCGTAGTGATGACACGTTATAGGTCCCGAATTTGGCTTTAATGAAGGTTATTCTAGTCTTTTCCCTTTATGTCATTAATAATTGTGGATGGTTTTTGAGACTAAGTTCATTCTTATTAATTACCCTAAAACATTCTAACTCTCTCATTCTCTCCATATCTCACAAAACCCCAAAGGTTTTTCTCCCGAGTCTTCTCTCAATGTTTTCTTCTCTCTCAAGCAAATTCAATAGGATTCTTCAAGGTCAAGCTTTCAATCTCTGCAATCTAGGGCTAATCAAGGTTAAGGTATGTGGGATTCATCAATGGGTACCTTTAACCCATGGAACCCCAAAGATTTCTCCTAATTCCTATTTAATTTTTTCAATTAAAAGCCCCAATTTCATGATTTGTATTAGGTCTTCTCAATTATGATATATTTCAATGTTATTAGTCTGATTATGCATAATTCACATCTTATTGCATGATTTCAAGTTGAATATCAATGACTCATGCTATATGCTAGTTTCAAGTATGATTTATGAGATATGATCATGAGTTTTAAGAAATATTTTATGAAATCTTTATGCTATGAATTAAATATGCTTTATGCAAACAAGCTCATGAATGGCGATTCTATGATGTTTCAAGCAAAGTTAAATAAGGGTAAGTTAAGTCCCTAAGTTGTTTATGATTAATGATATGTAATGATAGAAGGCCTACACCTACATTGCATGAGTTATGTGATATATGAGCTAAATCTATGATTTTAATATGATAATGCTAAATATGCTATTTTATGATGTTTTGTAAAGATGGATTGATAGGTAGTTACTATCTTTCCCTATGATGTCAGTGATCATGTTTTATGAGTTTCGTTAGGATATTTACTAAGAACCAAGAGAACTTTTAGGTGGAGTTCGGTCCAATAACACAGTTAGTTATTCAAAGAAATCATAGTAGTAACCTTTAGTCCCAAACTATGTTGCCCATGTTGGTATATATATGCCAATATGGAGAATCTAGTGGATCCATATAGCCTAGTTAAGAGAGTTACTTATGGAGTATACCCTGGCAAGGTAGCCTTCCCTATCTCGATGCAGGAGTCATCGGGTTCTATGTATTAGCTCGCATGGTCTTATATATCAGTTAAAGGTCATATCCCACATAGTTTCAGTTGAGGTTTGAGTTCTTATGATGATTAGGAGATTCTTTTGATGTATTGACCAATAAGATAAATGTTTAAACATTGTTATGGTTTTAGACATGTTTTAATGATATTGGTCTTACACCTCATAATTCATATTGACTATGTCCTATGATTGTTGTTCATGCATATTCTCACATATTCATGTAGTAACGCATATTTTTTGCCTACATTGTATCATAATGTAAGGACTGATGATCACGCTCATCCTCCTCCCGCTCATGATTAGAGGCTATTGTTATCTTCTTATTAGTGAGTCCTCACAATTCGAGGAAATTACCTTTATTTTTCATTGACAGTCTTTCTTTATTACTCTACGTTGTCTATTGGGTGAGGTGGGAGACTATCTCATGCTCCTATATAGTATTTAGAGGCATGTTAGATAGTACGAGTCTATGTTGTCACTTTCCTATTTTGAGACTTACGTTTATTATGAGATTTTGCTTCCTTATCATGAGTTAGCTTTATTGCTTAATTTCCTTATGTCTTCTCATGAATGATATATTAAGAGGCATGGTTGGAGCCCTTTGTGTCACGACCTAACCTAGGGCCTAGTCGTAATATGGCGATTGAAATCCAAAAGGGCTCTATCCAAGCCTCTTGTACATATCATAAGCATTCATAATGAAAAACAAAATAGGAAACATCATAAGAGAGTCTAAACCATGAATAGTAAATGAAGAATTTCACATGAAAACATAGACTCGAAACATTTGTCCAACCAGATGTCTCTACTCATGAATATGGGCGAGGGATAAGACATGTTCCTAGCTCACCCTCAGTATGAAATATAGCAAAAGTCTTTGAAAATAATAACTAACTCGATAACTAGTCCCCGATAAATGAGGACTCACCATAACCGCTGGATAGGAAAGCTTAACTAGCCATGTAGATGAGTGTGATCTTCAACCTCAACCCCTACATTATGAGACAATGTTGGGAAAAAGTATGCATTAGAAATTTGGAATGTACTAAGTATGTGGGCATGACATGCAACTTAAATCATGGAATGCAATGGTCAATCAAATCACATGGTAAGATGAGGTAAGTAAAGACATGAGAAAACCATATTGACCAAAGCATTAAAAAGAAATATAATTTAAAATCATAGCATACCTAAGAGATCCTACATATGTGGGATAAGAACCATAACCGACAATAAGACCATGCGAGCTATAACATGGAATCCCGTTGTCTCCCTATATAATGAAGAAAAGGGGAATCTACTTGCTAAGGTAGACTTGAGCCCACTAAGCAGGTCATGAATATGCTATATGTAGATCTACTAGCTAGGCCATGAAGGCAAACCTACGGTGGAATGTAGTTATGGGACAAGAGACTTTATATAAGGACACCGTATTTCAAGCCCCCACCTCCGGTCCATATTCGATGCTAAGTCAAATCTCATAAAATACATACATAGCATAGAAATCATAATTTCATATATCATAGTCATTATCATAGGTTTGAGATCATAGAGTATCTCATTTTCATAACATACTTGTAATGTGAGAATTGTCCTTTAATCATTACAGTCATATTTACATAATTCATATCGTTTGGCCTTAGATCACCACATAGGGCCCTAAGTCACCTTACTTCATACCTTGCATGAAAATAATCCTTCGAAACATACTTATAGTCCATGATCACATTTGATATACATAATTATAATTCATACTTGGAAGTTCATGATCATAGCTTATACTTGAAATTTAGGTAAGACATGAATGCATGATCAATTGATTTGAAAATCATGTAATTGACTTAAAAAAATACACGATCATAAAATTTATATCAGCCCATACATAATTCATATAAATAATATCATTAGGAAGTATAATTAAAAATACTCATAATTTTCATCATGAACCCTAGAGATCAAAATAGGAGAATTCATAGAAAAACTCTTCAATTTAATGCAATAACCATCAATTTATATCAAAATAGACTAATGATCATACTTTGAATCATAATTCATGCAATAGGATAGATATCATAAAACCCATAAAATATAATATTTTAATTTAATAGAAAACCTTGAGAAATTAATTGGGCTTCATGGATGAAAGAATCTATGAATCAATACCAATATACCTTAAGTGAGAACACCAAGTAATTTGGAAGAACTTGAGAGTTTTGATGGAGAGGTTAAGTGAATTTACTTGAAGTCTTCAATAGAGTCCTTGAGAGTCTTTTGTACAGAGAGAAATATTTGAGTAGGTGAATTGTAGAAGAATGAATAGAATGAGAGGTTTAGGTTAATTTATAGAGTTGAATTAGGTTCTAAAAACGTATAGGTTAATTAGCTAAAAGTTTAGGAAAAATTCTAAAGTGCCCTACTAAAAACTAAATTCGTCCAAAAACACACTGCCAGGTTCGCGATGCGGAGGCAAGAAAGTCCGCGATGTGGACTTGTCACGGACCTTATTATTTTGCACAGTTCCTTAAAAAATCTATATTTTGATCTATGAGTCCTAAAAATCCACCGAGACTATTTTCCTACAGGTTTTGACCCCCTAATAGATATTCCGAATTTAGATTTTCTAAAAAGATTAAGGATAATGCATTATTTGAGCGGCCTATTCTTAAGGCATTCTTAAGGCACTGGTGAGCATTTTTAGGGATGTTACAATATCTCCCCCTTGGAAAGCTTCTTCCTCGAATGAGATTCAACTAATATGGGAAGAACATGGGAAAAGGACTAACAACCCAACATGATTATGAGGACACTTCAAAAGATGCATAGAAAATATAAACTCCATACTTAACATAAAACATAGTCCTTGAGAAAAATTATTTTCATAAATCGTGCATGCATATGAATGACATATGGAACTAAAATGTATAACTTTAATCGATTTGATCCTGAACACTTAGTACCTTTAGGCTCGAGTGGAAGTAAAGAGATGCGGATAACACTTCATCATGTCTGATTCCGCTTTCCCTGTAACATTCTCTACTTGTTGATTCCTCCATAACACTTTCACGGATGCAACGTCTTTATTTCTTAACCTCTTTATTTCTGGCCTAAAATCTCAATCGGTATATCCTCATAGGGCCTAGTGCTCTAATACCAAGTTTGTCACGACCAGACCTAGGGCCTAGTCATAACACAGAGATTGAAACTTGAAGGGCTCCAACCAAGACTATTGTACATATCATAATCATTAATAAGGTAAAGAAAAAATGGAAATATCATAAGAGATTCTAAATCGTGGATAGTAAATAAAGAATATTACATAACAACATAGACTCAAAATATTTGTCCAACTAGATGTCTCTACTCATGAATATGGGTAAGGGGCTAAGACATGTCCCTAGCTCACCCTCAATATGAAACATAGAAAAAGTCTTTGAAAACAATAACTAACTCAATAACTAGTCCCCGATAAATGAGGACTCACCACAACCACTGGATAGGAAAGCTTAACTAGCCACATAGTTCAACCTCAACCCTTATATTATGAGACATTATTGGAAAAAAGTATGCATTAGTATGTAGGAATGTACTAAGTATGTGGGTGTGACATGCAAAGTAAATCATAGAATGCAATGGTCAAGCAATTTATATGGTAAGATGAGGTAAATAAAGAGATGAGAAAACCATATTGACCAAAGCATTTAAAAGAAACATTATTTAAAATCATAGCATACCTAAGAGATCCTACATATATGGGATAGGAACCATAACTGACAATAAGACCATGCAAGCTATAACATGGAATCCCGTTGTCTCCCTATATAATGAAGAAAAGGGGAATCTACTTGCCAAGGTAGACTCTATCCCGCTAAGCGGGTCATGAATATGCTATATGTATGTCATGACCCAACCTCGTAGGCTGCGACTGGGGTCCGACCTAGACCCCCCGTATACATATCTATCAGTCGTGGTCATATCGAATTGTAAACATGCAATGCATATAAATAAAGTGTATGATACGTACATAAGAACCCCCATGGGTCATAACATTTTGTGTATCTGTAGCCTCTTTCATTCGTATCATAATATGAAAAGGCATGCTAGCCGACAAGGCTTCCATAATATAATAATATATATCATACATCATGTAGACCCAGCTGAATCAAACTGACATATACAACCCATATATATATGTCTGCAGACCTCTAAAAATATTAACGATAACATATGGCGGGACAGGGCCTCCGCCGTACCCCTGAATAGACAAAACAATTTTATACATCAGTGGACAGTATCAAAAACTAAGCTCCAATTCAATGAAGCCTCTTCCAGTTAAGCTACGTGGAATCATAAGCTAACGAACTCCCAAAACCTGTATTTGTATCTGCGGGCATGAAACACAACCCTCCGAGAAAAGGGAGTCAGTACGACATATGTACTGAGTATGTAAAATGTAACATAACACAACTACAAGTATATCCGAAATAAAGAAGCAGGGGAACAAATTTTCAAATTAGAAGCCCGTACCTGTACTCTGTGAATTACAAAAGCATGCATGCTCATATCATACTATGTAGCCGGCCCTTTCAGGGGTCCGGTGAATCATATCTGTAAAACCATCATGGCCCCAATGTTATCACCTTCTTATTACAACACATCATTATATATATACATACATACCCGGCCCTCTAATGAGGGGCTCAATAGATAATGCAGTAAATTGTGCATGATAACGTACCCAGCCCGAGACTCGGTGAAAGAAGGGTTACAGTATACACGAGTAGAGTAGTGCATAACTATATGTAATTTAAATCATTATCAGAGACTCGACAAAATAAGAAAGTTAAGCTTTTGGTTGAGGACCCGAGTAACAGTGTAGTCATCTCGAGTGTCCTCTAAATGCCATTATGGGCTGCCTCAAAAGTAATTTCGGGGACCCTAGACATGTATTAACATAGGGACAAATCATTTATGTAATCAAAAACACTTAGTCTCGTATAGTCTTTAAGAGTTGGAGCCTGCACATTTTGTACCTCTTTAACATATAGAAGTTTCCAGGGAAATAGTTCAACTACTATCAGAGTTCGACATTCAAAAGTAAATAGGAGATGTTAAGAATGGAGTTACTCCAGAGCTCACATCATATTTAACTTACAACTAAGACATGCTAGAAAAGAAAGAGAGTAAACTCTATATAGTCTGTACTTTCCTTTAGGTGGTAATTATATTCATATCTCGTACCCGGCCCATCCTAGAGCTCGGTGAAAAACTATGGCAGCATAATCTCATTTTCATACCAAGTACATATCAAGAGAAAAAAAAGATAGTTTCCTATACACTACTCTTTAGCACGTAGAAGCCTTAACAGGCAATGCTCAATTCTTGTAGGGGTGTCAACACCTAACTGTAGTTAGGGATTATGAGGCGCACCTGAAGTTCTGGGAATGGAATTATCCTACATTCCACATACAATTCACTTAAGTCTAAGACTTGCCAAAAGAAAAGAAAGATAATTGTACGTACTTATACCAAAACATGTCAAGACAAAGCTTTACATACCTCGTACGAGTTACTCTTTGTCATATTTGCCTCGTCGTCCTTTGAACCTATTCATCATGGAAGTAATACGAATATCAACCACTCTGTACTTTCCATCACCTTCAGTTGCCCAGTCCTAAGACACATGTATACACCCCCCACGTGGTTGAAAAACATTGTAGATAATTAATTCACAGAGGAAAATTGAAGAACTCACCTTAAATTTGGCGAAGGTCGTAGCTAATCCTTTTCTTGATTCACGTTTCTTCTCTCTTCTCTTTGGTTTCCTTTTTGCTGAAAATGAATGACTTAAGAGTCATTAACATACTTTTATGTGCTATTTTGGGGAGGTGACACGTGTCATCCCCATAGAGGGACATGTGTCCACACCTTATTGGGCTAACGTAACCATGCAACTAGTTAGGGGCTGCCACGTGTCCTTAGTGGGGCCCACCCCTAAGTAGGTGGGTCACCTACTTGACCCCAAGCAGGTGGTTCACCTGCTTGCTTGAGGTGCTGCCACATGTCGCCTTCCTAGGCTTCCATGTGTCATCTTCTCCTCTTCTCTGTGGGTTCGTAATCTCATCTTATTTTAAGAACCCGTGTAGTCCATACTACATAAGCTTGGTATGTCTTTAAGTAATTCAAGTGTATAAGACTTCTAAATTAGTAGCTTACGTAGGTAAATCGAGTCCTATAACTCATTTCTTGGCCTTCAATTTCTTTTGGATTTCTTATGACTCTATTTCCAACCTTTCCTCTTATGGGGTATCACACTCTTCTTTTCTTGGAGTCATTTGATGGTGTCGTAGATTATCCGGCTCACATGCTCACTTTTAAGAAGCTTAAGAACTATTTCGAGCTCAAGAGTGTGGGTTGTAACAAGAGACTTTATATAAGGATACCATATTTCGAGCTCCCACCTCAAGTCCACATTCGGTGTTAAGTCAAATCCCACAGAATACATACATAAAACACAAAGCATAATTTGATATATCATAGTCATTATCATAGGTTTGAGATCATGGAGTATCTTATTTTCATAACACACTTATAATGTGAGAATTGTCCTTTCATCATTACAATCATATTTGCATAATTCATATTGTTTGGCCTTAGGTCACCACTTAGGGCCCTAAGTCACCTTACTTCATAACTTGCATAAAAATCATCCTTCAAATCATACTTATAGTCCATGATCATCTTTGAAATACATAATCATAATTCATACTTGGAAGTTCACGATCATAGCTTATACTTGAAATTTAGGTAAGACATGAATGCATGATCAATTGATTTGAAAATCATGTAATTGACTTGAAAATATGCATGATCAAAAACATTATATCAGCCCATACATAATTCATATAGATAATATCATTAGGAAGTATAATTGAAAATACTCATAATTTTCATCATGAGCCCTAGAGATCAAAATAGGAGAATTCATAGAAAAACTCTTCAATTTAATGCAATAACCATCAATTTATATCAAAATAGACTAATGATCATACTTTGAATCATAATTCATAAATAGGAAGAGATACCATAAAAACCATAAAAATATCATACTTTAGTTTGATAGAAAACCTTGAAAAATTGATTGGCTTAATATATGAAAGAATCCATGAATCAATACCAATATACCTTAAGTGAGAAAATCAAGTAATTTGGAAGAACTTGAGAGTTTTGATAGAGAGGTTGAGTGAATTTACTTGAAGTCTTTAATAGAGTCCTTAAGAGTCTTTTGTAAAGAAAGAAATATTTGAGTAGGTGAATTGTAGAAGAATGAATAAAATTAGAGGTTTAGGTTAATTTATATAGTTGAATTAGGTCCTAAAAATGTATAGGTTCATTAGCTAACAATTTAGAAAAAAGTCTAAATTGCCCTTACTAAAAACTAAATTCGGCCAAAAACACACTGCCAGGTTCGTGATGCGGAGGCAAGAAAGTCCGCGATGTGGACTTGTCACGGACCTTATTATTTTACACAGTTCCTTGAAAAATCTATATTTTGATCTATGAGTCCTAAAAATCCACCGAGACTATTTTTCTATAGGTTTTGACCCCTTGATAGAAATTCCAAACTCAGAGTTTCTAAAAAGATTAAGGATACATCATTTGAGCAGCCTATTCCCAAGGTATTCTTAAGGCACTAGTGAGCATTTTGAGGGATGTTACACTTTGGGATTTTAATGGCTGTGTTACGACTAGGATCTAAGGCGGATCGTGATAAAAATGGACTGATTTCTTGGCTTTGGGCAACTTGTCCTAATTTATAATGGCTGGTCAAACGATCATTTTTCCATTTAATTTTTTAAATTGTTTTTAGTAAGTTGCTCGACTTTGAGCTACTTACTTCAAAAAAAAAAATTAATTTTTTTCAATATGCCGCTTGTACTTAAGCGACTTGCTCAATTTTGTACCCATATTGGGAAAATTGCAGGCAAAGAGGTAGGAAGAGACTATTGAGGAGGAAAACAAGAAGAAATTAAAGGTTGATAAGAAAATAGTTTTATTGCTCAATTGGAGGTAAAATAGTTTTCTTGTTCAATAAGGTTTAGCACTTTTCTTACACCATATGGTTCTTATATATATATATATATATATATATATATGAGAGAGAGAGAGAGATGAGTATCAAAAACACACTTGAACTATCCTTTTTTATTTGAATTTCATACCTAAAGTATTGGCAGGGTGAGTTTCATCTAAACTATCACTTATTAGTTTGGGAAACACATCTCTCTCTTTTATTCCATTTTCACCATACTGTGTGTATTACACTCTCTCATTCTTTTTAGAAAAATTTTCACATCACATTCCACATAGACAAAACATTTCACCTTAATAAAAATTAAATAAATTATTATAATTGGTTCAAATTAAAGATTAAAGTATTACTATCTCCCACCTAAAAAAATTATAAAATAAAATATAAAATATTTTTTATACCTCACTCTACCACTTTCTCTCACCATCCCCTCATGTAATGACCCTCTGGTCATTTTTCTTATATTGATTCCATTTTTTTATTTAGAGTGTTCCTATAGTGACCCTACATAGTTAATGACCTGTTGGCGCCGGTAGCTAGGTTGTCTGGTCGTTCATTTGGATTTTGTGCAGGTTTCCGCATTGGAAAGCCTTCATAACTTGAAAAATGATTTTCAAGTTAAAGTGCAGGAAAACAACTTCAAAATAGATTTCTGGCAGTTCCATCAGCTCTAGATGGCCAAAATTAGGCTAGAAGTGTGGTTGACTCGAGTTCGGGGTTTTCGATGCGAGTTTAAACTATTTTTAGCATTTTGGCTTTGAAAACAAGCCAGTAATTGACTTTGGTCAACATTGTTGGAAAACTTGCATGAATAGTATTTTCTTATAAATCATTGCTGCCACAGTTAGTTATTTTAAGCTAAATTTGGGTTTTTCTTATGTATTACTTTTGTGGTGCTTTTGGATCCTAAATTGTCTCATTTTAGGATATAAGCTCGGGGAGCCGATTAGGACCTATTTTGGGGTCAACTCCAGAATTTCCGGTGCAGGTCCCACTTTTCTTATTTTTAACCCTAAAACTGGTCCATTTCTGTTTCTTGCGATTTTAGTGTCTAAACAATCATAATGCTATTATAATTCTATTTCTGATAGGGTGACAAAACTTAGAGGCTGCCCGGAAAGGAAAAGCTCTGGCAAAGTGGTTTGGAGCACACGTGATCGGCCTAAAGGTATGCTACGACTTTTCCTTTTTTAGATTGGGATGGATTTTGTGAAAACATGTTGAAATTGTTAGAATGTTGGGGTTGGATAGATTATTTACATGCCTTAGGGTAGAAATCATGTCTTAGGTCCTATTTCAGGTATTTTGGGTATAGAAAGCATGTGACCCTTGTTGTTATTTGATGGTTTTGTTATCGGTTTCTATATTATAATATTAGTAATGTGATATATGTTGGACTTAGTGTAGATAAGTGAAAACTTGCTTTAGATGCCCCGACATCGCTCTAATGGGCTTAGATCCCTGTAGAATGACGTAGCATACTAAAGTGTGGTAGTTAGGCCTTAGCTAGGCAGTAACTGTGCTCCCATGCACAACCTTATCCATAATTTCCTCAGTTTGCAAATTTTGAGATTCGTTGGTGTTCCTAAATCTTGTGTTTGGTTTGTTTCAGTTCTGGTTGAAGCCTAAATGCATATGATGAGTTGTTTATTTATGGAAGGAGTTCTATGGACGTTATAATTTATATATTTGTGGCCTGTACTTGCTAAGGAAAGAAAGCATTGGATGATTTACTAGGAATCTAGTAGTAAAAAGAGTTGGATCAGCATCTAGATTAGTTACTTGTACGGAGCATCACTGTACTGGCCTTGCTTTTGCAGACTCACTACTTATATAGAGCATCGGGGTATAGGCCCTGCATCTACTGATTCATTATTAATAAAAGAATTTTGGGGTACGGGCCCTGCCTTTATTGACTCATTATTTATAAAAGAGCTTCAGGGTATAGGCCCTGCCTCTACCAGTTCGTTACTTATAAAAGAGTTTTGGGATGCAGGCCTTGACTCTATTGAGTTTGCCATTTATGGTAATTATCGGGGTTATAGACCTTGCCTCTATAACACTATCAAATTGGACGAGTGTCCAGAGTTACATGCCCGAACTTGGTCCCTAGGGCATTAACTCTTGGAGAACATTAGAACCTACCCTTTTCAACGTAGTGATTGTGTGTGCTAGTCGGGCTTAGGGGATTTTGCTCAGGTTTTACTTTAAAACATGCACGTATGTTCTGACGGGGCTTATAAGAGCCTGATTAGGTTTAATTAGTATACATACCTTAGCTTAGTTTAACCTATCTTTATTATCGATACTTTTCCTTACCTTTGACATTATCTCATGACTTCTGTTGAGTTTATTCCTCTTTTTCATATTACTTTCACCTTCCTTGCTCAGTCGGCCTGTGATATAAATCTCAAGAATGTAGAGGAGCATCAGGACGCCTCTATTCCTCCTCAGTCGGAGGGGCCACCACCAATAGCACAGCCTCCATCCATACCAGTTATGACCCTAGTTTTATAGCCTCAGCTATTAATATTCTAGCACCACAAGACCAGCCTACTCTGCTAGTACTTGAGGTTCAGCCACCCCACCAAATATTGCACTCCACCAGTAGTTCCAGAAAGTGTTATGTCCTTACGGAAGTAGAAGATATTGGGGGTATTTTAGAGGCTGTCACCCCTGGTGTTTTTTGGAGATAATACAAGGATGCCATGGAATATTTGACTACTTTCTAGGAACAGCTTCACTCCTTGCGTCTTGGGGAGTCCAGATGGGCTGACTTCACCACTCACTAGTTCCATGGGCTAGATAGGTAGTGGTGGTGCTCCTACTTACAGACAGGCCAACTAGTTCACCACCATTGACATGGGCTCAGTTTTTTAGAGGACTTGTTGGCTAAATTCATCCCCAGGAGCATTAGGGACTGACTCTAGGATTAATTTACATGATTGGAGCAGGGTTAGATAATAGTCTCTGAGTATGAGGCTAGATTCCACCAGCTATCCCGACATGCCACTATGATTCTACCCATCGAGGAGGAGAGAGTAAGGTGTTTTATATGTGGGTTGAGGCCCAACTTAAGGTTGTGGATAGAACACTTAGCTTTTGTAGGTCTTTCTTTCCTGGATGTGGTGTACCATGCCCATACTATAGAGATTATTCATCGCTAGGCCCCAAAAGGCAGCGATAAGAGAGCTAAGAACTAAGGAAGCTTCAGTGGGTCCTAGTCTAGGTGCCAGGACAGTTATGATAGACCCCGCTAGTGGTTACTGCATGATAGATACCTATAGGATCAGTCCAGTGGGCTAGTTCAAGCTGCCCTGCCAAAAGCTGAGGGTATTCGCCCTATTTGGGGGGAGGGGGTTCCACTGTAGGTTACAGCTTGAGGGAAAATTGTACACATCATTTCTATCATGGATGGGTTATTATAGGGCACTCAACTTCAGTTTGTTTTAGTTGTGGTTCACTAGAGGACTTCTCCAGAGAGTTCCCAGTCGAGCTAGATTGTTAGCAGAAGTACCACCTCTACTTGGAGATGGAGATCGAGGACAGGGCCAAGGACGTGAAGATCAACCATAGGGTCATGGCATTGGCAAGAAGGGTATTCAAGAAGGTCTCTGGGAGGCAGTTTGGGTTAGGTCATATGGACGTGGCAAAGACTGACAAGACTATTTTTTTACTGCTCTAGCTAGAGCGAAGGACAAGGCATAAGATGATGTCATCACAGTACTATACTCATGTCACGACCCAAGCCTAGGGCCTAGACGTGGCATGGCGAATGAGGAACCCGAAAGTACCTCAAACAAGCCTCTTAGCATTCTTTTAGCCTTTCATAGGTAATGATGATAAATAAACAAGCGGAAATCATAATAAATCTTCAACTTACATATGTCCAACAATACCTCTAACTATTTGATTTAACGGGGCTAAGACAAGTCCCTAGCTCACCCTCAATCATAATAGAAAAAATTTCATAGTAAAACGTCTTAACATATCATAAGTTAGAAATATAAAGGAGTATTGTTCCCGGAACATGGGAACTCACCAAAAGTAGTCTTCAAACGAAGTCTCAACTAGCCACGTGGAGGAGAACGAGGAGGAGCACTGATCCCTACATGGTGATATCATGTAGGCAAAAGAGTATGCGTTAGTACTTTGAATGTACTAAGTATGTAAGGATGCATGAACATTGAGGAAACATTAAAACATTTATGTAATATGGAACATAATTTAATGTATGCATAATAAATCATATATATATCCTTTAAAACATTCATTTTGTGGGAAATTAACCATAACCGACATTTAAGACCATGCGAGCTATTACATGGAATCCAACATAACCCCCTACGTTGGCCGGGGAGACTACTTGCCAGGTAGAACTCCATCAACTTCATTCATTTCTTTAAGTTTAACTTTAAGGGCTATTTATGGATCCATTAGCCTAAGCATACAAGGGATCCTATGTTGGCACATAGTTAATGAGACAAGGGGTTGCTACTAGGATTCCCTTACCGAATCCCACCTCAATGCCTCATTCGGTGCTAAGTCAATCCCACGGAATAGTTTAATACTTCAAAATATTCATAGCATATAACTTGAGAATTCAAACATCATATTCGGTAGAATAGCTCATTAAAATATTTGATAATTCAAATATGCAAGAATTGTCCTTATTGCATAAAGAATCCATCATTCATATCATTTCATCATTCTTTCATTTCATAAGACTCTCTTTTTGATCATAGATATTGCTTTCATAAACATTTATTTGGAGTCAAAGCTTTCAAGTCAAACTTTATTAAAAACATAGTAAAACTAGGTGGGTTCAAATCACTTCAACTTGCAAATATGTATGTAAATAAATATACATAAATACTTTGAAATCCATTAATTAAAAATCATGCTTTTAAACAACCCACCATGAATTTCAAGAACTTTTAAATAGATAAATAGAGGAATTACTTGTAAACCATCAATTTATACATATAAAATTATGTTGCATCAAAATAGACCAATAATCATTAGTTTAACCATGATTCATACTATTAAGTAAAAATAAGAATTACCATAATAAAATATTACTTGAAATCAAAAGACTTAATTGAAAGAGTTTTTGGACTACATGGGTGAAAGAACCCATGGATAAATACCCACATAACTTAGAGTAGAGCTTAAAAAAATAAATATAATTTATCATATAATCAAAATAATTTAGACATGAGAGTGGAAGGAATACTCTCATTGAAGCCTTACATACCTGGAAACCGAAGCTTTAGTTGGTACCGGAAGACTTAATGAACACTCTTGAGTCCTAGCTTCTCTCCTTGCCGGAACGTTTTGTGTACTACCCGGAATATATGAATCACCGGAATAGTATTTCTTCACTACTAAGAACTAAAACTATATTTGAGAATGTGTATAGAGAGAAGATTTGCTTGAGAAAGCTTGATGAATAAAATGAGGAAATAAGGTGGGTATTTATAGGTGGGAAAGAGGGACCTAACAATAAATAAAATAATTATAAAAAAAAATCTGAAAATTTAGTGGAATATATTGATGTCATGGATGATGTTAAATGGAGGACAATTTATGTCATGAGTGATGTCAAATGTATCTAGATCTTTCTATGGTAGGTGAAATGAGTTATTTTTGACAGAATACTCTTTTTGGGAGCTGTGTTTGAATAAGATAAATTCCTTATTAGGATTTGGTGTCTTCATAAGAATTGTAGATATGGAAGTTTAGTTTCATATCATTCAAGAATCAACCAATTTGGATAAACCTACAGTGAGATATGATTTTTCTTCTATAAACACTCATTTCCGTCACAACATCCTACCTTACAAAAATTAATTTATTTGACCTACTTAACCTCTGAATATTAAAATATGGTATTCATAAAAGTTGTAGGTAATGATCTTGTGGTTACTCAGAAATTTGAATCACTCAATTTGGATATTCCTATAAAAAGTTATGCCCAAAATACAGAGGTTGTATCATGTTTAGGCAAAAATTGAAACATCATATACAACGTTTTTAGGGGATGTTACACCTCATATGTCATCAGACTCTATCAACTGTATTTGATCCAGGTTCCACATATTCTTATGTGTCTATATATTTTGCTCATCGTCTGGGATTATTTATGAGCCACTTAAGGTGCCATTGCATGTTTTGACTCCTGTAGGGGATTCTTTAGTAGTGGATCATGTATGTAGATCTAGTGTGGTGACTATTCAGGGGCATGAGACTCTAGATGGCCTTATTCTATTAAATATGTTGGACTTTAATGTTATGTTGGGCATAAATTAGCTCTCTCTCACCATATGATTTTGGACTATTATACCAAGACCGTTACCTAAGACATGTCTGGTATTCCCTCAGTCTTTTACAAGGTGATTATAGATGCTCACCGAAGGGGATTATATCCTTTATACGAGCTCGGTGGCTAGTTGCTTTTGGGTGCTTGCCTTACATAGCTTATGTCTGAGATGTGTCCAGCAAGGCCCTTTCTATTGATTGAGTTCCTATGGTCCAAGAGTTTATTGATATCTTTCCTACAGACCTACCTAGCCTACCTCCAAACAGAGATATTGACTTTGCCATAGACTTGGAGCCGGGCACTAAGCCAATTTCTATTCCACCTTACCGTGTGGCTCCCATAGAGCACCAGAAGCTCAATACTCAGCTTAAAGATATCCTAGTTAATGGATTTATTCGTCCGAGTATCTTGTCATGGGTTGCTCCTGTCCTATTTATGAAGAATAAAGACAAGACTATGCGGATGTGTGTTGACTACTAGCAGCTAAATAAGGGGATGGTGAAGAACCGTTACCCCATGCCTCACATTGATGATATGTTTAACTAACTTTAGGGTGCTGCCATAATTTATAAGATTGATTTGAGGTTCGGCTACCATCAGTTAAAGATTGGAGCTGCCGATATACCTAAGACTACTTTTCAGACTCGTTATAGCCATTACGAGTTGTTGATGATGTCTTTTGGAAATACTAATGCCCCAGCAACTTTTGTGGACCTTATGACTTGACAATTCAGGCACTATCTTAAATCTTTTGTTATAGTCTTCATCGATGGCATCTTTGTATACTCTTAGAGTAGAGAATCGCATGTGCAACACTTGAGGGTGGTGTTACAAACATCGAGAGATCAACGGTTTTATGCCAACTTCTCAAAGTGTGAGTTTTGGTTGAGTCTGTGATATTTTTGGTATACATAGGGTCCAAAGAGGCCATCATGGTAAATCTGGAAAATTTTGTGGCTACTCATGGTTAGGCTAGGGCTATATCTATTTTAGAGATTCAAAGTTTTATCAGATTGGTTGGTTACTATAGGCATTTCATCGAGGGTTTCACCACAATTGCAGCCCCATTGACTTTTTTGACCAGTTAGAATATCCCCATTGTATAGTCCAAAAGTGTGAATTGAGATTTCGGAGGGCTTCACAAAAAATTGTGATACATCTGGAGTTGGCTTGGGTTGTATTTTGATGCAGTAGGGATGGGTTATTGCATATGGTTCCAGAAAGTTGAGGGTGTATGAGCATAATTACCCCACTTATGACCTAGAGTTGGCGGTGTTAGATTTGTCTCTCAAGATGTGGAGGCACAACTTATATGGGATCATCTTAGTATATTTTTTTGTGTTTGTTTGTCACCTGCCGGCTTTGTAGACCTTGAATTGAAGTAGTTGGGTATGGTTTTCAGTGGGAGAATAGCTTGTGGGCCTATGGAGTCAGTTTTTCAGAAGTATCTGGGTGGCCGAAGGTCACTTGAGCTAGGCTTGGTACAACTTCCTCATTAGTGGAATGATTATCATCAGGAGAAAAATGGTTAGTCATGAAGGTTCTTTCAACTCATGTTTGTGATTTTGGGGACCTAAGGATAGATTCTGGTTCTTGCTCTAGGCAGGGTTCCTTATTCCGATCATTGTTCTTCTCTGATTTTCAAATGATGTGTATGGTTCTTTCAAACTGGCATGGTGAAGTATGGTGGACAGGATATCTAAGGACCGACAGAGTGCTCCTAATGGGCAAAATATTGGATTTTAGATTTGGGATAGGTAGTCCAGATGGTAAGGTTATTTTGGTTTTTCTTGTGGTTCCGCATTGCTTAATTTGATAGTTCTAGCATGGTTTTGTTTTCTCAGGTGATTTTGATAATTTTTGCTAGTTTTGGCTCATTTGATTGGAAATTGGTGTTAAGGAAGGAATTGGAGATGTTCTTGAAGTTTAGGGGGTAAACTTAAGGTTTTCTTCTAGGCCGAAGTTCTACCATAGCATTGCTCACTCCTTGAGGGTGCCTTATAGTATGGAAAAGCATGTGGGCCCAACATCCTTATCTTTTTGTTCCCTGAGACTGTAGTTGTCCTTTAATTTTACAGATGGAAGTCCTTTTAATAGTGGATGTTGTAATGATCCTCCAAGTCATTTTCCTTATACTACATCTATTTCGTCATTTAGAGGATTCTTATAATGACCCCAGGTTATTTATGACTTGCTGGCACCGATAGCTTAGTTGCCTGATCATTCATTTGGATTTTGTGTAGGTTTCCGTGTTGGAAAGCCTTTATAACTTGAAACGATTTTTTGGAGTTTAATGCAGGAAAATAGCCTCGAAATGGAATTTTGATAATTACATCAGCTTTAGAATGACCAAATTAGGCTAGAAGCATGGTTGACTAGAGTCCTTGGGTTTTCGGTGTGAGTTTAAACCATCTTTAGCATTTTAGCTTTGAAAATTGGCCAGCGGTTGACTTTGGTCAATATTGTTGGAAAATGTATCTTAATGGGAATTCTAATAGCACTATTACCTCCGAAAGGTTGATTTTGGTCTAGAACGACATTTTTTTGATTCCCAAGGCTTCCAGACTCATTCTGAGCCCTTAAGTGACATTTGGTTAAGAGCCCGTTTGGATTGGCTTTAAGTTGGTCAAAACCAACTTAAAGCTCCTTTTTAGCTTTTGGACGTATTTGTCTAATGCTGACTTTAAGCTATAAAGTTCTTAAAGTCAGTCAAAAATGAAAAGTTAGGATTTCTAACTTTTTTTTCCAAAGTGCTTAAAGTCATTTTCTTTGACCATGGAAATTACTTTTATATCCCTTATATTATAACTAAATTCTCCAACTACCTTTTTTTATTCTTTTAACCCTAAAATTCACATCATAAGCACTTTTATCCAAACACTCAACTGCTTATTTATAAAAATAACTTTCAGCACTTCAAAGTTCTAAAAGCACTTCATACATAAAAGTTACTTTTTTAAGCCCATCCAAACGGGCTCTAAATATGATCATAGGAGTGGGATCCACATTCAGTCGCAATAACCTCAGATGGAAATTTTGACTGTGCCATTGAGTTTGAAACCTTGAATTTGGTGGGGTAGCATAGTTTGTTTGTGCGTGCAGGGTTCCAAACTAATCCCGAACACCCCATTGGAGAATTTACACATGAGAATAATCTGTTAGTTTGATGGTTTGGTGCACCCTCGCTCTATAAAACACTCATTGTCATGTTTTTTCCCAAATTTCAAAATTGTATATCTTGAGCTATAAAGTTCCAAATTTGGTGATTCAAAAGGAAAACTTGTGATATTTTTTGAGGAGAACGTGTTGGGGAGCTTGGAAACTAATTTGGGACATTCGATTGAGGTAACATTTTGATATTAGCTGCTGTATTGGGTAATTTTTGAAGTGAATTTTTGAAGAACTTTGAGAATTAATTTCTTAGTCTATATAAACCCAATTTGGTGATTCAAAGTTTTAAATTAAAGATATTTTTGAGAGGAATGAGTGGTAAGATCGAAAAGTGACTTGAAAACTTCATTTGAAGTAATATTCGCGTTATAGCTACTGCCCTTCTTATTTTTGAATTTCATATGTGGAGAATATTTGCGGAAATGATTTCTTGACCAATTCGGTCCAATCCGAGCGATTCCAAAGTCTAAATTGGCAGGTTTTTTATGAGAATCATTGTGGTGTGATTGCTTTTGGCTGTTGAGACTATGTTTTGGTAATTTTTCCATCTTAATCTGCTGTCCTATGCAATTTTCAGATTAGATTTTTGGTGAATTTTGAGATTTGATATCTTAAGTATTTTGGGTCCATTTCCAGCAATTCTTGAGGCTAAATTATTGAGTTTTCCACGAGGAACGTTGGGGTGTATTAGGTTTTAGCTGTGAAAACTTCGTTTCTAGTATTTTATCATAAATTGTTGCTGCCATAGTTAGTTTTGGTTTTAGCTAAATTTGAGTTTTTCCTATGTGTTTTTTTGTGGTGCTTCTGGGTCCTACATTGTGTCCTATTTTGGGATATAAGCTCAAAGAGCTAATTAGGACCTATTTTGGGGGTCAACTCCAAAATTTGTAGTGCAGGTCCCACTTTTTCCTTTTTGACTCAGAAATTAGTCCATTTCTGTTTCTTGTGATTTTAGGGTCTAAATGATCATAATGACGTTGTGATTCTATTTTTGATAGTGTGGAAGTGCTCATAGTCCATTCGAAAAGGAAAATCTTTGACAAAGTAATTTGGAGCACGCACGATCGACCTGCAGATAGGCTACAATTTTCCTTTCTTTAGATTGAGCTGGATTTTGTGAAAACATATTGAAATTGTTGGAATGTTGGGGTTGGATAGCTTATTCACATGCTTTAGTGTAGAAATCATATCTTAGGTCCTATTTTGGGTATTTAGGGTATAGAAAGCATGTGACCCTTTTTGTTATTTGGTGGTTCGATTATTAGTTTCTGTCTCATTTTATTAGTACTGCGATGTATGTTGGCCTTAGTGTAGGTTAGTGGAAACTTGCTTTAGATGCCCCGACATCATTCTGATGGGCTTAGATCCCTGTAGAATGGCGTAGAAGACTATATTCTGGTAGTTGGGCCTTAGCTAAGCAGTAACTATGCTCCAATGAACAACCTTATCCATAATTTCCTAGGTTTGCAACTTTAGAGATCCGTTGGTGTTCCTAAACCTTGTGTTTGGCTTGTTTTGATTTTGATTGAAGCCCAAGTGTATATAATGAGTTGGTTATTTATGGAAGGAGATCTATGGACGTTATACTTTATATATTTGTGGCTTGTACTTTCTAAGGAAAGAGAGTTTGGGGTGATTTACTAGGCATCTACTAGAAAAAAGAGTTGGATCAACATCTGGATTAAATACTTGCGTAGAGCATAGGGGTACTGGCCCTACCTCTATGGACTCATTACTTATATAGAGCATCGGGGTACATGCCCTGCCTTTTACTGATTCATTATTTATAAAAGTGCTTTGGGGTACATGCCTTGCCTCTATTGACTCAATATTTATAAAAGAGCTTTGGGGCACAGGCTTTGCCTCTACTAATTCATTATTTATAAAAGAGCTTCGGGGTTTAGGACCCGCCTCTATTGAGTTGGATATTTATTGTGAGTATCGATGTTACACACCCTTCCTCTACCACATTGACAAATTGGATTAGTATCTAGGGTTACATGCCCGGCCTCGATCCCTAGGGTATTCACTCTTGGAGAATCCTAGCTCCTACCCTTTTAGCGTAGTCATTTTGTGTGCTTGGGGGGCTTATAGGGGTTCGCTTGGGTTTTACTTTAAATTTTACATGTGTATCATAAAGGGGCTTATAGGAGCATGATTGGGTGTACTTAGTGTAGATCCTTTAGCTTATTTTAGCCCATCTTTATTACCGATACTTTTCCTTACCTATGACATTATATTATGAATTCTTCTTCTTTTTTCATATTGCTCTCACTTCCTTGCTTTGTAGGCCTATGATGTCTAATGAGTACCTTATATCTGGCACTCATACTACACTCTAAATCTACCATCATGATGCATGTCCGAGTACTAGCTATCAGCTTGATTTTGAGCCCGCTGTAGTCATGATCGGAGATGAGGGTGAGCACACAGCGTGTATATATATATATTGTTTCGGTGATCCTTTTTTGGGACTTGTATTCATTTTATTTTTGTAGGAGCTCTATACTAGTGACTTTCAAGTTCTGAGAGGGATTTAGTATTTTGTACTTTGTATATATTATATCTAAATTCTCCTTATTTCATTGTTTATTCTGTTTCTCTTAGTTCTGTTTAGTATTTCCTCCTTATACCATTACTTGTAGTCCCAGATTACGTGTTTAGGTTACCTACTCGGGAGTTATGGTAGGTGCCATCATGTCTTGCGAGATCATGTCGTGACACCTCACCCCCACTACACCCTAATATTTTAGTTTTAGTTTTATTTATTAAATTTCTTTTACAAAAGATTTTAAGAAAATTCTTATTTGATCTCCCCCACCTCTTCCCCTTAAAATAATAATTTAGATTTTTAAAAAAATTCTACCTCACTCCACCTTACCCCCTACTTTCAATTGTTTTTTCTCATTTTGTGTTAGATACATACATATGATTATAGAAAAATATTTTTTATTTGCTGCAAGATTTTTCTTAAAATAAAATTTTTATTTCGGTTATTTTTGGTACGCAAGTAAGAAAAAAATATTTTTTCCTAAAAATATATGATATCTAACACAAAACGAGAAAAAAAAATAAAAAAATATCTAAATAAATTATGAGCGGAGGGTTAGATGGGGTGGGTATAATTTATTTTTAAGAAAAATAAAAATAATAACATTATTTTAGAAGAAGTGGGGAGGGGTGAAGTATGATTTTTTTTTAAAATATTTTATAAAAGAAATTTAAAAAATAAAAGGACGAGGATTGTGGGGGGGCTGGGGAAGACGTTGTGGAGTGCGTGAGTAAAATATTTTAAATTTTATTTTTTAATATTTTTTTAAAAAAATTAGTTTCTTTTATAAAAAAGAATTTCTTTTTTGGAGATAGAAATACTTGAATCATTAACTTTTAACTAATATTAATAGTTAATTAATTTTTGTCAACGTAAAATATTTTATCTATGTGGATTGTCATGTGACAAGTTTTTTTAAAAAAATAGAGAGAGTAGAGAGAGTGTATTACACACACCACTGAGGTATGTTTTCAAATAATAAGTGATAGTTTGGTATAAAACTCAAATTTCTAATAATGTGTGTGTATATATATATATATCCTGTTTATCTCAAATAACTTACATAAGCTTGTTCGACTCTCTCTTCCACCCACTCATTTGGATCTGACGGATTAATCTTTTCTTCATATGTGTCCTTTGGAAACCTTCATTACGAAGGGGAGTGCGTCCCAATTTTTTAGATATGAAAATCAAATTTCCAATAGTGTGTGTGTGTGTGTGTGTGTGTATATATATATATATATATATTATTTATCTTAAATAACTTACATAAGCTCGTTCGACCCTCTCCTCCACCCACTCATCTGGATCCGACGGATTAATCTTTTTCTTCACATGAGTCCTTTTGAAAACTTCATTATGAAGGGGAGTGTGTCCCCATTTTTTTTCCTATAAATAAAAATATAATTAATCAAATAATATTTCCTCAACTAATTTATTTAAGAGTATGGATTAAAAGATAAAATTTAGAAACCTTACCATCTCCGTCGTAATTGTTCCAACACTCTTTCCACCTCCGATGTGCAACGAGCCACTCTTTAGACTTCCTCTATCTTTTTGCTTGTTCGAACAAAGTCTTAAATTCATCGTATTTCAATGCCAACACAACTCTTCAAATACATTTGACAACATCGAATTTCTAGGTGTCCTTGTATCCCTGGCTTTCTTTAGCCAGCTAGATAGTCTGACACTCTCTTTTCTTTTAAATGTGATTGTAATGACCATATTGTACCTTGACTTCCAAGTACATAAAGTTTGAAAGAAAGTGAATAGAATTAGATAATTAGTAAAGTAAAGTATACTAAAAAATATGAAATTTAATGAAAAGATATACAAGTTGTAAGACCCTGAAGTGGAAATGTTGAAATGAGTGAAAATTCAAGGAAATATTTGAACTGTCCTCAAGTCCACGACTAGACCTACGAGTTGTAGGTACTCCTGCGAGTCATAGGAGTAACTCATAGGGATGGTACTGAGTAAAGGAAAAATGATTAAGTTAAGGGAGGGTCTATGGATCAAGTTGATGAATCGTAGATACAATGACGACTCGTAATGGAGGGTCATAGACAACATTCAGAAGCTTAGGATTTTGCAAGTTCTCAGAGTTGCAGGACGAATGGGTCCTACAATCCGTAATCTTGTTGATGAATCATAAGAATGAGTTGTAGTAAAACTTAGAGACTCCGGATTTCATGGATTTTCAGACCCTGCAGGACGAATCATTTCTATGACTCGTACAAACATGTACAACTCATAAAAGCCCATTCGTAGGGTCTCCTGATTGAGTTTGATGAAGGGTAATTTCGTCCTTTTCCGATTTTGGTTCAATGAATCTAGACAATTTTAGGATAAAGTTCAGAACTTATAAATACCCCAACCCTTCAAAATTCCTCCTATTCCTAATCATTCTCTAAAATTCTCCTAAGGGAATTCTCCTAAGGTCTTCTCCTACAATTCAAAGCTAGGGTTTCAAGAACATAACCCTTCTGTCTGATTTCAGAGTTAAATTCACCAAGGTTTGTGGGATTTGATACATTAGTTCCTTTCACCCATGAAGTCCCAAGGTTTTCCTCAATAATCTCTTCAATTTCAACTATTTTCTAACCTAGATTGATGTTATTGCATTGGGCTATTTTAATTATATTTTTACTTTTCTTCAATAAGTACAATTATCACACAATCATGATTAAAGGATGATAAGGATAATTCTTACTAAAGTTATGGATTATTATAAAATTACTAAGTTAATGAGCTACTCTTATTGCTAGTTTCATGATGATGTTATTAATTATGTTTTAAATGAATCCTGTTGGGATATTGTCTAAGCACCGAGAGGAATTTTAGGTGGGGTTTGGTCCAGTAACCAAAGGTTTGTTACTCAAGGGAATTCTAGTAGAAACCTAAATTCTCAAACTATGTTGCCCCCGTAGGTTGCCTTTATTTCCTAGCTAGTGGATCCACATATAGCTCATGATGTTAAAGATGTTCTCATGGAGTCTACCTTGGCATGTAGCCTCTTGCTTTTCAATGTAGGAGTTACATCGTATTCCATGTTATAGCTCGCATGGTATTAGATGTCGGTTAAAGGTCTTATCCCACACAAGTTATATGCAAAAATGTAAGTTTTACTATGAAGTTTTATGATGCATTGACCACGAGTTTTCATGTTATTTCAAATTCTTTTAATTCTTACCTAAGTTCATCTCATTGGTCATGCATCCTATATACATATTGTGCATTCCTTATTTCATTATTCATGCATATCTCACATACTTAGTAACTTTTATGTACTAACACATATTTTGCCTATATTGTCTCATAATGCAGGGACAGACGCTCCTCACGCTCCTCACATTTATGTCTAGAGTTGGAATAATATTCTAAAGTTTTGGTGAGTCCTCATTCATCGAGGACATGAATTTTCCTTTATTTTTCTACTTTGATTCCTCTCATGTTAGGATGAGCTAGGAGGTTGTCCTAAGCCCCCTTCTAGTTATAGAGGCATGTTTAGACATAGAAGTTGATGTAGTTCTCTTTGGACATATGTATTGAGTTCCTTTCTATTCTTAGACTTTCATGGTTATGAGTTGATATTCCGCTTGACTCATTATGTTTATTTGACCTTATGAATGTGATGTATGCTAAGAGGTTTGGTTGGGATTCTTTGGGTATTGATCGTCGTGTGACTCCTAGGGTTTAGCTTGGGGTGTAACACAAGTAAACATATACTTACCTTGAATTCATTAAACATCATCTGCTGTATGTTGTTTATCGAAATGCTTTCATGCTTCTCTATCAGATGAATGAGACAAGACACCTAACGACCTTTTATATTCACGATGTCATCTCATATATAGGGTAGACCTCATTGATGCATGCAAACTCTTTAACCTAGGAATAAGAGGTAAATAATGCATCTCTTTAATTGGAACCATCCTTCCTGTAGGAGTCCTCTTATATCGAGCATGTACACAAAATTTATAATTTTTTAATTCACGATCAGTCTTGTATAACAACATGCAACCATTAACACAATAATAAATTCTATTATACGACAATCCTAAATTGGAAACCAATCTCTTTTCTTGATAGACGTTCTTAGGTATGTTAAACTCTAGTTTAACTAGTTCACCCAAAAGATCACCCATTGAGTGCATAGCCACATGAGGAATACTCCAATATAACTTAATATTCATTAATCTAACTACAACTGACAAAATATAATATGGATTCACTTCACATAGTGGACGTCTAGACTCTTTGTAAGACCCCGTAAGATCAAAACTCAAACAAAAGAAAATCTTTCGAAAGG
This sequence comes from Solanum dulcamara, assembly GCF_947179165.1. Classification (NCBI taxonomy): domain Eukaryota; kingdom Viridiplantae; phylum Streptophyta; class Magnoliopsida; order Solanales; family Solanaceae; genus Solanum; species Solanum dulcamara. The sequence goes on from NC_077239.1 coordinate 31,643,319, forward strand.
ATTGAAACAGACTCACGCCCACGAGTCATTCTAAGATGTATAGGTTATTACGGTTGTAAACTTGACTCATACAGGTAAAGTAAGACTTTGGAAATTTAGCTAAGGTAGGAGTTGGGTTGACGAGTCCATTGATGACCCAAAGAGGAAATGACGATTCATAGAAATGAGCTGTTGTGGCAAGGTAAGATGACCCAAAAATGTTACCCTCAGGACTTCGTCTACGACTAAATAGGAGTAGTCATACAAAAGCTCATGACTCATAGAAATGAGTCGTATGAAAATTTCAGAGAATCCTTAACTTGCAGGTTTTTTAGACATGTAAGACCGATCACTTCGACGACCTGTAAACCCAACGATGAGCCATAACGATGCCTCATAACCAAATTATAGATACTTGATTTTTAGGTCTTTCTCAGAACCTGCAGAACAAGTCATAATGATGAGTCGTCACCATGTCTACGACCCATAGACTCAAGTCATAGGTTTGGCCGATTGGAATTTCAATGAGGGGTAGTTTGGTATTTTCCCTACATTCTAATAATGTATGTGGATGTTTTAAAGATTATATTCATTACAAATTGGATATTAAATACTCCTAAAATCTTTATTTTCCCTCATTAATTCCCAAACAAATTCTAAACTTTTCTCCCAAGGTTCCTAAAGTATTTATCAAGCATCCATTAGGGTTTCTTCAAGATCAAGTCTCCCATCTCAAATTCAAGTCTAATTTCAGTCAAGATATGTGTGGATTGATTCATGTGTCCCTTCCACTCATGGAGTCGAAGGTTTAATTTCAAAATCTCATGAAATATCATTACTTTTGAACTTTAATTTTAATGAATTGTATTGGGCTGCTTCAATTTCATTTTAAATCATTGTTTATGATCATTATGAGTATGTTTCTATCTAAACTACATATTTCAAGTTGAATTATGATAGCCCATGCCGTGAAGCTATTTCCTATAAAGTACTACATGCATTATATTCATGGAGTTCAATATTTCCAAGGTATTCTAATGGTTTTCAATTAAATTGATTATGTATATGAGTTTTTACCCTAAATTTCATATATTAATTATGATCATGAATTATAAGTATGTTCAAGTTATGATTTTTATGCAAGCATGAGGATAGGTGACTTAAGGCCCTATGTGGTGACTTAAAGCCCAATGATATGAATTATGTATGTATGAATTATAATGTGGAATGACAATATTCACATTGCACTTATGCTTTGAAATGAGATACTCTATGAATTTCAAACCTATGATCATGTCTATGATATGTTGACTATGATTACTATGCTATGTATGTAGTTCGTGGGATTTAACTTAGCACCGAGAGGACTTGAGATGGCAAAATCCTTAGTAGCAACCTCACGTCCCATAAACTACATGTCACCATAGGTTGCCTTATGGATTAGCTAGTGGATCCACATATAGCATATGTACATCACCCGCTTAGCGGGGTAGAGTCTACCTTGGCAAGTAGCTTTCCTTTTCTTTAGGTGTAAGGGTAATATCGGGATTCCATGTTATAGATCGCACGGTCATATTATCGATTATGGTTCATATCCCATATATTTATGATCTCTTATGCATTTTAACGATCTCAACTATGCTTTTCAAATGCTTGATCATCATGGTTCTCTCACGTCTTTACTTATCTCATCTTATTATGTATTTACTTGATCATTTCATCTCTTCCATTGTATGTCATACCCTCATACTTAGTACATATAAAGTACTAACACATATTGTTTCCTATATTATTTCATAATGTAGGGGTTGAGGTTGAGGATCACTTTCCCCCATGTGTCTAGTGAGCTTTCTATCGATGAAATCTTAGTGAGTCCTTATATATCGGGGACAAGTTATGAGTTGTTGTTCTTATTGTCAAAGACTCTCATTATTGTTTCATTTTGAAGGTGAGCTAAGGACATGTCTTAGCCATGGGACACGGACCACATTCATGATTAGAGGCATTGTTGGATAATTATGTAGAGTCTTATGTAGTCGGATCATATTTTCCTTATGTTTTATGTTAGATTTTTTTCTTTGATGTTTCCGCATGTACTTTACCTTATGTATGCTTATGATAGGAACAAGAGGCTTGGTTGAAGCTTTTTGGGGTTTTAATCGCCGTGTGATGACTAGGTCCTAGGTCGAATCATGACAAACTTAGTATCAGAGCACATGGTTTAAGATGTCCTAGGGTGTCCAACATGCCATGTCGAGTAGAGTCTTATTCATGGTTGTGAAATGCACTACATCTATGAATAGGAGTCTATAAGAAGTTTTAAGAATTCTCACTTATTTCATGTGTGATGTCGTGCTATAGAGTTTACCTTAAGACTTCCTTTTCCTAACGTTCTTCCTTTACTATTTTTAGAAATCATGCCTCCAAGAAGACCACCTTTGCCAAGGGAAAACAATGTTAATAAAGCCAAAATTCCTCCAGCTCCTTAAGACAATGGTCCCCTACCCTATTAACTGACTAATGCAGAGTTCCGCATTTACATTTCTATGCTAGCCTAAGTGGTAGCCAACTAAGGGGTTGTGGCTCCTCCTAATGTTTCTAATATTACCTCAAGAGTGAGGGACTTTGCGCGAATGAACCCTATGGAGTTTCATAGATCAAAATTTGATGAGCATCCTCAAGAATTCATAAATGAGGTCTATAAGATAGTGAGCATTATAGGGGTGTCGTCTGAAGAGAAAGAGGAGTTAGCGCCCTATCAAATTAAGAGTGTTTCACAAGTATGGTACACCCAATGGAAGATAGAAAGGGTAGATGTAGGTCCTATTAAATGGGAAACCTTCAAACTTGCTTTCCTTGATCAATTTTTCCCTCTTGATCTAAGAAAACCTAAAGTGTTGGAGTTCATTAATATTTGGCATGGTAATATAGGAATGAGGGACTATGAGTTTACTAAGCTATCCAAGTATGATCCTTCAATGATTGCTGATCCACATTTCTGAATGAGTTAATTCATATCAGGGGTGTCCGACTTGGTTGCTAAGGAATGTCATACCGCTATACTTGTGAAAGAAATGGACACATCTCAGCTTATAACTTTCACTAAACAGATTGAAGGAGAAAAGATCAGGGAGATGAAGATAAGGGATTCTAAGAGGGACCGGTATGAAGGTGAGTTCTCTAATGCTAGGACCGGTGGTGGTAGTAGTGGCCGCTCTTAATAAGGTCAAGGCTCAGGTAAGAAGTTTGCTAAGGATAGGGTGTCATACCCTAAAGCTCAAGGACAAAGAGGTATGAATTCTAGTAGCCCTTCTTTTTCTAAGTGTGCAAGGTGTAAAAAGAATCATGAAGGGAAATTCTTGATGGGAACATGTGCTTGCTATGGATGTGGCAAGATGGGACATAAAAGCAATCTAAGTGCCTTTATATTGCCAAGAAAGGTGGAGAAGGTCATCCTCAAGGAGGTCAAGTACAACAAAGCATCCAAGCTCAACCTAAGGGTGGCCAACGTAATAATCGATTCTATGTCATTCATGCTAGGCAAGATACGGATGAGACTTTCGATGCTGTTATGGGTATGTTACGAGTCTTTAACTTTGATGTTTATGCATTTCTTGATCCAGGTGCAAACTTTTCTTTTGTTAGTCCTTACCTTGCTATGAGGTTTAATATGTGCCCCGAGGTGTTGTTAGAACCATTTTTGGTCTATACTCCCATTGGTGATTCAATATTATCCAAGAGAGCTTATAGAAATTGTCTTATGTCGGTCTTGCATAAATTTATTCCATGTGATCTTGTTGAACTTGACATTACTGATTTTGACATCATTCTTGGTATGGATTGGTTACATTCCTCTTATGCATCTATATGTTGTAGGACTTGTGTGGTTAAGTTTTACTTTCCTATTGAGCCTATTCTTGAATGGAAGGGTAACGATTCGGTGGTTAAGGGTCGATTCATCTCATGTCTTAAGGCCTGGAAAATAATTTTCTAAGGTTGCATTTATCATATTGTGCGAGTTAGGGATGTTGATTCCGAAACTCCCACTCTTGAATCGGTCCCCATAGTTAACAAGTTTTTCGATGTGTTTATCGATGATTTTCCTGGTGTTCCTCCCAAAAGGAAAATTGACTTTGGCATCAATCTTTTTCCCTCTATCGAACCTATTTCTATTCCTCCTTACCGTATGGCTCCGACAGAAATTAAGGAATTGAAAAAGCAATTAAAGGATTTGTTGGATAAGGGTTTTATAAGGCAAAGTATTTCACCATGGAGTGCTCCCATATTGTTTGTTAGGAATAAAGATGGGTCACTCCGAATGTGCATAGACTACCGATAATTGAATAAGGTTGCCATAATGAACAAATATCTAATTTTGAGGATAAATGACTTGTTTGATCAATTACAAGGAGCGAGTTACTTCACTAAGATTGATGTCCATTCCGGTTATCATCAATTAAGGGTAAGGGAGTGTGATATTCCCAAAATGGCATTTTGAACAAGGTATGGTGATTTTGAATTTTTAGTAATGTCGTTGGTTTGACTAATGTTCCCGCTATCTTTATGGTTTTGATGAATTGTATTTTCAAGGCATACTTGGACATGTTTGTAGTGGTGTTAATTAATGACATCTTGATTTATTCTTGGAATGAGGAAGATCATATGGGTTAGTTGATAATTGTGTTGCAAATATTGAAAGACAAGTAACTATTTGCCAAGCTTAATAAGTGCAAATTTTGGCTAAGGAAATTTGCATTTTTTGGCCATGTGGTGTCCGGTGATGGGATTAAAGTAGATCCAAATTAAATGGAGGTGGTTAAGAACTAGACCATTATCCCCTTCGGATATTAGGATTTTTTAGGGCTTAACCGGATACTATAGAAGGTTTGTTGAAGGGTTTTCGTCTATTGCTTTTCCTTTGATTATGTTGATCCAAAAGAAGGTAAAATTTCAAAGGTCGGATGAGTGTGAAAGGAGTTTCCAAATATTGAAGGATTGTCTTACGTCGGCTCCTATTTTGACATTGCTCGAAGGTTCGGATGGGTTTGTTGTTTATTGTGATGTGTAATGTATTTTTTTGGGTTGTGTCTTAATGCAACAAGGTAAGGTGATAGTCTATGCTTCTAGGTAGCTTAAGGTACATGAAAGAAACTATCCAACCCATGGTCTTGAACTTGCAATGGTTGTGTTTTCTTTGAAAATATGGCGTCAATATCTTTGTGGGGTGCATGTTGAATTGTTCACTGACCCATAAAGTTTGCAATATGTGTTTAGTCAAAGGGAATTGAACCTTAGACAAAAGAAGTGCCTTGAACTCCTAAAAGACTAAAACCTGAGTGTATTATACCATCCGGGTAAGGCAAATATTTTAGCCGATGCTCTTAGTCAATTGTCTATGGGTAGTGTTACATATGTTGAGGAAGTTAAGAAGGAGTTGGTCAAAGATGTTCATATATTGATACGTTTAGGTGTGCGTTTGGTTGACTCTAATGATGGAGGTGTTCTGGTACATAATGACTTGTAATCATTTGTTGTGGTGGATTTTTAGGCCAAACAAGATAATGATCTGGTGTTGGTCGAATTGAGGAAGTTGTTTGCCAAAAAATCCATTGAGGCTTTCTCCCAAGGAGGGAGATGGGGTACTACATTACTAAGTTCATTTGTGTGTTCCTAATTTTGATGGATTAAGAGAGTTGATACTGAATGAGGTCCATAGTTCACTGTATTCGATTCATTCGGGATCCACCAAGATGTATCATGATTTGAGGGAAGTTTATTGGAGGAATGTCATGTAAAAGAACATAGTGGAGTTTGTGGCTAAGTGTCCTAATTGTCAATAAGTTAAAGTTGAGCATCAAAAACCGAGAGGTTAAGCTCAAGACATAGAGATTCCTACTTGGAAGTTGGAAGATGTAAATATGGACTTTGTAATGGGTTTGCTTCATACTAGAAGACAACATGATTCCATTTGGGTTGTTGTAGATTGGATGAATAAGTCATCTCATTTTCTACACGTAAAGACTTCTTGTGGTGCCAAAGACTATGCTAAGTTGTACATTCGTGAACTTGTGAAACTTCATGATGTTCCTTTGTCGATTATATCTGATAGAGTTACTCAATTAACTTCACATTTTTGAAGTTATTCCAAATGAGTCTTGGTACTAGAGTAAATATAAGTACACTTTCCATTCTCAAACCGATGGGCAAGCCGTAAGAATGATTCAAACTTTTGATGATATGTTAAGATCATATGTGATTGATCTTAAAGGAAGTTGAGATAAGCATTTGCCATTAACTGAGTATGCCTACAATAATAGTTATCACTCTAGCATTCAAATGGCTCTTTTTGAAGCCTTATATGGAAGAAGATGTAGATCTCCGATGTATGGTTTGAAGTAGGTGAAGTGACATTGATTTGTCCAGATTTGGTAGTTGATGCAATGGAAAAAGTAAGTTGATAAGAGAAAGATTGAAGACGGCTCAGAGTCGTCAAAAGTCCTAATCAGACACTAGGAGGAGAAAGCTTGAATTTGATATGAATGATTGGGTGTATTTGAAGGTTTTACCTATGAAAGATGTAACGCAATTTAGGAAGAAAAGGACGTTGAGTCCTAGATAAGTAGGACCCTATAGAATATTAAAACGTGTTGGTAAAGTGGCATATGAGTTAGATTTGACATTTGAGTTGGCTATGGTTCATCAGGTATTTCACGTATCAATGTTGAGAAAATTTGTGGGTGATCCAAGCTCCATTGTGCCTTTAGAAATTTTGAACGTTGAACATAATTTGACTTATGAAGAGGTTCTAGTGGAAATCTTAAGTTGGCAAGTGAAGAGGCTAAGGAATAAAGATGTTGCATCCATCAAGGTGTTGTGGAGAAATCAACTAGTAGAAAGTACTACGTGGGAAGTGGAAGCGGACATGATGAAATGTTATCCATATCTCTTTTCTTTCACTCAAGCCTAAAGTTACTAAGTTGATTCATAATCGAAATCGATTAAACTCCTACATATTCAGTCTCTCCTATGTCATTCATATGCATGCATGTCACGAAAGTTGAATTTTAAAACCATGTTTTATGCTAAGTATGAAGTTTACATGTTCTATGCATTTTAAAAATGTTCTTATGTTCCTGTTGGGTTGCTAGTCCTCTTTCCATATCTTTTCTATGCTAGTTGAATCTCATTCGAAGACGAATATTCCCAAGGGGGAGATATTGTAAGGCCCTGTAAGATCAAAAGTCGAATGAAAGAAAATCTTTCAAAAGGATTGAAATGGACTCAAGCCCATGAGACCGTCAATGATCCGTATTGGTTATTACTGGTCGTAAACTTGACTCCTAAAGGTAAAGTAAGACTTAGGAAATTTGGCTAAGGCAGGAGTTGGGTTGATGAGTCCATTGACACCGTAGAGGAAATGACAATTCATAGAAATGAGCCATCGTGGCAAGGTAAGATAAACCAAAGATGTTACCCTTAGGACTTAGTCTACGACTCAACAAAACGAGTTATAGAGAAGCTCACAACTCATAGAAATGATTCGTATGAAAACTTTAGAGACTCATCAACATGCAGGTTTTTCAGACCTCCAAGATGGATCACTTCGATGGCATGTAAACCCATCGACAAGACGTAAAGATGACTCATAAAAAAATTATAGAGACTCGAGTTTTAGGTTTTTCTCAGGACCTACAGGACGAGTCATAATGACGACTCATCACCATGTCTACGACTCGTATACTCAAGGAATAGGGTTGCCTGATTGGAATTTTAGTGAGGGGTAGCTTGGTATTTTCCTTACATTCTAATAATGAATATGGATATTTTTAAGGACTAGATTCATTACGAATTCAATCCTAAATACACCTAAATTCTTTATTTTCCCTCATTAATTCCCAAACAAATTCTAAACTTCTCTCCCAAGTTCCTGAAAGAGTTCATCAAGCTTCCATTAGGTTTTCTTCAAGATCAAGTCTCCCTTCTCAAATTCAACTCTAATTTCAATCAAGGTATGTGTGTATTGATTCATGAGTCGCTTCCATTCATGGAGTCCAAACTTTAATTTCAAAATCGCATAAATTCTCATTACTTTTGACCTTTAATTTTTATGAATTGTGTTGGGCTACTTCAAAGTCATTTTAAATCATTGTTTATGATCATTATGAGTATGTTTCTACGTAAATTATATGATTTCAAGTTGAATTATGAAATCCCATGCATGAAGCTATTTCTTATAATGAATTACATGCATTATGTTCATGGAGTTCAATGTTTCCAAGGTATTGTCATAGTTTTGAATCAAATTGATTATGTATATGAGTTTTTACCCTAAATTTTAAGTATGAATTACGATCATGAATTATAAGTACATTCAAGTTATGATTTTTATGCAGGTAGAAGATAGATGACTTAGGGCCTTATGTGGTGACTTATGGCCCATTGATATGAATTATATTTGTATGAATTGTAATGTGGAAGGACAATACTCAAATTACACTTTCTCTATGAAATGAGCTACTCTATGAATTTCAGACCTATGATCACGTCTATGATATATTGACTATGACTACTATGCTACATATATATTCCATGGGATATAAGTCAACACTGACAAGACTTGAGGTGGGGGTCTACCAAAACCCTTAGTAGAATCCTCATGTTCCATAAACTACGTACCACCATAGGTTTTCTTATGGCTTAGCTAGTGGATCTACATATAGTGTATGTACATCACCCGCTTAGCGGGTTAGAGTCTACCTTGGCAAGTAGATTCCCCTTTCTTTCGGTGTAAGGGTAACATCGGGATTCCATGTTATAGCTTACATGTTCTTATTATTGGTTATGGTTTCTATCCCACATATGTATGATCTCTTATGTATTTTCACGATCTCAACTATGCTTTTCAAATGCTTGATCATCATGATTCTCTCACGTCTTTACTTAACTCATCTTATTATGTATTTACTTGATCATTGCATTTCATTATTTATGTTGCATGTCATGCCCTCATACTTAGTACATTCAAAGTACTAACGTATATTGTTGCCTACATTTTCTCATAATGTAGGGGTTGCCTACATTTTCTCATTATTTTCTTGTAATGCATATTGTTGCCTATATTTTCTCATAATGACTTTTCCCCGCATGGCTTGTGAACTTTCTTTCGACGAAGTCTTGGTGAGTCCTCATATATCTGGGACAAGTTATGAGTTGTTGTTCTTATTTTCAAAGACTCTCATTATGTTTAATTCTGAGAGTGATCTAGGGACATAACTTAGCCCCTGTCCACGTTCAAAGTTAGAGGCATTTATGTAGAGTCTTAGGTAATCATATCATATTTCCCTTACATTTTATGTTAGACTCTTTTCTATGATGTTTTCGCATTTACTTTACCTTATGTATGCTTATGATATGAACAGGAGGTTTGGTTGGAGCCCTTCGGGAGTTTGATTGCTGTATTAAGACTAGGACCTAGGTTGGGTCGTGACACTCTTCTAATTGTTGATAGAAGTGTCTTGCTTCTTCATTAGGAGGTTTATGAAAATACTATTCAGGTTCCATCCCAAACCCCCAAAGCATCATTAACTATTTTATGAACTCTATCATGTTGAACCCTATAATGTTTAATTCTAATTTGATCAGGTGGTGCAAACATATTATATTCATCCACAGGCAACGAATTATAAAATATACCATGAATCCATCTATTTATCTATGATCAATCCATACAAAATATCTAGGCTTAAATCCATTACGATACAAATGAATCATGAGTGTATCTAGATTAAAAATTTTCAAGCACCTACATGCACTACAAGGACACATAACCAATTTATTTTTTAAAAATAAAACATCCAGTGTCAGTGCATTTCAATGAAACTTCTTACAGCGACAATAAACTTAGGTTTCAAACCACCACTAGTTTCATAATACATGTCATACATCCACAAACGATGATTTATCTACAAAAATATAGATATTCAAATAAAAATAAAGCTTAATTAGTTCATAAAGACTATAATTCATCAAAATTTCTAAAGTTCAAACTTAAGTTCATGAATTCACGAATAATTCAAAATTTCTTAAGTTCCAACCTAAGTTCAAATAAATCCTACAATTCAAAATTTCTAAGCTCTAATTATTCATAAGTTCTAAGTTGAAATTACAAGTTTTAATTAAGAAATAAGTTCATGGCATTTAAATTGAATTTTTCTAAGTTAAATGATGAAAATTCCAAATTTAAGTATAATTAAAGTTCAAAAATTTTAAAATATAAATATCTAAAGTTCAAGTTCATGACACCACGAAAATTGAAGTTCTAATTAGTTCTAAAGTTTAAAGTTCAAAATTTATTCAAACCAAAAAAAATTCTAAGTTCAAGTTCAAAAATTCTAAAATTCAAGTGCAATTGAATATGTAATTTCTAATTAGTTCTAAGTTTTAATTAATTCTAAACTAATTATAAAATTTAAGTTCAAAAATCATACAATTTAATATTTTTCTAAGTTCAAGTATTCTAACTTTCAAGTTCAAAGTTCTAAGTTCAATACATGTTATGATTAAGTTCAAAGTTGTAATTAGAAGTTCTAATTAAATTCCAAGTTCGTGAAATTCAAGTTTATTGTTTCTAAGTTAAAGTATAAAATTCCTAAACCCTAAGTATAATTAAAGTTCAAAAATCCTAAAATTCAGGTATGTCACGACCCAAAATGGGTCATGAGGGGCACTCACACTTAACCTCCTAGGTGGGAGAACCAATGATACAAACTCCAACTTATATTAGCGACTTAACTTATAAAATACGACAATAATGAGGAAGCTTAAAATTATGAAAGTAAGAAATAAAAAAAGCCACTAAAGTCTATTACATAACATTCCCCAAAATCTGAAAATCATCACATCAAGGACGTCTAATCTTAAAATACCAAGTCTGAGAGAATCTAACATGAACGAAGAGTAATAACTCACCCTAGAACCCGATGTACCAGGGACTGGCTAAAGATGAGGGCGAGTCGCAGTCGATGGTACTCTTAATGCACTCCATAAAATGAAACAAAGAAAAACACAAGTAGGGGTCAGTACGGAGCAACACGTACTTAGTGGGTATCATCGTCCGACTCGAAATATAAATCAATATGCATAAAGTAATAGTAGGAAATCAACCATAGCACTTAACATGTGGCAAACAACAAGGTCAAGATCAAGAAACAACACAATAATTTTTTTTTGTAATCAATCAAGAATATCAAGAGTATCCATGAGGACTCAGGCCTTCACACCACAGTCTTTTGGGAAATGAGTTATTTGAGATTGGGTGGTATTAAGTCATTTAATTTATTTTTCTTTAATATTACTTTACCAGAATGTGACACCTGATCAAATAATATCGTGTTGGCCTATGCCACCCAATCCAAATATATCGTGTCAGTTCTTGACACTCGATCCAAATATATCAAGTCAGTTTGTGACACCTAATCAAAATATATCATGTCGGCTTGTGGCAACCAATCCCATATATATCATGTCGGTTCATCAAACCCAATCTAAATATATCATGCCAGTTCGTGGCACCTGATCCCATATATATATCTTATCGGCTTGTGACACCCGATCCATATATATGTGTCAGAACGTTACACCTAATCCAATGATATAATTAATTCATCATTTTTTTATTATCACATTCCACTTCATTAAAAAAAATTCATCAAGCTGTCTTTATTCAAGGAATCACTTTTGAAGACAGTCTTGGGATTGCAGACCAATCACAACAACATATCAACTATCCAAACCACAACAACATATCAACTATCCAAACCACAACAATTGAATGCATAGAAAACTTCACAACATTACTCAATGACTATCAATCACTATTAAGAGTCTCTATATGATTTAGAATAAACCATAACCTAATCTTAAAGCATATTATCTACACCTAATTATTACATCACAACCACCCAGTGATGAGCCAATTATTTTGCAATGATTACATTCATATAACCACACATCTATTGTCGCCTAATCTAAAGTCATCACTGCATATACACTAATTCCCACTTTTTAATTCAATTACTCCTCTATCTTTATCAAACATTACAATACAATAATATGACCCTACCAGTATTCATGAATATATAAATTGGGTGAGGTTATTCTTGAAGTTGTACTCCTCTCCCGTTCATCCGCCAGGTAAGTTTCGTTCATCTTTCGTTCGACTCCCCAAACCCTTTTCTTCTTCTTTTTCTTCTCTTTTCCAAAATTCTTACGTATCAAAAGTAACAAATATCCCTAACTTATTTTAATATTATGAGATAAGTTGTATAGGATATTAAATAAATTATCACTGTAGCCCATTAATTAAATTAATTATCTAAATTTACCCCTCAACTAAATAATTGTAGTTATCAAATAGTCTGAAATACCCATTAAAAAATTATGGGATGGGTCTTTTATTAATAAAAGTTGTAGTACTCAAAAGAATTTAATGGGTCATTACAACAGATAACAATTTACCCACCGTTCGACCCGAACGGTCAAAAGAAGGGCAAGGGTACAAAAATATACCTAACTCGAGGAGCATATGTGGATATCTTCCATGCATATTCGCCTCAGTCTCCCAAGTGGACTCCTCAACCGGACGATTTTTCCATTAGACCTTCACAGATGCAATCTCTCTTGAGCTCAACTTACCAACCTCCCTATCTAGAATAGCTACAAGCTCCTCCTCATATGACATTTTTTTATGAGTAAGAGCAAATCCCAGTGAATAATATAGTTTTCATCATCATAATAATTCTTTAGCATAGACACATGAAACACTAGGTACACTCCGGATAAACCTAGAGATAAAGCCATTTCATAGGCCACCTCTCCAACATGCTTAAGAACTTCAAACGGCGAAATATACTTCAGACTGAGCTTACCTCGCTTACCGAATCTCACTACACCCTTTATGGGTGAAACCTTCAACAATATTTGCTCTCCCTCCATAAACTCTATTTCCCCGACCTTTCGATCTACATAATCCTTCTGCCTGCTCTGAGCTACTAGAAGCTTCTCCTAAATAAATTTCACCTTCTCTAATGAATCCCTCAAAAGATCAGTACCCCAAGGTTTCACCTCAAATATATCAAACCAACCAATTAGAGACCTACGTATCCTCTCATACAATGTCTCAAATGGATCCATATCACTACTCGAACGATAACTATTATTATATGAAAACTCTGCCAAGGGTAATAATTGATCCCAATGACCACCAAAATCTACCACGCATGCACAAATCATATCCTCTAGAATTTGATTTTTTCACTCGAAAACCCATCGGTCTGAGGATAAAATGCGGTACTAAGATTCAATCTAATACCTAACTCTGCCTGCAAGGTCCTCCAAATATTAGAAGTAAATTGCGTACCTCTATCTTATATGATGGAAATTGGAACCCTATGCAATCAAAAAATCTCGTAGATATAGAGTTTGGCTAACTTCTCTACATTTTAAGTCACCTTGGCTAGATGAAGTGGGCAAACTTAGTTAACCTGTCAGCAATCACCCATATCGCATCAAACTTACCCACTATCTTTGGAAGACCAACCACAAAATCCATTGCAATCCTTTTCCACTTATATTCGTGTATGGACATTCTTTGAAGTATCCCTCCAGGTCTTTGGTGAGCATATTTTACCTGCTGACAATTCGGAAATGTTGGTTCAGATCACGATACATCTTGGTTGCACCAGGATGTATAGAGTACCTCAAACTGTAAGCCTCTGCAAGAATAATGTAAATCAAATCATTCTCTGAAGTATCTCTCCAGGTCTTTAGGTGAGCATATTTTACCTGCTAACAATTCGGACAATGGTAAATAGAATCAATAATGTCTCACATCATTCTACTCCACCAATAATGTTGGTTCAGATTACGATACATCTTGGTTGCATAGGATGTATAGAGTACCTCGAACTGTAAGCCTCTACAAGAATAATCTGAATCAAATTATCATATACCTCATGCAAAAACTTAGAGAGATTCTTGGTCACTCCAATAATTTTGTATACTATGATTATAAAACCTTTATTTACCATCAAGTGTCTAAGTAACGCAACACAACTGTTTATGTAGTCCTATCAACAGAGTAATTTCAATCCCCTTTAAATTCTCAATAACTATGTAGAACTATAGGTCCATACCGTAGCGCCCCTATAAGTCATCTACCATAATTAAAATAATCCAAACCAATATAAAAACACAACATGTTCCACACATCACTGCTTGTCACTCAAATCAAAAACTAAACTTTATAAGAGTCGCTGATAAACCCCTAGTAAGTGTATGCCGAACTAGGTCACATTGCATGGTCACATCTGAACTCGAAGGAAAAAATCCATACAACCTTCAACTCCGAACTAAGGGTCTGTACAAATGTATTATTCCTTCACTTTCCTAGATTCTTCCCATGATGCAAATTTCAAATACCTTGAACTCTTTAATATACCAGGCTTTTATTCCTTTCTCTAACTCGTTTACCAATCTTATCCTTTGACCAACAACCTATGATATTTTACCTCATCCTTTAAACCAAAAATTTAAGTGAAATCCTCCTTTAGGTCCTTTAACAATCAAAAGTAACCAAATTTATGATCTGAGCCATGCACAAGTCTTTTTAAATGCTCAATACCCGATAGAATTGATCATTTCTTACCTAATCACTCCATACCTTGAGAAAACATACTACCATGAACGTAGACTCATAATGAAAAACATGAATTCTAATTCCAACTGTATCAACTAATTCCCTTATCTATTAACATTAGCTCATACCTTGAAGATCTTTATCAATTCATGTATCTTAGCGTACCATTGATCGCCTCTCCATCGATCGGACTATATCCTTTATGAAAAACTCAATTGTACCAGTTACCAAACTCGAAAGAAGAAAAGAACTTATCATCACACTCAAGCAAAACACCTGTAGGCTTCTTTCTCAATTCTTATCGAACATTTTTTGACCCATATAAATGACATATAACACTATCACCATAACCAGAGCAAAATTGATTGCACCATGTGTCTATTAATCCAAATCTCTACACTATCTGAAGATACATCTTTGTCCTTGCAATCAGAGTAGCTATCCTTCTTCTTGCCTCCTTCCGAAGGTTAAACTACATCCCATTAATTTCTTCCATTTATGACTCTAATTCCTTTCAATTTTATTTGAGTGGTGTTTTAACACATTCTATAACTTTCCATACTACCACGCTACTCACCAAATAGTAAAAAACCAAAACCTTAGGTACACGCAAGTCATTATTACCATACCGAATCTATTTAACCGAATATTCTTATCATATAGTTGTATCACAATCATAATCTATTATGAACTCTTATTACCATCATACTCCATATCCCTTTCCATCACTCCAAGTCAACCATTTCATCGACATAACACCTCAAATCTAGCTATACCAACCAAATTCCAAGGACTAACCCAATTTTATATGCACGTTCTTACTAAAATCTTCAATTGAATGTACCCAAGTTTACTCGTTGGGATTTTCTTTACCTATAATATTCTCATTCCTATATCAATCTATTTCCATGGAGCTTACGATGAAATAATCGGTCCTCATTTAGAATTCTTGGGATAAACTCAATAACATAAACACATTAATCGTATCAAAGATCCACCACTAAAATCTTCCTTATAAATAATGCTTAGCCCAAGCGTCCATAGTAACAAACTAGTTGGTTTCTCAACTGTGAATGCAACATTGAATCTCATTATATGAGCATGTGATACAACTGATAAATCCTTAAGTAGTTAGTATTCGTGCTTGACAATCGATGTATCCATTTCCATATACCATTAGTACCACACCATGAAAGTTCATTAGATCCATCACCAGAACACATTATACCTATCGAGAAGATCGTACCCAAATGGCCCCCATATTTCTACCCATTGAATAACTATAGAACATTACCAAATCTTATCTGTTTCATCTCTATCCCAAATGATATGCATTCTTTTGTAGATTAGGTCACTAGCAGAAGTAACACAATTCATAACTCTAACCAAGTAAGCATCGATATCGTTTTAGTAATCGTATCATGATTCTCTTTGATATAATAAAAACTCAATCTATGAAACCGCAGTAGAGATTCTGGCCTCAATACTTTCAGAAAATGACAAAATCTACTCTTCTAGATTGAAACAAAGCTGAGTAGCATATTTGGATAAGGCACGAAACCTGGCCTCATAGGATGCAAGAAATATCTTCCCTTGATATATATTCAAGAACTCATCTCTCCTCTTGTCCCTCAAGGTTTAGGTGATATACTTCTCCCTAAAAAAAGTTAGAAAACGCCGCCTAAGTCATATAGAACCTCTAAGAACACTATAAAACAATGTTAGATGAGTAGTTATAATTGTAAACAACCCTTAAGAGCGATAGAACTAAACTCGATGGTCCATACATTCAATCACACATAGTCGGAATGTGAACCCAACGACTATATGAATTTTAAGACTGTCAGATAAATATAAGTATTCATAGTAGCTTTTCTATATATTCCCATAAGCAAAGTGGTGCTTGTAGAACCATTAGTATACTTCAACTATCCCAAACAACACAAAATGTACCATAACTCGCCTAAGTCTACCCAAGGATGCACCCTACCAATATAATAATCACAGGACCAGTACATCTGGTCCACCACTAAGGAATCACTAAATATATGGAAACATACAAGGGCATATGTAGCAAATCATAATCCAAGCTATATTTGAAATGAAGTAGATGGTCACATAAGAATGTACAGAACCAAGGTCAAATAACACAAGACACTCCTTAGATTTTTAGCTACCCATAATTAACCAGTTTGGTCCCTCTCACAATCGTACATATATTTCATTTATCAAATTCCACTTACTCCTTCCATTACTCAACTTTAGTACCAGCTTTAACGAATGGCTTAGTAGTTATTGTTTCTCTTGTTCTGATCATATGCAAAAATAGAGTGAAGAAGGACATATACTAATTTGGATCACCTAGATACCAATTGGATTCAAATAATATCACAAAATAAAGAAGGAATGAAGTTTTCCTAAGGTCCCATAGCTTCTCAAAGAAAAGTAAAGGCGTCCCTATACCGTTCCGCAAGACTTTATTAGATCTGTCCTTGTGTCATGAGATCACCGAACCTAAGGCTCTGAGACCAAGTTTGCACGACCCAAAATGGGCCATGAGAGGCACCCACACTTAACTTCCTAGGTGGGAGAACCAATGATACAAAATCCAACTTATATTAGCGACTTAACTTATAAAATACGATAATAATGCGGAAGCTTAAACTTATGAAAGTAAGAAATAACAAAAGCCACTAAAGTCTATTACATAACATTCCCCAAAATCTGAAAATAATCACATCAAGGACGTCTAATCTTAAAATACCAAGTCTAAGAGAATCTAACATGAGCTAAGAGTAATAGCTTACCTTAGAACCCGATGTACCGGAGACTGTCTAGAGCTGAGGGAGAGTCAAATTTGATGGTACACTCGATGCACTCCACAAAATAAAATAAATAAAAATATAAATAGGGGTCAGTACGGGGCAACATGTATTGAGTAGGTATCATCACCCGACTAAAAATAGAAATCAACCATAGCACTTAACATGTGGCAAACAACAAGTTCAAGATCAAGTGACAATACAATGAAACAATTTCATAATCAGTCAAGAATAAACATGAGGACTAAGGCCTCCACACCACAGTCTCTTGGAAAATTGAGTAATTTGAGATTGGTTAGTATTAAGTTATTTAATTTATTTTTCTTTAATATTATTATACCGGAACGTGATACCCGATCCAAATACAATGTGTCGATTTCATGACACCCAATCCAAATATATAGTGTCAGTTTGTGACACCCGATTAAAATATATCCTGCCGGCTCATGGAACCTGATCCCATTTATATCGTGTCGGTTCGTGACACCCGATCCAAATATATCGTGCAACCTCATGGAACCCAATCCCATATATATGGTGTCGTCTCATGACACCCGATCCAAATATATCATGTAGAAATATGACACCGTATCCAATAATATAATTAATTTATCATTCTTTATTATCACATTTTACTTCATTAACAATATTTCATCAAGCCTTCTTTATTCAAGACATCACTTTTGATAAGACAAGTTCAAGATTATAGATTTGATGGTCTTGGGATTACAGACCAATCACAACAACATATCAATCATCCAAACCACAATAATTAAATGCATAGAAAACTTCACAACATTACTCAATTCAACTGAAAAAATAATACTCAATTCACAATAAGTTAGGGATATTTTTTACTTTTAATACATAATAATTTTGGAAAAGAAAAGAAAAAGAAAAAGACAAGGGTTTGGGGCGTCGAACGAAATAGGAACAAAACTTACCTGGCGGACAAACGGAAGAGGAGTACAACTTCAAGTATAACCTCACTCAATTCGTATATTCATGAATACTGGTAGGGTCATATTATTGTATTGTAATGTTTGATAAAGAGAGAGGAGTAATTGAATTAAAAAGTGGAAATTAGTGTATATGCAGTGATGACTTTAGATTGGGCGACAATATATGTGTGGTTATATGAATGTAATAATTACAAAATAATTGGCTAATAATTAATTAAATTAGTTATCTAAATTTAACCCTTAACTAAATAACCGTAGTTATCGAATAGTCCAAAATAACTATGTGAAGTTTTCTATGCATTAATTAAATTAGTTATCTAAATTTAACCCTTAACTAAATAACCGTAGTTATCGAATAGTCCAAAATAACTATTAAAAATTTATGGAATGAGTCTTTTATGAATAAAAGATCTAGTACTCAAAATAATTTAATGGGTGTTTACAAGGTATCTAAAGTTTAAGTTCATGACACCATGGAGTTCTAAGTTCTAATTACTTCTAAAGTATTAAGTTCAAAATTTATAATTCCTAAAATTCAACTTTTAAGTTCTAATTAGTTTTAAATTTCAAAAATCATACAATTTAATATTTTTCTAAGTTCAACTTTCAAACATCGTATATTCAAGCATTTCTATGCTAAAAAATTTCATGATTTCTAACATCTAACTTCTAATTATTTCTTAAATCTAACTTTTAACTTCAAAAATACTTCAATTCCAACTAAAAAACACCCAATTTATAATCCAATTCGAAAAACCTCAATTCAAACTAAAACCCTAAAATCTTCATTCACTAATTCACAATTAAATATACAAATTAACTATTTTAATAACATTCTAACTTCAAAAATACTTCAATTCCAACTCAAAATACTTAATTCATAATATATTTCAAAAAAACTCAATTCAAACTGAAGCCCTAGAATCTTCATTCACTAATTCACAATTAAATATACAAACTAACTATGTTAATAATATTCTAACTTCAAAAATACTTCAATTCAACTAAAAAAATAATACTCAATTCACAATCTAATTCAAAAAACATCAATTCAAACTAAAACCCTAAAATCTTCATTCACAAATTTATAATTAAATATACAAACTAACTATGTTAGTAACATTCTAACTTCCAAAATACTTCAATTCCAGCTTAAAAACACTCAATTCACAATCTAGTTCAAAAAATCTCAATTCAAAATAAATCCCTAAAATCAAAACTATAACTTCATTCACGAATTCAAAATTAAATATTCAAATTAACTATTATAATAGCAAAAATTCAACAAACTAAATGAAATAAACTAACAAACAAATCAAAAAAAGTGAAATTACAAAAAAAGTAAAACCCTAGCTAACCTTAACAAGGAGAGAAAGAGGGGATGGTTTAGAGAGAAGAAAGAGAAGCGACACAGCGGGGGGAAGCACTGGGAAGACGACAGCAAGGGAGGTAGACGACAGCGAGCGTGGGGTTGGTGGGACTTCTACAGCGAGGAAGAGAAGAGAGAGAGAGAGAGAGAGAGAGAGGGGCAAATTACAAAAATGGGAAAATTTCTGCATGCTTATCAAATATTTTGTAGAAAGTGACGGACTCCGTCACTTTTATAAGAAATATTTGACCAGACTTTGAGCAAAAAAGCAACGGACTAAGCGACGCAGTTCGTTGCTATTTTTAAATAGTTGACCAAATTATTTTAACCAAAAGAGGCAAACTAACACACACTGCCTGCCACTAATTTTTTTTTAAAATAAAAAATAAAAAATAATATAAAATGATGGACTGGGTCGTTACTTATATTAAAAAATTAATTATTAATTATATATATATATTTGGCGCAAACATACGCCAAAAAAATGACGGACTAACACACGCTGTCCATCAGTTTTTATAAAAACAAATTAAAATAAAGCGTTGGACAATGTCGCAAATGCTGTCACTTTTTGCAATGACGCCATCCATTTTTTGCTTCTCTATCTTTTTTACCCCTATTTTTAATAGTGAATTGTGACCGAATTAAGAACTTTGTGGGCCCCTTGGTCGTAGCTTTTGAGTCCCATTTGTGCTTGATTGGGCTGCTGATTTCAGCTCCACTTAAGGGAGAAATTGACCTCCTTTTGGGCAAATTTTTAGTCTTTTTTCTGCACCACTTTGAACTTTTTCGAAGCTAAACTTTGCACCCCAATATTCCTCCTTTTGGACTTAAATTTGGTCCGCTAAATAGTTGTAGCATCTAGAGAATTTATCTTCCTTAGGCTTGATCTCTTCTTTCCCAACAAGACACCTTTGGAGCAATGATTGAAGCCCATTGATCTAATCATTAAACTCATTGATTTGAGATCTTATTATGGGCCTGCTTGGAGCTTCTAAAGCTTCATCATTTTCCTTCAATGGAGTAGATCCTCCTTGGATACTATCATTCCCCTCTTCTTGAAGAGAATTCGTCCTCAAATTTAAATCTTCATCAAAATGGAAATGATTAGAAGTATTAAAAGTCGCACTAACATGGAACTCACTATGAAAATCAAGTTTATAAGCATTGTCTCTAATATTTTCAAGGACTTTGTATGGACCACTTCATATAGGATCTAGCTTGGTCTTTCTTTTTGAAGGAAATCTTTCCTTTCTCATATGAACCCAAACCAAGCCCCATGTTTAAAAGCAACTTATTTTCTTCCTTTATTCCTTCGCAATGCAACTTTCTGATTCTTCTTTTAAATTCCAAGGCTTGTTTTGTTTATGAATCTTCTTCATCATATCAACCTTCTTCTTACCATCAAGAATAGAAATATTATTAGTAGGCAAAGGCAATAAAACAAGGGGGTAAAGGGATTGAATCCATATGCAGCTTCGAAAAGAGTCTTACTAGTAAAAGAACTGAAGGTCCTATTATAAGCAAATTCCACAATAAGTAACTAATCTTCCCAAGAAGTTAACTTTCCTTTCAAAACAACCCTTAACATGTTCCCTAAATTTCTAGTAACAACTTCCATTTTTCCATTAGTTTGTTGGTGACAAGATGTAAAAAATAGCAATTTAGTTCCCAACTTTTCCCACAGAAATTCTCCAATAGTGACTTAAGCACATGGCATCCCTATCACAAACAATAATTCTAGGTATTCCATGCAATTTAACCATTTTCTTTACAAAAAAGTCAGCTAGATGAGATGCATCATTAGTCTTTTTACATAGGATAATATGAGCCACATGAGAAAATCTATCTATTATCCTAGCTCCAATATTAAATTCACAGAGTATCAATCTAAGGGGAATTAGAAACAGGTATAGGAGTATAAAGATCGTCCGATAATGTTCTAGACTTAGCTTGTTTAAATTCAAGTCAATAATAACACACTTTTTCAATAGTCCTTCTCATGCTAGGCCAATAAAAATATTCAGAAAGTATTTCCAGAGTTTTGGATGCATCAAAATGTCCCATTAGCCATCCACTGTGTGCTTTCCTAACAAATAGTTCAGGCAATGAGTAGAGTAGTTAGAAACACATAATTTATTTTTCTGGAATGAAAATTCATCTTGAAGATTAAATTTCTCAAAATGATCCAACTTACATTAAGCAAAAATCTCACCAAAATTAGAAACATTAGCATTGAAACAAGTAACTTGATTTGGTCAAAGCCCAACAACTTTGAAGTAAGAGTAGAGATAAAAATATATCTTCTTGAGAGCGCATCAACAACTACATTCTCCTTTCCTTGTTTGTACGCAATTACATAAGGAAAATTTTCAATAAACTTCACCCATTAAGCGTGCCTACGTTTAAGTTTACCTTGGATCTTCAAGTACTTTAGTAACTCATGATCAAACTTGACCACAAATTCTCAAGGCCACAAGTAGTGCTGCCATGTAGCTAACTCCCCTTACCAAAGCATGTAGCTCCTTATCATAACTTGAGTAGTTCAATGTTGCTCCACTTATCTTTTAACTAAATTAGAAAACTATCTTGGAGTCTTGAATCAAAATAACACCTATGCTCTTACTAGGTAATAACAAAAGAGGAGTAGAACAAATTTATCCTTCAACAAGTTAAATGCATCATCTTTTTCTTTCCCCTATAAAATTTTTATCTTTCTTAATAACTTCAGTTAAAGGAACAACAATGGGGTTAAACTCTCATGCAAACCTTCTATAGAAACTAGCAAGTCCATGAAAACTCCTAAATTCAGTTACACTATTAGATTTAGGTTCTTTTATCACATTAATTTTCTCATCATCAACTTCAATTCCCTTAGAATTGACCACAAAATCTAAGAAAATCACACGATCCACACAGAAAGTACACTTTTTGAGATTAGAAAATAAGTGATGATTTCAAAGAACTTCAAAAACTTGTTTGAGGTACTCTAGGTGTTCATCTAGATTTTGAGAAAAATATCAAGATATTATCAAAATACACCACAACAAATTTTCCATGAAAATGTTAAAAACATGATTCATTAGTCTCATGGAAGTGCTTGGTGTATTAGTCAAGCCAAAGAGAATAACTAACCACTCATAAAGTCCATATTTGGTCTTTAAAGAAGCTTTTTCGTTCATCTTCAAGTTTCATATGAATCTGATGGTAACCATTCTTTAGATAAATTTTAGAAATGACTTTGGAACTATACAGTTGGTCCAATATATCATCAAGACGAGGGATAGGATGGCGATACTTTACCATTATCTTGTTGATGGCTTGACAATCTATGAACATCCTCTACGTTCTATTATTTTTGGGTACCAATAGGACAGGAATAGAGCATGGACTCATTCTCTCTCGAACAAAATCCTTTTCAAGCAATTCTTCAACTTGGCTTTGTAATTCTTTGGTATCTTCAGGATTTCACCTATAGAAAGGCCTATTAGGAAATTGAGACCTAGGTACAAAGTCTATTTGGTGATCAATATCCCTCAAAGGTGGAAATCTCTTTGGAGTGTCATCAGGAAAACATATTTAAAACTCTACAAAAGAAAATAAACACTATTTGGCAAAGGAGTTAGTTGTTCTAAATTAATCAACACTTCCTTGTAAGTAGTAGTATTATGGGAAACCCTTATTTTATAGTATTCAAACACTCTTGAGCTTTTATATAAAGACTCTCTTTTTTCTTTTCCTTTGCCTCTTTCCCCTCACCAAATTTTTATTTTTTTTACTCAAACCCTCTTTTACATATATACTTAGATTGTTGTCTCCTCTCTCTCTCTCGACTATCTTTTTTTTCTATATTTAGCCCTTTTATTTTTCTTCAACCTTACTTTTTATCTCTCTTATTTGTTTTTTCATTATTTTGGTCAATCATTTTTTATCTTCAAACACTTGAGATGGAGCCAATGGCATAAGAGTGAACTTCTTACTATTATGTAGAAGACTACATATAGTTTCTCCCATGATGAATAGTAAAACATGAAGTGCTTGTATAGAAACTACATCACAAACAATATCATTTTCATACATACAAACATTGAATGAAATCATGCATTATTTGTTTTTTTACTTCTCTACTATCATTCAACTATTGAACCCAATATGGGGTAGAATGTTTCATTTATGTAATTCCTAGTTTCTCCACCAAGTGTGAACTAACCACATTCACACAACTTCTCCCATAAAAAAACTATAGAATAAGTCTTTTCTCCCCATATCTAGTATGGAACAAATTCTCCCTTTACCCTTCATTAATATTGTTACGATCCAAGCTAGGCCCTAGGTGTGTGTAACACCCTTGAAGTCCCTAACGTGAACTAACTATAAAAAGTCAGAGAAGTTGCAGAATATACTGACTACAAGACTCTTTCATGGGTAGTGGTCTGCTCCACGGCTCGTAGAAAGGGCCCGTGAAGATGACTGAATTCAGGGGAAGAAAAGGAAAGGCACCATAGAGGGCTCTATGATCGGTGTTTGATATTATAGACCGTGAATCCATCTATGGAATTAACCCCCATGTCTCGAGACAACCACGAGAGGGATCCATGAACCATAATGGTCTTCACAGACTGTGAAAGGGTTCATAAAGCCCAACCTCTCCACAATCTTGGGATGGGTCGATCTCACGAAGGCTTCCACAGTCCATAGTGACCACTACGGACCATGGTGGCCTCCGTAAAGCCGACCCCTTACATGAGTTTAAGTCCAAGACAATGGTCATTCATCACGCATTGTGGTGATCTATACAGACTATTTTGGCAGTCCATAAAAGTGCCCAACTCAGTTTTAATAAAGGGTATTTTGGTCTTTTTCCAACTAAACCTTGCATATTTAGGGACCAGAAATGTCATGACCCGAACTAGGACCTAGTTGTAACACGGCAATCAGGATGCGAGGGACCCCAACCATAAGTCATCTTAGCATACATCATATACATAAGGTAAATAAAATGATAAAGATAAGTGGAAGTAATCATCACAAGGGAATGAGACTAAGGGATATCAACTCTATAAATGTCTAACCGGACTACAACATAATATCATCTAAATATGGCTCTCATCTAGTCTTTGACTGGGGCTTAAGACAACCTCCTAGCTAACCCTAACAAAAGAAGAAAGCCAAAACCATAGCAACATGAATAAAAGTCCTATCCTTGATAGAATAAGGACTCACCAACTTCTTTGAAATCTAAAGCAAACTCTAGCCATAAGTGGGGTGATCGTGAGTGTCATCCGTCCCTACATCATGAAACAATGTAGGCAAAATATGTGTTAGTACATTTGAATGTACTAAGTATGTGAGGTATGCATGAACAAGTAATTAGTGTAATCAATATGCCATAGGATGCATGACCAATCATAATGAACATAAGTATAGTTTAAAAGTTATTTAAATCATAAGAAACTCTTGGTCAATGCATATCATAAAACTTTATGATAAACTCATAACTTGACATCTCCTAACTTTAACTTTAACTTGTGTGGGATAGTTCCATTAAATGACAACTAAGGCCATGCTAGTTATTACATGGAATTTGATGACTCCTGCATCGAGACAGGCCGATGACTCCTACATCAAAATAGGAGAGGCTACCTTGCCAGGGCATATTCACAAAATAACTCAACTCAACTCAACTGTACTATATTAGGATCCTCTAGCTAGGCCATAAAGGAAAACTACGTAGGAAACGTAGTTTGGGACTTTAGGTTGCTACTAGGATTTCTTTGGGTAACTAACTGTTTTATCGGACTGAACCCCACCTAGAAGTCCTATCGGTGCTTTGTTAATATCCCAATGGAAACTCAATAACATGATCATAACATGGTAGGAAAAGATAGTAACTGTCTATCAATCTATATTTAAAATATATTAGAAATAACTCATCTATTTAGTGATTCATAAGAATCCATAACTTCGGTGAGAATTGTCCTTATCACCATCTTTAAACATATTTTGATCTTAACTCTGATCATCATCATAATTTTAACTTTAGAAACATAAATTTCAACTTTAACTCATATAAAACCTTTATTGAAAATTATTTAACTCATGATCAACTCATAAACTCATTTAAATTCATAATTATAGTTTGAAAATATAGCTTTATGCATGAGCATCTATAAATCAAATTGAAATCATGTAATTCATATGAGAACATGCATATAAAGATCATTGATAACATTTAAAATAAAATAAAATCAGCCTAATGTAATTCATCAAAACTAGGGTTCATAATCAATTGTAAATTGAATGAAAACTTGAGAAATCTTTGGGACTTCGTGGGTGAAAAGAGCCCATGAATCAATCCCCACATACTTGAGTAAGAAGACAAAATAATTTGGAAGAATTTGAGAATTTTGATGGAGATCTTGAGTGAATTTCTTGGAAGTCTTCAATGGAGTCCTTGAAAGCCTCTTGTAGAGAAGAAATATTTGACTAGGTGAGTTGTAGAAGAATGAATAGAACTAAGGGTTTAGGTTAGTTTATAGAGTATAAGTAGGACCTAAAAACATCCAACTTCATTCACTAACAACTAGGGAAGTCTAAACTTCCCTTACTTAAAAATTGAATTCAGATAAAAAACTTTGCATAGGTCCGCGATGCGGAGCTGCTCTGGATAGGCTATTTTTTAGCGAATGAGATTTTGGCCAAATTTTGACTCAAGAAAAATTACACTGAACAGGAAAAAGTGGGCGACACGGAGATGCCGCGCACCTCACTGTTTTGTGCAATTTTGACAAAATTCATCTTTTGATACACGAGTCCTAAAAATCCACCGATACCATTTTCCCGTAGATTTTGACCCCTTGATCGACATTTCAGATTCGAATTTACCAAAAATAATAAGAATAATGCATTACAATAGTTGCCTATTCCCAAGGCATTTTTAAGGCACTTATGAACATTTTGAGGAATGTTACAATATCTCCCCCTTGGGAACTTTGGTCCTCGAATGAGATTCAACTAATATGGGAAGGACATGGGAAAGAGGACTAGCAACCCAACATGTACATGAGGACACTTTGAAAATGCATAGAACATGTAAACTTCAACTTAATATAAAATCATGACTTTGATATCAACTCTTTCATGAACATGCATGAATATGAATGACATAAGATGAAATGAATATGTAAGAGTTCAATTTATCTCGAATTAGAACAACTTATTACTTTAGGCCTGAGTAGAGGGAAAGAGATACGGGTATCTTTTTATCATAACCACCTCCGCCTCCCAAGTAGCACTTTCTACTTGTCGATTCCTCCATAACACTTTGACGGACACAACTTCTTTGTTTCTTAACTTCTTAACTTGCCGGTCTAATATTTCCACTGGAACTTCTTCATAAGTCAAATTTTCCTCAACACTTAAATGTTTCTATGGCATAATAGAGTTTGGATCACCCACATGAAACACCGAGTGAACCATATCTAACTGAAATGTCAAATCTAACTCATAAGCTACTTTGCCAACACGTCTTAATACCTTGTAAGGTCCAACATATCTAGGAATTTATTTCCCTTTCATGCCAAAATGCATTACACCCTTCATGGGTGAAATCTTCAAATAGACCCAATCATCCACTTCAAATTCAAGCTCTTTTATCCTATCATCGGAATAGGAATTTTTGATGACTTTGAGCTATTTTCAACCTCTCCTTTATGAGTCTTACATTCTCCATTTAATTTATAATCAAATATGGACCAATCAAGGCTATCTCACCATTTGCAAACCATCCCACGGGGATCTACATCTTCCCATACAAAGCTTCGAAAGGAGCCATTTAGATGCTAGAGTGATAACTATTATTATAAGAAAACTAAATCAATGGCAAATGTTCATCCCAACTTCCTTTAAAATTAATAACATATGCCTTTAGCATATCCTCTAGAGTTTGGATCATTCTTTCAGCTTGACCTTTGGTTTGCGGGTGAAAAGCGGTACATAACTTAACCTTTATACCAAAACCTTTAAATGACCTCCAAAAGTATGAAGGGAACACCATGAAGTCTTAGAAACTCACATACATACAACTTAGCATAATTTTCGGCACTATAGAAAGTCGTAACAAGTAGAAAATAAGCCGACTTGGTCATCCACTCTACAATAACCCAAATTGAATCATGTTGCTTCTTAGTACGAGGTAAACCCTTTACAAAATCCATAGTTGCATCTTTCCATTTCATATAGGAATTTCAATATCTTGAGCTAGACGTCCCGGTTTTTGATGCTCAACTTTAACTTGTTGATAATTTGGACACGTAGCTACAAACTCTGCTATTTACTTCTTTATTCCATTCCACCAATAAACTTCTCTCAAATCATGATACATCTTGGTAGACCCTAGATGAATCGAGTATTGGGAATTATGGGTCTCATTTAATATCAACTCTCTTGAAACTCTTGATCAAGAAGTCATTAATATCCTACTACAATCACTTACATACTTACAACTACACATTTAAACCTACTATTCTAACCACTTTATGGCTTCCTTGAAGTCAACATCACTTAAGAAGATGTCTACCTTAGCATCTTTATATCCTCATTGGTATTAACTCCTACCAAAGGTCACACCAATATACTCTTACCTACCTATTTCACACAACAAGGTCTCATATAGATCTTCCTCCATGTCTATAACCTTAAATGGACCAAGCATAACATAATTATCACAATAGGGAACACCTATTCTTCCCTTAATCTTTCCTAACTCATCCATCAAGAGGTATGTGCTTTACTCAATATTATTTCTCTTAGTCCATAAACATTTGGAACACAAAACCAACTTTGGCAACAAAATACTCCATCTCCCCCTTAGGAGAAATCCTCAACGGCTTTTTCAATAACCGACTTCTTTAATTCAACCAACATTAGATCTTGGCCTTGACATCTACTACAAGAGACAATTCCGAACTATTACGAACAAGAACACCTCCATCATTGCATTCAACCAAACGCACACCTAAATGTGCCAACCTTTGAACATCTTTAATCAATTCTCTCTTATCTTCTTTAGCATGTGCCACACTACTCATGGACAATCTACTTAGTGCATCGACAATCACATTAGCTTTTCCCGGATGATACAACACATTTATATAATAATATTTCAACAATTCAATACATCTCCTTTATCGAAGGTTTAAATCTTTTTTCTTAACCACATATTGTAGACTCTTGTAATCAGTGAAAACATCCATATGGACAACATAGTGATAGTGTCTTCTCAATTTTAAAGAAAATACAACCACAAAAATAACTAGGTACAGTTTAAAAATTCAATTCATCAAGTACATAAATATAGAGGGAGCATTAGGCAATCCAAATGACATAACCAAAAACTCTAAATGTCCATACATCATTCGAAAATCCATCTTGGAAATGTCACACTCCCTCACCCTCAATTGGTGATAAACGGATCAGAGGTCAATCTTGGCAAAGTGACTTGAACCTTGGAGTTAATCAAATAAATCATCTATTCTTGGAATAAGAGACTTACTCTATATTGTGACCTTATTAAATTGTTGGTAATCTATACACATGTGAAGTGACCCATCCTTCTTTATAACAAACAACACGGGAGCACCCCATGGTGAAATACTTGGTCTTATGAAACTCTTATTAGTATCAATCCTTCTTTGAATTTGATCTCTTCTTGGAGGCATCTTCTGAAAATCACAAAGAACAATCGTTCGAGGGAAAAGACCTAGAGTATGCTCTATCACACGACATGGATCATGAAAGAAGTAAGATTTTTTCCTAAGATATTTTAAAGCCTCCTATTCATGGATGTGGCATACTTCACATCGATGAATAAGACTCTACTCAATGCGGCATGTTATACTTCCTAGGACTCTTCTAAACCTTGTGCTTTGATAAAAAGTTTGTCATGATCCGACCTAGGGCCTAGTCATAACACGGAGACCGGAATACGAGGGACCCTAAACATAAGCCATCTTAGCATACATCACACACATAAGGTAAAAAACATGATAAAGATAAGAGGAATTAATTATCACAAAGGAATGGGACTAAGGGAGATCAACTCTATAAACATCACACCAGACTATACTATAATATTGTCTAAATAGGTCTTTTGTCTAATCTTTGATGGGGGCTTAGGTAGGACTCTTCTAAACCTTGTGCTTTGATAAAAAGTTTGTCATGATCCGACCTAGGGCCTAGTCGTAACACGGAGACCGGAATACGAGGGACCCTAAACATAAGCCATCTTAGCATACATCACACACATAAGGTAAAAAACATGATAAAGATAAGAGGAATTAATTATCACAAAGGAATGGGACTAAGGGAGATCAACTCTATAAACATCACACCAGACTATACTATAATATTGTCTAAATAGGTCTTTTGTCTAATCTTTGATGGGGGCTTAGGAAAACCTCATAGCTCACCCTACAAAAGAAGAGAGTCAAAACCATACAAAAATAAATAAAAGTCATGTCCTCGATAGAATGGACTCACCAACTTCTTTGAAATCTAAAGCAAACTCTAGGGACGAGTGGGGTAATCGTGAGTGTCATCCGTCCTTACATTATGAGACAATGTAGGAAAAATATGTGTTAGTATATTTAAATGTACTAAGTGTGTGAGGTATGCATGAACAAGTAAAGAATGTAATCAATATGTCATAGGAGGCATGACCAATCATAATGAACATGAGTATAGTTTAAAAGCAATGTAAATCTTAAGAAACTCTTAGTCAATGCATATCAAAAAACTTTATCATAAACTCATAACTTGACATCTCATAACTTCAACTTCAACTTGTGTGGGATAGGACCATTAACCGACAACTAAAATTATGTGAGCTATTACATGGAATCCGATGAATCCTACATCGAGACTGACCAACGACTCCTGCATCGAACAGGGGAGTCTACCTTACCAGGGCATACTCCAAAAATAATTCAACTCAACTCAGCTGTTCTATATGTGGATCCACTAGCTAGGACATGAATGCAACCTACATGGACAACGTAGTTTGGGACTTTAGGTTGCTACTAGGATTTCTTTGGGTAACTAAATATGTTACTTGATTGAACCTCACCTAGAAGTCCTCTCGGTGCTTAGTCAATATCCAAACTGAAACTCATAAACATGATCATAACATGGTAGGGAAAGATAGTAATTACCTATCAATTCATCTTTAAAATATATTTGGAATAGCTCACCTATTTAGTGATTCATAAGAATCCATAACTTCGGTAAAAACTGTCCTTATCATCATTTTTAAACATCTTTTGATCTTATCTCTGATCATCATCATAATTTTATCTTTAGAATCATAAATATCCACTTTAACTCATATAAAACTTTCAGTGAAAATAATTTAACTCATGATCAACTCATAATTATAGCTTGAAAATATAGATTTATGCATGGGCATCTATAAATCAACTTGAAACCATACAATTCATATGATAACATGCATATAAAGATCATTGATAACATTTAAAAATGAAATCAAATCACCCCAATAAAATTTATCAAAACTAGGGTTCATAAATCAATTGTAAATTGAATGAAAACTTGAGAAATCTTTGGGACTTTATGGGTGAAAAGAGCATATAAATCAATCCCCACATACCTTGAGTGAGAAGACAAAAGAATTTGAAAGAATTTGAGAATTTTGATCATGAGCTTGAGTGTATTTCTTGGAAGTCTTTAATGGAATCCTTGAGAGCCTCTTTTGCAGAAAATAATATTTGAGTAGGTGAATTGTAGAAAAATAAATGGAATTAAGGGTTTATGGTTGTTTATAGAGTAGAATTATGCCTTAAAAACATCCAGGTTCATTAAATAACAACTAGAAAATAGTCTAAAGTTCCCATACTTAAAAACTAAATTCGGACAAAAAACTTTTCCCAAGTCTGCGATGCGGAGCTGCTCCCGGGTAGGTCAATTTTTACCGAATGAGATTTTAGCCAGATTTTGACTCGGGACCAGAAACATGTGTGAGATACGAGGCTTCCTTGCACCCTACTATTTTGTGCAATTTTTGAGAAAAATTTAGTTTTCGATACACAAGTCCTAAAAGTGCTATTCCGAAGACATTATTAAGTCACTTATGAGAGTTTTGAGGAATATTACAAAATATCATTCCTTTCACATACCCAATAGGGTTTTCCTCTCATTCACACTTGTATTTTTTTTAGAAGAGCTATTGGAGAAAAGAAAGAAAGCTAGGGTTCAAGGGTTTTCATGTGATTCCTTAAAGTCTTGATTGTTTCTTAGATTTATAGGTATGTAAGCTAATCACAATGTTATATTGAGTTCTTCCACGTGACATACATATTACTTTTGTCATAATTGAGAATTTGGTTTGAATCTAATCCTGTTTGACATGAGTTTGTGACTTATTATGTAATTCCTTATCGAGTTATATATATATATATATATATATATATATATATATATATATATATATATCACATTGATTCTTATGATTTGAGTTCATAATTGACTGTTCATGATTTCATTACCATGAACCCCTGCTGAGTTGATGATTTTTGCAATATATGCTTTTATTTTGAGATGAGGAGAATAATTTTTATGCATTTAAATTATTGTGAATTTTAAACAGAGTCTATGTATATTTTATTGAGGTTTGAAATAGCATGAGCATTGAGTCTAAATGACTTAAGGATTGAGTTATATGGTTGATTTGATATAGAATCTTGAGGAGTTATGAATGAGTCGAATGCATGGTTTACACATAAGAGTTTGGTGATTCAGATGAGTTGAGATTTATAAGAGTCCAATGAGACTAAATGAGTTTATTTGATTATAATGATTGAGTATATGAGCATATTTAGTCTCTTGGGAGTAGTATTGGATAAAAATTTAGGTAATATTAAATCACAACTAGAATGCCATAAACTACGTAACTAGCGTAGGATAGAGGTCATGCCTCTCAATTCCAAAAATGATGGACTTTGATTGAATGGGTATCCATTGAGTTGATTGTCCCTTATGCTGGTAAGGTATTGGACGACTGCGGCAACAACAGTGCAAAGCGATGTATCATCACTAGCTCATCAATGATGGTTGACAGTTAAAGGAACTCCCTTGAAATGAATGGTTTGATTTGGTTGAGGTTCATATCATGGAGTCTTCTTTCAAAGCTTCTTTACTATAAACTTGCATAATATTTTGAGTTGATTTGAGTTACCTATGAGTTGAGTTCCTTGAGTTGAGTCTTTCGTGTTGAGTTTCCTTGAATGTTGAATTTTTGAATTGTGTTTCCTTTAGATATTTTACATATTTTTACATTTCCTGTACTGACACCATTTGGCATAAATCATTTCATGATGCAGATATGAGTACTAGAGATCATCAACAGGTGCTTCGTTGAAGATCCTTTCCTTTCTGATAGTGGTGAGACCTCTTTGCTTCTGGAGGGATCATATTTATTTCAGTTATTTTTTTGAGTATTACCTTTTTGAGGTAGTCACGGGCTTGTTTCGACTCCTTTTGAATAGTTGATATAGGCTTCACAGATAGAGTTGAAGTCGAGTTAGATTGGTATATTCAGAGTCTATTTTAAATCATATTTTCAGTATTGAGTTATGAGATTAATTTGGCTATTAAATTTATTCCTTATTTAAGTTATATTAAGTCTTTCACTAATATGATTGAATGAGGAAATGAACCAAGTGGTTCGCTTGGGGCTAGCAATGGTCTCCGAGTGCTGGCCACACCTAGTGTACCCTCTCATGGCATGAAAAAATTGGTATCAAAGTACAAAGTTCAAGAGTCCTAGGGTGTCAATGAAGACATGTCTAGTAGAGTCTTGTTTATGAGTGTATCATGCACCACACTTACAATCAGGAGGCTATAGGACATTATAAATTATTTCCCTTCTTTTATAGTTGAGCTTGTGCGATAGAGTTTAAACTCTATAAAAGTTCTTTCCTAATTCGTACGTTTACGTGTTTGCAGATAATGCTTTATAAATATACTGGTTGTATGAGGAATGGCACCAGCATTGAGGTTCCACAGTTTGAGATAACCTCACCTTCTAGAGTGAGGACTATGGGCTGACTTGCCTAATCTACAAAGGAACCCCAAATGCCTACTACTCAGCTGGTTCCTACTTTGAAGGCAGATTTCAAAGAAGCAATTACTATTCTCACTCAGTTGATAGCAGCTCAGAATGGTAACCAGAGTTCACTAGCTCCCAAATCTAGCTCCCAAGAGTTGTCAGCTTGAGTGAGGATCCAATATTTCATAAGAATGAGTCCACCAGTCTTCATGTGTTCTAAGGTTGAAGAGGACCCCAAAACTTTATCATTGAGATGTGGAAAATTCTGAAAGTGATGTTTGCTACTGAAGTTGAGGGAGTTGAGTTGGTTTCTTATCAGCTCAAGGATGTGGAAAATATTTGGTACAACAAATGGGAGGAAAGAAGAGGTGAGGATGTTGATCCTGCTCTTTCGGATGAGTTTGAGGGTGTTTTCCTTGATCATTTCTTTACCAAATAATTGAGGGAAGCCAAGGTTGAAGAGTTTGTGAACCTATAATAAGAGGGAATGAAAGTGAAGGAGTATGGTCTTAAGTTCATCCATCTATCCAAACATGCTGCATAAATGATGAGAAAGTTTTTCTCCGGCCTGGGAAAATATGTGAAGAAGGATTTTAAGGCCTCATTATTGATTTCTAGCATGGATATTTCCAATCTTATGGTGTATTCTCAGAAAGTATAGGATAATAAGAAGAAAGATAGAGAGGAGAACTTTAGCAAGAAAGCCAAATCAACTGGTCAAGAGAATGAGTAGAAGCAAGAAAAGGGCAATAGGTCCTTCATTCAAAAAAGGTCATCTAACTATGCTCCATCACCAGCCTGTACATATGCACCCAGTTACAGGTATGGACAAAAGTCATAGAGCCATTAGAACCTAGGGTTCTAAATCCTAATGGAGTATGGCTCAAGGCTCGAAAAAGAAGCCACCTTGCAGAAACTGTGGTAAATTCCATTTGGAAGAATGTATAGAGGGAACCAATGGATTCTACAAATGTGTCAATTTACGAGAGAGTGTCTAATGTAGGGAAACAGAGCCAATCGTCTTCTACGGTACCACTAGCTTGAGGTAATCAGAAAGGTACCTTTAGGGTATAGATGGAGGTTCAAACCGTCTGTACACTATGGCTAGTCTCCAGGTCCAAGAGAACTTGCCAGATATTGTTATTGGTATGCTTCGAGTCTTTTCTTTTGATGTTTATGCTTTTCTTGATCTGGGTGTCACATTGTGTTTTGTGACCCCTTATGTAGCTAATAAGTTCGAGATGCTTCCTGAGCATCTTCTTAAGCCTTTCAGTGTTTCTGCTATTGTTGGTGAGTCTATTCTAGCTGAGAGGGTCTACAGAGATTGTCCCGTGTCTATCTATTATAAAGATACCATGGATGACTTAGTTGAGTTAGACATGGTTGACTTTGATGTTATTCTTAGAGTAGACTACTATATGCTAGTTATGCCTCAGTTGATTGTAGAACTCGAATTTTCAACTTTCATTTCTATATGAACCTATCATACAGTGAAAGAGTAGTGAAGTTGTAGAGACCCTCCAGGGAGGATGCTTCTACTTAAAAAAAACGTATATAAAACTCGTGATATTTAAAAAAGAACTTCTTCCCGTAAGGCATATTTATATAGTCCAGTAGTGAAATTTGGCCCATTTAAAAATAGTTAAAGGTGTAAATTTTTAGCCAGTTTAAAATTTTTTGATATAAATTAAATCAAATAAAAATTCCAATTTAAGATGGGGCAACTTTTTGAAATAATTTAAGAAACTAACTTATGAGACATCCATGTATTATTCCTTATCACTAGAATTCAAGATATAAATTATTACCAACTTATAAATACCCAAGGTTAACTAATTCATGTTTCATCTAAATATTCCAACTCCAAAGGTAAACTTAGTACCTCATAAGACTTGGAAATTTACATGCCCCAAAATAACAAAACAAGAAACCAACTTTAAGTTACAACCCATAGTGTCATGAATGGATCAACCCTCACAAATAAATACATAAATACATATATAAAAACACCCAATAGATCATATACATATCCCAAAATACTATAAAATATAGATGCCTATATGCAAATGTGATCTTCCTTAAAGCTCCCAAAAAACTATATCTCCAATGGCCAACCTCAACCATATTCTCGGACATTTCCGACGATACAAATAACTATCGCTAATCATAAAGCTTAGTGGTGCAAAACTACAAGTTTGAAGCTTTTAGGTTCTCCAATTTATTTTCTCAAGTCATGAGCAGCACAAATATACACATACTAAATAAATCAAGCCATTAAATATATCATGAGTATCAATTTCTATATGTAAAAGTTTAAATGTCAATAATTCATAAAAGCACATTTACAAGATTTAGCAGCAAGTTTTGCCTTATATGTACGTCATGCCATCACATCAAACATTATCACGTATCAAGAAGGACCGAAGCCCTGTATCAGGAAGGGTAAAGACCCATAATCAAGAGAACTAAGAACCATATTGAAAATAGCTTCCTAATTCGTACTTAAACTGGACAACTTCCATACTTAAGACAAACTAAAATTCCATAATCAAGATGGAAAAGGGTACGAAACAAGAGGCATCCCAATAGTGAAAAAGTCACAGCCACAAAAAGGACAAAGTCCACAAGAATGTCAAGTGATCTAGCAATCCATACAAGTGGGCGAGTTAAACAAGTGTCTTGCAAATTTTCAAATTTAGCAATATGACAATACAAATTTCAAGAAATAACAAACATACCAAGATAGGATTTCAAAAATACTAGAAGGTAACAAGCGTTTATACACAAACCTCAGCCTTGTAGCATACAACAATCCTACACGACTTCAAGAGTTCAAACTGTAGGCCAACCAATGTCTCAAGTTCCTCAACTTGTACACGATATAAACAACCTTGAAAATACCATTAAATGTCCTCTTTAATTCCTATAATATCCATAATATTGACATAAAATAAGATTTATCAGTAAAAATAAGCCTAAAATAATTTCAACCGAATTATGTTACCAAAACAGTAACTTCGTCAAGCCAAGTACCTCAGGTTGTAACTAAAATTTGAAAATGAAAATGGAAAACCTGGATCTTATATTCTTCATAAAACTTTTAGATCTATGTCTTAAGTTTTTAATCCAAAAGAAATCAACGCAAAACTCATTTTGTACAAAATATATCATCAAAACACCAATGGTTATACGCGAGGGATGTTTAACTCAAGAATCTGGACAGAATTTGTCAGGTTGAATCTAAATTTTGAAACTGAAATCGGCAAAATTGAATTTTATTTCCTTCATGACACTTTTATATCTATGTATTAAGTTTGTAATAAAAAATAAATCACCACAAAAATCATTATGTACAAAAACACATCATTAAAATACTAACCATTATACATGAGGAATTTGTAAATCAAGAATCTGGACAGAACTTGTCTTATGTTTCATCCTCATTTTTTAACTTAATAACAATAGATATAGGCTCCACCATAAACATAAGAATTATAGGTATGTGAGTTATTTTTCCAAAACATATTTATTTTATAAATTCAAAAGGTCTACACAATGAGATATTCAAGAATTACTACTGGCTACACAATCCCAAAAATAGATTTGAACACTTATCAAGATGTAGAGTATATCTTGAGTTCCAGGTAAAATGAGTAGGTTTTTCTTCGGATTTTTGTGAAATAACTCATTTTCAATGACCTATAAATGTCCTTTAGTCTAAAACAAGTGAACCTATTAGTGGAGCTTCATTATGATATAGTATAGAAGTGATATCCATCACTCAATGTTGCTGAAAAGTTTAGTGGCTGCCCAACTTTGTCATTTTTTTAAAAAACAATCAATCCCACCTTGATTTCATTATTAGAAGGATATGCTTATATACATAAAATATCATTGACATTTATTAAACTACCCTAAGACAATCTGTCATAATACTATCACGATTTAATGAAATAAAGTTTTTTTTCTCACATAACAAAATTCGAGTAAGTAGTAGTTGATCATATCATCAATAAATATCCACTTTAATGTGAAAATTAGCTTAAATAATTAGGGGTGTTACAACTCTCTCCCCCTTAAGAAATTTCATCTCGAAATTTACCTTGTTTTAGACTCGGAACAAGTATGGATATTGGGTCCTCATGTCTTCTTCTCGCTCCTAGGTGGCTTCTCTTCTAGAATAGTTCCTCCAAAGTACCTTTACTAAGGAAATTCTCTTATTTCTAAGTTTCTGTATTTTACGGGCTTGAATCAGCATGGGTTCTTCATTATACATCAAATATGGATTAACCTCAAGAGATTCAACTGGAAGAACATGAGATGGATCAGAATGATATCTTCTGAGCATCAAAATGTAAAATACATTGTGGATCTTGTCCAACTCAGGCGGCAAAGCTAATTTATATGCAACTAGTCCCACTCTTTCTAGTATCTCATAAGGTCCGATAAATCGAGGACTATGTGTAATATCCCTCAAAATGCTCACAAGTTCCTTGAGAATAGGCCGCTCATGTAATGCATTATCCTTAATCTTTTTGAAAAATTTGAATTCGGAATATAGATTAGAGGGTCAAAACCTGTGGAGAATAGTCTCGATGGAGCTTTAGGAACCGTAGATCGAAAGATGATTTCTCAAAGGAATTGTGCAAACCAGTAAGGTGCGCGACAAGTCCCCATCGCAGACTTTCTCGCCTCCGCATCGCAAACCTAGCGATGGTTTTCTGGCCGAATTTAGTTTTGAACAAAGACACTTTAGACTTTTCCCTGATTGTTAGCTAATGAACCTAGACATTTTTAGGACCTAATTCAGCTCTATAAATTTACCTAAACCTCTAATTCTATTCATTCTTCTACAATTCACCTATTCAAATATTTTTCTCTATACAAATGAATCTCAAGGGCTCCATTGAGCACTTCAAGTAAATTAACTCAAACTCTCCATCAAAACTCTCAAGTTCTTCCAATTGTTTTGGTTTTCTCACTTAAGGTATGTGGGTATTAATGCATAGATTCTTTCATCCATGAAGCTCAATCAATTGCTCAATATTTTCTATCAAATTAAAGTATGATATTTTATAAGTTTTATGATCTCTATTCCTATTGCATGAATTATGATTCAAAGTATGATCATGAGTTTATTTTGATATAAATTGATGGTTATTGCATTAAATTGAAGAGTTTTTTTTTTATGATTTCTCCTATTTTGATCTCTAGGGTTCATGATGTAAATTATGAGTATTTTCAATTATACTTCCAGGGGATATTATCTATATTAATTATGTATGGGCTAATATAAATTTTATGATCATGCATGTTTTCAAGTCAATTACATAATTTTCAAAGTCAATTGATTATGCAATTGAGTTCTACTCTAAGTTCAAGGTATTAATTTCATACAAGTTATGAAGTAAGGTGACTTAGGGCCTATGTGGTGACCTAAGGCCTAATGTTATGAATTATCCAAATATTATTGTAATAATGAAAGGAAAATTCTCACATTACAAGTATGTTATGAAAATGAGCTACTCTATGATTTCAAATCTATGATCATGACTATGATATATGTAATTATGATTTTTATGCTATGCATGTATTCCGTGGAATTTGCCTTAGCACTGAGTGGACTTGAGGTGAGGGGCCCTAACAAAAGCCTTAGTAGCAGCCTCATGTCCCATAAACTACGTGCAACCGTAGGTTGCCTTCATGGCCTAGCTATTGGATCCATATATAGCATATGTATGACCCACCTAGTGGGGTAGAGTCTACCTTTACAAGTGATTTCCCTTTTTCTTCATTGAATAGGGAGATAACGGGATTCCATGTTATAACTCGTATGGTCTTATTGTCGGTTATGGTTCCTATCCCGCATATGTATGATCTCTTATGTATGCTATGATTTTAAATTATGCTTTTTAAATGCTTTGGCAATAAGATTTTCTCATAACTTTACTTACCTTATGTTATCATGTAATTTACTTGACCATTGCATTCCATGATTTGTGTTGCATGTCACGCCTTCATACTTAGTATATTCCAACGTACTAATGCATACCTTTTGCCTATATTTTCTTATAATGTAGAGGTTGAGGTTGAATATCATACTCATCTATGTGACTAGTTAAGCTTTTCTATCCGGTGGTGTTTTAGTGAGTCCTCATTTATCGGGGACTAATTATACTTATTGTTTTCAAAGATTTTTTCTATGTTTCCTATTGAGGGTGAGCTAGGGACATGTCTTAGTCCCTAGCCATATTCATGAGTAGAGGCATCTAGTTGGATAAATGATTCGAGTTTATAGTGTCATGTGACTTTCTTAAATTTCTATTCATAGTTTAGACTCTCTTATGATGTTTTTGCTTTTATTTTACCTTATATATGCTTATGATATGTACAAGAAGCTTGGTTGGATCCCTTTGGGGTTTCAAACGTCGTGTTATGACTAGGCCTTAGGTCAGGTCGTGACTCTAAGTTTTTATTTTTGGCCAAATCTCATAATCTTTTTATATGGAGAAACCTTTAAGAATACTTTATAACTAACTTGATGCTTAATATCACGCCTTTTCAGGTCAATATATGACTTTTTTCTATCAGAAGCAATTTTTAGATGATCATTGATCACTTTTACCTTGTCTTCTGTTTGTTGCACAATTTCAGGACCAACAAGCTTTCTTTCACTTACTTCACTCCAACAAAGAGGGGTACGACATTTCCTTCCCAATAAGGCTTCATAGGGAGGCATCTCAATACTTTCTTGGTAGCTATTATTTTAATCGAATTCTATCAAAGCCAAGTGTTTGTCCCAACTACCCTCAAACTGAATAACGCAATCTCAAAGCATATCCTCCAAAATTTGTATCACTCTTTCCGACTATCCGTCTGTTTAGGGGTGAAATGAAGTGCTAAAATTCAACTTAATACCTAAGGCTTCTTGCAAGCTACCCCAAAATCTACAGGTAAATCTTGGGTCTCGGTCAGATACAATGGAAATAGGGATTCCATGCAGTCTTACAATCTCATTAATGTACAATTCTGCTAAACGCTCAAGTGGCTAATCCATTCTGACTTCCAAGAAGTGATCACTCTTTGTTAGCCTATCCACTATCACCCATATTGCATTATGATTTCTTTGATGCGAGGAAGTCTAGAAACAAAGTCCATAAATATTTTCTCTCATTTCCATTCCGGTATTGATATGGGTATAGCAACCAACCAAAAACCTGATGTTCTGCCTTTACTTGTTGATAAACCAAACATTTTGAAATGAACTCTGCAATGTCTTTTTTCATACCAACACTCCAATAGTTTTCTTTGATTTTCTAGTACATCTTCGTACTTCTAGGATGCATTGTATATGGAGAAGTATGTGCTTCATTCAAGATTTCTCTCCTCAATTTGTCATAATTAGGAATGAATAACCTATTTTTGTATAAGAAGACACCATCCTCCTTTAGTTTAAAAATCTTTCTTTTCCCCTTTTTGAACTTCTTTGGTCAATTTTATGAGTTTCTCAACTAACTTTTGCCCTTCTTTCACCGGTTCACACAATATTGGCTTGACTTGCAAATTAGAAACCACCGAACCATATGAATCAAGAGTAAAATGGACATTCATGGCTCTTAACTCCAGAAGTAAAGGCAAAGGATTCAGATACAATCTTGCAAAGGATTTGTGACTTAATGCATTTGCAACCACATTAGCATTACCTGGGTGATAGTCAATTGTGAAGTCATAATCTTTGATGAGTTCAATCCATATGTGTTGTCTTAAGTTCATCTTTTTCTACGTACCCAAGTATTTTAAGCTCTGTGATCAGTGAATATATGACACTTTTCTCCATACAAATAATGCCTCTATATCTTTAAGGTGAACACTATAGCAACAAGTTCTAAATTATGAGTAGGATAATTCAATTCATGTGGTTTTAATTTCCAAGATGACTAAGAAATAACTTTCCCTTCTTGCATCAAAACACATCCGAAACCACGATAAGAAGTGTCACTATATATCACGTACTCTTTCCTCTCCATTGGTAGAGTAAGTATATGAGCTTGTGTCAACAAGGATTTGAGCGTTTCAAATATCTCTTGGCACTTGTCATCCCAAGTTAACTTCACTTCCTTCTTCAAAAGTCTCGTCAAAGGAGAGGCTATGATGGAGAAGCCTTTCACACACCTTCTATAGTATCCTGCTAAACCCAGGAAACTTCTTACCTCAATAAGACTTTTGGGTGTTTTCCATTCAACAATTGCTTCAATTTTACTAGAATCCACCTTCACATCTTTTGCTGGCACAACATGTCCCACAAAAGTCACTTCATTAAGCCAAAATTCACACTTTGAAATTTTAGCATAAGGTTCTATCTCCTTCAACGTTTGCAAAACAATTCGAAGATGTTTATCATGCTCTTCTTTACTCTTGGAATATATTAAAATATCATCTATAAAGACCACCACAAATTTATTAAGATAAGGCTTAAATACTCGATTCATTAGATCCATGAATATTATAGGAGCATTAGTCAATCCGAGAGGCATCACTAAGAATTTATAATGACTATATCGAGTTCTAAAAGTATTTTCTTCCTTTCTAACACACAGTTGGTGATACCCAAACCTTAAATCAATCTTTCAAAATAAATTAGCACCCTTCAGCTGGTCAAACAAATCATCAATCTTTGGTAATGGATATCTATTCTTGATTGTTATTTTGTTCAATTGCCTGTAGTCAATAAAAAGTCTAAGAGTACCATCTTTCTTCTTCACAAATAGCATAGGGGCTCCCTAAGGAGAAATATTTGGATTAAAAAAACCTTTCTCAAGAAGTTCTTGCAATTGAGTTTTCAATTCCCTTAATTTTGCTTGTTCCATTCTATAAGGAGTGATAGAAATAGGAGTAGATCCAAGAATGAGCTCGATAGGAAATTCAACTTCTCTTTCTGGTGGCAACCCAGGAAGATTTTCTGGAAACACTTCCAAAAAGTCACACACAGTAGGTATATCTTTAAGACTAGGACTCTCCACACGTGTATCAATTATGTGAGCATGATATGACTACAACCTTGATGGATCATCTTTCTTGCAAAGGCCGCAGAAATAATATTAGATGACAATGATCTTTCACCTAGTACAATAATGTGTGAAAATGTAGGGTCCTTAAAAGTCACATGCTTGTACCTGCAATCCACTACTGCATGATATTTATAAAGCCAATCCATACCGATAATAATATCAAAGTCGTGGAAAGGCATTTCAATCAAATCAGTAGGAAAGACCAGGTTTTAAATCATGAAGGGACAAGCTTGGTAAATTTGATTACAAACAACTTGGTAACCCAAAGGACTTTCAAATAGAACGTCAAAGTTAAGTCTCACAGATTTCACATTTTCAGGAAGAACAAGTGATGAACAAATATAGGAATGTGTAGAGCCAGGATCAAATAGTGTAAACACAGATAAGCCATATAAGTGAAATTTACCAAAAACCATGTCCTGTTCCTCTTGATCATCTCTCTATCTTATAGCATAAGCTTGTGCAGTAGCTTTGGATGCGCTAGCTTGATTTTCTCTACTTGCCCTCACTGCTTGGTTGTTTTTAGGCCTTGCACCTCTATTGGTTTGAGGAGGATTATTAGAAGACATCTGAACTGAGCCCTCAATGTGCAAGGGAAGAACATTTTTAGCATTAGGACAGTCCTTCACTTTATGATCAAAGCTGCCATAATTAAAACATGCACCAAAAGCTCTCCTGCAAGTACCATAATGATTCTTTCTACATTTTGCACAAGTGGGAATGCGAGTCTTGCCTTGGCTTTAACTCAGAGTACTAGCTATAGAAAAATCTATTTTGCTTTGCTTCTGTTGATCTGGTTTGTTGACACTACCAGCCTTAGAATCATCAAACCTTCCCATTTTGGATGG
Organism: Solanum dulcamara; assembly: GCF_947179165.1. NCBI lineage: Eukaryota > Viridiplantae > Streptophyta > Magnoliopsida > Solanales > Solanaceae > Solanum > Solanum dulcamara. The sequence goes on from NC_077239.1 coordinate 31,687,184, forward strand.
ACCCCCAAAATTTGACCTAGGCTTCTAGAATCTATTTTCATGTCTATGAGCTTCTTTTTTATCAAGTGTTTCCCAATTAAAAGCAGCATAAACTAATTTACAAAAGTTCTCATATTGCAGGATTACCACATTCTTTCTGATGGAATCGTTCAGGCCACTTTCAAACCTCCTGCATTTATCTTTTTCCTCATTAATAATGCCTCCAGTAAGAAGAAAGAGTCTAAGAAACCTTTTTTGATACTCAGCGATAGACATGCCCCATTGCCTTAGATTCAAAAACTCTTTTTTTATAGCATCACAATAAGTAGGTGGGACATACTTTATATGAAATTCTTTAACAAGATCGTCCCAAGTAAGAACCGAAGGTTTTGCTTTTTTATTTGACACACTTAACCACTAGTCATAAGCATCTTTCTGTAATAATAAGATGGCATACTTGAATTTGGAAACATCTGAACACTCTAATTGCTTAAACACCCTCTCTATGCGCTCAAGCCATTGTTTAGCATCAGTGAGATCAACCGTGCCTTCAAACTCAACTCCACCGATTTTTCTCATTTGTTCAAAGTTTAACCCATTGGGATAATGAATGATTTCAGCCATACGGTGAAAGAATTCAGCCATCTGTTGAAAAGGAGCATTCATAACTTGAGTGCCAGGGCTCATGTGAGAATGTGGACCAACTCTTACTCTTTGTTGATTTTCCACACCAGACCCACTAGTATGGGGAATATATTGACCCAAGGACTATTCTTCAACCTCTTCTAGTGTATGAGGTTGGGAATAAGAGTGAGTCACTTGTATCTTCACGAGCAACTTCCATAGGTCTACGAGAAGAAGAGGCCTTAACTTAACTCCTTCAAAAGTGAAGATCATATTGCATTAGAGAAATGGATATGATGCATGTACAATTTATATGTACTAAATATACTATTTACCCTATAGTGATTAAATAATATAGCCCAAACCTTCCAAAAAAATAAGTGTGTAAGCAAATCATAATAAAATTTCTAGAACCACAAACCTAGGTTCTGATACCAACACTTGTAGCGACCCTCCAAGGAGGATGTTACTACTTAAAAAAAAGTATATAAAACTCGTGACATTTAAAAAAGAACTTCCCATAAGACATATTTATACAATCTAGTAGAGAAATTTAGCCCATTTAAAAATAGTTAAAGATGTAATTTTTAGCCAGTTTAAAATAATTTCATCTCAATTAAATCAAATAAAAGTTCCAATTTAGAACGGGGCAACTTTTCAAAATAATTTAAGAAACTAACTTACGAGACATCCATGTATTATTCCTTATCACTATAATTCATACTATAAACTATTACCAACTTATAAGTACCCAAGGTTAACTAATTCATGCTTCATCCAAATATTCCAACTCCAAATATAAATTAGTACATCATAAGACTTGGAAATTTACATGCTCCAAAATAACAAAACAAGCAACCAACTTTAAGTTACAACCCATAGTATCATGAATGGATCAACCCTCACAAATAAATACATAAATACATATACAAAAGCACCCCATAGATCATATACATATTACAAAATATAGATGCCTATATTCAAATGTGATCTTCCTTAAAGCTCCAAAAAAACTTTATCTCTAATGGCCAACCTCAAGCATCTTCTCGAGCATTTCCTACGATAGAAACAACTATCGCTAAGCATAAAATTTGGTGGTGCAAAACTAAAAGCTTGAAGCTTTAGGTTCTCCAATTTATTTTCTCAAGTCATGAGCAGCACAAATATACACATAATAAATAAATCAAGCCAACAAATATATCACAAGTATCAAGTTCTATATGTAAAAGTTTAAGTGTCAATAAATCATAAAAGCACATATACAAGATTTAGCGCCAAGTTTCGCCCTATATGTACGTCATGCCGTTACACCAAACATGATCAAGTATCAAGAAGGACCGGAGCCCTGTATCAAGAAGGGTAAAGACCCAATAATCAAGAGAATCAAGAACTATTATAAAAATATCTTCCTAATTCATACTTAAAATGGACATCTTTCATACTTAAGACAAACTAAAAATCCATAATCAAGATGAAAAAGGGTCCAAAATAAGAGGCATGCCAATAGTGAAAAATTCACATCCATATGAAGGATAAAGTCTACAAGAATGTCAAGTGATCGAGCAATCCATACAAGTGAGCAAGTTAAACAAGTGTCTTGCAAATTTCTAAATATACCAACATGACAATACAAATTTCAAGAAATAACAAATATACCAAGATAGGATTTCAAATATAATAGCAGGTAACAAGAGTTTATACACCAACCTCAAACTTTTAGCATACAACAATCCAACATAACTTCAAGAGTTCAAACCGTAGACCAACCAATGTCTCAAGTTCTTCAACTTGTACACGATATAAACAACCTTGAAAAATACAATTAAATATCCTCTATAATTTCTAGAATATCCATAATATTGACATAAAATAAGATTTATCAGTAAACGTAAGCCTAAAATAATTTCAGCTGAATTATTTTACCAAAACAGAAACTTTGGCAAGCCAAGTACCTCAAGTTGTAACTAAAATTTGAAAATAAAAATGGCAAACCTGGACCTTATGTTCTTCATAAAACTTTTAGATCTATGTCCTAAGTTTTCAATCCAAAATAAATCAACACAAAAATCATTTTGTACAAAAATATATCATAAAAACATAAACAGTTATACACGAGCGATGTTTTACTCAAGAATCTGGACAGAACTTGTCCGGTTGATCTAAATTTTGAAAATGAAATCGGAAAAATTAGATTTTATTTTCTTCATGACACTTTTAGATCTATGTCGTAAGTTTTCAATCCAAAAGAAATTACCTCAAAAATAATTATGTACAAAAAGATATCATCAAAAAACTAACTATTATACGTGAGGAATTTTTAAATCAAGAATCTGGACAGAACTTGTCTTATGTTTCATCCCTTTTTTTTGACTTAATAACAGTAGATCTAGGCTCTACCATAAACATAAGAGTTGTAGGTACATGATTTAAATTTCCAAAACATATTTATTTGCTAAAATCAAAGGTCTATAAAATAAGATATTCAAGAATTACTACTAGCTACACAGTCCCAAAAATGGTTTTAACACTTACTAAGATGTAGAATGTATCTTGAGTTCCAGCTAAAAGGAGTATGTTGTTCTTCAGATTTTTGCGAAATAACTCATTGTCAATGACCTATAAATGTACTTTAGTCTAAAATAAGTCAACCTTTTAGTGGAGCTTCATTATGATATAATATAGAAGTGATATCCATCACTCAATATTGTTGAAAAGTTTAGTGGCTGCCCAACTTTATCATTTTTTTTTAAAAAACAATCAATCCCATCTTAATTAACATTATTAGAAGGATATGCTTATATATTTAAAATAGCATGGATATTTACTAAACTACCCTAAGACAATCCATCATAAAACTGTCACGATTTAATGAAATAAAGATTTTTTTCTCACGTAATAAAATTCAAGTAAGTAGTAGTTGATCTTATCATCAAGAAATATCCACTTTAATGTGAAAATTAGCTTAAATAATTAGAGGCGTTATAGTAGTAGTGCCTTGGGGTAAATTTATTTCATACCTTAGGGCTACAAAGTTAATCTCCAAGGGTTTTATCTATCATATTTTTCGAGTTAGAGATGATAGTATGGAGATTCCATCCCTTGAGTTAGTTCCTGCAGTCAACGAATTTCTTGAGGTATTTCTTGATGATCATCCCCGAATCCGTCTTGATAGGGAGATCGAATTTGGGATTGATTTTTTTAGATACGCAACCTATTTCTATTCCGCCATATAGAATATCTCCCACTAAGTTGAAAAAATTGAAAGAACAGTTGAAACATCTCTTGGATAAGGGGTTCATTAAGCCAAGTGTCTCACCTTGGGGCGCTCCTGTTCTATTCGTGGGAAAGAAATATGGATATTTTAGAATGTGCATTGACTACCATTAGCTGAACAAGGTTACTTTAAAGAACAAGTATCCCTTTCCGAGGATCGTTGATCTTTTCGACCAACTTTAGGGTTCCACTTTTATCTCCAAGATGGACATCAAAATAGGCTATCATCAGTTGAAAGTAATAGAATGTGACATCCCGAAGAAAACCTTTAGAACCAAGTATGGTCACTATGAGTTTCTTGTCATGTCCTTTGGTTTGACTAACGCTCCTACAACATTTATGGACTTCATGAATAGAGTGTTCAATAAATATCTAGATATTTTTGTGATCATATTTATCGATGACATACTATTCTATTCGAAGAATGAGGAGGATCATGCTAATTATCTCAGAATTGTCCTCCAAGCCCTCAAGGAAAAGGAGTTATATGCTAAGTTTTCAAAGTGTGGGTTCTAGCTTGTAACTTTGGCATTCTTAGGCCATATTATTTCTATATATGGTATTCAAGTTGATACGCAGAAGATTGGGGCGGTAAGAACTGGACAAGGCCTACATCTCCAACTGATATCAAGAATTTCTTGGGTTTGGCTGGCTACTATAGAAGGTTTATTGAGGGGTTTGCATCTATATCATCTCCATTGACTAAAATGACATGGAATAACACTAAGTTCCAATGATCGTACACCTGTGAAAAGAGTTTTCAAGAGTTGAAAATGAGGTTGAATACTAATCCAGTTTTGTCATGCCCTAGGGAACAAATGGGTTTGTTATTGATTGTGATATATCCAGAGTTGAATTGGGTTATGTATTGATGTAAAAGGGTAAGGCTATTGAATATGCTTCCATACAACTTAAAATTCATGAGAGAAACTACCCGACTCACAAGCAGTTAGAGTATTTTCTCTCAAGATTTGGTATCACTATCTCTATTGCATAGATATCAAGACCTTGTAGTATATGTTTAGTCAAAAAGAGTTGAACCTAAGGCAGAGGAGATGGCTCGAGTTGCTCAAATATTATGATATAAGTATTCTCTACTACCCAGGTAAAGTAATGTGGTTGCATATGCTCTTAAAAAAATATCTATGGAGAGTACAACGTATTTTGAGGAAGAAAAAAGGGAGTTAGCTAAAGAGGTGCATAGACTTGCACAGTTGGAAGTCCAGTTTATTGACTCTAGTGAAGCTGGTGTTATTGTTCAGAATAGGGTTGAACGATCTCTAGTTTCTGAAGTGAAGGAAAAGTAAGACCAAGATCTCATTCTATTCCAGTTGAAAGATGTTGTTCATAAGCAAAAGGTTATGAATTTTGCCAAAATGGGAGATGGAGTGTTGAGGTACTAAGGCAGGTTGAGTACTGAGTCTAAATGAGCTGAGGATTGAGTTACATGATTTATTTGAGATAGAGTCTTGAGGAGTTATGAATTAGCTAAATGCATGTTTTACACATAAGAGTTTGATGATTGAGATGAGTTGAGGTTTATAAGAGTCCAATGAGACTAAATGAGTTGATTTGATTATAATGATTGACTGAGTTTGTGAGCATATTGAGTCTCTTGGGAGTAATATTGAGCACCGATTTAGGTAAGAGATAATAACAACTCGAACCTTATAAACTATACAGCCAACATAGGATAGAGGCCATGCCTCTCAAGTCCAAAAGTGATGCACTTTAATTGATTGTGGATCCATTGAGTTTCCCTAGAATGGAATTAGACGGCTGCGGCAACGGCAGTGCAAAGCATTGTATCATCTCTAGCTCATATGTTATGGTTGTCGGTTAGAGAAACTCTCTTACAATGAATAGTTTGATTTTGTTGAGTTGCATATCATGGCGTCTTCTTTCAAAGCTTGTTTACTATAAACTTGCATACTATTTTGAGTTGATTTTAGTTACCTCTGAGTTGAGTTCCGTGAGTTGAGTCATTCGAGTTAAGTTTCCTTGATTGTTGAATTGTTGAATTTTGTTTCCTTTAATTATTTTACATACTCGTGCATTATATGTACTAACGACATTTGGCATGTATCATTTCGTGATGCAGTTACACGTGCTAGAGATTACCAACAGGTGCCTCGTTGAAGTTCTTTCCTTGCTGATAGTGGTGAGACCTCCTTGCTTCCGGAGGGATCATATTTATTTCAGTTATTGTTTTTTCAGTACTACCTTTTTGAAGTTGTCGCGATCTTGTCTAGACTTTTTTTGAATAGTTTATAGAGGTTTCACAGACAGAGTTAGAGTCGAGTTAGATTGGTACTTTCAGAGTCTAGTTTAAATCATATTTTCAATTTTGAGTTATTAGATTAATTTGTCATTTAAATTTATTCCTTATTTGAGTTATATTAAGTCTTTCCCTCTTATAATTGAATGATTCTTTAGACCAAGTGGTTCTCTTGGGGTCATCAATGGTCTTCGAGTGCCGTCCATGCATAGGGTACCTTCTCGGGGCGTGATAGCATGACATGACGATTAGAATCTCAAAGGACTTTGACCAAGCTTCTTAGTAGACATCGCATACATAAGGTAAGTAAAGACATTGATAATATCATCAGTGAAGGTAAGTCTCAAGCTAAAATCTCGAATAGAAAGAAAACTCAAAACAATTCATTTGAATAAATGGAGCTACAACTCATGAATATCTAAACATGCCTCTACTAAGTTTATATGGGCGTGTAAGACAAGTTCCTAGCTCACCCAATATATTAAAGTAAAAATCATAAAGAATAATGAAAAGTTAAGTGTCTTGTCCTCAAATAATGAGGACTCACCCAATAAAGAAGTAATACTAAGTCTCTATCCACGAGTGGGAGGTGCTGATCGTCGGACCCTATATTATGATACACTGTAGGGAAATGTATGTGTTAGAGCATTCGTGAGAATAATGCAAGAACATTAAAAATAGGACATAACCAATATGAACATGAGATGCATGACCAATATCTTAAAATATGAGTAAAACCTTGAAACATTTAAACATCATAAACATGTGGTCATTGTGTTATCAAACATCATCATGGGGACTTGTAACATAGTATATATATGAGCGGGATAGTAAAGACATCTTTGAGAGCCATAAATCTTTGTGAGAGATACCATTAACCGATATATGAGACTATGTGAGCTATAAAATGAAATTATGATATAACTCCATCAAAAAGAGAGAGGCTACTTGCCAAGGTAAACTCTATGATGCCTAAGTGGATCCACTAACCTGCTAAGGAATCAAACATCAACTAACAGGTGACTCTTTCTAAGGAATCAAGACTCTACTAACGGGTGATTCTTTCTCCCTACAGTGGAATATAGTTATGGGACAATGGGATTTGTGCTAATGGTTTCATGCCTTTACTAACGGGTGAGCCTCTTATCTCAAGGTCAACTCGGTGCTAGGTCAGCTCTCGATGGAATATATACATATCATATATCATAAGCTTTGAAGATGGTGAAATTATAGTAGTACCAAGTAAATCATAAATACTTGAAAATCATAAGATAGCTCTTTCAACATATCATGATCATGACATAGTTCCTATAGGCTCTTTCCTCTACTAACGACATTAAAATCATGATTTCTTTCACATCGTTGAAAAACCTTTCATAGTTCATGGTCACTTGCTTGAATATCATTCTTAATCTTCATTAGTCATTCATAAGCCTTGATAAACATTTATAAAACATTCATGGAAACATCATTCTTAACCTTCATGAGTTATTCGTAAGCCTTGATAGACATTCATAAAACATTCATGGAAATACTTCATAATTCATGATCATAATTCTTTAAAAACATGCTTGAAAATAGTATATAACATGGGTAATTAAAATTCATCTTGGAATCATGAAATATAATGTGAATCAAATATAATAAGCTAAAAACATTGAAATATATCATAATTTATAGGACCCAATGCAATTCACGAAATTTGGGCTTTTAAAACAATAATTTATAAGAGATTTTAAAAGAAAACTTGAGATTTCATGGGTGAAAGAGCCAATGAATTAATTCTCACATACCTTGGTAATTCAAATACCTAAGTGTAATATTTTAGCAATGGATATTTCATCTTGACCTTCGAACTCTAACTTGACTTAAGGAAGAAGAAAGACCTTTGGAGAGAAATTCTTAGAGAGATAATTTTTGTGCTAGGTGTTTGTGAGAGAATGAAAGGTTAAAGAGTATTTTGGGTATTTATACATTATGGATAAAAAAACTCCTATAAACTTCCAGCTATTAGTATAAAAGAATGGGTAGTGACCAAAACACCCTTAAGAAAATAACTGAAACTTCACCTGGATGGAGGACCTACCACGGTCCGTGAAGCTCACCATAAACCATGGTGGTGGTCATGGTGAGGGAATTAAAATGGGTCCAGAGGATGTCGGCTTTATAGTGGTCTCCACGGCCCATGAAGCTCAGCACCTGTCGTGGTTCTCAAAGTAACTGGGGTCTTGGGAGTTTAAGTTCACGGGTGCCTTCACAGTTTGTAGTGGGCACTACAAGCCATGTATCCTTTAGGGGTCCATTCTTTCCAAATTCCCACATAACTGCTCCTTCATGATTTCTCTTCACGTCCCATGAATAGTGCCATGATCCATGAAGAGCCACGTTGTGCCAAAAACTGGATTTTTTTGGGAAACTTCTTTTGAACTCTATTTTTCGACTTTTTTGACCTTTGGGGTCTTATAAATACTATCCAAATTGATAGTCATAATTCTCTTAACCACCCAATTGTACCATCATTAGGCAGTTCTAAATCAACTTCCGCACTTATACCTTCTCCCTTTTTTTCTTTTTCCTCACTTTTTTCATTCTTTTATTCTTCATTCTCCCTAAGTATGATATTTCTTCTACTTGGAAATTCATGCATCATATGTCCTGTTCCATGACATTTGTGACTACAAATAGAACTAGAAGGTTTAGATTATTTAAGATTAAAGGTTTTACCTCCCTCCTCAACTTTACCTTTACCTCTATCTTTTTGAGGTTTGGAAGGAACTTTTTCCTCTTTATTTGACCATGAATTCTTAGATATGGTGTTTTACCAACTTCTTCATGGGTTATTTGCTGATTTTTTTTAATTTGTTTTCCAAATTTTATAGACAAATCAACTAACTCATCTAAAGTTACATACTGTTGTATTTCTAATACATCATTTATTTCTATATTTAAACCATTTAAAGATCTATCCATTATAGCCTCTTCTTCCTCCATGTAGTTAGCTTAGATCATAGCAATATCCATGGTTTTAAAGTACTCATCCACTGACATGGAGCCTTTTCTTAAGTTTTGAAGGTGAGATTGTAGATCTCTTTGAAAGTATGATGGCACAAATCTCTTCCTCGTCACCCTCTTCATCTCTGCCCAAGTAGAAATAAGTGGTAGCTCATTTTACAGTCTGTCCCCAATAAGCTTTTCCATCAAGAAGTAACATATTTATAAAACTCAACAAAAATAACTTTAACTTTCTTTCCCTCAGAGTAGTTGTGGTAGTCAAAGATGGCTTCAACTCGTCTCTCCCAATCAAGGTACAAGTCAGGGTCCCATGTCCCCTTGAAAAATGGCATCTTCATCTTTATACTACTTATATTATCATCTTCAACTCTACCTCCTTTTTCGTTCCTATCTCTTTCTTCTAGATTAAATTCAACATCAATATCATCATTATCATACTAAAGATTTACAAAAGGAATATGGGGGTACATTCCTTCTAACTTGGGGTCTATTATTGTTTTGGGGTCGTACAATAATATTCTCCCTATTTATTGAATCTATGGTATCATTCTGCTCGATAATCATATTTCTCATCTCTTAAAATTGAAGGTTCCATCTCTCGAATTATTGGTTCATAAATTAAAGGGTGAAGTAATTCCTTTCTTTGATCTCGACTTCTAAACGAGCCCTTTCCTCATCACCACCTGAAGTATACATCTAAAAAAGAATAAATTATGAAGTATCACACTTTCAATATGAATTTTACCCTTTTTTAAACTCACCCATACTTGGCTTTTCCCCCTCAAAATAACCTTTGCACTAGAATACTATGTAGATTTATAATTAAACCAAAAGGTGTATCAAGTGCAAAGTAATAAAGTACATAATTTAGGGGCACAAAAGAAAGTAAAGAACTAGAATTAGAACAAGCAGGATTTAGTTGAAACAAAGCACAAATAAAAATAAACTTTTTTAGCATTATATGAACAAGAAAAACGTTTCTCTTATCCTAAAGATCTAGAATCCCCTCTTTTTATTTCCTTCTTGTTTGGAAATAAACTAATGCAAAAATTAGAGAGAAAGTAATTGGGTTTCTTTAAGAGCAAGTAACCAAAATTTTTGGGGATGAAGTAATTAGATTTCTTGAAGAGCTAGTAATCAGATCTCTTAGAGATCAAGTAATTAGATTTTTAGAGAGAAAGTAATCAGATTTCTTTGAGAGCAAGTTATCACTTTTTTAACACTTTTTTTCACATTACTCTTCACATCACTGTTTATGTTAATATTCACACTAAAATATTTATTTTGGCTCTAATTAATGAAGAAATCCCAAAATTTATCAAGAGAGAATCTTAATATAACCGCTATGATATCATTTGATAGCATCAAGGTTAATGTATAAGACACTGTAAGTCAAAAAGTCAAAAGAAGGAATAAAACATTGAAAAATGAACTGTATAAGCTTCTAGAACTCAACCTACGAGTCGTAGGACTGACTCGTAGAAATGATGTTGGGGTTGGAAATTTGGCTAAAGAAGGAAGTGAGTCTACGAGTTAAGTTACGACTGATAGAAAGTATTACGAGTCATAGAAGTGACTCATAGAGAAACTTCAGAGACTTGGATTTGTAGGTTTCTTAGACCTGCAGGATGAATGGGTCTTACAACCCATAGAAAAGACGATGACTCATAGAAATAAGTCGTAGAGAAAGATTAGAGGCTTGGGATTTTAAGGATTTTTTACTCTGCAAGATGAGTCGTCCCTACAGCTCATCGAGATATTTACGACTCGTAAGGACCAATTGTAGGGTCTATCTAGCTCAATTTAATGAGGGGTATTTTGGTTCTTTCCTATGTTTTATCAGTGAAGTGTGGTCATTTTGGGGCTAAAATCTATCCTATCTAAGGAACCTAAGCCTTCTCAAGTCCCTCAATCTCTCACATTAACCCCCTACACAAAACCCTTTCCTCTCAAGATTTCTTTCAAGGTTTCATCCTTCACCAAGATGATTTCTAGGTTCCTCAAGATCAAGTTCTCCTTTGAATATCATGTTAAATTCACCAAGGTATGTGGGTCTTTATCCATGGGTTCTTTCATCCATAGATCCCAAAACTCTTTTCAACTAAAGCTCTTGATTTCAAGTAAGATTTTCCTATGGGTTGTTCTAAATTTTAATTAATAGCGTGAATCATGATTTAACTAATGATTATTGATCTATTTTGATGAAATATAATTTCAAATGCATAGATTGAAAGTTGGCAAGTATTTTCTCTACTTAGTTTCTTAAAGGTTCTTGAGATTAATGGTGATTTGTTTAAAGCATGATTTTAATTGATGAATTTCATAGTGTTTGTGCATAATCTCATTTACATTCATTTTTGAAGACTTGAAGTTGTTATACCCCATACCTTTGTTCTTTGGAATGCTTTCTTAAGATTGTTGAAAGGTCCCATGTGATCAATATTAATTCTAATGTTATCAAATAACTCTAAGGGAGGATGTGATGCCCCATAGTAGTGAAGGTTGGAAATAGAGTTATAAGGATTGGAAGGGAGTTGGAGGCCAAGTAATGAGTTGTAGGACTCGATCTACTTGTGTAAGCTACCAACTTGGACGTCTTACATAACTAAGCTACTTGAGTACACGTCGAGCTTAAGTAACAAGAATTACAGAGGTTCTTAAAGTGAGACAAGATTACGAACCCATGGAAGAGGCAAAAGGAGGCATAGCACCTACTCGGAAGCAAGCAGGTGATGCACCTACTCGGAAGCAAGCAGGTGATGCACCTACTCAGAAGCAAGCAGGTGATGCACCTACTTGGGGTGGTTCCCACATGACCACGTGGCAGCATGGGATTGGTTGCATGAGGTAACGTGGCTGCCTAAGTTTGTGACATATGTCACCCTTAGGGATTGACATGTGTCACTCTCCAAAAGGGTGAATATATATGTATGGATGACTAAGACTTCATTTGTTCATCTTTACAACTTAGAAAAATAAGAGAGAGTTGAGAGAAAAAGTTGAAGAGCAAGAGAGAAGGGCTACGGGTTGCTTCAAGGAAAAAGGTAAGGCCTGATTTCATTCCGTAAATTAATTATTTAAGGTATCCTATGGTGATATGATGGTGTTTAACAACATAAAATTTATAGTCGGGGTTTCGAAGAGGTACTCATTCTTGTCAACAAACCCATTTTTGGAATGGGACTATTATTAGTAATACTAGTATAACTCCTTGTGTAAAGTTTCGTTTCTAGTATTCAAGATGTTTTGGAAAGATATTTCACAGGGATATAACTTTCATTTGGACTCTAAAACCCAGTTGTACTTTTACCTACTCGAAAAAGGATGATAAAGTATAGGTGAGGTGCTGCCCAGATTTCATTTTAGAAATCCTACACGGGCTGCTGTTGGTATTTTGGGCATATCCTTTTGTACGGAATTGTTGTAAGGATGATTCAAAATTATATGTGACCCTAATACACATGTATATAACTTTCATTCATTCCACAAAGCATGTTTCTCCCAATTACCCCTTCAAAACTAAGCAATAATACAAGACAGTAGGTTGTTCAGAATTCACATTTTGATAGTTTTGAGCAAGTTGTTTGGGGGTTTGTATTGTGTAATGTTGAAGTGAATTACTTGTATGTATGCTGCTTGTTGTTGTTGTTGGTTGGATGTAGTTATTAGGAGTATAATTGGAAATTCGGATAGGGCATATTATAGGAGAGATGCTGCCCAATTTCCGTTAACTCCTTAACTAGTTAAGGAACTAGTCGAGAAGGCGAACAAGGCGTTGAGTTCTATGAATACTCATGTGTACCTAAGGTGATTGAAGGCCAAGGTTTATTGATACTTGAATTGATTCCATGTTAACTAGGTTTGGAGGGCAACGACGTGAACATGGTTAAGAGAAGTCCATAAGAGGTATGTAAAGCCTGTCTCTCTTTTCTTTTGGGCATGTCTTAGATTTAAGTGGAAAATGATATGTGTATAAAGCCTGGGGTAATTCTATTCATGAGCTCTGAACATGATTCATGATTCATAATTCGTGTTCACTGTTGAATGTTAAGACTCTTAAAGTAGTTAAGCTTCCATTCCTCAAGTCTTCTATATGCTGAAAAGTAATGTATGTAAAGTTATTCTTCTTCTCTTTTGGCATGACTTAGATGTAAGTATTAGGTATATAAAGTTTGAAGTTACTCCACTCTTAAAACTCTGAGTGTGAGTTAAGGATCTTGTTCACTTCCTACTGATTAGAACTCTTGTAATAAGTTGAGTCATTACTTTTCAAATCTTCCATGTGATAGGAAGTGGTACATGTAAAGCTTGTCTTTTCCTACTTCTAGAAAGACTAGACTATAGCTACTATAGAACATGGATTTAGATATAGACCTATTTATAGATTTTAGATATAACTCATGACTTGTACCCACTTTTGAATGATAAGGTCCTTGAAGTAGTTGAACTACGATCCTTGAGCCTCCTATAGGTTGAATAGTATTGTGATGTGTAAGCTCCTATACCTAGGAGCTCTTGAACATGCTTTATGCTATTATCTAAGGGATGTTTGATATGTTATAGTGTTTTTTTTTTCGGGAACAGAACCTACACTAGGCTCCCACCTCTCGTGCATAGTCAGGGGTTGAGCAGCACCCCCAAGCCTTAACATATATAAAAAACATAAAAATACACAGAGGGGGACATAAACCTTACCTCCAACCTTAAGATGGTTCATAAGTCGGCTAACCTACTAAGGTTGGCCAACTCATTCCCGATACTAGATGGTAAGCGATAAACCTATGAGAGAACTCCTTTTGATACAATGCGACTAAGAAAACGTAAATGTGGGAGACTCTCCCCTTCCATGTAAATATAAAAAAGTAACCTATACTAGTCCTATTCAACTAAGCTATATTAGAAACATAGCTAAATCGAATTAGAGCAAGTATACGAAACTTTCGATTTCTATGGATCGAGAGCGGTCGTGTAATTGTTGTCCTTCTTAGGTTTCTCGTATCAAGTTTGTCTATGAGATGTGAGTACCTTATGTAAGGAAAGTAGATAATGTCATGTTACTACAAGTTTGGATATGAAAATTATATACCTCATTAGGAGAAATTAAGCCATCTAAATAAGGTCGCTCGAGTAACATCTCCGATTATCCATTCGAGCCTCAACTTCTTGGGTTCTCCAATTGTTGGAATTACTGCAAGTATGCAACAGGTGGAAGTCATTTTTGATATTGCAAGTTATATGTTGAAGCTGATGTTGCTGTATATTGCTTCTGGAAGCAGCTGCTGCTGTAGTACAAACAATCCATAATGTTGGTGCAATGTGTATAATGCATGCTTTTGAGTATTTGTTGCTTTTGGCATCTACTGTTGCAAACTCCTGTACCTGCATAAATAAATAAATAGCCACACACAAAAACTTGTAGGTGTTTGTTATATGTTGCAGGCTGCTGGGATTGTTATTGGAATATATTATTATTGGATGTTGCTTGCAAGATGAAAGTGTTGCACATGGAGGAATCTGTATCTTTGTAGCATTCTTGCTTCTCCAATCCAAGTTCCAACATGTTAAGTGTTTTACCTTGCCATTGATGTACCAAAAACCAACAAAATTGGGTCTTCAGCCACTTTGCATGTACCTGTACAGCCAGGAACAAGAAGAGAAAGGGGTAAACACTACTTTATGCCTTATCTCTAGTAGTAGTATGGTTATTGTAGGAGGAAAATAAATAGGGGAGATTCTCCCCTTTATAATGGTCCTAACTATAGAGCCTTCCAAGTAGTTATAACTCAGCATAGAGATATCCATTTTAAAGATTAAGTTAGAACGATAAGGATGGTGAGGTCAAGGTGGTTTCTTAATCCTTTTGAGTCTTCTTCTCCTCAAGTCGGCCATTTCCAGTTTGTCTAGTGCAAAGTAAGCTCTTGATTCTTTAGGGAGTTCTTGCTTAGTGAAGTAAATTTATGGGGCAGAGCACTTATGGCTATGTTTAGACAAAACATCAGCTGTAAAATTGGCCTCTCTATAGATGTGGTTGCATTGGAAAGCTTGGAATTGGTGGTTGATTTCCTACAGCTTCTGTAATTGCTCCTTATCAGACCATAGAGGTTTAGCAAGTTGTTTTATCCATATAATAAGTATCTCTAAGTTATTTTCTAGGATGACATCTGTATATCCCAAATGAAGGCACCAAGATAAGCCAAAGATGGTTGCCAGCACCTCAGAGTGGTTGTGTGTGCCTTCTTCAAAGGAAACTAAAAAGCAAAGAGAAGATCACCTTGAGAGTTCCTTAACAGTCCTTCCCCCTATTTTCCCAAGATTATGGAGTGTACTACCATCAGTGTTCAGCTTCACCATGTGAGCTGAAGGTTTTTCCAGTAGATAATGTTAACCTTGAGCTCAGAAGTGCATTTGTCCATAAGAAGGACCAGTTCCTCCAACTAGTAGGCCAACTGATGTAAGGGTAAGTAATTCTCAGTAAGTTGGAGGTGTCTTTTGAGACTGAGTATATCACTCCAGCTAAGTTAGATTGTTTGGCTCTATATTTGACAGTACATCTATTCTTCCAAAGGTTCCAACATATGAATATGGAGATGCATTGGATGATAAGCTTATGCACATATTTTTGTATTTGGTCGACCACCATCTAAATATCAAGTTTCTAGGAGGTGTGTATTCCTTGCTAATCCCCATAAAATCTGCAAATAGGCTCCATGTCTTCCTTGCAAAGTGTCTAGATACAAAAACATGGTCATTGGTGTCCTAGCTAGGTCTATAGCAGCAATAACATTGGTTAGGGGTTTGTCCAAAGCTGCTAAGCTTTTCATTGGTTGGTAGCTTCCCTTTAATTGATCTCCACAGTAGAAAAGAGCATTTGAAGGGTATATGTTTGTGCCAAATTTGAGAGTTGATATTTGTCTTGTTCCTTTAGTCTCTGATAAGTTCCCATGCAGAGGAGCAAGTAAATTCTCCACTGCTATTTGGTTTCCAAAAGGGTTGATCAGGCTGCTGAGGGTGGTAATTGATGTGTCTACCCAGGATGATAGGAATAAGATCAGGAGGGGCTTCATAAGTGATTAACTATGCATTCCATTAGCCATTAATGAGGAAAGAATACACCTTAGTGTTGGTCAGCCTACTACTGATAGACCTGAAGTTTGCTAAGGGACCAACACCTAACCAATTATCACACCAAAAGAGGCATGAACCAGATTGAAGTTGCCATTAGATATGAGGTTCAAGGGTGTGCTTGTTTTTCATCAGGTGCTTCCAGATCTGAGATTGTCCAGTATGCCATTTTTTGGTGATGGGGTTGGACCTTTGACAGTACTTGGATTTAAGAAATTCACTCCATAAAGTGTTCTTGGTTCTAAAGATCCACCATTATTTTTATTGGAAAGACTTGGCCACATCAGAGATTTGTCTCACACCAATACCTCCTTCATTATAGGGATAACTAAGGTTCTTCTAGGAAATATGTTACTGAGTTTTACATGCACATATATGCATTATGATATATATATGGATAGGGCCAAATGTACCTCAACACATTTTGCTATGTAAGGATCGGGCTGTACGTTCCATGGTATATTGTGCTATTTATAGATCAGGACATCGTACCTCGGCATTGTAACATGATATACGGATCAGGCCGTTGTTCCTTGGCATTTTTATAAGATATGTGGATTGGGCCGTTGTTCCTCGGTGTGCACTTTGTATATAAATAGATCGGGTTGTACATTGCACAACGCTAATAGTATATATGTTCTTATAATAACAAAAGGATGTAGTTATTACACAAGTCCCCGAACGGGCTAAATACAGTACATGATGATAGCATGTATGCCTTTATTTTATAAAATGCAGGTACGGTAGATGGCTAAATGTTATACTTGCCCCCTGCATCCCTATTTCAGATGTTGTCTCAGTTATGATATTTTATGCTTTATATACTCTGTACATATATCGTATTGAGCCCCTTTTCTCGGGGGACTGGGTTTTATGCCCGTAGGTACAGATGATTATTTCAGGGATCCGCCAGCTTAGGATTTCCACTCAGCTATGTCGGAAGTGCTCCACTGTTCTAGAGCCTAGATTTTGGTGCTGACCTCCTAATGTATATATTTGTTTATTTAGGGGTACGGCGGGGGCCCTGTCCTGCCATATGTTACTGTTAATATTCTTAGAGGTCTGTAGACATGTGTATGGGTTATATGTGTAAGTTCTGTTTAGTTATATCTACGTGATGTATTATAAATATCAAGATACTATGGCAGCCTTGTCGGCTTGCATGCCCTTTCATGACAAGATACAAATGAAAAAGGCTATAAGTATATGAAAATGTTATGACCCACTAGGGTTCTTATGTATAGTTCGTATATTGATTGTTACATCTGATAATTAAGTATACAGGGGTCCAAGTCGGACCCCAGTCGTGGCCTATGGGGTTGGGTCATGACAGAAGTGACTTGAACCCACCTAGTTTTACTCTATTTTCACTAAAGCAAGACTTGAAGGTTATGGGCTCCAATTAAATGTTTAGGAAAGTTAATGACTATGATTATGAGAATCTTTTCAATGAAAGAATTAATTTTGGTGAAGGGATTTCTCACCTATGCTAATGGATTCTTTATGTAATAAGGACAATTCTTGCAAACTTGAATCACTAAAGGTTTTAAGGAGCTATTCTACCAAATGATGATTTGATGTCTTAAAATATATATATGTTTATGTTACTATGATATACTATTTCATGGGATTTGATCATTTAGTACCGAATGGGCTTGAGGTGGAGTTCAGCAAGGCAATTTTAGTAGCAACCTCATATTTCATTAACTATGTGCTACCATAGGAGCCCTTGTAGGCTAGGCTAGTGGATCCACAAATCACCATTAATTGTTAAAGAAATGAATATTGATGGAGTTCTACCTTGACAAGTAGTCTCCCCTCTTCCATTGTGGGGTTATGTTGGATTCCATGCTAGAGCTCACATGGTTGTCGGTTATAGTCATCTTCCCACATATGTATGATTTAAATGCTATCTACTTGATTAATCATGCATTCACTCACTTATGTACTTTACTTATAAATATCTTAATGTTTTTCTATTATATTGCATGCCTACATACATAGTACTTTCAAAGTACTAACATATACTTTCTCCTACATGTTATCACCATGTAGGGATTGGTGTAGCTCCTTGTTCTCCTCCACGTGGCTAGTTAAAATTTTATTTGAAGGCTATTTTTAGTGATTTTCCATGTTTCAGAAACAATACTCATTTATATTTTTAGCTTATGATATGTTGAGATATTTATACACTATGGAATTTCATTCTATTTTGATTGAGAGTGAGCTAGGAACTTGTCTTATCCCCCGCCAAATCTAAAAGCTAGAGGTATTGTTAGACATATGTAGGTTGAAATTTGACTATTATAGTCCTTATTATGATGTTTCTCACTTATCCCCACTTTCCCCTTTTATTTCCTCTTATTATTGATTCTCATTATCGATGAAAGGCTAAATAAATGCTAAAAGGCTTTGGTGAGGTACCTTTGGATTCCTCATTCACCGTGTCACGTCTAGACCCTAGGATTGGGTCGAGACAAACTTTATATCAAAGACCAAGGTTTTGAATGGTCCTCAAAGTCCAACAAACCACATCGAATATGGTCTGTTTCATAGTTGTGAAGCGCGCCATAATTATGAATAGGAGACTATGAAGCATTTAGTAAACTTTTCCTTCTTTCATGATTCATGTCATGCCTTAGAGTTGTCCTAAGACTTCCCTTTTCTAAATAATTGTTTCATGTTCTCTAGATAATTCCTCGAAGAAGAGTACCTCCACCTAAAGAAATGGATGCTATCGAGGACCAAGTTCATCCAGATTCCAAGGATCCAATTCAAAGAGGGTTTGATGCTAATGATGAACAAGTCCCTAATGATCCTCTAGCCGAACAAGTGACTAATGTAGAATTTTGTGATGCCATACTGTTATTGGCTTGAATTATGACTACTAAATTAAATCAACAAAAGGTGACTTCTATGAATGCGAGTGGTAAGAAAAGGAAATGGTTGAGCCAATTAAATGCTATGAGGGGGAAAGACTTTAACCAGCGGAGGATATCAAAAGGAGAAACATCTGGATTGAATTTGAGGAAGAGTGATGGGAAGTAGAGGCCTTAACCCTCATGCTACTGGTGTTGTAAGAACCATTTAGGAGAGTGCCTAGTCGGTACACATAGTTTCTATATTTGTGGCGAGTGTGGACATAAGAAGAGAAACTGTCCGGTGGCTACCAGAAAGGGAAGGGAGATAGCTTGGGCTGCTTCATCTAGTAAGTTAAAGATCTTTGATTGTGATATGTATGTCCTATTAGATCTAGGTGCCAATTTTTTGTTTGTTACTTCATTCCTTGCTAATACATTTGATGTGTTACCCAAAATGTTATTAGAACCCTATTTGATGTCGACCACCATTGGTTAGACAGTTTTTGCTAGAAAGGTCTATAAGGGTTGCCCCATGTCTATGTTGCACAAAGTTACTCTGTGTGATCTCATTGATCTTGACATGGTATATCTTAATGTTATTCTTGGAATAGATTAGTTGCATGCGTCTTATGCTTCTGTAGATTGTAGAACTCGTAGAGTCAAGTTTCAATTCCGAAGTGAGTCTATTCTTGAATGGATGGGTCATGATTCAGTAGTTAAGGATAGATTCATTTCTTTTCTTAAGGACCAAAAGGTGATTGCTAAGGGTTGCATTGTGAGGGTTAGAGATTTCAACACAAAAATTCCTTGTCTTGATTCAGTTCCCGTGGTTAATGAGTTTCCCAATATTTTTATCGATGACCTCTCCGGTGTCCCTCCCAAAAGAAAAGTTGATTTTGGTATCGATCATTTTCATGACCCATCCCAGGGCCTAGTCGTAATAAGGAAATCAAAACCCTGAAGTGCATAAATTTACATAAGAAGAGTCTAAAACATGGTCATAAAAGAAGAGTAAACTTGACTATATAGACTCCATATCATAGGTCCAATAGTGCCTATACTCCATAAGGTGGTCAAGGACTATGAAATGTCCCTAGATCACCCTCAATCATATATGAAATAAAAATCTTTAAAAGAAAAAAATCATAACTAGTCCTCAATAGATGAGGACTCACCAAAATTCCGCCAATAGATAATGAAAGCTCGACTAGCCACATGTGGGAATGTGATCCTCAACCCCTACATAATGAGACAATGTAGGAAATAATATGTGTTATTATGTTTGAATGTACTAAGTATGACGACATGATATGTAATATAAATCATAACATGCAATGATCAATCAACGTACATGATAAGAGAGAATGAGTAAACTCATGAGAAAACCATAATGATCAAAGCATTTAAAAAGGACATATGAGATTATAAGAGAACATAAGGAAAGTGTACATATGCGTGGGATAGAACCATAAATGACAATAAGAATATGCGAGCTATAACATGGAATCCCGATGTCTCCACATATAACAGAAGAAAGAGGAACCTACTTGTCAAGGTAGACTCTACCCCACTAAACAGGTCATGTATATATGCTATGTGTGGATCCACTAGCTAAGCCATGAAGGCAACCTACGATAGCACGTAGTTTAAGAGACTTGAGGCTCCTGTTAAGGCTTTTGGTAGGGCCCCCACCTCAAGTCCGCTCGATGCTAAGTTAAATCCCATGGAATACATAACATAGTAATCATACTTAGCATATTCTATATACTTGTTCATAAACTTAATAATCCACAGAGTAGCTCATTTTCATGTCATACTTGCAATGTGAGTATACGCCTTCCAACATTATAATATCATACTTGCATAATTCATGTCATTAGGTTCCTAGGTCATAACACAGGGCCCTAAGTCACCTCTCTTCATAACTTGAACATAATTGTAATCCCTGATCATAATTCATACTTGAATTTGGATTAGAACTCATACATATAGTCAATTTGAATGAAAACCACGATAATACCTTGAAATCATTGAATTCACAATCACACTTCATAATATCATCATTGAAATTAACTTCATGCATGGGCATTCATAATTCAACTTCAAATTATGTAATTCATGTAGAAATATAAATACAATGATATTTATAATGATTAAAAACATAATTAAAATAGTCCAATACAATTCATAAAACTAGGGTTATAAATCCAATTGAAATTCATGAAATTTTTAGTGAAAACCTTGAGACTCCATGGGTGAAAGGGGCCCATGATCAATCCCTACATACGTTGAATGAATTTGAATTAGTAATTGAGAAAGGAGACTTGTTCTTGAAGAAACCCTACCCAAACTTGATGAAAAAGATGAACTCTTGAAGGAACCTTAAGAGAAAAGTCTTAAGGTTGTTTGGGAGTTAATGAGGGAATTAAATAGACTTAGTTCTATTTAGGATAAATTTTGTAATAAATTTAGTCCTAAAAACGTCCATATACATTAATGAAATAATAGAGAATAAATCGAATTACCCTTCATTTAACCATAACTAGGACTCACCACAGAGGGCCCATCATGGTCTGTGATGCTCATCATGGCCTGTGGTGGTGTCTATGATGTTATACTTGGACTTAAAAAATATAGGATTGTAGGAGAAGAGTTTCAGGATTTCCTCCACGGAGACCTTCATGGTCTATAGAGATCATCACGATTAGTGAAGCATGGGCGTGGTGCAGGAACATCAAGGGGGTCTGTAGGAGCGACCACCACGGAACCCACAATGGTCCATGAAGGGCTACATAACCTATGGTGGTGAGGCGTGGACCCTACCTTGGGATCATTTTCTGAGGTTTCAGGCCGAGGGGTCACCACAGAGGGCATCATAACCTGTGTGCTCACCACGATCCGTGGTCCCTAGTCATAATCCCTTCTAGCAAGACTCACTTTTAGAACCACCACCGCGGTGTCTTACCACGAGGCATGGTGCAGACCACGACCCGTGATGGCCTTCATGGTCATCATCTAGTGCTAAAAGCTGCACTTTTCTAAGTTTTCATCTTTTGATCCTTATTTTCCGGCTTTCCAACTTCTGAGGTCTTACAATATCTCCCCCTTAGGAACATTCGTCCTCGAATGGGATTCTAACTAGCATGAATAGAATAGAAAAAGAACATAACAATCCAATATGAATGCAAAACATCTCGATAATGCAAAAAACATGAAATCTTTAATCTCAACCTATAACATGACTTTAAAATTCATTTAATGAACATGAATGTATATGAAACCATGAGAACAACTGAAACATATGATTTGGGATTATTTGATCATGAAGGAACCGAATACCTCAGCTAGGCATAGAAGGAAAGCGATGAGGATATCGGGACATCATATCAATTTCGGTTTTCCATATAGCAGCCTCAACCTCTTGATTCCTCCATAACACTTTAATTGAAGCTATTTCTTTATTTCTTAACTTTTAACTTGCCAGTCCAAGATCTCAACCGGAACCTCTTCATAAGACTCTCTTCACTCTCAGTATGGTCTAATGGAACAACGGAATTAGGATCACCAACAAACTTCCTAAACAATGACACATGGAACATCGGATGCACTGATGCCAAATCTGAAGACAAATCAACTCATAAGCCACATTACTAATATGCCTCAAAATATGATACGGGCCAACATAGCGGGGACTTAGCTTTCCTTTCTTACCAAAACATATCACACCGTTTATTTGTGAAAGTTTCAAGCAAACTCAATCATTAACTTAAAATTCAAGTTCCCTTCTCATTACATATGAATAGGACTTTTGTCGGCTTTGGGATATTTTCAATATATCCCTAATGAGTCTAACTTTCTCCATAGCCTCAAATACCAACTCAGGTCCTATCAAAGCAACTGGACCTAAATCACATCACCAGATAGGGGATCTACACTGCCTATTATACAAAGCTTCAAATAAAGCCATTTTAATGTTGAGTGATAACTGTTATTATAAGCAAACTCTATCAATGACAAATAGTCATCCTAATTTCCTTTAAAATTAATCACATATTCTCTAAACATATCTTTCAAGGTCTGAATGGTAGGATCAACCTCACCATCGTTTGTAGGTGAAAAGCTGTAATAAGTTTCACTTGGGTACCAAGACCCTTTTGGAAGGATCTCCAAACCTAGGATGTAAATTGAGTTCCTCAATCCAAAAATATGGATAATGGGACACCATGAAACTTAACCAACTCTTGAATATACAACCTAGCATAGCCCTCGGCTGAGTATGAAGTCTTAATTAGGAGAAAAGGAGCTGACTTAGTCATTCGGTCAATAATCACCCAAATAGAATCATGTTGATTACGAGTATAAGGTAAACCTATAATAAAGTTCATGTTTAGGGCTTCTCACTTGCAAGTAGGAATCTCAATGTCTTGAGCCAAACCTCCCATCTTGTGATGCTCAACTTTCACTTATTGACAATTTGGACACTTAGCCACAAATTCTGCAATATCCCTTTTTATGCCATTACACCAATATATTTCTTTCAAATATCGATACATTTTTATGGAACTAGGATGAATAAAATAACGCAAACTATGAGCCTCAAAGAATATCATTTATTGCAAACCACCACATCGAGAACACATAATCGACCTTGATATCTCAAAACGCTATATCCTCCTTGGGAGAAAGCCTCAATGGATTTTTTGGCAATCGCTTTCTTCGATTCAATCCAAGCGGGATCATTATCTTATTTTGCCTTTACATCCGCCACAAGAGATGATTCAGAACCATTTTGCACAATAATACCACCATCCTTGGAATCAACCAACTGGACACCCAAACGGGGTAATCAATACACATCCTAAACTAGCTCTTTCTTCTCATCCTCAATATGAGCAACACTGTTCATAGACAATCTACTAAGAGCATCGGCAACCATATTTGCCGTATCCAGATGGTATAGCCACTTATGTCATAATCCTTCAACAACTCAAGCCATCTCCTTTGTCAAAGGTTCAAGTACTTTTAAGTGAACTCATATGGGAAACTCTTGTGGTCGGTGACAAAATCCATATGGACACAATAAAGATAGTGTCTCCATAACTTTAAAGAAAAAACAACCGCCACCAACTCCAAGTCATGAGTTGAGTAATTCTTCTCATGTGCCTTGAGTTTCCTTGAAGCGTCAGCTACCACTTTACCTTTTTATAGCAGCACACAACCAAGACCAACACGTGAAATATCAAAATACACAACATACCCATCGGAACCTTTTGTTAATGTGTACATCAGAGGGGAGGTAAGTCTACCCTTCAACTATTGAAAGATTTTCTCGTATGATTCGGACCATTGAAATTTCACCTTCTTTTGAGTCAAAGTAGTAAAAGGTGATGCAATTGAAGAGAAACCTTCCACAAATAGTCTATAATAATCGGCAAAGCCTAAGAAACTTCGAATATTCCAAGGATTCAATGGTCTAGGCCAATTCTTATTTGCCTTGGTCTTCTTTGGATCAACCATAATTCCTTCTCTAGAAATAATATGACCAAGGAACGCATTAGACCTTAACCAAATTTTATATTTTCTAAACTTTACATACAACTGATGATCCTTGAGAATTTGTAACATAATCCTCGAATGATCAGCATGCTCTTCCTCACTTTGAGAATAGATCAAAATATCATCAATGAAGACAAACATGAATATATCCAAATATTGCTTGAACGCCCTGTTCATCAAATTCATAAAATCTGAAGGGGCATTCATTAGTCCAAAAGACATAACCAAGAATTCAAAGTGACCATAACCAATTCTAAAGGCCATCTTTGGATTGTCACACTCCCTCACTCGGAGTTGATGATAACCTAATCGAAGATCAATCTTTAAAAAGTAACTTCTTCCTTGCAATTGGTCAAATAATTCATCTATCTACGTCATTGGTTTCTCTTCCTGGTGACCTTATTCAATTAACGATAATCTATACAAATTTGGAGTGACCCATCCTTCTGCCTAACAAACAGCATGGGAACACACAATGGTAAAATACTTGGCCTTATAAAACCCTTATATAATAAATACTTCATTTGATCTTTTAAATCCTTAATTTCCGTTAGAGCCATACAGTAGGGAGGAATAAAAGTAGGTTGAGTATTTGGAAAGAGATCTATGCCAAAGTGAATTTTTCTTTAGGGAAGAACACTGGGCAAGAGTAGAAGTTTCAGAATCAACATCCCTAACCCGCACTAAGTGATAGATGCACACTTTGGAAATCAATTTCCCGGCCTTAAAACATGAAATGAATCGATCCTTAATCACCGAATTTGTTACACCCCATACTTTTATACCTTGGAGTGCGTTCTTAAGTTTCTTGAAAGGATCTTAAGCTTCTTAAGAATTACCATGTGAGATGGGTAATCTATAACTCTATCAAACAACTCTAAGGAAAAAGAGAATGTGATACCCCATAGTAGAGAAGATTGAAAATAGAGTAATAAGAATTTAGAAGAAGTTGGAGACCGAATAATGAGTCGTAAGACTCGACTTATTTATGTAAGATACCAACTTGGAAATCTTACATACTTAAGCTAATTGAGTACATACCAAGCTTACGTAGCAAGAATTACATAGGTTCATAAAGTAAGACGAGATTATGAACCCATGAGGGAGAAAAGAGAGTGCCACTGGCAGCATGAGAGAGTGCCACATGGAAAAAACTGAAACAAGGGTGGTGGACCCCCCCACATGCCATATGGCAGCCCGTGATTAGAGGAAGGGGTGTGTTGGCCCAATGAGGGCTTTACAGGTGTCACCACTTAGGGCTTGACATGTGTCACCACTTAGGGGATGACATGTGTCCCCTCCTAAAGTGATATATATATATATATATATATATTTAGGGCATCCTGGTGCACTAAAGCTTTCGTTATGCACAGGCTCCAAGGAAGGGCCCGACCATAAGGGTCTATTGTACGCAGCCTTACCTTGCATTTCTGCCAGAGGCTGTTTCCAAGACTTGAACCCGTGACTTCCTGGTCACATGGCAGCAAATTTACTATACATATATATATATATATGTATATATATATATATATATATATAATTTATGACTTTAAGTTCATCTTTATTTTATAAGTCATCTTAAGAAAAACTTAAGCTAGAGAGAAGAAAGACCTACAGTTTTAGAAGGAGAAAAAGGTAAGTTCTCTAATTTCGTTCTGTGAATTAATTATATGGGGTATACCACGAAGGTATTAAGTTGTTATTAATATAAATTTATTGTTTGGAGCATCCCCAAATGGACAACAAACAGCCACGAAGTTTCAGTCGCTCTAGAAGAACTTCTGAGGTAAGTTTTGGCGAGTTTTGGGCAAAGTAAGGCTCTCCCTTTCAAATTGAAGTTTATGATGTTTTATGGGATATATTACATATCTTAAGTGAGTCTGGAAGTGGAAAAAGTGTATAAGGATGCTTGACGTTAGAAATAAACTAAATTGAAGTCGTAGTAGATAAATTGATGTCGAGTAGTGTGTTGTTGTTGTGGTGCTGCAGGTTGGGGTTGGTTTAATTGAGTGTTTAAGGGATAGAAATTACTCAAAATAGGGTGTGGGTGCTTGTTGTTGGTATAGTTGTTGATATTTTGGCCAAGTTGAAATCTCAGGGATATTGAAGTTATAGGGAAGATGCTGCCCAATTTTCGGTAACTTCGAAGCTAGTAATAAGCTAGTTAAGGGAAATGGATAAGGAAATGATTCCTATGGATATGTGGATATAGATTTGGAAATTGGAAAGTAAAAGTTTATTAATCTTATTATTACTCTTATGTTAAATAGGTTCAAAAGACGACGAGGCTAACGTGGGTGAGAGTAATCCATAAGAGGTATGTAAAGCTAACCGTCATTTCTCTTGGCATGTCATTGGCATAAGTATGTAAAGCTTATCCTTTCTCTTCTTTTGGCATGTGTTGATATAAGTACCACATGATGCAAGTTGGGGAGTATCCCATCCATAAAGCTCCAAGAAAGATTTATGAGTCTTACCAACTTCCTAATGTTAGAACTTCCATAATAATGGAGCTACAGCTCTCAAGCCTTCTATATGATGGAGGGTAGTAAGTCTGTGAAGCTAACCCCTTTTTCTTGGTATGTCTTAGCACAAGTATGAGATATGTATGAAATTTGGGAGTAATTCTATTCTTAAAACTCCAAGTATAGTCCATAAGTTTTATTCACTTCTCGATGGTAGAACTCCTATACTAGTTGAGTTATTGCCTCTCAAGGCTTCTATGTGATGGAAAGTAGTAAGTACGTAAACTATCCTCTCTTCTCGTTTGGCATATCCTAAAAGTAAGTGATATGTATACAAGCTAGGGTAATCTTATTCTTAAGTTCCGAATAGGATTCTTGTCTCTTACTCATTTTCTGATGTTAATGCTCTTATGGTAGTTTAGATACTACCCTCGAGCCTTCTGTATGTAAAATAGGAATTGGCATGTGGAAGTCCATATGCTCACAGACGCTATAGTGACTCATGTCCTTACTTTGATAAGATCCTATTCCTAAGGACTCTATGACGACCAATGCCTCTGATTTCATAAGCCGTTTGGCATTACTTGATAAATTCCTATGATTTTTGAGACTCTAGTTGATACAACCCCTAATGACACTTTGAGGGTACTTAGGCAAAAGATTGTCTAGTATGATCATTTTTTCGAGTCTCAGATGATAATAGGATGATTATAACACCGAGTCCCATAAAGGGCAGGTATGGTATATGATGATTATGACACTGAGTCCCATAAAGGGCCAGGTATGGTATATGATGATATGATTACACTAATTTCCATAAAGGGCCAGTACAGTATATGATGATATGATGACACCAAGTCCTATAAAGGACCGAGTACGGTATATAATAATGTAATAACACCGAGTCCCATGACGGGTTGGGTATAGTATCTATATGCCATGATATATTATGATGATGTGGATCGGACCGAACGTTCCTCGGCATTACTATATGATATCTGGATCGGGCCGAACATTCCTCGGCATTACTATATGATAAATAGGATCAGGCCATACGTTCCTCGACATTATTATATGATATAGCACTAATAGCATATAGATGCTTATGATAACAGAGTGATGTAGTTGTTATACCGGGTTCCCCGAATAGGCCGAGTATAGTACGTGATGATAGTATGTATGAATTTATATTATAAGCTACAGGTACAGTAAATGATTAGATGTCATACTTGCCCCTGCATCCCTACGCCAACTGTAATCTCCTTATGATGTCTATGCCTTACATACTTAGTACATATATCATACTGACCCCCTCTTTCTCGGTGGGGCTGCATTCATGCCCGCAGGTACAGATACATACTTTGGGGATCTGTTAGTGTAGGAGTTCCACTCAGCAATTTAGAAGCACTCCATAGTGCCGGAGCCTAGTTTTGGTATTAACATTCAATGTATATATTTATTTGTCCACGGGTACGGTAGGGGCCCTGCCCCTCCTTATGTTACTATTCTTACTCTTAGTGGTTTGTGGACTTATATGTGGGTTGTGTATGAGTTGTATATGTATGTATGTACCATGGTGCCTATGATAAGCCTCACCGGCTTATATGTTTTCCTGCTTGTTGATGTGCTGTAACTTAAATAGGGGATAGATTTACTTACAGATAGTAAGGATATATGCGAGTGCCCAGTTCGGGCATCCGTCATCGCCTAAGGGGTTGGTTCGTGACAAAAGTAGTATTAGAGCAATTTGGTCCTCGGAATATCTATAGATCGTATCTAGTAGAGTCCTGTTTATCGGTGTGTTGTGTACCATATCTATAAACAGGGGGCTACAAGGCATTTAGGATATTATCTTTCTTTCTTGTCTTAGATCGAGCGATAAAGCCCAGCCATAGGAAATGAAATTCCTTTTTTTCTAACCTTTTATTTCAGCTGAAGAACGACATCGATAGAAGAAAGTGATGGATGATATTGGAAGCTACACAATATACATGTAAGTAATGGTATAAAAGAGGCATGCTAGATAAGGTAAGAAGATTGAAATATAATTGAAATGTAAAGTTGAAAATTAAAGGGAAAAGTAGACAAGAAAGTGTAACGGGTGCAGTTCGAGTTGGACATACGAGGTAAGTCCATCATTTTATATTATGGTTGATATTGGGCACCCTGTGTGACTGTGATATGAATATATATATATGATGGCTCTATGAGGCATTATGGCTATGATATGATATGGATGTATATATATATGTTGGTCGTGTGAGGCATTATTGGTATTTTCTGCGTGCAGGTTTGAGATAGTAAGAAATATAGAGGAAACTCTGCCCAAATTTTCTTAGAAATAAAAAAGAGAATAAGATACAGGGCTGTAGTATGTCTTAAAAGGTTGTGCCTACAATAATGATGAGATTTGGCTAACCACGAGTATGGCTAACCTCGAGAAATAAGTTAATTGCTGAATTGATGACAATAGAAACTAGGAGGTCGATATTAATATGGTAAACAAAAGTTGGAAAGGACTTGTCACCCTAGAGAGATAATTTAGAAAAGAGATATCCGTACTTGTTCCTTATATCCAAAGGTAGTCTAAACTCTTAAGAGGATTAGAAGACAACGGTTATAGAAAAATCCCAAAAATCCTCGTAAAACCCTATAAGACGGGTTAAAATTCGAGGATAAATGTTCTAAAGGGGGGAAGAATGTTACACCCTGTACTTTTGTACCTTGGAATGCGTTCTTAAGTTTCTTGAAAGGATCTTAAGCTTTATAAGAGTTACCATGTGAGACGAGTAATCTATAATGCTATCAAACAACTCTAAGGGAATGGAGAATGCGATACCCTATAGTAGAGAAGATTGGAAATAGAGTTATAAGAATTCGGAAGAAGTTGGAGACCGAATAATGAGTTGTAGGACTCAACTTATTTACGTAAGCTACCAACTTGGAAATCTTACATACTTAAGCTACTTGAGTACATACCAAGCTTACATTATAAGGATTACATAGATTCGTAAAGTAAGACGAGATTATGAATCCACGAGGGGGAAAAGAGAGTGCCACATGGTAGCATGAGAGAGTGCCACATGGCAGAAGCTGGAGCAAGGGTGGTGGACCCCCATATGTCATATGGCAGCCCGTGATTGGAGGAAGGGATGTATTGGCCCAATGAGGTCTTGACATGTGTCACTATTAGGGCTTGACATGTATCACCACTTAGGGTATGACATGTGTCCCCTCCTAAAGTGACGTATATATATATAAAATTTATGACTTTAAGTTCGTATTTATCCTATAAGTCATCTTATCTCCAAAAAAGGTCTAGACAAAAAGGAAGAGAAGAGAAACTTAAGTTCTATGATTCTGTTTTGTGAATTAATTATATGTGGTATAACACGAAAGTATAAATCTGTTATTAATATAAATTTATGGTTTGGAGCAGCCCCAAATGGAAAATAAAGAGCCACAAAGTTTCAGTCACGCTAGAAGAACTTCCGAGGCAAATTTTGGAGAGTTTCGGGCAAGGTACGGCTTTCCCTTTCAAATTACATTTTATGATGTTGTTATGGGGTATATTACATATCTTAAGTGAGGCTGGAAGTGGAAAAGTGTATAAGAATGCTTGACGTTAGAAATAAACTAAATTGAAGTTGAGTAGTGTGTTGTTGTTGTGGTGCTGCAAGTTGGTGGTGGTTTAATTGCATGTTGTAGGGATGGAAAGTACTCAAAAAGGAAAGGGGTTTGGGTTCTTCTGGTTTCATCCACACGACCCTCTATTTCGTATGGTAAAAGATTTTATGAAATAAAGGCTAAGAACTCTATTTTGGTATCGTAATTCGGAGCTAGTTATTTGGAGTTGTATTGGGTAATGTTGAAGTGATTTATTTATATATATGCTTCTGTTTTTTTTGGTATGGTTGTTTATATTTTGGCAAAGTTGAAATCTCGGGGATGTTGAAGTTATAGGGGAGATGCTGCCCAATTTTTGGTAACTTCGGAGCTAGTAATAAGCTAGTTAAGAGAAATGGATAAGGAAATGATTTCTATGGATACGTGGATGTAGATTTGGAAATTGGAAAGTAAAAATTTATTAATCGTATTATTACTCTCATGTTAAATAGGTTCAAAAGACTACGAGGCTAACATGGGTGAGAGTAATCCATAAGAGGTATGTAAAGCTAACCGTCCTTTCTCTTGGCATGTCATTAGCATAAGTATGTAAAGCTTATCCTTTCTCTTCTTTTGGCATGTCTTGATATAAGTACCACATGATGCAAGTTGGGGAGTATCCCATCCATAAAGCTCCAAGCAAGATTTATGAGTCTTACCAACTTCCTAATGTTAGAACTTCCATAATAATGGAGCTACGTCTCTCAAGCCTTCTATATGATGGAGGGTAGTAAGTATGTGAAGCTAACTCCTTTTTCTTGGTATGTCTTAGCACAAGTATGAGATGTGTATGAAATTTGGGAGTAATTCTATTCTTAAAACTCCAAGTATAGTCCATAACTTTTATTCACTTCTCGATGGTAGAACTCCTATACTAGTTGAGTTATTGCCTCTCAAGGCTTCTATGTGATGGAAAGTAGTAAGTACGTAAACTATCCTCTCTTCTCGTTTGGCATATCCTAAAAGTAAGTGATATGTATAAAAGCTAGGGTAATCTCATTCTTAAGTTCCAAATAGGATTCTTGTCTCTTACTCATTTTCTGATGTTAATACTCTTATGGTAGTTTAGCTACTGCCCTCGAGCCTTCTGTACGTAAAACAGGAATGGGCGTGTGGAAGTCCATATGCTCATAGACACTATAGTGACTCATTTCCTTACTTTGATAAGCTCCTATTCCTAAGGACTCTATGACGACCAATGCCTCTGATTTCATAAGCCATTTGACATTACTTGATAAATGCCTATGATTCTTGAGACTCTAGTTGATACGACCCCTCATGACACTTAGAGGGCACTTGGGATAAGTACCATTCTGAACGTCAAAAGATAGTCTAGTATGATCATTTTATTGAGTCTCAGATGATAATAGGATGATTATGACATCGAGTCCCATAAAGGGCCGAGTACGGTATATGATGATATAATTACACTGAGTCCCATAAAGGGCAGGGTATGGTATATGATGATATGATGACACCAAGTCCCATAAAAGGCCGGGTACGGTATATAATAATGTGATGACATCGAGTCCCATGAAGGGTCGGGTATGATATATGTATACAATGATATAATATGATAATGTGGATCGGACAAAATAATTTTCGGCATTACTATATGATATCTTAATCAGGCCGAACGTTCCTCGGCATTACTATATGATAAATAGGATCGGATCATATGTTCTTCGGCATTATTATATGGCATAGAACTAATAGCACATAGATGTTTGTGATAACAGAGTGATATAGTTGTTACACCGGGTCCCTGAATGGGCCGGGTACAGTATTTTATGATAGTATGTACAACTTTATTTTATAAGCTATAGGTACAATAAATGATTAGATGTCATACTTGCCCCTGCATCCCTACGCCAACTGTAATCTCCTTATGATGTCTATGCTTTACATACTCAGTACATATGTCGTACTGACCTCCCTTTTCTCAGAAGGGTTGTGTTCATGCCCGCAGGTACAGATACACACTTTAGGGATCTGTCAGCATAGGAGTTCCACTCAACAGTTCAGAAGTGCTCCATTGTGCTGGAGCCTAGTTTTGGTATTAACCTTCGATGTATATATTTATTTGTACACGGGTACAGTGGGGGCCCTGTCCTACCTTATGTAACTGTTCTTACTCTTAGAGGTCTGTGGACATGTATGTGGATTGTGTATGGGTTGTATATGCATGTATGTACCATGATGCCTATGATAAGCCTCGCCGACTTATATGTTATCCTGCCTATTGATGTGCTATATCTTAAATAGGGGACAAATTTACTTATAGATTGCAGAGATATACGTGAGTGCCCAGTTCGGACACCCGTCATGGCCTACAGTGTTGGGTCATGACAGAATCATTACCTTTTCATTCAAGAATAGACTCATTAGGAAATTGAAATGTGACTCTACGGGTTCTACAATCAATGGATTCATAAGAGGCATGTAACTAATATATACCAAGAATAATATCAAAATCGGTCATGTCAAGTTTAACAAGATCACTAGGGATAACTTTATGCAAGACCAACATAGGACAATTTCTATAAATTCTCTTGGATAACACCGAGTCGCCAATGGGAATTTAGACCCATAAAGGCTCTAACACCAATGGGAGTATAGACTGAAAAGGGCTTTAACAATACTTTGGGGCACACATCAAACCTCATAGCAAGGTAAGGAGTAACAAAAGATAAATTGGCAGATAGATCAAACAAACCATAGACGTCAAAGTTAAAGACCCTTAAAATACTTAAGACAACATCGAGAGTCTCATCCATATCTTTCCTAGCATAAAGATCATAGAATTGGTTGTTACATTGGCCACCCTTTAGTTGAGCTTGGATGCCTTGTTACACTTGGCCTCCTTGAGCAACTTGGCCTTGAGGACAACCTTATGTACCTTTTCTAGCAACATGAGGGCACTTAAATTGCCTATAACCCATCTTGCCAGATCCATAGCAAGCACTCGTTCCCATAAAAAATCTACCTTCATGATTCTTCCCACATTTTGTACACTTGGGGACTAAAGTGCTACTAGCATTTACACCTCCTCCTTGAAACATAGGGTATCACACCTTATCTCTATCAAACTTCTTTCTCAAATATTGGCCTTGCTAAGGACATTCACTACTACCACCTTACCTACCATTTAAGAACCCACCTTCATATTGGGCTCTCTTAGAATCTCTTATTCTCATATTTTTGAGTTCTCTCCCTCAATTTGCTCGACCAAAGTCATAAGCCTAGATATTTCCATTTCCTTCACAAGCATAGCGGCACGACATTCCTTCACAACTAAGTTGGACACCCCTGATATGAATTACCTCATTCGAGCATGTGGATCGACAACCAATAACAGAGCATACTTAGATAGTTTGGTGAATTTGAGGGCATAGTCCCTCATACCCATGTTGCTTTGTCAAAGATTGATGAAATCTAACACCTTTGCCTCCTTTAGCTCAAGAAGGAAAAAACGATCAAGGAAAGCAAGTTTGAAGGCTTCCCAATCAATAGGTCCTTTATCTACCCTCTCTATCTTCCATTGAGTATACCAAACTTGAGCAACACTCTTGAGTTGGTAGGCTGCCAACTCCACTTTTTCTTCTGAAGTCACTCCCATAATACTCATTATTTTATAGACCTCATTATGAACTCTTGAGGATCCTCATCAACTCTTGAACCATAGATTTTGGAAGGATTCATTCTTGTAAAGTCTCTCATCCAAGATACCGGAGTAAGAGCATTGGGAGGAACCACAACCTCTTGGTTGGCCATAACTTAGGCTAGCATAGTAATAGAGGTTCGTAATTCTGCATTAGTAACTTGGTCGGGTAGAGGACTATTTTTTTGAGGGATCGAAGGAACTTGGTCCTCATTAGAATTGACCCTCTTTGCATTAGTGCTCTTCATGGAGGCATTTCTAAAAATCACAAAGGACAATTGTTAGGGAAAGAAAGTCTTAGAATATACTCTATAGCATAACATAGATCATGAAAGAAGTGAGAATTTCCTAAAATGTCTTATAGATTTCATAACCATGTATAAGAATCTACTTAACGAGGCATATTGGACTCCCTAGACATCTTAAACCTTGTGCTCTAATACTATGTTTGTCGCGAACTAACCCAAGGCCTAGTCGTAACATGATGATGGAAACCCCGAAGGGCTCCAACCAAGCCTCTTAACATACCATAAGCATGCATAAGGTAAGGTAAGTGTGGAAATTTTCAGAAAAAGTGTCTAAAACATGATCATAAAAGAAGAGTAAACTTGACTACATAGTCTTCATATAATAAGTCCAACAATACCTATACTATATAAGATGGGCGGGGGCTAAGACATGTCCATAGCTCACCCTCAATCATAAATAAAATAAAAGTCTTTGAAAGAAAGAACTCATAGCTAGCCCTCAATAGATGAGGACCGACCAAACCTCCATTGATAGATTAAAGATCGACTAGCCACGTATGGGAATATGATTCTCAACCCCTATATTATGAGATAATGTAGGTAATAATATGCGTTAGTACGTTTGAATGTACTAAGTATGAGAACATGAAATACAATATAAATCATAAGATACAATGATTAATCAACGTATATGATGAGAGAGAATAAGTAAAGTCATGAGAAAACCATAATGATTAAAGAATTTAAAAAGGACATATGAGATCGTAAGAGAACATAAGGAAAGTGTACATATATGTGGGATAGAACCACAACTGATAATAAGACCATGCACGCTATAACATGGAATCTCGATATCTCTACTTGAGGTAGACTCTACCCTGCTAAGCAGGTCGTGTACATACGCTATATGTGGATCCACTAACTAATCCATGAAGGCAACCTACAGTGGCATGTATTTTAAGGGACTTGAGATTGCTACTAAGGATTTCGGTAAGGACCCCACCTCAAAGTTTGCTTAGTGCTAATTTAAATCCCACAGAATAAATAACATAGTAATCATACTTAGAATATATCATAGACTTGTTCATAAATATCAACATGCATAGTGTAGCTAATTTTCATGTCATACTTGCAATGTGAGTATAAGCCTTATCATTCTTTCATAATTAATGTGATTTGATTCCTAGGTCACCAACATAGGTTCCTAAGTCACCTCTCTTCACAACTTGCATGAAATTCATATTTTGAACATAATTTTAATCCATGACCATAATCCATACTTAAATTTGGAGTAAAACTCATATATATAATCAATTTGAATAAAAATCATGTTAATACCTTGAAATCATTGAATTCATAATCATACTTCATAATATCATCATTGAAATTAGGTTCATGCATGTGCATTAATTATTCAACTTAAAATCATGTAATTCATGTAGATACATACTTATAATGATTGAATTGATAATTGAAATATCCCAATATAACTCATCAAATGAGGGTTATAAACTCCATTGAAATTCATGAGATTTTGAGTGAAAACCTTGGGAATCCATGGGTGGAATAGAACCATAGATCAATCCCTACATACCTTGAATTAATTTAAACTTTTAATTGAGAAAGAAGACTTGTTCTTTAAGAAACTCTAGCCAAACTTGATGAAGAAGATGAACTCTTGAAGGAGCCTTTAGAGAAAAAGTCTTAAAGTTGTTTGGGAGTTAATGAGGGAATAAAACAAACTTAGGAGTATTTACTATACATTTCGTAAAGAATCAAGTCCCAAAAACATCCATATAAATTAAATAAGGAATAGAGAATTGACCAAATTACCCTTAATTTAACTGTAGCTAGGACTCACCATAGAGGCCCCATCACGGCCCGTGGTGGTGTACGTAATGCTAGACTTGGACTTGAAAATTTAGGATTACAAGGGAAGATTTTTAGGACTTCCTCCACCAATGCCTTCACGATTCGTGGAGGTCTTCATGGTCTGTGAAGTACAGGCGTGGTGCAGGACCTGTAAGGTGGTCTACAGGAGCAACCACTGTGGAACCTACCACAGTCTATAAAAGGCCGCATGACTCGTGGTGGTGAGGCGTGGTCCTTGCCTTGGGATCATTTTCTGAGTTCTCGGGGCAGGGCTCACCACGGAGGGAATCACGGCCCGTGGTGCTCACCACAGTTCGTGGTCCTCACCAAGGTCCGTAGTACTTGGTCATAGTCCCTTCCCTGTAGGACTCACATTCAGAACCACCACCACGGTGTCTCACCATAAGGCTGGTGCGGACCACGGCTCGTGATGACCTTCGTGGTCATCACTTAGTGCCAAAAGATGCACTTTTTTGAATTTTCATTTTTTGCTCCTTGTTTTCTGACTTTCCAACTTCCAAGGTCTTACAATCTTCTCCCCGATACTCAACCTATCTGTATTCGTACCTACCAAATAGACTTGGTGTAATTAAAGGAGTTAAAAGAATAATTAAAGGACTTATTAGAAAAAGGATTCATACAGCCAAGTATTTTACCATGGGGTGCTCTTATATGATTAGTGAGAAAGAAGGATGGGTCGCTTCAGATGTGCATAAACTACTATCAAATGAACAAGGTGACCATGAAGAACAAGTATCTAATTCCTAGGATAGATGAGCTATTTGACAAATTACAAAGGGAAAGTCATTAATCAAAGGTTGACATTTAGTACGACTATCACCAATTGAGGGTAACGGAGTATGACATTCCCAAGATAGAATTTTGAACAAGGTATGGTGACTTTGAGTTCTTGGTTATATCATTTAGATTCACTAATACATCGGCGGTGTTTATAGATCTAATGAATAGGGTGTTCAAATCCTACTTTGATACCTTCATGATGGTCTTTATTGATGACATTTTCATTTACTCTTGGCGTAAGGAAAAACATAAGAGGGATTTGATAATTATGCTTCAAACCTTGAGGGATAGGCAATTGTTTGCTAAATTTAGTAATTGTGAATTTTATTTCAAAGAGGTGGCGTTCTTTGGTCACATAGTATCCTGTGATAGAATCGGGGTTGATCCTAAGAACAAGAAGGTAGTAAGGAATTGGCCTAGACCGTTGTCTCGTTAAAATATTAAGAGATTTTTAGGCCTATCCGGGTATTATAGAAGATTCATCGAAGGGTTGTCTTTAATTTCATCTTTTATGATTAACTTTTCCTAAAAGAAAAAGTCCCTATGGACGGATGAGTGTGAAAGGAGCTTCCAAACCTTGAAGGATCGACTTACCTCCTCTCATATCTTAACTCTACCGAAATAATTAGAAGGGTTTGTGATGTATTGTGATGATTAAAGGATTGGTTTGGGTTGTGTCTTGATGCAAAATAGCAAGGTTATAGCCTATGCTTCTAGGCAATTAAAGGTACACGAGCGTAACTACCCTACCCATGATTTTGAGTTAGAGGCCATTGTGTTTGCTTTAAATATTTGGTAGCATTACCTCTATGGGGTATATGTGGATGTGTTTACTGATCATAAATGTCTCCAATATCTGTTCACCGAAAAAGACCTTAATCTAAGGCAAATAGGGTGACTTGAACTCCTTATAGACTATGACATAAATGTACATTATCATCTGGGTAAAGACAATGTTGTTGCCGATGCAATTAGTAGGGTGTCCATTGGGATTATGGCTCATGTTGATGAAGGAAAGAGAGAGTTGTTAAGGGATGTTCACCGGTTGAC
Source organism: Solanum dulcamara (assembly GCF_947179165.1). NCBI lineage: Eukaryota > Viridiplantae > Streptophyta > Magnoliopsida > Solanales > Solanaceae > Solanum > Solanum dulcamara. The sequence goes on from NC_077239.1 coordinate 31,725,652, forward strand.
TAGATTGGGGGTGCAGTTGAGTGGTTCCGAGGATGTTGGTGTGTTAGTTTAAAAATGGGTCCGAATTATCTTTGATAGTGTATGTTAAGTTAAAGAAATACCTTGACCCGATAGTGGTGGAGTTAAGGAAATTGGTGAAAGAAAGGAAAGTAGAAGTCTTTTCACAAGAGGGAGATTCGGTATTTCACTATCAAGGTCAGTTATATATTCTAGATGTGGATGGCCTAAAGGACGTGACACAAAAAAGGACGTAGCAAGGTTTGTGGATGAATGCCCAAATAGCCAAAAAGTTAAGGTCGAACACCAAAAGTTGGGTGGCCAAGCACAAGACATTGAAATACCCACTTGGAAGAGGAAATATGTGAACATGGACTTTGTAGTGAGTTTGCCTTGTACTTGAAAACATTATGACTCAGTTTGGGTGATTATTAATAGAATGACAAAGATATCTCAATTTCTACGGGTCAAGACATCTTATAGCATCGAGGATTATGCTGAGTTATATATTCGAGAATTGGTAAGGTTGTATGGTGTGCCTTTGTCATTTATTTTGGATTATGGTACCCAATTCACTTCTCATTTTTGGAAATCATTTCAGAAGGAACTTGGCATTAAGGTAAAGCTAAGTACCAGATTTCATCCTCAAACCGACGGGCACTAAGAGGAGAATTCAAATACTAGAGGATATGTTAAGGGATTATGTGTTGGAGTTCAAATGGAGTTGGGATGACCACTTACTGCTTATTGAGTTCACTTACAACAATAGCTACCACTCAAGTATTAAGATGGCGCCGTTTGAGGCTTTGTATGGGAGGCGATGTAGGTCTTTGATTGGTTCATTCAAAGTGGGTGAGATGACCTTATTAGGTCCCAATTTGGTGCTTGATTCTTTGGAAAAAGTGAGAGTCGTTAGAGAAATATTGAACATGGCTCAAAGTCAGAAAAGATCCTTAAGAGCAAGAGAACTTGAATTTGAGGTTGACGATTGGGTTTACTTGAAAATCTCATCTATGAAGGTTGTGATGGCATTTCTGCAAGAACTGAAAGCTTAGTCCCTGTTATGTAGGCCCATATAAGATTTTGAGACACTTTGGTAAGGTGGATCATTGGTTGAATTTTCCTTCAAAGTTGATGTTGGTACATTTGGTGTTTTATGTTTCATTGTTGAAGAAATGTGTCAGTGATCCTACCTCTATTGTGCCATTGGATAACATTTGTGTGAAGGAGAGTCTATTTTATAAAGAGGTTCCAGTTGAAATTTTAGACGGCATGCCAGAAAGTTCAGGAAAAAAGAAGTTGTATCCATCAAAGTCCTTTTGAGGAATCAATTAGTCGAAAGTGCTATATGGGAAGCGGACGCGAAGATGATGAAACAATACCCTCATCTCTTTCACTCTACTCAAGACTAAGGTACCAAGTTATTCATACTCAATTGTTCAAAACTCCTACTTTTAAGTTTTCTTTAGTTTTTCATATTCATGCATGTTCATGAAGTTGATTCTAAAGTCATGATTTATGTAAAGTTTTGAAGGTATGTCATTGCATTTATTTCGGGTTGCTATTCCTCGTTCTGTGTAATTTCTACACTAGTTGAATCTCATTCCATAATGCATGCTGCCAAGTGGTAGATATTGTAAGATCCCGTAAGTTGAAAAGTCAAAATGAAGGAACAAAACTTTGAAAAATGGACTGCATGAGCTTCTACAACTCAACCTATGAGTCATGGGTTCTTCTACAAGTCGTAGGACTAACTCGTAGAAGTGACGTTGGGTTTGGGAATTTGGATAAAGGAGGAAGTGAGTCTACGACTCAAGTTGGGACTCATAGAAAGTATTATGAGTAGTAGAAGTGACTCGTAGAGAAATTTCAATGACTTGAATTTGCAGATTTCTTAGACCCTGCAGGAAGAATGGGTCTTACGACCCGTAGATAAGACAACCACTCGTAGAAACGAGAAGTAGAGAAATATTAGAGGCTTTGGGTTTTCTGGGATTTCTCAATGACTCATCGAGGTATTTATGACTCATAAGGACCAATCGTAGGGTCTGTCCGGCTCAGTTTAAAGAGGGGTATTTTGGTCCTTTATTAGGTTTTATCGGTGAATTATGGTCATTTTAGGGCTAAAATCTATCCTATATAATGAACCTAATCTTTCCCAAGTCCCTCATTTTCTCACATTAACCTACCTATACAAAACTCTTTCATGTCAAGATTTTTTTCAAGGTTTCATCCATCACCAAGCTGATTTCTAGGGTTCCTCAAGATCAAGTTCTCTTTTCAATCTCAGTTCAACTTCACCAAGGTTTATGGGTCTTTATCAATGGGTTCTTCCACCCATGGAGCCCAAAACCCTTTTCAACTAAACCTCTTGATTTCAAGTAAGATTTTCTTAAGGGTTGTACTAAATTTTACTTAATAGCATGAATCATGATTTAACTAATAATTATTTGTCTATTTTGATGCAATATGATTTCAAATGCATAGATTGACAGTTGGCAAGTATTTTTTCTACGTAGTTTCTTAAAGTTTCATGAGATTGATGGTGGATTATTTAAAGCATGATTTTAATTGATGAATTTCATAGTGTTTTTGCATAATCTTATTTAAATTCATGTTTGAAGGTTGAAGTGACTTGAACCCACCTAATTTTATTCTATTTTCACTAAAGCATAACTTGAATGTTATGGTCCCCAATCAAGGTTTAGTAAAGTTAATGAGTATGATTATGGAAATCTTTTCAAAACTCGTATGTAGATCATAATTGGAAACATAGTATAGTGAGAGAAAATCATTAACCTACATAAATCATATGAGCTATAATATAGAATCCGGTGTCATACCTCCCACACCAAATAGGGATTGTCCTACCTGCCAAGGTAAGGACCATAAACATGAGCTATTATGGATCCACTAGCTAAGTTCAATTAAGGCAGTCCTACATGTAATTCTGGGACCTAGGTAATCGTCACTAATCCAACTCGGTGCTAGGTGATACTCTCAATAAAATAGTGATAATTATATCATAATTTCATCATAGCATACTTAAAAATCATAAGAATAACTCTTTTAGCAAATCATGATGTCATAACATTTTCATACAGATACTTATCTAAGCATAAAAAATCATGATAAGCTCATTCTTAGAAAAATAATGGAAAACCTTCATTATTATATTACTTCCCTTTTTAAGTAAATCTTAGTTTTTCATAAAATTCATGATAGAATACTTTATATTGAAGCATCATTTGTCTTCATCAAAATCGTAATTGATTCATCCATAGAATCATCTTTAAAATCATAGTTATAAATTCAAGATGCAGACATAGTTCTTAATTATAGGTCAAATTCATGAAATAGACAAAATGAATGGGTTCATGTAAAACTCATCAAAAATATGTAATTAAGATTCATTCATGCACAATAAGATCATTGAAATTTAATAAAAGTATAATTAATTGAACCAAATACAAGATCATCAAAATATCTAGGGTTTAGAAAGAAATCATAAAGAGGAATTTAAATTATTTTGGGACTCCATGGATGCAAGAGGATCCATGGATTAAATTTCCACATACCTCACTGAATTCTAGCCTTGAACCTTGAAAAGAGGACTTGAATCTTTGAACCCTAGCTCGGAGGAGAAGATGACCTTAGAGAGAGAGAATTTCTTGATAACCTTGAGGTCTTGAGTGAATTAGAAGGACCTGAGGGAAATTTGAAGGGTTTGGATAGATATACATCGTGGGAAATAGCCCAAAATAATATAGCTTAGGAATTCAAAAATTCAAAAATTAATAAAATAATCTAGAAAAAATAATTGACATAGCCTATTTGGTGAGATAGGCTGTGCTTGCCGACAAGATTGATGAGTCGCCGATCTCTTCCTCACCTTGCTAAGCTGCTCAAGTTCTGGGAGAAATTCTCTGAACATTTTGGTGACATCAACTGTGCTCGTCGACTCTATCGGTGAGTCGTCGTTTCCGCTATCATCTCGCTGACTCAACTTCAGTTCTGAGCATAAGTTTTTTATTTTTTGGGATATCTTCCTTAGTTCGTCAAACCTGTTCGGTGAGTCACCAAATTTGTTTCTTCTTGCCAAACTTGCTCAATACCTGAATCGAATTCTCTGAATTATTGGGCGAGCTCACGTACACTTTAGTGAGTTGTCGAATGGGTTCAACGAGTCATCGAGTGACTTTGATGAGTTCCAGCCTTGCCAATTTCTTTAAAATCTTGATATAACTTAGAAATTTCTAGGGCATTACACAATTGCAATTTATGTGGCGCATGTGAAATTTTGAGAGTTAACCAAATTTTTATATGTTTTAAATATTTTTAAGTTCTTAATCATTGTGATTTATAGTACTCTTAGTGTAATTTTATGTCAAGACCCAATTAGGGCCTAGGCATGACACGGTGATTGAAACCCCGAAGGACTCCAACTAAGTCATATTACGTATCATACATGAACATATACAAGTCATAGTAAGCATTAACTCAAATAGACTAGAAGAAATTTGCGGAAGTACTATAGTCAAGTCAAAATGACAACATAAGCCAATACACAAGACATCAAACAAGCCTCTACATAGACAATATGGGCGGGACTAAGACAAGTCCCTAGCTCACCCTCAATGAGAAATATAGTCTTCGACATGAAAGAGACCCATAACCTTGCCCTCGATAAATAAGAACTCACCAAAAGTGCAATATAGCAACTCAACTCTAACCACGTGGAGGATGGATGTGATCTTCGACCCCTATATTTTGATACAATGTAGGCAAAATATGTGTTAGTACATTTGAATATACTAAGTATGTGAGATAAATATATGAGCAAAAAAATAAGCACATGAGAAATATACCAATGTAATGAAGATCATAAATAAGATTTAAAAACATTTGAATTCATATTGAAAACATGTGGTCAATGCATCATAAATCTCATAGTAAAACTTACATCATTTCGCATAACTCATGTGGGATAAGACCTTTAATCGACATCTAAGACCATGCGATATATAACATAAAATTTGATGATCCCACATCGAGAAGGGGGCACTACCTTCCAGGGTATATTCCTTCATGGTACTTAACTCAACTGTGCTACATGTGGATCCACTAGCTAAGCAATTAAGGCAACTTATGGTGGCAACATAGTTTGGGACTATAGGTGCTACTAGAATTCCCTTGGGTAACTAATTGCGTTACCGGAATGGACCCCACTTAAAAGTCCTTTTGGTTATTAGTCAATATTCTAATGGAATTCATTAAAAGCATTAATACATTATTATTAATATCATCACAAAGATAATCATTAGAGTAGTTCATTAACTTTAGTGATTCATAAGAATCCATAAACTTTGGTGAGAATTATCCTTATCACTATCAAATCACGATCATGTGAGAATTATCTGTATCACACCATAATAGTTCTTGAAACATCATTGAAATATCATAGTTTAACCTCATCATACCTCATATCTCATTCGTAATCAAACTCTTTATAAATCATAATTGAATAGTCATACTTGAAAGTAACATCATGCATGAATCTTTGTAAACTAAGTTAACATCGTGCAATCTAGTAGTAATTTATGCTTAGATGAGAGATTAAATCATAAATGAAACATAATTCATGCACTTGAAAGAGTTATTGATGAGAGGTAGGGATCAAAAATGTAAAAGGAATAGTGTAGGGAAAAATCAAGGTGGTGGAGCCCTGCTGGCGCGCTGCCCCCAACCCCTAAACTTCTGGGGTTGTTCCTGGCGTGATGGTGGCGCGCTGACCCAATGTTTTCCCGATGAATTTCCATATTTTTCAATACTTTTCAAGAGTATTCATCCCCCAAAATGAGATCCTACACCTTAAATAGCAATATAGTAATTATATATGAAGAATCTACCAATTCCATGCAATTACTTATCAATTCATGCTAAAATAGATTTGAATTCACAAGATACATCATAGTTCATGCAATTGAATTTGAAATTGAGAAGACTCAAAGATGTAATTGGGATTCGTAGAACATTTAAGGAATTCATTGAACTCCATGGGTGAAAGGTATCATGGATGAAATTCACATACCTTGAATAAGAATTTTGAAGAAGCTTAAAGAAAACTTGAAGATTAATGGAGAATTTGAGAAAATCCTTGCTTGGTCTTCAATGGAGGTCTTGAGAGCCTTTTGTAGATAGAGAATTTTATGATGGCTGAATTGTGAATGAATGAGGAGAATTTAGAGCTTTAGGGATTAAATAGTTTAGGAGCCTAGCCCCAAAACTGTCTAGATTCTCTACTTAAAATAAGAAAAAGTCTATAATTCCCTTAATTAAAATCACTCTTGACCATCAATGAATCCACCAAGGCTAATTAATTACCTTATTATATCATACTCTAACTTTCACATACCCAGGATATTACATTTTCAAATAATATATTTACTCCCTCTGTCCCAATTTATGTGACATATGTGAAATTTTGAGAATTAATCAAATTTTTAACATATTTTTAAAGTGTTTTAATTTATTAATTATTTTAATTTATAATATTATTTTTTTGGTAATTTATAAATACATAACATACTAAAAAGGAAAATAACACAAATAAATTAAAACAAAAAATCACTTTACTAAATATAAGAGAGGATAAGGGTAAATAGGTCATGTAATACCCCGACTTTTTGAAATGTCTAAATTAACTCGTACCTTCACGGTAAGAAAAAGAGGGGGAGTAATAAATTAGGAATGATATGGTATGTCATAGTTTAAGTGTTCAACAGTTATATCTCAAGTTTTGAAATTAAGCAAGTGGCAAAATAAAAGCTGGTGAAAGTTATCGTAAGTTCTTTTATAAAGATATCTCTGAAATTTGGTTTAAATCTCTCGGAGGTTTTCTCTTAATATATAAGGATTTATGGGGCACATAACATATCATCTGCCGGGAGTTTCGGATTTAATACCATTATTTTAGCAATAAATCCAATAAATCTAAGTGTAGTGCTTGCTGTATTGATTTTTTTTTTGGAAAGGGAGTGTGTGAAAATCGAAGATCTATGAGTCTAGTTTCCAACGTATCAAACCATTCATCCATATGACTTCAGAATAGAGAGATATTTGCATTTTCGTGAGATGGCGTAAGTAGGCACGTCTAGGTGGGTCTCAAGCCTCTATGTCGGTTCAACTTTATATAAGCTATTCAAGCTTCGTTTTAACTCATTAAAATAAGCCAAATTTCTTATTAAATCAGAGAGAAATTCCCTAAATCCTCCATTGATATTGATTCTTTCAAATCGGAAGTTTAACGAAAGTTGCTCTACATACCGAGCTCGTCATCTTGGTATAGTTTGCCCCATTAATTTTAAGGTGTATCTTCATGGGTATTGTGGAAGCAACATAGTAGGTGTTTATTGAGTATTTTGCAGTAGATATGGATATATATTGCAATAACATATACTTTCATCAACTTAAGAGTTTAAGAAGTTGGAATTCCTGTAGACATAGGGAATAGGTACGGATGCATGTGTTCCATTTCCTCTTCAGCTTCCCAGATCATTTCTTCGCAATTCTTATTTCGCCACAGCACCTTGACGGAAGCTACGTCCTTAGTCCGCAGTCTTCTAATCTGCCAATCCAGGATGGCGATAGGTTGCTCTTCATAGTATAGCTCCTTTGTGACCTGGATAGCATCTACGGGATATACTCAGGATAGATCACCAACGAACTTGTGAAGCATTGATACATGGAAGAGTGGATGTACTGCTTCCAGATCCACCGGTAGGTCTAGCTCGTAGGCAACCTACCTATTCGGCGTAGGATCTGTAAGAATCAATATATCTCGGACTCAGCTTCCCCCTTCTTGGAGAACCTCATTACTCCTTTCATAGGAGACACCTTCAAAAACACCCAATCGCTCACTTGAAAATCCAAAGGTTGACGTCGATTATCTGCATATGACTTCTATCGACTTTGGGCAGCTAATAATCTCCCCTGAATATGCTTTACCTCCTCCCCTGCTTGTTAAACCACGTCTAGGCCTATTAGTCATGTTTTGCCAATATCAGACTAACCAATGGCGACCTACACTTTCTTCCACATGTTACATTACAATTCTTGCAATAATGTGCGAAGGCACTCAACAAAGCCCAAGATTTACCTTAGCATTATCTCGCTAGTCTTCAGGTTCCACCTTGACCTCTGTTTTTTTATCTTACAAACGGTATTAGGGTAGATCTTTAGTTCAACCATGACCATGTCCTTTTTGGTTATTTGATTTAACTTCTCTTTGCATTTCTCTTTAACGTATTAAAAATATCATAACCCCCTTTCCATCATGTACTCCTCCTCTTGGTCTTATGCTATATATATATTCATAGGTTGCACAACTACTTTTACACAACCGGTATGAGGTAGACGCAGACTTTTCATTTCCTGGTCCATCTTGCTTTACATATAACCTTCATACTAGAACTTGCTCGCGCTAATGCTATTCTGTCCTACCCCTTCCTTTTCCTTCCTTCGGGTACTCCTTGGTCTCCCCATTCCCTACCGTAGGAGATTTTCTATTCTTTCTCCTTGCTACTTATCTGTCACATCTCAGTGGCCAAAAACTCTATTGCCACATCTTAATCTTTACTCAACCATGGCCTTGGTATTTTTTGCATGGTCCTTAGATCGCTCAGTCTTACTCTCTTATTGTGTTCACCCCCTTTTTGTATGCACCCATACATTAGGGTCTCTACTAATGGTTCTCCAGGAAATTGGAAATGAACTACCTTTCGTTGACAGTCAACAATAGCATAACAGGAAGATAGCCAATCCATAATCATATCAAATTGAGTCATATCTAGCTCTATTAAGTCTGCCTTAGAGCAACGATCACCTATAATTACCGAGCAATTTTTATATACCTGCTTTGCTATAATAGAATCCCTTACCGAAGTAGCTACCTTGAACGGTTCTATTGGTTTGGGTTTTATCCCAATTTTATCAACAATCAAAGAAGAAATATATGATAATGTAGAGTCTGGATCTATCAATGCATATACTTTTTTGGAAAATATCAACAATGTACCTGTAATCACGTCTAGAGATGCCTCCTTCTCCTGTCGGGTGGCTAAAGCATAAGTGCAATTTGAAGAACCGCTGGAATTAGAGACCCCACCATGGCCTCTACTATGGCCTGCTGGTATGGATGCATCCTTCCCCATGGGGCGCATAGCTACCGAAGAAAATGATGACCCAACAGCTGATCCGATAGGCCAAGCTGCACCGCCCAAATTACCCTTATACGGGCAATCTCTCATTGCATGGCCTTGAGTGCCACAAGAAAAACAAGCCCCTGTAGCATGGTAGCACTCTCTAGGATGGTACCTACCACAATAAGTACACGGAGGCCTGGGTGGCCCCATCTGACTAGAGCCTCTGTCTGGATGCGAACTGGAAGCCCTATAGCTCGGACCTGCTCCCGAATATCCTATGCCACTTGGTATTCGGCCTGAGAACTGCGGAGGCATACTCCGTACTGGCTGGGTGGGCTGTCTGCTACCCTGTAGCTGGGATGGTCTGCTCCGGAACTCTCCAGAATACCCAGCTGATCTGGCCCTCTTGGATTGACTCCTGCCAAAATCTCGGTCGGGTTGGTGTCCTCTATGTATGTACTTCATGCCTTGAGCATGTACCTGTATACGGGCGATGTTCATCCCTAGCTGGGCAGCCATCACCAAAGCACTATCAACCAGATACCGATCTAGGCCCATCACATATTAGTGCATCCTGTTAGTCATATCAGCTACCAAAGCAGATGCATATAAGGCAAATGAGTCAAACTCCAAACTATACTCATGAACACTGCGGCCTCGCTACCTCAATAGTAAATATTTTCCGCCCTGGCTCTCCGCATCTAAAGAGGCAGGAAATGACTAAGAAAAGCCTTCATAAACTCGTCCCATTCTGCGGGAGGACCGACTCTACCCCTGGACAACTCCTAGGACTCATACCAGTTAGCAGCTACCTCGTGCAGTCTATATGAGGCCAACTCAACCGACTCTGTCACACATGCCTTAATCAAACGTAATGTACACTACATCTGTCTTTGAACTCCTGGGATCCTTCTTGGGCTTTGTCCCGAAGAACTCTAGGATTATAGGTAAAAAACTCATGAGCCCTCAAACTATCTGACTTGTGTACCTGATCTCCGTCGAAACCGCATTTGTTCTCCTGGCCTGCCACCAATCTGGTCAATAGTTGGACCGCATCCCCTATAGCCCTATCCTCAGCTCCTGGCTATGGAGCTAGAGGCTTAGGTGCTAGGTCTCCAAAAACTGGCGGTGAAGTCACCCTCTAATCTGCAACTGAGGTTGCCCTAATCCCCTTTGATACTGGCAGCGTCATAGAGCTGGCTATCGGGGGCACAGTCTCCAACTCAGGCTGAGGTCGGGCCCTGGTAACTCTGTGGTCCTGACTAGCCTCATCGGGCGCTGTTATTAGCCCTTCTAGGCAGCCGTTGCTTTCTTCAAAGACATCACTGGAAACATAACAACTCGTTTTGTTAGGGAGGAATCATCCTGATAATACAGCTCCATCGCACGATCAAAGACAAAAAGGAAAGGTAACTTCCTAAATGTCATGTAGCCTCCTATTTATAGATGTGGTGCACAACACACCGATAAATAGGACTCTACTAGACACAGTCTATAAACCTTCCGAGGACCAAACCGCTCTAATACTACTTTTTTCATGACCAAACCCCGTAGGCCGCAACTCGTGCCTGAGTTGGACACCCATACGTATCCTTAGCCCAAATTAGCATATTAGTAGAATAAATAGATATAGAAATCAAGTGAGGTCGCTAGATAGCACACAAAAGCCGATAAGGCCATCACGGAATACAAAAGCCCAGAACATATATAGAACCCACAACACAAGTCTATAAGTCAAGGACATTAACTACTGGATAATCTCTAAGAACAGGAATCATGAATCACCCTCGAGACTTATGAATGGAATTACCCCTAAAGCTTATATTAATTCTTACTTAATTCTAAGACATACCAAAAGAAAGAAGGGATAGATTTACATACTCTCTACTTTCCCTCATGTAGTCTTCATATAAATATGTGTTAAGGAACGTACAGCCAGATCCTTAGATAGTAACATATGCTGAGGAATGTTCGGCCCAATCCTTATACACATATACCATACTTGGCCCATCAAGAGACTCGTTACCATAAATATCTCATCATAACATCATAACTTATGCTAAAGATATATCAAGAGAAAAGAAGGGTAGCTTTACATACTTATGCTAAAGACATGCCAAGAGAGAGAAGGTAGCTTCACATACCTCTTATGGATTACCCTTCACCACGTTCACCTCGTCGTCCTTTGTGCCTATTTAACATGAAATAAATACTAAGATTAATAACCTTCCACTTTCCAACTTCCAAATCTACAACCAAGTATCTATAGGAATCATTTCCTTATCCATTTCCCTTGACTAGTTTATTACTAGTTCCGAAGTTAACGGAAATCGGGAAGCATCTCCCCTATAACTTGTCCTATCCAAACTTCCAATTAAATCTTTAATTACTACAGCCAACCAATAACAACAACCAGTAGCATATATACAAGTAAATCACTTCAACATTACACAATACACACTCCAACCAACTCGCTCAAAACTATGATACCAAAATAGAGTTTTTAATCTTTGTTTCGTAAAACCTTTAACCATACGAAATGGAGGGTCGTGTGGCTGAAACTAGAAGAACCCATACCCTTTTTGGCAAACTTTCCATCCCTACAACACACAACCAACCCAGCTGCAACCGCAACACCATAATCATAGAAAACTACTCGACTTCGATTTTACTCTAACGACTTCCATTTAGTTTGTTTCTAATGTCAAGCATCATTATACATTTTTTCCACATACAGCCTCATTTAAGATATGTAATATATCTCACAACAACATCATAAACTCCAACTTAAAAGGGCAAGCCTTACCTTGCTCAAAACTCGCCAAAACTTGCCTCGGAAGCTCTTTTAGCGTGGCTAAAACTTCGTGGTTGATTTTTATCCTTTTGGTGATGCTCCAAACCATAAATTTACATTAATAACTCCTTCATACCCTTGTGTTATACCCTATATAATTAATTCATGGAATGAAATCGGAGAACTTACCTTTTTTCCTCACAAATCCATGGCACTCTCTCTCTCTAGCTTAAAGTTTCTCTTCTCTTTTTTCCTTGAATTTTTTTTGATAAGGATGAAACTAAAGGATAAGGATGAAGCTAAAAGTCATAAAACATATATATATATATATATGCCACCTTAGGGGATGACATATGTCAGGTGGTGACACGTGTAAAGCTCTTATTGGGCCAACGCACTCCCTCCTCCAATCATGGGCTGCCACGTGGCAGGTGGGGTCCACCCCCTTGCTTCAGCTGCTACCACGTAGCACTTCTAGCTTCTGCAATGTGGCATTCCCTCTTGCTGCCATGTGTCATTTTCTTTTCCTCCTCGTGGGTTTGTAATCTCGTCTTATTTTACGAACCTATATAATCCTTGCTACGTAAGCTTGGTATGACTCAAGTAGCTTAAGAATGTAAGATTTTCAATTTGGTAGCTTACGTAAGTAAGTCGAGTCCTACGACTCATTACTTTCCCTCCCACTCATTCCGGATTCTTATAACCATATTTTCAATCTTCCCTAATATGGGGTGTCACATTCTTCCTTCCTTAGAGTTGTTTGGTAGCGTTATAGATTATCCGGCTTACATGGTAACTTCAAAGAAGCTTACTAACCTTTCACGAAACTTAAGAAGCTTAAGAACGCGTTCCAAGGTATAAAGGGATGGATCACCAACGCACTTGCAAAGCATTGATACATAAAAGACTGGATGTACTACTTCTAGATCCGCCGGTAGGTCTAACTCGTAGGCAACCTTGCCTATTCGGCGAAGGATCTGTAAGGACTATTATATCTTGGACTTAGCTTCCCCCTTCTTTCCGAACCTCATTACTCCTTTCATGGGCGACACCATCAAAAACACTCAATCGCTCACTTAAAAGTTCAAAGTTCGATGTTGATTGTCTGCATATGACTTCTATCGACTTTGGGCAGCTAATAATCTCCCCTGAATACGCTTTACCTCCTCCCCTATTTTTAAACCACGTCTAGGCATATTAGTTGTGTTTTGCCAATATTAGACTAACCAATGGTAGCCTACACTTTCTGCCACATGTTACATTGCAATTCTTGCAATAATGTGCGAAGGCACTCAACTTAGCCCAAGATTTACCTTAGCGTTGTCTTGCTAGTCTTCAGGTTCCGCCTTGCCCTCTCCTCTTTTATCTTACAACTGGTATCGGGGTAGATCTTTAGTTCAGCCATGACCATGTCCTTTTAGGTCATTTGATTTAACTTCTTTTTGCATTTCTCTGTAACATATCAAAAATATCATATCCCCCTTTCCATCATGTACTCCTCCGCTTGGTCTTATGCTATATATATATTTGTAGGTTGCACAACTACTTTTAAACAACCGATATAAGGTAGATGCAGTCTTTTCGTTTCCTGGTCCATCTTGCTTTACATATAACCTTCACACTAGAACTTGCTCGCGCTAACGCTATTCTGTCCTACCCCTTCCTTTTCCTTCCTTCGAGTACTCTTTGGTCTCCTCATTCCCTACCGTAGGAGATTTTCTATTCTTTCTCCTTACTACTTGTATGTCACATCTCAGCGGGCAATAACTCTATTGCCACATCTTAATCTTTACTCAACCATGGCCTTACTATTCTTTGCATGGTCCTTAGATCGCTCAGTCTTACTCTCTTATTGTGTTCACCCCCTTTTTGTATGCACCCATCCATTAGGGTCTCTACTAATGGTTCTTCGGGAAACTAGAAATAAACTACCTTCCATTGATAGTCAACATTAGCATAATAGGAAGATAGTCAATCCATACCCATAATCACATCAAATTGAGTCGTATCCAGCTTTATTAAGTCTGCCTTAGTGCAACGATCACCTATAATTACCGAGCAATTTTTATATACCTGTTTTGCTATATTAGAATCCCCTACCGGAGTAGCTACCTCGAACGGTTCTATCGATTTGGGTTTTATTCCAATTTTATCAACAATCAATGAAGAAATATATGATAATGTAGAGCCTGGATCTATCAATGCATATACTATTTGGGAAAAGATCAATAATGTACCTGTAATCACATTTGGAGAAGCCTCCTGATCCTGCTGGGTGGCAAAAGCATAAGTGCAATTCGAAGGACCGTTGGAACTAGAGACCCTACCACGGCCTTTACTGCGTCTTGTTGGTATAGACGCACCCTACCCCATGGGGCGTATAGCTACCGAAAAAATGATAACCCAACAACTGATTCGGTAGGCCAAGCTACACCGCCCAAATTACCCTTATACGGGCAATCTCTCATCGTATGACCTTGACGGCCACAAGAAAAACAAGCCCCTGTAACACGATAGCACTCTCTTGGATAGTACCTACCACAATAAGAATACTAAGGCCCGGGTGGCCCCATCTGATCAGAGCCTCTGTTTGGCTGCAAACTAGAAGCCCTGTAGCTCGGACCTGCTCCCGAATATCCTGTGCCACCTAGTCTCCTGCCTGAGGACTGCGAAGGCATACTCCGTGCTGGCTGGGTGGGCTGTCTGCTACCCTGCAGTTGGGATGATCTTCTCCAGAACTCTCTAGAATACCCAGGTGATCTGTCCCTCTTGAGCTGACTCCTACCAAATTCTCAGTCGGGCTGGTGTCCTCTATGTCTGTCCTCCATGCCCTGAGCATGTGCCTGTATACGGGCAATGTCCATCTCTGGTTGGGCAGCCATCACCAAATAACTATCAACCAAATACCGATCTAGGACCATCATATATCGATGTATTCTGTCAGTCATATTAGCTACCAAAGCAAATGCATATCAGGCCAATGAGTCGAACTCCAAACTATACTCGCGAACACTGCGGCCTCGATGCCTCAATAGTAAAAATCTATATGCCTGGCTCTCCGCATCTCAAGAGGCAAGCAATGACTAAGAAAAGCCTCCATAAACTCATCCCATACCGTTGGAGGAGGACTCTGCCCCTAGAAAACTCCCAGGACTCATACCAGTTAGCAGCTACCTCGTGTAGTCTATATGAGGCCAACTCAACCAACTCTGTCGCAGAAGCCTTAATCAGATGTAATGTACGCTGCATCTCCCTTATGAACTCCTAGGGATCATCCTTGGGCTTTGTACCTAAGAACTCTGGGGGATTACAGGTTAGAAACTCACGAGCCCTCGAACTATCTGACCTGTGTACCTGATCTTCGCCTGAACCGTGTCTGTGATCCTGGCCTGCCACTAATCTGGTTAATAGCTGGACCGCATCTTGTATAGCCCAATCCTCAGCTCCTAGCTATGGAGCTAGAGGCTCGGGTGTTGGCGCTCTGAAAACTGGCGGTGAAGCTGCCCTCTGATCTGCAGTTGAGGTTGCCCTAATCCCCTCTAATACTGGCGGCATCGCAGAGCTGGCTGTCGGGGGCACAGTCTCCAGCTTAGGCTGAGGTCAGGCCTTGGTAATTCTGTGGGCCTGACTAGCCTCATCGAGCGATGCTGATTTACCCTTCTGGGTAGCCATTACTTTCTTTGGAGGCATTACTGGAAACATAACAACTCATTTTATTAGGGAGGAATCATCCTAATAATACAGCTCTATCGCACGATCTAAGACAAAAAGGAAAGGTAACATCCTAAATGTCCTGTATCCTCTTGTTTATAGATGTGGTGCACAACACATCGATAAACAGGACTGCACCACATCGATAAACAAGACTCTACTAGATACGGTCTGTAGACCTTCTGAGGACCAAACCACTTTGATACCTCTTTTGTCATGACCCAACATCGTAAGCCGCGACTCATGCCCGAGTTGGACACACATACGTACCCTTAGCCCAAATTAACATATTAGCAAAATAAACAGATATAGAAATTAAGTGAGGTCGCTAGATAGCATACAAAAGCCGATAAGGCCGTCACGGAATATAAAAGCCCAGAACATATACAGAACCCACAATACAAGTCTACAGACCTCTACAGAATGGTACAAATGTGCAACAGAAAAGTTAGTACCAAAATAGGGGCTCAGAATAAAGGAGCACTGTCAAATAGCAGAGTGGATGTCCTAGGTAAATGGATCGGCAAATCGAGCGTCTGTACCTGTGGGCATGTAATGTAGCCCCCAAAGAAAGGGGGTCAGTACAGAAAATATACTGAATATGTAAAGCATGGACTACAATAAATAAAGTCATAACTAGAACAGAATGTGCAGAAAATGAGCGAAATATCCAGAATGTCAAAATGCTTATCACAAACACAGATAATGCATGCGAAAAAACATAAGTCATATCCGGCCCTCTTAGGGGACTCAGTGAACAAAACGTGGTCGCCCTCCCATCACTGGCGCCACAACACAACATACTCTAGAGTAGGGAACATCTACATAACATATCATATCATATCAGATGGCCATATCATATCATATCTTCAGACATCAGCATACGTGTACATGGCACAACATACACCACAACTCATGTACATGTCATACTTGCCATCTCACGTTGGGGCACGACAAACAATGCAAAGAAGTACGCTTGATAATATATCCTGGCCCGGGCTCAGTGGAAGAAGCATTGAGGCATCCACGAGTGGAGTAGTGAGAAACTAAATGCAATTTAAAATATTATCAAGACTCAATAAAGTAGTAAAGATGAATTGTAATTTGAAAATCAGGGCGATGGTCATATCAATCATCCCTCAAATCTCACTAGTGATCATATCAAAAGAGCCTTAGAAATCATAGGCATGAATCAAGATGATACAAAATAACTTATAAAAGTCAAGGACATTAACTACTGGATAATCTCTAAGAACAGGAATCATGAATCACCCTCGAGACTTATGAATGGAATTACCCTAAAGCTTATATTAATTCTTACTTAATTCTAAGACATACCAAAAGAAAGAAGGGATAGATTTACATACTCTCTACTTTCCCTCATGTAGTCTTCATATAAATATGTGCCGAGGAACATACAGCCCGATCCTTAGATAGTAACATATGCTGAGGAATGTTCGGCCCAATCCTTATACACATATACCATACTTGGCCCATCAAGAGACTCGTTACCATAAATATCTCATCATAACATCATAACTTATGCTAAAGATATATCAAGAGAAAAGAAGGGTAGCTTTACATACTTATGCTAAAGACATGCCAAGAGAGAAAAAGTAGCTTCACATACCTCTTATGGATTACCCTTCACCACGTTTGCCTCGTCGTCCTTTGAACCTATTTAACCTGAAAGAAATACTAAGATTAATAACCTTCTACTTTCCAACTTCCAAATCTACAACCAAGTATCCATAGGAATCATTTCCTTATCCATTTCCCTTGACTAGTTTATTACTAGTTCCGAAGTTACCGGAAATTGGACAGCATCTCCCCTATAACTTGTCCTATCCAAACTTCCAATTACATCCTTAATTACTACAGCCAATCAACTACAACAATCAGCAGCATATATACAAGTAAATTACTTCAACATTACACAATACAAACTCCAACCAACTCGCTCAAAACTATGATACCAAAATAGAGTTTTTAATCTTTATTTTATAAAACCTTTAACCATACAAAATGGAGGGTCGTGTGGCTGCAACCAGCAGAACCCACACCTTTTTTAGCAAACTTTCCAGACCTGCAACACACAACCAACCCAGATGCAACCGCAACACCACAATCACAACACACTACTCGACTTCGATTTAATTCTAATGACTTCGATTTAGTTTGTTTCTAACATCAATTTTTCCACTTCCAGCCTCATTTAAGACATGTAATATACCTCATAACAACATCATAAACTCCAACTTGAAAGGGAAAGCCTTACCTTGCTCGAAACTCACCAAAACTCACCTCGGAAGCTCTTTTAGCGTGGCTAAAACTTCGTGGTTGTTTTTTTTATCCTTTTGGTGCTGCTCCAAATCATAAATTTACATTAATAACACCTTCATACCCTCGTGGTATACCTTAGATAATTAATGAACGGAACGATATTAGAGAACTTACCTTTTTTTCCTCCCAAATCCGTGGCTCTCTCCCTCTCTAGCTTAAAGTTTCTCTTCTCCTTTTTCCTTGATTTTTTTTTTGATAAGGATGAAACTAAAGGATAAGGATGAAGCTAAAAGTCATAAAACATATATATATATGCCACCTTAGGGGGTGACACGTGTCAGACCCTAAGTGGTGACACGTGTCAAGCCCTTATTGGGCCAACGCACCCCCTCCTCCAACCATGGGCTACCATATGGCAGGTGGGGTCCACCCCCTTGCTCCAGCTTCTGCCACATGGCACTTCCATCTTCTGCCACATGGCTCTCTCTCTTGCTGGCACGTGTCACTTTCTTTTCTTCCTTGTGGGTTCGTAATCTCATCTTATTTTACGAACATATGTAATCCTTGCTACGTAAGCTTGGTATGACTCAAGTAGCTTAAGAATGTAAGATTTTCAAGTTGGTAGCTTACGTAAGTAAGTCGAGTCCTGCAACTCATTACTTGGCCTCCCACTCCTTCCGAATTCTTATAACCATATCTCCAATCTTTCCTACTATGGGGTGTCACATTCTCCCTTCCTTAGAGTTGTTTGATAGCGTTATAGATTATCCGGCTCACATGGTAACTTCTAAGAAGCTTACGAACCTTTCACGAAACTTAAGAAGCTTAAGAACGCATTCCAAGGTACAAAAGTATGGGGTATAACAATTAAGATTTGCATTAAGATTTAGATGTCTAGATCTGAATATTAAGATGTGATTTCTAGATTTGAACACTAAATAATTAAGACTATTTATTTTCAATAGCTGAATGTGCATATGAAATTAAACATTATATTCAAATATAAGAGATCATACTTTAAATAGGAACATCAAACTTTTTTTACAGCAAAATGAAGAAAAAAATTATTAAATAATACTTATATTTATGTACTCATTCCACTCACTATTAGACATCAGAATAATATTGAATGTTGGATCATAAATATTGTGAGTCTTTTTAATTATTGAAAATCAAGCTTAATATTTTTCTTTTAGATAATCATAACGATTTTTCATCTGTGTTTGGGTAACAATAAAGTCATTAGAAGTTTTCACAACTATTTTAATATTATTCTATGGCTTCAAACTACTTCCAAGTCTCCCATTTAAGGATATTTCTTGAATACAATTTTCTAAAAAGTGTTATTTACCTCTAAATTACTCTTAAATTTTCACTAGATTATTTCATACCTGAAATATAAAATATAATAAATATATGGACAGATGCAAGAAAAATAACTAAACAAAGACAATCAAGATGATTAAAAAGATAAAAAACGAAGAGAAAATCTTCAAATTTAGAACATAGAAGCAAAAACTAATCTAGTTGTAGTATGTTATGGTATTTCTTCTTTTTACTACTATCTGATTCACATGTATTGGGAGAATAAAATACAACAACAACAACAATAATAATATATCTAATGTAATCTCACAAGTGGATTTGATCATATCAAAGCGAGTATGAGTGTTTGAAAATCAAAGAGTTTTAATAAAATTAGTGGCCTAGAATAAAATTCTAATAAAAGGCCTCAAGTATATGCATAGTTCAACAATAATAATATGTGTATTGTAATCTCACGGAGGATTTGATCATACAAAGTTTTAATAAAATTAGTGGCATAAAACAAAATTTTAATAAAATACCTCAAGTATGTACATAATTCAACAACGATAATATATCTAGTGTAATCTTACAAGTGAATTTGATGATCAAAGAGTCTCAATAAAATTAATGCCTAAGACCAAATTCTAATAAGAAACCTCAAATATGCATACGTAGTTATTGTTTTTAATCATAGCTAGTATTTTTCACTCAGAAAACTTTGATAAACATCAACACATCAAAAATATTATTGCAACAAGAGGTCTTGACAAACATCAATACATCCTATAAAAATTGTTAACATTAAAAAAAATATTTATAAAGATTATGAAAGCTGACCAGTTTAAGAGGAAGAAATTGGTGTTTGATTGAGAAAAGAAGAAGAAAGTTTGTAGCTGTGAGAGCAAAGTCGTCCAAAGAGGAAGAGAAGCAAGGCATTGAGTTATTTTTATAATGTTTTAATAAGTTTGAGGCCTCATTTGTTTGTAATTAATAAAGGTCATAATCTTAATCATTCAAATCTTAGTCATTAAGTCTGTTTATTTTCAAGGTTTGAATTTTAATCATTTAGATGTCGGTCATTAAGTCTGTTTGTTTTTATGGTCTGAATCTTAATCATTCAGATCATAATCATTAAGTGCATTTGTTTTTCTTATTTTACAACCACTTAATGAGTCTCAATAGGTCTGAATGAATAACATCTATAATAAAATCTTAATATCATTAAGATGTCTATTGAAAAGTTTCTACAAATATGACAGTTCATCATTATTCTATCTACTTTCACCCACCACACACAATCACTATCAATCACCACCCCACCTACTATCCACAACTATTAACCTCAACTTAACCACAACTATCACCAATTACCACCTCTTATCATCCACAACCACCATCCTCAACCCAACCACAACTACCGTCAATCACAAAAATCAACTGTCATCACCATCAGCCACCAATAACAATCATCACCACCAACCATTATTGCATTTACTAATCACTATCCATAATTACCACCATTAGTCATTACTATATATCGCTAACCCCCATCATTACTCACCATTATCATTAGTTATTATGATCATTCTACTATTAATTATCAATTGCTATCAATAATAATCACGTTAATCACTAGTACTAACCACTATACCATAATACTATCCACAACCACCATCATTTGTGAACACTATCCCAAATTGACATATACAATCACCATCACTAATTGTCATATTAATATTTTAAAATATTTAATTGATATACTATTAGATCAATTCAGTATTTTATTTAAATTTTATATTTATTATTTTTTAAATAAAGAAAATATTTATACATTAAGATGTTTAGAAAATAAATAGTCTTAACTATTTAATATTCAGATTTTAACGTAACATCTTAATATTCAGATGTGCATTCAGATTCAGACAACTAAATCATAATAAAAATAAATAAGGCCTGAATATTGTTAATACTCTCCTACAGGCCTGATTCATTCAGATCTTTTCAGACCCATTAAGAGGCCTTTTAAAAAAAGAAACAAATGAAGTTAATAGGCTGAATCTGAATGGTTTAGATTTAGACCTAAAAACCAAACACATTTAATAGGTTGAATTTGAATGATTAAGATTTAGACTTTCATTAAGTGCAAACAAATGAGGCCTAAGCTCCTCTATTCGCTTCTATTTAGTAATTTATTAATACATAACATACTAAAAAGAAAAATAAGATAAAGAAATTAAAACAATAAAATGCTAAATATAAATAGAGGAGAAAGGCAAATCGATCATTGACCGGCCGATCCTAATCTCCTCTATTCGCTTCTAAATAATAGACTAGATACAAGAGCCTGTACAAGCACGGACCCAATATACATTACTTTATTTGCTTAAATTTATGTGCCATAGATGAAATTCAAAGAGTTAATGAAATTTTTAAATATTTTTGCTATTAATTATTTTGCTTTAGTGTATTTTAACGTAAATTTCAAATAATGTATGTTACTCATTCTGTCCCACTTATTGTGACGCATGTGAAATCTTGAGAGTCAGACAAATTTCTTGATATACTTTTTAAATATTTTAAATTATTAATTATTGTGATTTGTAGTACTCTTAATTAACGTAATTTTTAAATAATATATGTTATTCTCTTTGTCTCAATTTATGTGGCACATGTGAAATTTTGAGAGTTAATCAAACTTTTAATATGTTTTTAAAAATAAAATAAATAATTTACAGTATTCTTAACGCAATTTTAAATAATATATGTTACTTAATCTATCCCAATTTATGTGCCATATGTGAAACTTGGAGGGTTAACCAAGATTTTATATTTTAAAATATTTTAAGTTGTTTGTTATTGCAATTTATAGTATTTTAAAAAAAAATTTAAATATAAAATATATTTAAAAGAAAAGTAAGATAAATAAACTAAATCAAAAAAAATATTAAATATAAAATAAAGGAAATTGAAGGAGAAGGAAAATCGGTCCATCGAAGATGCTAGAAGTAATACATAAATTAGAGTCCGTTTGGATGAGCTTAAAAAAGTAACTTTTATGTATGAAGTGCTTTTAGAATTTTGAAGTGCTCAAAGTTATTTTTATAAATAAGCAGTTGAGTGTTTGAATAAAAATGCTTATGTTGAAAATAAGTGTTTGAATTTTACGATTAAAAGAATAAAAAGGATAATTTAAAAATTTAGTTAAAATATAAGGGATATAAAAGTAATTTTTATGGTCAAACAAAATGGCTTTAAGCATTTAGAAAAAAAAGTTAGAAATACTAACTTTTCATTTTTGACTGTGTTTAAAAACTTTATGATTTAAAGTTAGCATTAAACAAATACGTTCGAAAGCTAAAAAAAAACTTATAAATTGATTTAACCAACTTAAAGCTTATCCAAACGAGCTATTAGTCGTTATGAAAGATTAGTAAAGTAGAAATACAAATGATATATGAGTGTCTGCATAGAACGAAGGCGGGTAGCAGAGAGAAGTAAAGCGTAAAGCAGAGGGGTGGAAAGTGCAATTAGAAAAAGTTGTTGTTATCTTCTTCTCCGCCCACCTGACCTGTCCTTTAACCTCTATCCTCTTCTTCCAAACTCTCTACTACTTGGTTAAACCCTATTTCACAACATAATCTTCTCGTCTCAATTCTCCAACTAGTGTAGTAGTAGTAGAACCAGAAGAGATAAATATGAACCCATCATCACTTCTCCTCCCTACCAATCAACCTTCTGCAAACACTTTCCTCTCTCCATTTCTCAATCCTACACCTCTCCATCTTACCCCTAAAATCTACCTAAAACGCCGCATTCAATCGACCATCCGTTCATGTTCATCTTCATCTGCCTCTGTTCAGGACAAACCTACTTCGGTTAACCCAGATGTCTTTGGAGGTAAAAAGGAGCTTTCTCCTATTCAATCCCTTGTTGATGCCATGTCACCCCCCATAAGAATAGCTAGCTCCGCTTTGGTATTTGCCGGTGCTATTGCTGCTGGATACGGACTTGGTCTTCGTTTTGGTGGGTCAAGGAATGCTGGGGTCGGTGGTGCTATTGCTCTTGGTGCTGCTGGTGCCGGTGCTGCTTATGCATTGAATTCTTGCGCTCCTGAAGTCGCTGCTATTAATTTGCATAACTATGTAGCGGATTTTGAGGACCCTGCTGCCTTGAACAAGGAAGATATTGAAGCAATTGCCAATAAGTTTGTCCACTATACGCAATTGACTTTTTTTTAAGTTGCTAGACCAGTTTTCACCAACCAAATTATTAATTATTATATGTGTAATCACTTGAATTTGCGACTAATGGAGCTAGTTAAATTAGTTTGGTGCAAGTACCAAGTGTGAGTAAGTTTTTCTCTACTGCAATTCTAGGTAAAAGCTCTACTGCAGAGTATTGGACTATCTGCTTTAATTCCATTTGGCTACGTTATGAGCTTTCACACCCAGCTTCTCATAGTTCTCTAGCTTTTCTAGTTACATTTATCTATTTTTTTGTACCTCTTTTCCTTACCCATTTACTTCTTTTTATCTTTTAGGTATGGTGTCAGCAGACAGAATGAGGCATTCAATGCGGAACTACGAGATATATATTGCCGGTGAGTGATAAAATATCTGCACTCAAGTACTAATTTGTTAACAACTCTCTGGCTGGCACGAAAGCTGCATGTATTACAATTTTTGTATATAAACTAAGACAAAACCTCTTCAATGTAATATGATAATCTGTCTTTTTTCATTTTCGGTTTCTTTTGTTTTTTTCCCCAACTCTGAATTTTTCTTTCTATGAATTGCTTGCTTGGAATAAAAATAGCAGAATTTTACCCTATGAAGCACTTTGTAGGATTAAGTATGGGTTTTTCTCTTGCTACGTCCAAGCATATTTATCTTTCTTCTTTTCCCGAGATGTGTCCTAAAGTGTGTCAACTTTTGCAAATCAAAAGAAGATAGAAAATATTTGTCACCTTTCTGGAATAACAACATCTTGCACATACTTTTCTATAATATTTCAGTTCTTTATGACCCAGAAA
Source organism: Solanum dulcamara (assembly GCF_947179165.1). Lineage (NCBI taxonomy): Eukaryota > Viridiplantae > Streptophyta > Magnoliopsida > Solanales > Solanaceae > Solanum > Solanum dulcamara. The sequence goes on from NC_077239.1 coordinate 31,749,980, forward strand.
GTGTCAAAATTACTAACTTTGTCTTGGTAGATTGACCCAGTTACATTTGAATGCAAAACTGTCCAACTTCTTGTGATACTTGTCTTGGACACCTAAAAGGAATCAAGCAGAGTGTTTTACTGATTCATTTCTAGTGTTTATCTTGAATTGTAATGTTTTTGACTATTTTATTTACCAATGACAAGGAATGACGAACTTATTAGTTTAATCATTGTTAGCTTATCTACCGTTGCTTATGCATCAAATTCTGTTTGTGTTCAGGTATGTATCTGCTGTCCTTCCTACCAGTACTGAAGAACTTAGAGGCGATGAAGTTGATAAAATAATCAAATTTAAAAATGCATTGGGAATTGATGATCCAGATGCAGCAGATATGCATATGGAGGTAACTTGAAGTATTCATCTGATTCTATACCTCAGAATTATAAAACTTCTAGCTGTGGTTGGCTCAAAGTTAGAACGTTATGTTATTAAATAATTTGTCAAGTGTTAAGAAACTCTTACATGCTGATCTCTCAGATTGGTAGGCGAATCTTCAGGCAAAGACTTGAAACGGGAGATCGTGATGGAGATATGGAGCAACGTCGGGTGGGTCATCTCTTCAAATAGCTTCAATTTCCAAAAACTATACCGCCTTTAGTTATCCAATAACAACAAATGGAACTTGATCATTTTTGACTTTTCCAGTGCAGGCATTTCAGAAGTTGATATATGTCTCAACTCTCGTATTTGGAGAAGCATCTTCTTTCCTTTTACCTTGGAAACGTGTTTTCAAGGTTACTGATTCCCAGGTAACGGATAATTTGATCTCTCTCTGCCTTCTTTGTGGAACATTCAGATTGTGCAGTGGCATGCCCTGCTTGTGTGGTTTTAACATTTCTGTATTTTGATTGAGGTTTCTGTCATTTGTCTCTTTCTATGTCCCCTTCATTGATGTAATATTAGATTTCTCTATAGTGTGACTCCCTACTTCCTTTTACCCATTTTAACATTTTTGCCATTAGGTTGAGGTTGCTGTCAGGGACAATGCACAACGGTTGTATGCCTCCAAGCTTAAGTCCGTTGGGCGAGGTAAATTTGGTCTATTGACGCCTTTGAAGGCACTTTTACTTCTAATGTAATCTATTCAGAGAAAATCTTTTTACTAGTTTTCTTTTGCATCCCTGAATAAAACTAATGCTTTTCCATAAACTTCCAAACTACTTGCCAATGTTCTTGGGTTTGTTTTCTAAATTTTTCATTCTCTATTGTGGTGATTTTAATAAATCAGTTTATGTGCTTAAATTTGGCTGTTTTGTGGTGTGTGATGCTTAATCCCGAATAAAGATGAATCGTACCATGAGGCTCTTTATGTGGCATGGGTTTGGTATGTTCTATTTGTGCACTGAGTAGAGATTTTATTTAAGTCTTTCTGTCACTTCAAATTTCTCCGCGTTTAGTGATATATCCTGTTGGTTTATGGGTTTTGAGGGCCTTCTGATGATAGCTCTTGAATCTAGACATCTCGTTGTTGCTTAGTGTAGAGTGAGTCTTTGTATGAATTCCACCAATCTTATATGGAAAATGCTAATCCTTTCATTATTTCCACGAACTCCACTCGTAGTAGCATATATCTTGAAATTCTATATTATGGTGGTGTCGGGGTGAATTTCACTTGTTTTTTCATGATTTAATTCCTCCACTGCACTTCAGAGGTTTTGCATGGTTGATTTAACTACTTGACATGTTCCAGATATTGATGTGAACCAGCTGGTCAGTTTGAGAGAAGCACAGCTTGCATATCGACTGTCCGACGAGGTAGTGCCTAAAAAATGATCATAATTCTACTTCATATCCCTGTAGATATATATTTTTCTCCTCGAAAAAGGAAATAAGATTGCTATGAATTTGTTGCACAATTTTCATGATTGAATTTACTTTGTCCATGTATTCTGTCATGAAATATATGCACAATCATGACCATTTCTTTCTGTTTGCAGCTTGCACATGAGATGTTTAAGGAGCATGCAAGAAAGTTTGTTGAGAAAATCATATCAACTGCTGTTGGCATATTGAAGTCAAGGACAAGAGCAACGTAAGGTCTTTAAGTATATTTAACTTATTAAAAAGGGAACTTTGATTTTGCTGGATAAATTTTTACCAAGCATTTCTAGGTAATAGAAATGGGATTACTCCTATAATTTCTAGCATGACATAATTTACCATATTCTTTGCTTGTATCATTTGTTTAATGCAAACTGATTGGGGCCGTTCAGCAGGGAACCCACACGTGTCATTGAGGAAATTGATAAGGTATTGTCATATAATAATTTGCTAATCTCACTGAAGAACCATGCTGATGCGAGTCGCTTTGCTCCTGGCATTGGGCCAGTTTCCTTAGTAGGTATGTATGTCAATGATCTTGTCTGACTTCTTCTTATAGAACTTGTTAGAAGTCGCGGGTTTCTATCAAGTCTTAAGTGAAATCCTTTGATGGAACTCTTTTCTTTCACCTATTTGTTGTTTGTATCTCAGTTTGTTAGCTGGAGTTAATTTTCCCTTTTCTTTATTCTTTTTTTTCCTGCTCCTTCAGGAGGGGAGTATGACGGTGATAGGAAGATGGATGAACTAAAACTTCTCTACAGGGCATATGTTACAGATTCTTTGTCAAGTGGTCGGATGGAAGAAGACAAGGTAGGTGGTTTAATTTCTATCTCCTTCATTCCTTCTGCTTTGCAGTTTTTTTGGAATTCTCATTTTCTACTTGTCTGCCATTTTGGCGGTAAATTTGAATTTCTTTCTGCTTTGGCTCATACATTTGTCGAACTAAGTGCATGGACTGGAAGTTACAGGCACATACTCCTTTTCTCTTATCCAGCTTCAATATGTAATTCTGGTGTTGGTAGACAAATAATGGGGATACTAGTGGATTTGTTTTTCCAATGGAAAATGGCTTGTCCCCACTCCTTGTGTCTATAATTGGATAGGAGCAGACACATTCTTCTCTTTTCCAGTTTTTCTGTGGTCGAAATGTTGATATAGAAAGACAGAATGTCCCTCCATTTTTACTCCCTTTTCTTTTATCTCTTGTCCTCCTGTAATGATCCCTCTTTGTTCTGTAATGAACTAGAAGCAAAAAATGGAAGATGCGGAGAAAACAAGCACAAAGTTGTGGTTGTGGACCAAAATTATAAGTTGTTGAATCAAGAGTATTGGTATGACCGTAATGTTTGGAAAATAGAAACACAAGTGGATGCCCTGGTACACTGTGCAAGCTGGATTCAAAGTAAGCTTTGACGTTGTCAAGTGGGATTCTTTTATTAATGTGCTCAATGAAATGGGTCTCAACTCTCGAGACAATGGACCAGATGGATTCTTTTTTTATTCTGATGAAGTAAGATGTTATATTAGCAAGGCATCAAGTGAGTGCAGAGTAGTTACATAAGAGAGTCATGGTTAACTCCTGAGAACAAAAACTTCTTTTCTATGTCAGGGAGTTAACCAGAAAGAAAAAATATGGTCTCTAAACCCTAGTGAGGTAGCTGATGAAATCTAAAAAGGGGGAATTATATCATTTACAGGGGATAGATTGAGGACAAGATGGATTCGTTTTTGCATAAGCACATTTAGGGTTTTTTATGGTCAAAAGCCTAAATATGTCATTCAACCAAAAGTGTCAAACTTAACTGCCACCCCATTTGACTCAAGTCGCCTCCCTTATACTCTTTCTATACAAACGACTATAAGCAGAACAATTTGCTAACAATGTAAAAATAACTTTTAACAGTTAACTATTAGCTATACTGGGTAGTGTTAAGCTGTTCTAGCTTTGCTAACCATTTGCTGTGTCTTTATCCCTCTATGTGCATCTGGACTGCTATTTCTCAAACCCTTTGTGTACACCTTGTGGTCTGGTTTCTGAATCTCCTGCCATTTCTCTCAGCCTATATCTGGTACTCTCTGCTGCAGCAAAACAGAATTCCAACATTCCTGCTTGTGGTCTGCTATTGCTGATCCTTTGAGTTAGCCATTGAACTTCCTGATTCCAGTCGCCAATAGACCTAGTGTAGTCCAACCATTTCACAAGAGATGACCGTATGAATGCAAAGTATGAGCAATCAAAAAACAGGTGATCTGGTGTCTCCTCCACTTAATCATTGCATAGTACACAATCAATGGACACTACTATTCCCCATTTCTGCACTCTATCCACTGTTGACAGTCTTCTACGTAAAGTCAACCATAGTATGAACTGCTTCCTTGGGATCTGCCTTGAACCAACACCAATTTAATCCATGTGACTTTAGGGTGTTGTGGCATATTGCCAGATACGCCTTCTTGATACTATACCCCTTTGAGTCAGTAAGTACTTGTAGCTTATCATGTTAGGTACTACCATAATCAACTCCTGGCATGAAAAATTTTCCTCAATAATCAGCAGGACTGTTTATTTTTCAAATTTATCCTCAATAATAATTATTTTTTCTCTAAATTGTTTTCAAATAAATATTAACTTATGAAAAATGTTCATGTGCTTTGATCTAAAATAGAGAGATTATATTTTATTTTCTCTAGAGTGAAATCTAATTGTAAAGGGTAAAAAAAAAATGATATTTTGCTAAGGAGTTTTCTTTAAAATTGAAAGTCATCCCCAACAGGCTAGCAACACGATAGTTTTTCCACTAAATCAATACACCTAAAAATATAATTAAACCACATAATTTATATCATAATTAGAAATTAAATGCAAAAAATGGGGGGGGGGGGAAGGGGGAATATACTATGCCCTATATAATCGTTCTGGAAAAATGTCTATTAGCAGACGCTGAATAATCAGTGCACGTATGTGATTTTAAAATTTTAGCTATCCATACAACCAATGTATTGCCCTTCACCTTTTAAAGTATGTGCGTACTTAAAAGTGCAAAGAACCTACAATTAAGGTCGGTTGCAATATCTTAGAACTCTTACCATATATGTTTTTAGACCATATCTTTTTGGATTCCTTAATTTTTAAAATATATTTTTATCCTATATTTTAGGACTCCTTAATTATAAATTTTCCTAATACTTCTTACTGTTTATTTTAGGACTATTTAATTATTAATTTTCATAATACTTCTTACATATATTTTCCTCTTCCTCTTACCATATATTTTAGGGTTCCTTAATTAATTCCTCAATTGCTAATTTTGTTGATACTTTTTACCATATATTTTAGGACTCCATAATTGTTAATTTTTTGATTACTTCTTACCATATATTTTCGTATTCCTCTTAGGATATATTTTAAAACTCCTTAATTATTATTATTTTTAATACTTTTTACCATATATTGTAGGACTCCTTAATTATTAATTTTTCTAAACTTCTTACAATATTATTTAGGACTCTTTAATTTAAAATATTATAAATATAATTAAATAATAATTAGAGGAAAATAGTAACACATTAAAAAGATTCCTACAACTATAGCTACAAAGATGTTTATAGTAACTACAACTGCAACTACATGTTAAAAAGATTCCTACAACTACAAAGATGCTTCAAATGCTATTCCTTTAAACTTCTAAACCTAAAATTGGCCTTCTTTCACAATTCTGGTATTTAATTGATAAATATCCCCCTCTATATTAATAGATTTTATTTTATTCAAAAATGCTTTCAACCTTTTCTTAAGATAATCAAAATATAAATTTTAGCATCTTGTAAGAAGGTAACCGAATCACACAATTTTTTTATGATAAAGTAAATTACCTTGAACAATATAATATTGAAAATTAATCAACTTTATTTCCTTTCGAAAATAAGATCCTGAGACCACAAGTACATGCCATGGACCTAATCAAAAGTTTGTTGAAGAACAATTTCAATCAGATAAACGAAAAATAAAAATAGATTAAATCACAATGAGGACAAACAAAAACATGAATTGAAATATAAGAAAAGAAATTTACAACAATTGACATATGTAAAAATAATTAGAAAGGTGCATGAAAAATTGTGTTTTGCAAATTGAAGTTAAAATACTTAGTAAAGATATGGCAAGAGAAATTCTAACTTGAAGTCTTTAGATATTTTATTCATTTTTAATTTCATAAAAGAAAAAAATTGTGTAAGCGTGTGGCGCCCCCCACCTCCCCCACCAAACAAATTATGCACGCATGAATGATCCAAGATTACTTGAAATCCTTGTTTTAAGAACAAAAAATTATATTATATTATATTACATTTTCACTTAAACATTAATTCTCTTTTTCATATATTTTATGTTAGGACTCTTTTTTCTAATTCTTCTTTTCATATATTTTAGAAGTCTACCTTAATTCTACTAACACTTCTTACCATTTATTTTAGGACTCTTTTATTTTTCTTTCCCATATATTTTAGGAGTCAATATTATAAGATAATCAAATAGAAATTTAATGAAAATTAATTGATTTAGAAGTGTCTCATACACTTAGGAATTCAAGTATTAGTAGAAAACTTTTTCCTAATTTTTTGGACTTTTTTTGGCCATATATATTTTACTGGACATTTTTTTTTTAACCTTTTTGACTATTTGTTTTGGACATTGTTGACTATTTTGGACTTTTTTGGCCATATATATTTTACTGCACGTTTTTTTTTGTTTTTGTGTTTTTTACCTTTTTGCCTTCTTTTTTTTTGGATATTGTTGACTATTTTTTTTGCCTATTTTTGTGGACCTTTTTTTAAAAACCTTTTTGCTTATTATTTTGAAAGTTATTTTACTATATTAAGATTCTTCAAAATTTAAGCATAATAAGAAAATCTTCTCCATTTAATTTTTATTATTTTTGTTATAGTCAATATTTAATATCATTAAAATAATAGTATAATAATTGAAGGAAAATGGGGAAAAGGCGATTTTATCTAAAGCGAAGTCGTTTAATGAAGGGCAAAAAATTCAATCAACATTTTAAGGGTCTTTGTGCTATTAATATAGTATAGATATATGTGCCCACAACACACATAGTTTGTCCTCCTCCTCCTCTACTGCCCAGAGGAGCTTATATATTTCTGCCTTGTTCCATGTTGTGCTGTCTTGGGCTTACAGACTGTCTCCCATGCAATGAAGGCCTCTTTTGAAAAGTCATTGCTCCCCTTCCATAAGAAAGTGCTACACACTGTTGTAACCATAGTAATGATCTTCTTTGGTAACAGGAATATTTGGGCCCAATATGTTTGCATTTCAAGCAACACTCTTCCCTAGCTGTAATCTACCACTGTAAGACGACAACTTGGAGGACCAACATTTGATTCTTGCTATCATTTTTCAACAATAGGCAGATGCTGTTGTATTGAGAGCTTTCTGTTTGAGAGTGGGACTCCCAAGTACTTGAATGGGAGCTCTCCTAATGACAAGTTCAACTCAACAATAATTCTCTCCTTAAATTTAGGAGGGACACCAGCAATATATAAAGAACTTTTCTCCATATTGGCATGCAGGCCTAAGACATCAGAGAAGTGTTTAAAGGTATTGAACAGTAGCTTAATAGAGTCATCTGTCCAACATCTCATTGATATATCATCAGCAAAGCATATATGAATAATACCCAACTTACCACGTCTTTGATGGTACTTGACCTGAGGGTTGTGCTTCAGCTGTTGGAGTGTTTTGGGGAGATATTCCATGGCTAATACAAACAAATATGGGGAAATGGGGTCCCCTTGTCTCAACCCTTTCTTTGCCTGGAACGGTGGAGTCAGACCACCATTAATCTATAAGCTATACTGCACTGCAGTCAGACATTCCAACACTAGATCCATTGCAGGGAGCCCAAATTCTAGTAATACCATCCTCAGAAATGGCCATCTATTGGGTCATATGCTGTTCTAATGTTCACCTTTATAGTACATCTAGGTGACACTCCTTTCTGAGTGTGGCCCTTGACCATCTCATATGCAGTCAGTACATTATCTAAGATGTTTCTACCCTCGATGAAAACTGACTAAGAAGGACTAGCAATATAGCCCACTACAGTTTTTAGTTTGGCAGTTAGTATCTTGGCTATAAGCTTATACAGGGTAGTGCATCAAGCTATTGGCATGTACTCTTTTAACATATGATGGTGCAGTTACTTTAGGCACAAGTGTGACTGTGGTTGTGTTTACACCTTTCAACAATTTACCATTTTCAAAGAACTGTAACACTCCATTAGTAACTTCCTCCCCTATTATTTCCCAGTAAGTATTAAAAAATTCTGCATTATAACCATCAATACCTGGGCTCTTGTCCACTGGCAGGTCCTTCAAGGCCTTCACCACATCCTGGGCAGTCACTGGTTGCAGTAGCTGTTGTTGTTGTTCACTTATAATGCAGGGGCCATTTCTAGGTGTGCATATGTCTATAAAAGGCATGGTTGATGCAGCTTGCCCCAACAAAGTCTGAAAGAACGGGGGAAACTCCTGTTGTATCTGTTCTGGATCAGTCAGCGGGAGAAACTCCTGTTATATCTGTTCTGGATCAGTCAGCTTAGTCCCCTGTTCTGTCTAAATAGAGGATATTTTGTTCCTTGCTTGCCTAGCTTTCAGGTGGACAAAGAAGTACTTGGAATTCCTATCTCCATGCTTAATCCATATAGCCCTAGACTTCTGCTTTAATATCGTTTCACTAACACTTTCCCATTTCTCAAGGGTTTGCACTGTTTTCCTCTTTTCATTGATCAAGTCTTGGTTGAAGAGGTCTGTTGCCATTTCCTCCTGCACCTCCTGGAGTCTCTGCCTCAATTGGATCAATTTCTTTTCTATTGTCAAAAATTCCCAGCCTATTTGAAGATAGAGCTGAAGATGCGCCATAAGACTAATCACCTCTCCCCAATACTTCTTCGGCCTATCTTTTCCTCTCCTCGTCCCCACTATATCCAACTTCTCACACCCTGCTCATTGGGGGCACTAGCACATCTCTTCTTCACATGTCCAAAGCATCTCAACCTTCCTTCCCTCATCTTATCCACCACTCCCACTTTGTTCTACATATCATCACCCCTAATCCTATTGCTCCTAGTATGCCCACTACTCCATTTCAACATTCTCATTTCCACTAATTGCATCTTCTGAACATGAGAGTTCTTAACTGGCCAACACTCTTTTCCTTACAATAACATAACGCCGGTCTAACCACTACTCTATAGAACTTACCTTTACGGTGGTACATTCTTATTGCACAAGACTCCGGATGCAAGCCTCCACTGCATCTATGCCGCCCCAATACAATGTGTGAAATCATCGTCGATCTCCCCATTTCCTTGAATTAGAGACCCAAGAGACTTAAATCTCTCATAGGGACAACTTGCATATCAAGTCTCGCTTCCACGCCTGGCTCATGCGTCACATCACCCTTTGAACTTTTTGATCTTAAACATGCCATATCATTTATAAAAATGGAGTGTTATTGAGGGTATAACTGTAATATGAAATTTAAAACTTACTAAATAAAGATAAAAGTTTTCTTTTTCAGATAGACTAAAAAAGAAAGTTAAAAGATGCAAATTGAAACAGAGAAATTAATTAATTCAGAGTAATTCAACCTTGTGAATGGTTTATGGGTGTAGGCTGGTATAAGTACAATATCTAGTAATGTGATAATAGAGTTTGTTAAATAGCTGCAAGCAGATCAGTCTATTTTCTTCTAAGGCTCTTTGCATGCAAAATTGCAAATCAGTCTATGTTCTTCATTATCACATTAAGGATTACCCTTAGCTTGTTGTGGAACAGATTTCTTATTGTAGAGATGGTATGGGGGACTGTTTGGTCTTTAGACTGATACACTTGTAGGATTGGAGCATATTGAACCTTCCTTGTTTAATGAATGTGCTCAATTGTTTTGCTTCCTAATGAGTTTTCACTTACGTTACATGCCATGGAATCATCCAGATGCTGTAGGCGTTCTCTTGCATCTTCTCTAGGCCATTTGATTTGTTATTCTGTTTATCGTTTAGTTATCTACCTCTGAACCTCAACTTTTCTTCCTCTTGTAGCTTGCCGCTCTGAACCAATTGAGAAATATATTTGGTTTGGGGAAACGAGAAGCAGATACAATCACATTGGATGTCACCTCAAAGGTATACCGTAAACGACTTGCTCAAGCTGTTACCAGTGGTGAATTAGAAGCGGCCGAGAGCAAAGCAGCCCATCTTCAAGATCTTTGTGAAGAATTACATTTTGATCCGCAAAAGGCTCTTGAGATTCATGAAGGTAACACGTGACTTCGATGTGACTTATCTTCTAATGTATAGTGAGTGACATTTTCATGCTTAATTGTCTTATCTAGAGAGGGAAGACATTTCGAAGTAGTCAAGTTTTTAGTCGCACATGAGAGAGGGCAAGAACATGTTGAGGTTATCTGCTCTAGTTTTAGTTGGTTCCGCAGTGAGGAACAATACAAGTGAGGTTTTTAAGTGCAAAATAATGACTCCAAATTCTGTTTTCTACTGTATTACTAAAACCTGATCCTCTATCTGTTCTTGAAACTTGAGGTTTTTCCTTTCCAGGATAGTTGCTTAGAATTGTTAGTTGCCCTCCTTTTCATAAAACCAGCGATTAGCTTTTTCATTAAGCTGGAGTTGAGAATAGCAGTGTTGTTTATAGCACATTCAATGTCATCGGTTTGCTTATCGTCTAATAGTAATTTAATTATATAATTGAACTTCCTAAAGCTAGTTCTGTTGGGTTGAGCACCCTGAGGTCTCAGGTTCAGTTCCCAGTAACACTAGGTGATTTCTTCTCATTTGTTCTAGCCTTGTTAGACAGAGTTATTGGACATAGTTATTTGATATATGTTGCTGGTGGGAGGTGGCTGGAATCCCATGGAATTAGTCGAGGTGCGCGCAAACTGGCGCGGAGACCACGGTTACCAAAAATAATAATAGTTTTTTTTTTGGAGTGTTGCAAGTGAGGATGCAAAACCATTAGAGTGAGTCTTAAGGTTGGAGAACGCTCAAGGGCAACAGCCAAACAGGTAGGCCTGGGGAGGGAATCAGGGAATTGTTGATGTCAGTCCTATTGGCATGTGAACATCGGTGATCGCTTATATGTAGTACCTTGGATTCTGTGCTTCAGTTTAGTTGAGGTATTTTTACACCGAAAATGCCTTTTGCCATCTAAGTAATGCCTTGATGTGTCGTCATGAACTGCTTTTTTTCCAGGTCATGTAAATATGCAACATGTACTTTCCTATGTGCCTGATGCATTCGCCCAGAGCCTTAGATAGCGAAAAGAAAAATCGTGATCTATTGTGTTGTACTGAAAAAGCTTGTCTTTGCCTTTCATTTTCAGAAATCTACAGGCAAAAGCTTCAGCAGCTTGTCGCTGATGGAGAACTTAGTGATGAGGACATGAAGGCATTGGAGCGCCTGCAGGTAATGCTTTGCGTTCCCAAGCAAACAGTTGAAGCTGCTCATGCAGATATCTGTGGCAGTTTATTTGAAAAGGTAATTGTCGCTCCCTTCTCTATTGATATTGCGTCATTTAGTTCAATATTAGTTATGCAGCTGATTGGGCTGTAAAAGAACGAGGCAAACGGTGCTGTGGATTAATAAAATAGTTTGTAGACAGTGTCTTTTCTCTTCTGTTAAATAGCCAAGTGGAGTTTGATATTTTGAGCACTTGCAGTTGCCTTTAGAGATTTGCTGCCAACTCCATTTTAGTTGCTATACGTGCCTCTCCTTTAGATTATGGTAAATTACAATAACTTCCCGTACTGTTTAGAATGTTGATAAAGAGACCTTTGTGCGAGCTTTTAATTGAGGAGATACTTTCAAGTGCGTCTGTCATCCGCAAAGTTACATTTTATTCCCCTGATACCCTTATCGCATGTGTTTCGTGGTGCGTGTGAATAAGTTGGGTCATAAATATTGGGAAAGCTGTTGGGATGAAACACTACTGCTTGTAACCTTTTTTTTTTACTCGTAGGAGCTCCCACCTTTTTGCTCCTTGGTAAGGCTGGAGTTGGAGGGTGCTTACCATCTGAGCAACCCCCTCTTGTCTGATTTGCTTTTACCTATCTTTCCTTCTCCCCCATAGTTTTTGTTCACGTTGACATTCAAATGTGAAACTGCCCTCTGTCAAATGCATTTCTTGTATTCATCTGTTCTGTTTTAGAAAATCCTTGACCTTTTAATGTGGAATTACTTTTCATGTTGATAACTGTTGTTCTAATCTTTTTTTAATGAAAGATTATGATGCTTGATCTAAGTAGGGCTTTTGACCAAAGTGCAGTTTGACTGCTGAAAGTCAAATATGAAAAAAGATTACTGGACATTTCTCTAATTAATATCAACACGTAATAAGCACTTTGACTCTTTCCTAATTTCCCGTAAATTGTTTGCTTCGTTTTCAGAGAAGTGTGTGCTTCACTTCTCCTTTTCACTTAAAGCTCTTATACCTCTGTCACATTTTGCTTTTAGAAAAACTGTTGTACAGTAATCATATTATAAAAAGCCACTTGAGAGATTTTGTATTTTAGATTGGGAGTTAGAGTTTTCAATATTAAAGTGGATTGATCTCTTTCAACTTCTTACAGTGCACAAGGTATTGATTTTAATCTGACTCTTCCTCTCCTCTCAATCAATATAAATATTGTTGGCAGGTGGTTAAGGAAGCAATTGCTTGTGGAATAGATGGTTATGATACCGAGACCAAAAATTCTGTGAGGAAGGCAGCATATGGTTTACGATTAACCAGGGAGGTTGCCATGACTATTGCTAGTAAGGCAGTAAGTATCAGGATGCTAATTCTGGTTTATGGGTTGTAAAATTTCTTTGATTCCACTACATACATATACCTCGATATATTTCTAATTACATTCAATGGCTTCACAAACACAGGTCAGAAAGATTTTCATCACTTACATTCAGAGGGCCAGAGGAGCTGGAAGCCGCACTGAATCAGCCAAAGAACTGAAAAAAATGATAGCCTTTAATAGTTTTGTTGTGTCTCAACTAGTTGCGGACATTAAGGGTGAATCATCTGATACACCACCAGAAGAGACTCCAGAGGAACAGATTCAACAAATCGAAGAGGAGGATGAGGAGTGGGAGTCCTTGCAATCACTAAGAAAAGTAAAACCCAGCAAGGATAATTTGAGAAAGGAAATCCAGACCGAGATTACTCTCAAGGATGATCTTCCGGAAAGAGACAGAACAGAACTTTACAAGACATACTTGCTCTTTTGTCTAACTGGGCAAGTTACTAGAATTCCTTTTGGGGTCCAGATCACCACAAAGAAGGATGACTCTGAATATGTTTTTCTAAGTCAACTTGGTAGCATCCTTGGGTTGACTGATAATGAGATTGTTGGAGTGCACCAAAATTTAGCTGAGCAGGCTTTTAGGCAACAAGCAGAGGTGATCTTAGCTGATGGACAGATAACGAAGGCCAAAATGGTACAGCTCAATGAGTTGCAGAAGAATGTTGGCTTGCCGCCACAGTATGCTCAGAATATAATAAAGAGCATCACAACAACAAAACTGGCGGCAGCCCTTGAAACTGCTGTTGCTCAGGGAAGGCTGAGCATTAAGGAGATTAGAGAATTGAAAGAGTCCTCAGTAGACATAAACACCATGATATCCGAAAGTTTACGTGAGAATCTTTTCAAAAAGACTCTGGATGATATCTTCTCATCTGGTACTGGCGAGTTTGACGAAGCAGAGGTATATGAGAATATCCCAAAAGATCTTAATATAAATGCTGAGAAGGCCAAAAAAGTTGTTCATGAACTAGCTCGTAGCAGATTATCGAACTCACTTATTCAGGCCGTGTCACTTTTGAGGCAGAGAAATCATAAAGCATTGGTATGAATTTTATCTTAAGATGGCTGTTGGTTTTGGTTGAATCATGCCATATATGTTTGTTGAAGTTTTAGTGCTGCCTCTATCTGTGTTTTGTAGGTTTCTTCTCTCAATGATTTGTTAGCTTGTGACAAGGCCGTTCCTGCAACCCCATTATCTTGGGAGGTACCAGAAGAACTGGCTGATCTATTCATCGTATATTTGAAGAGTGATCCCCCACCAGAAAAGTTGTCCAGGTTACAGTATCTGTTAGATATAAGTGATTCAACAGCAGAAACATTGAGATCTGTGAAGGATAGAGCACTACCAAATGGGGCAGGAGAAGAGGAGTTTGTATTTTGATTCTCTTATAGCTACTGATAAATGTTCGTATATTGTAGACGGGGAGAGACGGTTGCAGGTATTTTTTGTTGTTTAATGTAAGTGAGGTGTATCTTTTTGCAGTGCTTTTAAGATGTGAGCTAGAATCATTGGGGTCTCATAGTTACAAGCTATAGATCCGAAGGAAATTCAAGTGTACCAGTACAAAGATCTGATGTCGTTTGTGTATCAAAGACGAAATGAACTCCTTAGAGAGAAAAATGATCAAAATAGTCCTTGACCGATAGAGTCCTAAATAAATATACAACTAACGATGAAGGGGAAAATATCTGCTGTGAAACTTGGACGTTATTTTTCTTATCCCACTATTTTGTCTCTCTCCTGACAATCGTGCCGGCATTATCTTTGAAGAGCATATATACATCATTACCAACCTTTTACTATCAAACAACCGTGTTCATAACATCGCTTCCAACATGAACAATTTTCATGCCAAACATCATAAATTTGTCAACTTATAAAACTAACTTGCTTGGAGGATCTCCAAGTTGGTTGTAAATTAATTGTGAGGTCTAAGCATTTGAACTCCATTTCCCCCATCACGATTCATGACTACTACTGCTACTATACATCACTTCCAGGGGAGGGGAATAGAAATTGAAGGGAAAGGTACACAAATTATTCATTTGGACCTATTTAAGTATGCGTTTTTCCCCAGATGGATTTTTAATTTCAGAAACTGCCTGTGCGCTTCAAAATGAGGGTTAAGTGTACAAATGCCCCTCCTAAAGGCTAGTCTTGATATTTTGCCACCTAAAGAAAAGTCTTATAAAAAAAGCCTTCATTTATTTAATAAAAATTCTTTGGGAAAAATTTTCCTCCAAATCTAACAAAATAAAGGAAGCTTGTATTTTAATAACTAAATTAAACTTAAAAAGTTATATTTCTTTTTTTTTCTTTCTCTCTTTTTTCGTCTCGTTTTTATCCTTTCTTTTCCTTTCTGTTACTTTCATTCGTTTTCTTTTTTTCTATGTTTCTTTCTTTCTTTTTGTATTTTTTTAAATTATGGAACTAAACTTTTGTATCTATTTTATATATTTTGTATTTCTTTTAAATAAAATTTATCCATAGATTAAAGATATATTTTTTTAATATTTTCTATTTTTAAATTTAATATATAAAAATTTAATATATATCTATATTATTATAAAAGCACAAATATAAATGTTGATTGACCAAAATATCCACTAAAAGTCGATTTACTAATTTAACCTTTTAAGTTATTATTTTCTCTATCTAAAAAATTACTAATGAGTATACATATAATTTTATCCTAGGAATAAACAAAACATATTTCTATTATGATTAAGTTTATTGTAGGATATATATAATCCTATTAATACTAGGAGCTTAACATTAATTTTATTTCAAGTAAATTATGAGTAGGGAATTTCTACACGTTTAATAATATTGGTCGACCAAAATATCCATTAAATATTAAACGAATTTTATATTCTTAAGGAGTAAATATTTAATAGTTATAACTTTGATTAGTTTCAAAGTTCTACATATTTACATAATAATTAAATAATAATTATTTTAAAAAAAATAGTAAATGATAATTTTGTCTATTGTAGAAAAATAGTAAATAATAATTTTATCTATTATAGAGTTTTTCAATAAAGGCAATGTTCAATCAACAATTCAATGACATACAACCTTCCATCATTAATCTTTTTTCCTAAATTTAATGTGATTCGAGACTCTACTCCTGAATTTAGGGTCGGATCTCAATTTGAGTGTTGGATTCCGAGCCAGAAATCGAGGTAAGATTTTGAGGTGTCAGGGTTGGGTCCTGAGTTAGGTGTCAGGGTGGGGTTTCGTGTTGGGTGTCGAAGCCGAATTTCAGATCGAGAGTCGAGGTCGGGTCTCAAATTAAGTATCAGAGTGGGTCCTTAAATCGATCGTTGGGGTCGAGTGTCAGAATTAGATCCCGATTTGAAAGTCGAATCTCGTGGTCGGGTCCTGATCCGGAAGTTGGGTCCCGAATCAAAAGTTGAAGTCGGGTCTTATGTTGGAAGTTGGGATTGAGTCTTAGGTCAGATTTGGGGTCAGATCCCGATTCGCAAGTTAGATCTAGAGTTTGAAGTTGGGGTCAAATCTCGAGTCGAAAGTCAGATCGGATCAGGAGTCGAAAGTTGGGATCGGTCTCTTGTCGGATGTTAGGGTCGAGTGGGATTAGATCCCGATTTGAAAATTAGGTGTAGGGTCAAATCTCAGGTCGGAAGTCATGTCCCGATTTGAAATTTAGATTGGGTCCTAGGTTTGTAGTTGGTGTCAGAAGTGCGGCTCCAAATCAGTGTCGGATATCAAGTGTCGAGGTTGAATGTCGGGATTGAGTTTTGAATCAAGTCCAGAGTCGAATATCAAGATAGGATCTCGAGTCAAAACTCAAATCTCGGGCTGAGTCCTGGAACAAGTGTTAGATCGAAAAATTGGTCGAGAGTTAGGATCGAGTCTTGGTCCAAAAGTAGAGTCCCAATTTAGGTGTTAGGTGTCGAGGTCGGATGTCGGGGTCGATTCTTGAGTTAGGTGTGAGGATAGGACTCTGAATTAGTCATTAGAGTTTTTTTTTCTATAATAATTACTAGGGAGTTACGTGCGAAACACGTTCATAGAGTTTGAAATTTCACGAGGTACTCTATAATTCTTGCTTTAAAGGCAATACTTTACATTTCATGGGCAAGAGTTTATACTGTCTTTTTGTGTCTTGATTTATGAAATACTCTATAAGTCTTGCCTTAGAGGAAAAACTTAGACCAAGAACTTCACAAGTCATGCCCCATGGTCAAGATTTGACTACATTGTGTCTTGATTTATCATATGCACTATAACTCTTGCCTCTTAGCCTAAGGACTTTCAAATAACAAGTTAAGCCCCATGGGTAAGATTTGACGATATCACATTGTGTTTTGATTTATGAGATACTCTATAACTATTGCCCTAAAGGTAAGATTTATTAGTCCAAGGACTACCAAATAATAAGTTAAGTTTCATGGGTAAGACTTGAAACTACCACATTATGTATTGATATATTAGATACTCTATAACTCTTGCCTTAGAGTCAAGACTTAGACGAAGAACTTCATAAGTTATACCCTATGGTCAAGACTTGACACTACTGCATTGTGTCTTGATTTATCATATGCTCTATAACTCTTGTATCTTAGACCAAAGACTTCCATACAACAAGTTAAGCCCCATGGGCAAGACTTAACACCAGCACATCATATTTGATTTATTAGATGTTCTATAACTCTTACTTTAGAGGCAAGACTTAGATGAAAAACTTCATAAGTTACGCTACATGGTCAAGATTTGACACTACTACATTGTGTCTTGAGTTATCATATGCACTATAACTCTTGCCTCTTAGCCTAAGGACTTCCAAATAACAAGTTAAGCCCCATGGGTAAGACTTGACGATATCACATTATATTTTGATTTATGAGATGCTCTATAACTATTGCCCAAAAGGTAAGATTTGTTAGTCCAGGGACTAAGTTAAGCCTCATGGGCAAGACTTGACACTACCACATTATGTATTGATTTATTAGATCTCTCTATAATTTTTGCCTTAGAGGCAAGATTTAGGCCAAGAACTTCACAAGCTACGCCTCATGGGCAAGACTTAACACTACTACGTACATTATGTCTTGATTTATCATATGCTCTATAACTCTTGTCTCTTAATCCAAGGACTTTCAAACAACAAGTTAATTAAGCCCAATGGGCAAGACTTGACAACATCACGTTGTGTTTTGATTTATGAGACACTTTATAACTATTGTCCTAGAGGTAAGATTTGTTAGTCAGAGGACTTTCAAGCAACAAGTTAAGCCCCATGAGCAAGACTTGACAATACCACATTATGTATTGATTTATTAGATGTTTTATAGCTCTTGCCTTAGAGGCAAGACTTAGCCTAAGGACTTCAAAGAATAAGTTGCGCCTCATGGGTAATATTTTATAATATTTTTACTAAATCTAACTTATGGAGAATACAATAACTTTTTCCTTAGAGGTAGAACATAGCTAAAGGGCTAAAAAAATATATGTCTCATGCGCAATAGTTTGCACTATTTCACTATGCCTACATTATGAGATGCTCTATAACTCTTGTCTTAGAGGCAAGACTTATACCAAGATTTAAAATAACAAGTTACTCCCTATAGACAAAACTTGATACTACCACATTATGTCTTAATTTATTAAATGCTCTATAACTCTTGCCTTAGAGGCAAGACTTATCCAAAGGACTTTCAAATTACAAGTTGCGCTTCATGGACAACAATTTTCACTATTTTTACTAAGTGAAATTTATGAGGAACACAATAACTTTTGTCTTAGAAGCAATGAGAAAAAGACAATTATTTTAGAAGTATAGAAAAAAAGAAAAAGAAAAAGAAAAGAAAACAAAAAAGAAAAAACAAATTTTAAAAAGAAAAAACAATTAAAAAATAAAGAAAAAAAATAGAAGTTAAGAAAATTTAAAAAAAAGGAAAAAGGAAAAAGAGAGAAAAAAATAAAAAAAGAAATTAAAGAGAAGAGAAAAAAATAATAAATAAAAATAAATAAAGAAAGAGAAAAATAAAAAGAAAAAAATAAGAAAAAAGTTGAGAGGCAATTGAGCATGGAGAGGTTAAAAAATATTTAAGGTGTAGAGGACAAAAATGTACTTTGACTCAACTTAAAATGTAAGGAAGAACATTTTTGTAAGACTTCTCTTATGAGGGGCAAAAAGTCAAGACCACTGCATTTGAGGGACATCCTATATAATTTCCTGTCAAAATGAGAGGGATTTTATACTTTATATATATAAAAAATAAGGCCCATAATTACAAAGCATAGTAGGAGATTTTCGTTTATAATTCATAGCAATAAATTTTTGCAAAACCTATACAAGAGAAATGAACTACCCAATTATACTCAAAATCAAGAATTTTCTTTCTTAATTTAGGGCTAATTTTTTTTCTTTCTTATTTATAATCGAAAATTTCTTCCCTAATTTATGTTTGAAATTTTCTCTCTCACATCCAAATCAATATTATACCTTGAATATCTTTATTTTATTTGCCGAATAATGTAAAGCCCAAGGACTTTTTTTTCTAATTTTGGATCTAATTCAAAAGAAAGTTGTTAGCCGAAGCTCGTCAAAGGGCGCTCGAGCTCGTCAAACTATTCTAAAAAGTATGCTTAGAAGGCAAGGAAAGTCGATGAGATAAAGGGGTTCTTGATGACTCACCAAAGAGATCTCGAGCTCGCCAAATTGTTCTGAAAAGTATGCTCATAGGGCAAGGAAAGTCTACGAGATAAAAAAGGATCTTGGTAACTCGCCTAGTGGGTTCAGCGAGCTAACATCTCTCGCCGAAAGATTTAGAGAAATTGGCAGAAAAAAGAAGAGATTCGAATAAGTCAGCGAGTAAAGGAACCTCGCCAAATAGTTTTGAGAATTTTGGTCGATCAAAGTGCCAAGTAGGTGGGAGAATCCTTGCTTCGAGAAGGTTATATAATAGTAACAGAAGGAGACAGGTTAGAATAGAAGTATGCATCGAGAAATGGCGACTCACCAATCGAGTCGGCGAGCTAAGTCATCCTCACCAAAGATTCCAGAGATTTCTCCTTCAGAACTTGAGGTATGTTGGCGAGTTGGGCTACCAGATCGGCGACTCACCGACTTGGATGGCGAGCTAGACCGATCTCACCAAATAGGCTCGATCACTCTTTTAATGATTTATTTTTAGTGAGGAAGGATTAGGTTCGGTGAGTCACCGAACAAGTCAGCGAGTAAAGGAACCTCGCCAAATAGTTTTGAGAATTTTGGTCGATCAAAGCTCCAAGTAGGCAGAAGAATCCTTGCTTCGAGGAGGTTATATAATAGTAACAGAAGGAGACAAGTTAGAATAGAAGTATGCATTAGGAAATAGCGACTCACTAATCGAGTCGGCGAGCTAATTCACCCTCACCAAAGATTCCAGAGATTTCTCCTTCAAAACTTGAGGTAAGTTGGCGAGTTGGGCTACCAGATTGGCGACTCGCCGACTTGGACGGCGAGCAAGACCGATCTCACCAAATGGGCTCAATCAATATTTTAATGGTTTATTTTTGATTTTTCCTACCCAATTAATCCCTAAGCTACGACGTTTGAGCCTATTTCTAAAGACTATAACTACCCAAACCCTTTGAATTCCCTTCATTCTCTCCCAAGACATGGAAACAAAAATCATCTCTCTAGAATTCAAGTCTTCTTCTCCAAAGGATTCCTCTCAAGGTGAATTAGGGTCATTCAAGCTTCAATTCTCCTCTTTCAAGTTTCAAGGCTAGAATCCTTCAAGGTATGTTGGGAGTTCATTCATGGATTCTTTCCACCCATGGAGATCCAAATAATTTCTCCGTATTTCTACCAATTTTAATTCAATGATTCTAGGGTTTTTGATCAAATTGCATTGGGTCAATTCAATTATGTTTTTATCTAATTATCATGATATATTTATGCATGAATTCAATTTAATTACATATTTTAAATAAGTTTTGCAATGACCCATGCATTTTACTATGAATTTCACGTTTCAACTATGGAATCTATGATCACGGATTGAGCATGGTTATGAATGATTTATGAAAGTTTTGAATCATGTTTTAAAGTATATTTCAAGCAAAAAATCGTGAATTATGAAAGATTTTCTCACAATATGAAAGTAAGTATGATTTGGATGTTTAGAAAGGTAAGTGTCCACATGTTATGTGATGATCATGGTTTACAAAGAGCTATTCTTATAGATGCTATTTTACAAATGTGAATTGGTAATTAATTACCTTTTGTAATGATTATGTTTTTATATATTCCATTGGAATTGACTTAGCACCGAGCAAATTTTTGGGTGGGTATCCGCGAGGGAACCCTAGTAGCAACTCTTAATTCCAAAACTATGTGTAACACCCCGACTTTTTGAAATGTCTAAATTAACTTGTATCTTCATGGTAAGACGAAGAGTGATTAATATATTAATTATTATTTGGTATGTCACATTCTAAGTGTTCAAGTTTTGAATTTTACGTTCTGAAATTAAGCGGGTTGCGAAAAAAAAGTTCGCAAAAGTTATCGTGAGTCTCGTTTTAAGGATTTCTCTGAAATTTAGGTCAAATATCTCTGAGCTTTTCTAACAATCTATATAGAATTATAGGTCATGGGACCTATCAAATCAAAGGTCTACGAGTCTAGTTTCCAATATATTAAACCATTCATCCATTCAACTTCAAAATAGAGAGTTAATTGCGTGTTTGTGAGATGATATAAGCAGACACGTCTAGGTGGATCCCAAGACCCTACATCGGTTCAAATTTATATAAGCTGTTCAAGCTTTGTTTTAACTCAGTATAATCAAACAAAAATTCATATAAAATCAGAGGGAAATTTTATGGATCCCAAGCCCCTACATCGGTTCAAATTTATATAAGCTGTTCAAGCTTTGTTTTAACTCAGTATAATCAAACAAAAATTCATATAAATTCATGTAAAATATTGAATATTTTGCAGTATCTATGAATATATATTGACAAGGTAAGGATACTGTACACTTATTTATTTGTTAAAACGATATTCTAAGCTCCTAGTTATGAAAAGTCGCACTTGCCGCCGACTTGTAGTAGTTTCTTTTTGGTTTTTGCTTTGTTTGTTGTTACTACAAGGAGGTGGGTTATTTAGAATTGGAATTCAATCCCTTGTCAAGAAAATGTCTCCACCTATGACCCTGCATCATAATTATGTGTTTTAGTATCATTTTTACCGTCTCTAAGCCATGAAGTGGTGTTGTGGATACCGTGACTTTGGAAATCCCCTTTATCTTACTATGTTTGGTTATTGTTATTGTGTACTAATGGTATTAAGGTGCTGGAGGGATTAGGAAATTTATGTGATTCTTATTGGAGTCGCGTACGATAGTTATTGGGTTGAGCGACATGAAGTACACCTTGTTATATTGCCTAGGGAGCTTGTCGCTCCTTTAAGATGTTATTGGTATATCTTCATTCGATATAGTTGTTTTTTATCATTCTTATTGGCCTAATTTTATGATTTGGACTTGGATGGTTGCATGTGTGACAACGATGCCTTACTGATTGTTTACCGCTCATCTTTGCATCCTTTTGGTTCTCACATTTGGTACATTACATTTGGTTGGTCAAGATTCATTTCAACACCTTTTGGGCTTTAATTGAAAGGTATGTTAAGTCTATTTCTTTCTTTTGACATATTTCCTTAAATCTTAGGAGCTAAATAAGAAGGTGGTGGTTATCATTAATATACTCATAGCCATGATTGTTGGTTGTTCGAGTTGCTATAGTTCTCTATTGTCGGGATTCTTATTCTATTAGTAGCGGACCTATGGTGGGAATGACTTTGAGACTATTGGTATAGGTTATCTATAGATAAATTGCCCAATTTTAACCTATTGAATAATTATTATTATTACCCTTGGGGCTATTGTGGTTAGCTGCATGAAGGTAATTGATGCCTAAGAAGGCTACGTGCTGCCTACAGGGCTATGTTGTTGCCTAAGAGGGCTATGAGTTTCCTATGAGGCTATATTGATGCCTAAGAAGGCTACATGTTGCCTACAGGGCTATGTTATTGCCTAAGAGGGCTATGAGTTGGCTACGGGGCTATATTGATGCCTAAGAAGTCTAGTTGTTGACTACAAGGATATGCTATTGCCTAAGAGGGCTATGAGTTGACTATGAAGCTATATTGATGCCTAATAGGTCTATGCACTACCTACAGGGCTATATTGTTGCTTATGGGTCTAGAGCACTACTAACAGGGGTATATATATTGAATTGGCACCTTCTGGGCTTATGGGGGCCTAGGCAGATGGTCTTATTTCTTGGTTGTACCTGCCGAGCTTTTGGGGGCTTGGTTAGGTTGTTGTTTGATTATATTTGGTATGTTTAGATTTAGGAGTAGGTTAGTACGCTTATATTATTCTTGATTTCCTTAACTCGTTACTTTAATTTAGTCTATTATCATACATGCTCATTTAGTCTAATGCCTTTCATACTCGATACATTATTTCGTATTGATGCCCCATTGTCTGGGGGAGATGCATTCATGCCTGCAGGTCCCCATAGACGACCCGATAAACCTCATCAGCAGCATGATTGACTTCTAGTAGATTGGCTAGCCCTTTCTTCCGGAGCTGCCATATTTTTGAGGTTTGTTAGCTTTTGTTGAATATATTTTTGGGTAGGCTGGGGCCCTGTCCCTCCAAGCTTTACTACTCTAAGAGGCTTGCAGACTAGTGTGTGGGTTTTATAGCTACGTTAATAGCCATGTTGGTACAATTTGTTGTTTGCTGAGGCTTGATAGTTGTTTGATGTATTGTCTTGATATATACCTACTTTTAGCTTCTGTATAGACATCATGATGGTCTCGACGACCCAAACCAGATTTGTGTGCTAGTTGACTATTTCTTTAGATAAACTGTTGGGAGTAGTTGTTTCCTTTATAAAATTATTAATAGGGGCCTTGTCGGCCGAGGCTTATGTTTAAGCCAAGATATACTTATTTTTTCTTGATTTTGTAGCTGTTATGCGCTAGTAGTAAATGGTTCAATAGGGGCATGACACTACGTGCCACTATAGTTCTTTTAATGTCTTAGCTAGTGGATCCACATATAGCTCATGTTATATTTATGATATGGAGTCTACCTTGGAAAGTAGCCTCTCCCTTCTCAGTGTGAGAGTTACATCGGATTCCATGTAATAGCTCTCATAGTCTTAAATTTCATTTAAGGTTAATATCACACAAATTTTTTTAGAGAGCATTAACAAGATCGTGGAGATTATGGGAGTAACCTTGGAGTTGGCTGCTTACCAATTGAAAAGAGTTGCTAGAATTTGGTTTCATCAATAAAAAGGTGAGTGAGCTAGAGAAGTGGGTGCTATTGCCTGGGGAGAGAGTAAAGAGGTGTTTCTTGCCCCTTTTTTTCCTTGAGCTAAGGGAGTCTAAGATTCAAGAGCTTATCAACTTGAGACAAGGTAGCATGAGTGTAAAGGAGTATGCCCTCAAATTCACCCAATTATCAAAATATACTCCATTTATGGTTGCCAATCCTCGAGCCTGTATGATCAAGATCGTGTCGGTTGTTTAAGACTTGGTGTCTAAAGAGTGAAAAATCTCCATGCTAATTAGGTAAATGGATATCTCAAAGTTCATGACTCATGTCGAAAAAATAGAAGAGGAGAAACTAAAAGAGAGAGCTAAGGAGTCCAAGAGGGCTCTGATTGACGGTAGTGAGTTTTCGTATGGAAATTTCAATAATGGTGGTCGTTCACAATTTCACCCAAAGTACTCAGACCAAAATTCTACTAACACTTTGGCTCCAATATTCAATAAATATAGGGTGTCTAACCCTAAGCATTAAGTAGAGCTTCAAGTGGTCAACCCTTTCCCCCATGCAAAAAGTGTAGGAAGAAGCATCTAGGAGAATGTTTAGCGTGTTCGGATGCTGCTTTGGTTGTGGTAAGATAGGTCACCAAGTGAAGGATTGTCCTTTGAGTGTTATTAGAGGTGGAGGTGGTTGACCCCATACTCAAGCTCAGACTACTTCAGGCCGACGAGCTCATTATGGCACTACTTCAGTTAGCGGTCAGCGCCAAAACAAATTCTATGCTTTACAGACTCATCAGGAGTTGAAATATTTGCCCGATGTTGTGACTGGTATGTTAAAAGTATTTAAGTTTAATGTTTATGCATTGTTGGATCTGGGTGGTACTCTATCATTTGTTACTCCCTATCTTGCTATGAAATTTTTTGCTAGTTCCGAGATCTTTTTCAAACCTTTTTCAGTCTATAATCCTGTTGGTTATTCAATTTTGGTTAAAAGAGTTTATAGAGACTGTCCAATATCAGTTTTTTATGAAATCACCTAAGTTGATCTTGTAGAGATTGATATGATTGATTTTGATGTTATCCTTGGTATGGATTGGCTTCATGCATGTTATGCTTCCATATGTTGTAGAACCCATGTGGTTAAGTTTTAGTTTCCTAATGAGCCTGTCCTAGAATGGAAAGATAGTAATTCTGTATTTAAAGGTCAATTCATCTCGTGCCTTAAAGCTCAAAAGATGATTTTTAAGGGTTGTATCTATTATCTAGTATGGGTTAGAGATATGAATTCTGAAGCTCTCACTCTTGAGTCAGTTTCGGTTGTAATGAGTTTTCAGAAGTATTTTCAGATGATCTCCCAGGTATCCCTCTTGAAAGGGAGATAGACTTAGAGACTGATCTTCTTCCTGAACCTTATCTATCTCTATTCCTCCTTACCGTATAGCCCCAGTGGAACTTAAAGAGTTAAAGGATCAGTTAAAGGATTTATTAAATAAGGGTTTTATTAAACCGAGTATCTCTGCATAGGATTCTCCAATTTTCTTTGTTAGGAAGAAAGAAGGTTCTCTCCATATGCGTATCGACTACCGGCAATTGAAAAAAGTCACAATTAAGAATAAATAGCTCATTCCAAAGATTAATAACTTATTCGATCAACTTCAAGGGGCAAGTTATTTCTCAAATATCAATCTTCGATCGGGTTATCATCCACTTCGAGTAAGGAAATATGACATTCAGAAAATGGCCTTTAGAACTCGGTATGGTCACTTTGAATTTTTTGGTTATGTCTTTTGGACTAACAAATACTCCTATAACTTTTATGGATTTGATGAATAGGGTGTTCAAGAAATACTTAGATATATTCGTTATTGTGTTCATTGATGATATTTTGGTTTATTCTCGAAATGAGGAGGAGTATCCTGATCATTTGAGGATTGTTCTCACGACCTGACCTAAGGCCTAGTTATAACACGATGATCGAAACCCCGAAGGGCTCCAACCAATCCTCTTGTTCATATCATAAACATATATAAGGTAAAGTAAAAGAGGAAACACCATAAGAGAGTCTAAACTATAGATAGTAAAAAAAAGAATGTCACATGACAACATAAAATCATAACATTTGTCCAACTAGATGCCTCTACTCATGAACATGGACGGGGTCTAAGACATGTCCGTAGCTCACCTTCAAAATGAAGCATAACAAAAATCTTTGAAAATAATAACCAACTCAATAACTAGTTCCCAATAAATGAGGACTTACCATAACTTCGTCAAATAGGAAAACTCAACTAACCACGTGGATGGATATGATCCTCAACCTCAACCCCTACATTATAAGACAATGTAGGCAAAAAGTATGCATTACTACTTTTGAATGTACTAAGTATGACATGCAATATAAATAATAGAATGCAATGGTCAAGTAAAGTACACAATAAGATGAGATAAGTAAAACATGAGAAAATCATAATGACCAAAGCATTTGAAAAGCATACTTGAGCTCATGAAAATACATAAGAGATCATACATATGTGGGATAGGAACCATAATCAATAATAAGACCATGAGAGCTATAACATGGAATCCTGATGTTACCCCTACACCGAAAAAAAATGGGAATCTACTTGCCAAGGTAGACTCTACCCCGCAAGGTAGGTCACAACGTACGCTATATGTGGATCAACTAGCTAGGCCAAAAAGGACAAGCCTACAGTGGCACATAGTTATGGGACAAGAGACTTTATATAAGGACCCCATATTTCAAGCTCCCACCTCAAGTCCATATTCAGGACTAAGTCAAATTCCACGGAATACATACATAGCATAAAAATTATAATGAACATATATCATAGTCATGATCATAGGTTTGAAATCATGGAGTATCTCATTTTCATAACATAATTGCAATGATGTAGCATCCCTAAAAAATGCTCACAAGTGTTTTAAGAATGCCTTGGGAATAGGCCGCTCAACCAATGCATTATTCTTAATCTTTTTGGAAAATCTGAGTTCGGAATATCGATCAGGGGGTCAAAACCTGCAGGAAAATAGTTTTGGTGGATTTTTAGGACCCGTAGATCGAAAGATAGATTTCTCAAGAAACTGGACAAAACAGAAAGGTTTATGACAAGTCCGTGTTGCGGACCTGGCAAGGGTTTTCTGGCCGAGTTGGCTTTTTAGTAAGGGCATTTTAGACTTTTCTCAAATTGTTAGCTAATGAACCTAGTCATTTTTAGGACCTAATTCAAATCTATAAATTAACCTAAACCTCTAATTCTATTTATTTTTCTACAATTCACCTACTCAAATATTTCTCTCTCTACAAAAGACTCTCAAGGACTCCATTAAAAACTTCAAGTAAATTCACTCAAGCTCTTCATCAAAACGCTCAAGTACTTCCAAATTATTTAGTTTTCTCACTTAAGGTATGTGGGTATTGATTCATGGATTCTTTCATCCATGAATCTCAATCAATTTCTCAAGGTTTTCTATCAAATTAAAGTATGATATTTTATGGGTTTTATGATCCCTATTCCTATTGCATGAATTATAATTCGAAGTATGATCATGAGTCTATTTTGATATAAATTGATGGTTATTGCATTAAATTGAAGAGTTTTCCCATTAATTCTCCTATTTTGATTTTTAGGATTTGTGATGTAAATTATGAGTATTTTAAATTATACTTTCAAGGGATATTATCCTTATGAATTACGTATGGGTTGATATAAAATTTATGATCATACATGTTTTTAAGTTAATTTCATGATTTTCAAGTCAGTTGATCATGCATTCATGTCTTATCCTAATTTCAAGTATAAGCCATGATCATGAATTTCCAAATATGAATTATGTCTATGTAAGTATGATTGTAATGATGAAAGGACAATTCTCACATTACAAGTATGTTATGAAAATGAGCTACTCCATGATTTCAAACCTATGATAATGACCATGATATATGAAATTTTGATTTTTATGCCATGTATGTATTCTGTGGGATTTGACTTAGCACCGCATGTGGACTTGAGATGGGAGGTCAAAATACGAGGTCCTTATATAAAGTCTCTTGTCTCATAACTACGTGTCACCGTAGGATTGCCTTCATGGCCTAGCTATTGGATCAACATATAACGTATATATGACCCGCCTAGTGGGGTAGAGTCTACCTTGGCAAGTAGATTCCTTTTTTTCTTTATTGTATGGGGAGACAACAAAATTCCGTGTTATAGCTCACATGGTCTTATTGTCGGTTATGGTTACTATCCCACATATGTATGATCTCTTAGGTATGCTATCATTTTAAATTATGCTTTTTAAATGTTTGGTCAATATGATTTTATCATGTCTTTACTTACCTCATCTTACCATGTGATTTACTTGACTATTGCATTCCATGATTTACATTGCATGTCATGCCCACATACTTAGTACATTACAACGTACTAATGCATACTTTTTGCCTACATTATCTCATAATGTAGGGGTTGAGGTTGAGGATCACATTCATCTACGTGGCTAGTTAAGCTTTCCTATCGCAGTGGTTGTGGTGAGTCCTCATTTATCGGGGACTAGTTATCGAGCTCGTTATTATTTTCTCAGACTTTTACTATGTTTCATATTGAGGGTGAGCTAGGGACATGTCTTAGCCCCCGCCCATATTCATGAGTAGAGGCATCTAGTTGGACAATTATTTTGAATTTATGTTGTCATGTGTCGCTCTTAAATTTTTATTCATGATTTAGACTCTCTTATGATGTTTCTGCTTTTATTTTACCTTATGTATGCTTTTGATATGTACGAAAGGCTTGGTTGGAGCCTTTTGGGGTTTCGATCGCCGTATTACGACTAGGACCTAGGTTAGGTCGTGACAAATGCGAGTGTTGTCTTTCCACATTACAAATCATACATACATAATCATAGTTCATACTTGGAAATTAGGGTAAAACCTGGATGCATGATCAATTGATTTGAAAATCATGAAATTGACTTAAAAACATGCATGATCATATACTTTCTATCAACCCATACATAATTTGTAAAGATAATATCATTGAAAGTATAATTGAAAATACCCATAATTCATAATATGAACCTTAAAGATCAATATAGGAAAATTCAAGGAAAAACTCTTCAATTCAATGCAATAACTATCAATTTATATTAAAATAGACTCATAATCATAATTTGAATCATATTTCATGCAATTGGAATACAGATCATAAAATCCATAAATCTCATATTTGAATTTAATAGAAAACTTGAGAAATTAATTAGGCTTAATGGATGAAAGAATCCATGAATCAATACCCACATATCTTGAGTGAGAAGACAAAAGAATTTGACAGTTTTGATGGAGAGATTAAGTGAATTTCTTAGAAGTCTTCAATGGAGTCCTTGAGAGCCTCCTGTAGAGAGAGAAATATTTGAGTAGGTGAATTGTAGAAGAATGAATATAATTAAGGGTTTAGGGTAGTTTATAGACTATAATTAGGCCCTAAAAACGTCCAGGTTCATTAACTAACAACTAGAAAAAAGTCTAATGTGCCCTTACTTAAAAACTAAATTCGGATGAAAAACCATGTCTAGGTTCGCGATGCGAAGTTGCTCCCTACTAGGCCAATTTTTAGCGAATGAGATTTTATACATATTTTGACTCAGGAAAATTTACACTAAATGGGAAGAAGTGGGCGACGCGGAGCTTCCATGCACCTTACTGTTTTGCAAAATTCCTTGAAAAATTTATCTTTCGATATACGTGTCCTAAAAATTCATCAAGACCATTTTTCCACAGGTTTTGACCCCCTGATTGATATTCCAAACTCGAATTTGCCAAAAAGAATAAGGATAATGGGTTACGCGAGCGGCTTACTCCCGAGGACAAATAATTGTTTACTAAATTTAGCAAGTATGAATTTTGGTTGAGGTTGGTTCCTTTCTTTTGCCATATTGTGTCCGGTGAAGGGATTATGGTTGATCTTCAAAAAATTGAAGCGGTAAAGAATTGGCCTAGACCTTTATCTACTTTCGATATTCAGAGTTTCTTAGGTTTAGCTGGTTATTATAAATGATTTGTAAAAGAATTCTCTTCCATTGCATCGCCCTTGACTACTTTGACTAAGAAGAAGGTGAAATTTTAATGGTCTGAGGCATGTGAGAAAAGATTTCAAGACTTGAAAGATAAACTTACTTCTGCTCCGATGTTGACTTTATCGGAAGGATTCAATGGGTTTGTGGTATATTGTGATACTTCTAGGATTGGTCTTGGTTGTGTTTTGATGCAAAAGTTAAAGTAATAACTTATGCTTCTAGGCAACTTAAGGTACATGAAAAGAACCGTCCTACTCATTACTTGGAGTTAGCAACGATTGTGGTTGCTTTAAAGATTTAGAGACATTATCTATACGGTGTCCATGTAGATGTATTTAACGACCATAAGAGTTTTCAATATATATTCAACCAAAAAGATTTGATCTTTCGACAGAAAAGATGACTTGAGTTATTGAAGGATTATAATATGAGTGTGTTGTACCATATGGGTAAACCAAATATGATTGCCGATGCTCGTAATAGATTATCCATGAATAGTGTTTCCCATATTGAGGATGAAAAGGAGTTAATTCATGATATTCATAGACACACTCGTTTGGGTGTTCTCTTGGTTGATTCAAAGGATGGTAATGTTGTTGTACAAAATAATTCCGAATCATCTCTTGTGGTGGATATTAAGGCAAAACAAGATAATGATCCCACTTTTTTGAGTTAAAGAAAGCAGTTTCTGAAAAAGACATTAAGACTCCCAGGGGGAGATGATGTACTTAGATATCAAAACCGATTGTGTGTTCCCAATGTTGATGGTTTGAGAGAGTTAAGCTTATCTAAAGCTCATAGTTCGCAGTATTCTATTCATTCGGGTTCCACAAAGATGTATCAATATTTGAGGTATGTGTATTGGTGGAATGGCATGAATAAGGATATTAAGGAGTTCGTGGCCAAATGTCCTAATTGTCAACAAGTGAAGGTTGAGCATAAAAAATTGAGAGATTTAGCTCAAGACATTGAGATTCCTACTTGGAAATGGAAAGACTCGAACATGGACTTAATTATAGGTTTTCCTCATACCTGTAGGAAACATGATTCGATTTGGGTTGTTTTTGACCGAATAACTAATTCGGCATATTTTCTTCTCGTTAAGACATCCTATTATGCTGAGGATTATGCTAGACTTTATATTCGTGAGTTGGTTAAACTTTATGGAGTTCCCTTATCCACCATTTTGGATCGAAGTACTCGATTCACATCTCAGTTTTATAGGTCTTTCCAAAAGGGTCTTGGTACTCAAGTTAAGTTGAGCATAACTTTTCACCCACAAACCAATGGTCAAGCCAAGCATACTATTCAAACTTTAGAGGACATGTTGATATATTGTGTCATTGACTTTAAGGGTTGTTGGGATGATCATTTTTCGTTGATCGAGTTTGCATACAATAATAGATATCATTCGAGTATTCAAAAGGATCCATTCGAGGCTTTATTTGATAGGATGTATAGGTCTCCTATTGGTTGGTTTGAAGTTAGTGAAGTTGACTTGATAGGACCCGAGTTGGTGCATGAGGCTATGAAGAAGGTTAGATTCATTAGAGAAGGATTGAAGACCAGCCAAAGCCAACAGAAGTCCTATTCAGATATGAGGAGAAGGGAACTTGGATTTGAGGTTAATGATTAGGTTTACTTTAAAATCTAACCCATGAAAGGTGTGATGCATTTTAGAATAAAAGGGAAGTTTAGTCGCAGATACATAGGCCCATATCAAATTTTGAGACGTTATGTTAAGGTGGCATATGAGTTGGCTTTGCCTTTGGAGTTGGCATAAGTTCTGCTTAAGATTCTTGAATTGCAAGTTTAAAGGTTGAGGAGTAAGGAATATGCATTCGTTAAAGTATTATAGAGGAACCAAGAAGTTGAATGTGCTACATGGGAGGCCAAAGCCGATATGATATCACGATATCCTCATATTTTTCCTCCCGTTCCAAGTTGAGGTAACAAGTTCCTTCAAGGTTCACTCTCACGAAATTCTAAATTTCAACATTTCCGTATCTTTTCATATGCATGCATATTTATGAAGTTGATTTAAAGTCATATTTTAGCTTGGGATTGAATACTCTATATTTTTTGCATTTTTATATGTTATTGCATTCATGTTGGGCTACTATGTCTCTTTTCCTACTCTTTTCATGCTAGTTGAATCTCATTCGAGGATGAATGTTCCCAATGGGGAGATATTATAAGGCCCAAAGAAATATTTTCTAAGTTTTGATCTAATTCAAAGGAAAGTTTTCAGCAGAAACTCGCCAAAACATCTGGCGACAGGCCAAAGGGCGCTTGAGCTGGCAAAACTATTCTAAATAATTTGTTCAGAAAGCAAGAAAAATCGGTGAGATAAAGGGGATTTTGGCGACTCACCTAGTGGTATGGAGAGCTAACGTCTGTCACAGAAAGATTCAGAGAAATTGGTAGGAAAAGAGAAGAGATTAGATGAGGAAGGAGCAGGTTCAGCGACTCGCCAAACAAGTTGGCGAGTAAAGGAACCTCGCCAAATAGTTTTAAGATTTTTCCTCAGACAAAGCGCCAAGTTGGAGAGAGGATTAGGAAATTGCGATTTTCCGATTGAGTCGGTGAGCTAATTCATCCTCGCCAAAGATTACAAAGATTTCTCCTTAAAAAATTGAGGTAAGTTGGCAAGTTGGGCTAGGAGATTGGCGAGTCGCCGATCTGGATAGTGAGCCCGGCCGATCTTGCCAAATGGACTCTGTCAGTTTTTTAATGGGGTTATTTCCATCTTTTCCTACCCAATTATTCCTTAAGCTATGACATTTGGGTCCTATTTATAAAAACTCTAACTATCCAAACCCTTTGAATTCCCCTCATTCTCTCCCAAGTCATTGAAACAAAAAGTATCTCTCTAGAATTCAAAGCTTCTTCTCCAAAGGATTCCTCTCAAGGTGAATTAGGTTTATTGAAGCTTCAAGTATTCTATTTTAAGTTTCAAATCTAGAATCCTTGAAGGTATGTTGGGAGTTCATTCATGGATTCTTTCCACCCATGGAGTTCCAAAGAATTTCTCTATTCAATGATCCTAGAGTTTTTGATCAAAATGCATTGTGTCAATTCAATTATGCTTTTATTTAATTATAATGATATATTTATGCATTATTTCAATTCAACTACATATTTTTAATAAGTTTTGCAATGACCCGTGCATTATACTATGAATCTCAAGTTTCAACTATGAAATCTATGAACAAGGATTTGAGCATGCTTATGAATGATTTATCAAAGTTTTGAATCATGTTTTCTAGTATGTTTCAAGCAAGAAATCATGAATTATGAAAGGTTTTCTCACAATATCAAATCAAGTATGATTTGGATGTTTAGAAAGGTAAGTGTCCATATGTTATGTTGTGATCATAGTTTTCAAGGAGCTATTCTTATATATGCTAGTTTATAAATATAGATTGCTAATTAGATGAATTTTCTAATGATTATGTTTTCATATATTTTGTTGGGATTGACTTAGCATCTAGCAACTTTGGGTGGTGATCTACAAGAAAATCTTAGTAGCAACCCATAGTTCCAAAACTATGCACCACCATAATGCCTTAATGGCTTAGCTAGTGGATTCACATAAAGCTAATGTTATGTTTATGATGTAAAGTCTACATTGGCAAGTAGCCTCTCTATTCTCGGTGTGGTTGTTACATCGAATTCCATGTTATAATTCACATGGTCTTAAATGTCAGTTAAGGTTAATATCCCATATATGTATATGTTATATCTATAGTTTTAATGATGTTCTATGATGCATTGACCTTATGAAAAGTCTTCAAAGTGCTTTTAAATTTTATTCATGTTTTCAGTATATTGATAATGCATCACATGTTCATATTGACTATGTCTGATTTTCATTGTATATTCATGTTTTCATATACTTAGTACATTTTATGTACTAATACATACTTTTGCCTATATTATATCATAATTTTGACGATCACTCGCATCTCGTTCATGGCTAGAGCCTAAGTACTACTTTTCTATTATTGGTGAGTGTAAGATCCCATAAGTTGAAAAGTCAAAATGATGGAGAAGCCTTAGAAGAATGGGCTACCCTCAAGTCTACGAGTCTACCTATGAGTACAAGGTGCTTCTACGAGTCATAGGAGTGACTCATAGAGAAGGTACTAAAGGAAGGAAATGGGTTGAGGGTCAGTGAGACTCTACTAGTCAAGATTACGACTCATAGAAAATAAGGTGAGTCATAGAAATGACTCATAAGAAACTTTAGAGCCCTAGACTTGTAGGTTGTTCAAACCCTGCAGAACGACTAAGTCTACAACTAGTAATCAAGTCGGCATTCGTAAGAACGAATCGTAGAGAAACTTTAGAGACCCTACAGGAGATTCAGTCTTACGAGTCATAGAAGGGCCTACATTTCGTAAGGTTGTTTCATAGGGTATATCCGGTTAAATTTTTAAAAGGGGTATTTTAGTCTTTCCCTATATTTATTCAGTAAAGTGTGGTTGTTTTGGGATAAATCTACCCTATCTAATGACCCTAAACTATCCCAACCCCTCATTCTCACACTAAGTTTCAAATTCACAAAACCCTTCCTTCCCAGAGCTTCTCTCAAGGCCTTCTTCATCTCAAGCAAAGTTTAGGGTTCATCAAGAACAAGTCTCCATTTTCAAGCATTGCATTAGGGATTTTTCCCCAAGGTATGTGGTCTTTATTCATGAGTTCTTCCACCAATGGAGCCCAAGTATTTTCTAACTTAGTAGCTTAATTTCAATTGTGAATTTTATGTGTTTTTATAGCGTGATTTCTAATGCATAGATTATTGAGTATTTAAAGTTTATTTACCTATCTTAGATTATATTGGCTCTTAAATGCATAGAATTGTTGATTTATCAAAGATCCTTATATGAAGGCATGAAAGGGTTTTAAAGTGAATTGGTGGGTTGTTTCAAGTATATTTTAAATTGGTACATTTCATTACTCTCATGCATGCTAACATTGATTTTAATGAGTTGAAGTTCAATTAGCTAAACCCACCATGATTTACCATGATTTTCTAAGAATGTTTGAAGGTTAATTGAATAGAACCCACCTAGTTTTTTTATGTTTTCAATAAATTTTGCCTTGAAAGCTTTTGACTCCAAATAAATGTTTATAAAAGCAATGTCTTTGATCAAAAAGGGAATTTTATGAAATTAAAGAATAATGAAATGATACGAATGATGGATTCTTATGCAATGAGGACAATTCTTGCATATTTGAATCACCAAAGGTTTTAAGAAGCTATTTCACCGAATGATGATTTAAACTCTTAAGCTATATGTATGTTTATGTTACTATGATGTACTATTTCGTGGGATTTGACTTAGCATCGAATGAGGCATTGAGGTACAATTCGGTAAGGGAATCCTAGTAGCAACTTCTTGTCTCATTAACTATGTGCCATCATAGGAGCCCTTGTAGGCTAGGCTATGAATGAAGCTTGATGAAGTTCTACCTGTCAAGTAGTCTCCTTGTGCCAACGTAGGGGGTTATGTTGGATTTCATGTAATAACTCACATGGTCTTAATGTCGGTTATAGTCATCTTCCCACAAATAAAAGTTTCAAATGTTATTTACTTGATGTCTTATGCATGTATCTACTCATGTACTTACCTTATAATGCTTTAATATTTTTTATTGTATATTACATGTCTACATACTTAGTACATTCAAAGTGCTAACGCATACTTCATGTAAGGACAGGAGCTCGTCCTTGTTCTTCTCCACATGGCTAGTCGAGTTCTTATTTGAAGACTATTTTTGGTGAGTTCTCATGTTTCGGAAACAATATTCCTTTATCTTTCTAACTTATGATATGCCAAAACCTTTAGATAATTATTATGATATTTTATTCTATTTTATTGAGGGTGAGCTAAGGACATGTCTTAGCCCCTTCTATGTCTATGATTTAGAGGTATTGTTGGACATATGTAAGTCTGAGGCTTGATAACTATGGTTCTTGATATGATGTTCCCCTTAGTCCCTCCTTTCCCTTATTTTACGATTGATTATTTATTTTCATTACATATGAAAGGATAAATGAATGCTAAGAGTCTTAAGTGAAGTACCTCCAGGTCCCTTATTTGTCGTATCATATCTGGGCCCTAGGCTTGGGGCTTGACAAACTTGGTATCAAAGCTTGAGGTTTTGAATGATCCTCGGAGTCCAACATACCGTGTTAAATAGAGTCTTATTCATGGTTGTGAAGCATTCCACAATTATGAACAGAGGATTAGGAGGTGTTTACCAAAGTTTTTCCTTCTTTTATTAGTCATATCGTGCCCTAGAGTTGTCCTAAGACTTCCTCTAACTAACAAAGCATTTTATGTTCTCTAGATCATTCCTCCAAGAAGGGTACCTCCACTAAGAACAATGGATGCTAATGAGGACCAAGATCCTTCGGTTCCCAAGGCTCCATTTCATAAGAAAAGAGTTACACATACGGAATTCTGAAACATCATTACCTTATTGGACAAAGTCGTAGCCAACTAAGATAATCAAGGCATTTCTCCTCCTCCTCCTCCTTAAGTGCCTACTCTAGATTCTAGAATTCGGGACTTCAAGAGAATGAACCCACCCAAGTTTGATGTTTCCAAGGTAGATGAGGACCTTATGGAATTTATTATGCAAGTTTATTAGATTATGGATATCATAGGAATGCCTCCAAATGAAAACGTCGAGCTAGTGACCTATCAACTCAAGGGCATAGCAAGGGTTTAGTATGAGCAATGGGTTGTTGAGAGGGGTAAAGATATGGAGCCCATTTAATGGGAAGAGTTCAAGCGCACCTTTCTAGACCACTTCTTTCTTTGGATCTAAGGGAGGTAAAGATTCAAGAGTTTATCAACCTTCGCCAAGGGGGCATGAGTGTGAGGAAATATGCCATTAAATTTATTAAATTGTCTAAGTATGCTCCTTTTCATGGTCTCCGATCCAAGGGCAAGGATGAGCAAATTCATATCTGGTGTTTCTAGTTTGGTGTCCAAGGAAAGAGAGAGGCCACGGTGGTCAAAGAGATGGACATCTCCCGACTCATGAAATATGCAGAACAAATTAAGGAAGAGAAGTTGAGGGAGAGGTCAAGAGGGTTCAAGAAGGCTATAGTTGATGGTGGATGGTTCAATCACCAAAAGTCCAGTTATAGTGGTGGTAGAAAGGGCCAAAGTGGGAACAATTTGTGGTGCAAGGTTCCACTAATATTCCTTCTCCAAGGTTCAATAAGGACAAGGGTGCTAATGCAGTAGTTCTAAGGGAAAATATGGGTGCTCAAGCTTTCCCCACTTGCAAGAAATGTGGGAAGACTCACAAAAGAGAGTGCTTAGCTGGCTCTAATGCATGCTTCAAGTGTGGTAAACTGGTTCACCAAGCTAGAAATTGTAGAGATAGTGGTGGTAGTCCTCAAGGCCAAATTACTCATGATCAACAAGCTCAAGGTAGTGGCAACGCACCAACCAATTTTATGCCTTGCATGAGAGACAAGAAGTTGAGGAAGAGCCCAATGTTGTTACTGGTATGTTAAAGGTTTTTGATTTTGATATGTATGCATTATTAGATCCGAGTGCAAATTTGTCATTTGTTACTCCATTTTTTGCTAATAGATTTGATGTGCTACCAAAATTTTATTAGAACCCTATTTGTTGTCTATCCTCGTTGGTGAGTCGGTTGTTGCTAGAAAGGTCAATAAAGGTTGTCCCATTTCTATCTTGCATAAATTTGTTCCTTATGATCTCATTGGGCTTGACATGGTGGATTTTGATATTATTCTTGGGATGGATTGGTTGCACGCATCTTATGCTTCTATAGATTATAGTACTCGTAGAGTCAAGTTTTAATTCCCAATCGAGTCTATTCTTGAATGGAAGGGTCATGATTTTATAGTTAAGGGTAGATTTATTGCGTGTCTTAATTCTCGAAAGTTAATTGCTAAGGGTTGCATCTACCACATTGTGAGGGTTAGGGATGTCGACTCCAAAATTCCTTCTCTTGATCGGTTTCCGTGGTTAATGAGTTTCTGATGCCTTCCCTGATGACCTTCCTAGTGTCCCCCCCAAAAGGAAAGTTTATTTTGGTATCGATATTCTCCCCAATACCCAACCTATCTCTATCCCTCCATATTGAATGGCCCTGGCAGAATTAAATGAGCTAAAGAAACAATTAAGGGACTTAATAGAAAAAGGATTAATACGGCCAAGCATTTCACCACGGGGTGCTCCTGTTTTATTTGTGAGAAACAAGAATAGGTCGCTTCAAATATACATAGACTACCATCAATTGAATAAGGTGACTATTAAGAACAAATATCTAATTCCTAGGATAGATGATTTATTTGACCAATTGCAAGGGACAAGTCATTTCTCAAAAATTGATCTTTGATCCGACTATCATCAACTAAGGGTGAGGGAGTGTGACATTCCCAAGATGACATTTCGAATAAGGTATTTGGGTTGATGAATGCCCCGACAGTTTTTACAAATCTAATGAATAGGGTGTTCAAACCCTACCTTGATACATTTATGGTGGTCTTCATTAATGATATCTTGATTTACTCTCGGGGTGAAGAATAACATAAGATTCCACTTGAGAGTTGTGCTCCAAACCTATATAGATTGATAATTATTTGCCAATTTTAGTAAATGTGAATTTTGGTTGAAAGAGGTAGCGTTCCTTGGTCACATAGTTTCCGGTGATGGGATCAAGGTTGATCCTAAGAAAACAGAGAAGGTGAGGAATTGACTTAGACCATTGTCTCCTTCGAACATAAGGAGCTTTTTGGGTCTAGCTGGGTATTATAGAAGGTTCGTCGAAGGGTTCTCTTCCATCTCATCTCCCATGAAAAAATTGACCCAAAAGAAGACAAAGTTCTTATGGATGGACGAGTTTGAAAAGACCTTTCGAACCTTGAAAGATTGACTTACCTCTACTCCAATTTTGACTATACCGGAATGATTAAAAGGGTTCATGGTATATTTTGATGCTTCAAAGATTGGTTTGGGTTGTGTCTTAATGCAAAACGATAAGGTTATAACTTATGCTTCTAGGAAATTGAAGGTGCACGAGCGTAACTACCCTATCCATGACCTCGAGTTAGTGGCCGTTATATTTGCTCTAAAGATTTGATGGATTATCTCTATGGGGTACATGTGGATGTGTTTACCGACCACAAAAGTCTTCAATACGTTTTCACTCAAAAGTACCTTAACCTAAGGCGAAAGAGTTAGTGTGAACTCCTCAAGGACTATGAAATGAGCGTGCATTATCATTCGGGTAAATCCAGTATTATTGCCGATGCACTTAGTAGGGTGTCTATGGGGAGTGTGGCTCATGTTGACGAAGGAAAGAGAGAGTTGGTAAGGGATGTTCACCAATTGGCTAGATTATTGGTAAAGTTGAGTAGTTCCGAAAATGGTGGTATGTTAGTGTAAAATGAGTCTAAGTCGTCATTGATAGTAGATGTTAAGTCAAAGTAAGACCTTGACCCGACATTGGTGGAGTTAAAGAAATTAGTAGAAGAAAAGAGAGTAGAAGTCTTTTCACAAGGGGTAGCCGTACTTCACTACTAAGGTCAGTTATGTGTACCGGATGTGGATGGTCTAAGGGGTTTAATCTTGAAGGAGGCTCATAATTCTTCACACTCTATTCATCTCGGTTCGACTAAAATGTACCAAGACTTAAAATGAGATTTATTAGTGGGATGGCATAAAAAAGGACATAGCAAGGTTCGTGACCGAATGTCTGAATTATCGACAAGTTAAGGCTGAACATCAAAGGTCGGGTGGCCTAGCACAAGACATTAAAATCCCCACTTGGAAGTGGAAAGATGTGAATATGGACTTTGTAGTGGGTTTGCCTCATACTCAAAAACATCATGACTCGATTTGGGTGATTGTTGATAAAATGATGAAGTTGGCTCACTTTCTACCGGTCAATTCATCTTATAGAACCGAGGATTATGATAAGTTATATATTCAGGAATTGGTAAGGTTGCATGGTGTGTCTTTGTCAATTATCTTAGATCGTGGCACCCAATTCACTTCTCATTTTTGGAAATCTTTTCAAAGGGGACCTGGTACTAAAGTGAAACCAAGTACCACATTCTATCCTCAAACAAATGGGCAAGCCGAGCGGACAATTCAAACACTAGAGGATATGTTAAGGTCTTGCTTGTTGGAGTTCAAAGGGAGTTGGCATGACCATCTACCTCTTATTGAGTTCACTTACAACAATAGCTACCACTCAAGTATTAAGATATCGCCGTTTGAGGCTTTGCATGAGAGACAATGTAGGTCTCCGATTGGTTAGTTTGAAGTGGGTGAGATAAACTTGTTGGGTCTTGATTTGGTGCTTGATGCTTTGGAGAAGGTGAGAGTCATTAGAGGAAGGTTGAAGACGGCTCAAAGACGCCAAAAGTCCTATTCCAAGCTTGAGTTGTATACTTGAAGGTTTCGTCCATGAAGGGTGTAGTTTGGTTTGGTAAAAAGTAAAAGTTGAGCCCTAGGTAAGTAGGGCCTTATAGAATCTTGAGACGAGTTGGCAAGGTTGCTTATGAGTTGGAGTTGCCATTGGTGGGGTGGCATGAAAAAGGACTGTGGTTGAAGAACTGACAACCTCACAACATACTTATACTTTCTCAAGCATTACTCTGAGGATATTAATTGTATAACCACAACTCTTCCTCATACATCGTTGATCACCACTCCCAACATACTTCCACTCTTATATAATCAAATTACTTGTTTAAACTTATTTAATTGAATAAATTTTAATAATATATTTTATTATTAATCAATTATTCTCCTTTTTTAATTTTACTAGTTATGATCTATATGTAAGTATCATGTTCAAGTAGGTGCAATATAGATAATGTTTAGAATATTATATCAACCCGCATATACCTGAATAATGATGAGTATATATCTCGTTGGTCCAACACAAATCACTCACATGGAAAAGTATCGAATGTATAAATAGTATATATATTATGATCACCAGTGACAATATTCAAATATCAAGTTCTCCAACAGTAAAAAAAAGTATAAATTACTACTCTTTCAACGGTAACATCTATTTTTTGTATAAAAGGAAGGCAATCCCTCATATATTTTTTGACCCATTAACTCTTCCATCTTATTGTATTTGAAACAGCTCAAAGTTTTCTTTTTTCACAATGTCTCAAGCATCTCAAACATCCAATGTAAAAAAGTCTTACATTTATCGTTATGGTTTTTCAGCTGTGTTGAGGACATCACGCACCGATACGAATTCAGGTAGATAATTTTTCAACTATGCAGTTGGCATATATTTTTTTTAAGTGGCTCGAAAATGATTCATCAACGAACAGTCCATCAAAATTGAGTCTGGGATCAGAGACATCAAATCTTCAAGACATTGTCAAATTTCAACTATTATAAAGGCTTCGGAACTCTAGAAAAAAAAAAGAATCTACTAATGACTTTATTCAAAGAAGTCGAAGAGAAAATAAATCACTTGAAAGGATTGTTAAAAAACACCAAAATAGAAAGTGATCAACTAAAACAAAGGTTGATTTTGGCGAAGAAAAAAAGAAAGGTCTAAAAATTATATTATATGATTTGTTGTTTGTGTTTGCTTTTTGAAAAACTGTAACAGGGATGCAACAGTACTGAATAAATAAAAATATTTCTCTTATATAAATTATTCATGATCTATAATTTTATAAATCAACAATGATAGCAGTATACTAGTAAGAATGATTTCCATTCACGCAGTCTATAATATTAAATATATAATTTGAACATCGTTAATTGACAATTATTTAATATTATAAATAGTTAAAAAGACCTTGTACAATGATAAAAAATAATATAGCTAAGTACAAATCACATAACATATTCACATACCATAAAACATGATTACATATCATAAAATATATTAACTTGTTTGTCAAAAATAACCATACATATAAACATTCATATTTACCCTGCCATCTATCAAAACAACAAAAAAATTACACACCCCATCCATCCATCAAAATAATAAAAAAATAATTGACACTATCACCAAAGCAACAACTGCCTTTCAAAATAACAAAATATTTCAAAAGATAATAACCATCCACCACGTCAACTGTTTTTCTCATCACCAACATCCTCACCATTGAGTTCCTTTAGACTTCTCATCACATTCACTGAATATGCATCATTGTTCTTCTGTTCATCATTTACGACTGCCTTATCTTCTTCATTCTTTTCTTC
Source organism: Solanum dulcamara (assembly GCF_947179165.1). Taxonomy (NCBI): domain Eukaryota; kingdom Viridiplantae; phylum Streptophyta; class Magnoliopsida; order Solanales; family Solanaceae; genus Solanum; species Solanum dulcamara. The sequence goes on from NC_077239.1 coordinate 31,792,384, forward strand.
TTCATCTTATGCATTCTCCTTCTCTTTTTTTCTTCTTCCTTCTCTTCTTCATCTACTGCCTTCTTATTCTCTTTTTCTTCTTCTATCTTTTGTTCTTCAAATTCATCAACTGCCTTCTCCTTCTCTTTTTCTTCTTCTTTCTTCTCTTCCCCAAATTCATCAACTAGCTTCTCCTTCTCTTTCTCTTCTTCTTTCTTCTCTTCTTCCATTTCATCAATTGCATTCTCTTTTTCTGTTTCTTCTTCTTCTTTCTCTTCTTCCATTTCATCAACTTCCTTCTCCTTCGATTTTTCTTTCTCTTTTTTCTCTTCTATCATATCACCAGCTGATGCTGCAAGGTATTCATAGACTGCAGCTTCAAATTCTTGTTCAATTTCTATGAATTCTTCAACATTAGTTGCAAGGTCAGTGGGGGCATTTATACAAATAAATTATTTAATTAAATAAGTATATAAATTAGTTTACCTTGCTTCTTTTTGTTCTTTTTAGCTTTCCTCAATTTCTCATCCCATATATAAGCAACAACTTCCATCATTAATTGCTCGAGGGATGCTACACGCTTACACTTCATCAATAAAAATATTCGGGATATTTTTTTGTTCATTTGAAACAGAATTCTCACAAACTTGAATTGGAGAGTGATCACCCAAATATTCATCCTCCGTCGCTATTGTTGAAGTGAGGACAGTGACACATTTTAAATCGGCTTTCAAGGTATCAAGGACCGTGTTCTTAACTTCGTCCGTATATGACTTAAATATTTTCATGTATTTCTGTTTCATCTCACAGATAGTAGGGACAAGGAATGGGTGCACAATCTACAAAAAAAAAGGAAAATATAAATATTAACACAACATTGACTAGCTTAAAAATATAGAAAATGTCACATAAATTTATACCTTTGTATTTTTTTCTTTGTACTTAAATGGATCACCTTTCATTATATTATCGCTCTTTGATGTGTGCAATATAAGTAAATGAGGAATGGACAGAGGAGAATTCAAACACTTCCCGACATACTTTTCAAGATGAGGAAAAGCCTCATGTATCCAAATCTGAAATTAATAAAAGGTCAAAAAAATAATAGGGTCTATAAAATACTACATAAATAAATAATATTCTATCAACAATGAAGTACATGATCAATAATAATTATCAGGAATGCCTAGAATCATTTGATGCATACGATGCATTCTTCTTTTCATTGTACATTTTCTCCTGCTTTTTCAAATTAATTTTATTCTTCGAATACAACAATGTTAAATCTAAACACTCCTTCCCCCTTGGATTACTCATGAAGAAATCTAAATCATTTGTCATCTTGATGTGGTTTGAATCCACAATCTTCGATGGATCATGGGCAAACAACATTGCGTGGTCAAACCAAATCAAAGAGCACCTCAACTTCTGCTCTTTATTCAATCTATGACCATTAATCAAACTCAACAACTTTGCACCAGTGATATTCTTATTCTTGATAGCCTTGTAATAAAAAATTTGTCCTTTTTGAAGGACTTTGTTCATTTGTGATTTACGGAGGTATGCCGAGCAATTCAGCTCCGTAATTAATGCAAACTCTATTAAGCCAAAACATGCAGGCTTATCATTTACACAGAATCAAATTTCATGCAATTTTTTTGTCATTCTTGAACTTGAAATAATCTAGAATATACCTTAAGTGGCCAAAACAGGTACCCTTAAAGTCATGATAAATCTTTTCAGCAACTAAAACTTTTCAAAAATCATGATAAAGAGTCATCCTCGCTCTTACAGAAATTTTTGCAGAGAATGATCCTATACTATCCATCCAAGTCTATAGGCCATAAGAATCATCAGAGATATCTTTTGCACAGATTGACAAGGATAAGGGATCAAGCTCTCCTCTAAGGGTATCTCTATTATATTCATCATCTACGCTATCGCTTTCCGATTCATTAGACTTGATATCACTGCATTCGACACTACTGTCGTGGTGGTTGGCAATATCAGTCATTGTTCCAGGTTCTGACTCAGACTCTTCGACTATATTTTTTTTTGAAGTTTTCAGAACTTCTTCAGTAGCTTTTCGTTTCTTATTTCTAGGAGTAGATCATTTGATGATACTGCCGCCTCTAGTTTTAGCCATAATATACTATTTACATGCATGATAACCAATCAGAGTAAAGTTATCGACCACTGGTCTATTAACAGAACCATAGTAATGCTCAAATAAGAAATTCAAAATAAGTACTACTTTCAATAAAAATCGACAATTCAATAACAGAAATCTCCCGAAACATCATTAAATTTGACCTCCAAAAAATTTCGATCTTCAAAAAAATTGGATCTTAAAAACAGTAAAAATTTCAAAATATTCAAAATTGACTGGGATAAACATAAATATTCAAAAACCTTTTAGATATTTCCCAAATCGAAACACCATAATAATGCAAAATCAAGAACATGAAAAGAAACTAAAAAACTATTTAAGAACGATGAAACTTACCTGAGAGTTTAAACTTGAGGATTACAGCTTTGAACTCTAGAAAACTTGAGGATGAGAGCTTTGAACTCCAGAAACGACTTTGTTCTTGGAGAAAGGTATGAGTTATGGAGGTTGATGGTTTCGAGTAGTCGGATTAAGATGAAGAGGCGTCTCAAAGAAAAGAAGGTCAGAATGAACTTTTCTTGAATGAAAAGTTCTAGAATATATTTGAATCCCGAGGTTTTTTTAAAATATTATTGGGATTGTAACATGTAATTTTTTAATATTAAAATTTATATAATATTTCAAGTATTGATAAAATATATTTGTATAAAACTTGTATTTTATCTCCAAGTTTTTGTAATGTTAACAAAACCCCACAACTCAAATTTTTTAAATGTTAAAAAGGCCCTTGGCCCCACAATTCAACCCCATTTTTTCACTTTTTCGTATCCTAACTCTAAAAAATAATTTTTTTTTTAAAAAAGCAACTATTTGTTGAATTAAGTTCGGGTGGAAGGAGGGGGGGGGGGGGGGGTTTCCCAATCCAATAATTCTCGATTTGGTGTTGGATTTGGAAATGGTTTAAGTAAATTCAAAATTTACCCCGTTAGTTGAAAAGTAAAAAGGTTGTCCAACTAATAGTCGGCGGTGTTCACAACATAACAGTGGAGCTCTTTTTACTTGCTCTCAATTGTTGTTGATTTGGAGTTTACGTTGTGTTTTAGCCATCTCTGCAGAATATGGAGGAAGAAAAAATGAAAATATATCACGAGAGGCAAAGATTACAGTTTTGCCTCTTACATTCCCTCAACAATCTCTTCCAGGTACTCCTATAAATCCCCTTTTTGCCTATATGACTGAAAATGATGGTAAGGCAAAACAAATTTTCTTTTCTTTTCTTTTATTTCCCCTCAAATTTTGATGCAACTACAATTTGCCTTAAATAATGGGGTGTGGTTATTTGTTGATGTCATAGTATGATGATATGAGACGTTTATATGGGTTTTCGTTCTTGGTCCAATTCTCTCCCTTTTATGTTTGTTTCAAATGAAATATTAAGCTCTTGTCGCTTATACACTTCCCAAACTATTTTACGCATCTCACATACCCTAATCATAGATTATTCTCTGCATAAACTAACTTTTCTAGTTTGATTGCTTTGTAATTTAGCTTTATTATTGAAATGTTTTGGAAGAAAAAAAAAACCATGTTGGTTTGATGAGATATTGGTTCTACTCAGGGGAAAAATGCATTTACAAGATCTGATTTAAATTCCATTGCTGAGAAACTTGATGTGGATGACCCTAACAGGGGACGCTGGAATCCTGTATCAATTGTTTTTAGGCCTCATCATAATGAAATCACCGGGAACTATGATATCAACGTATTGATTGTAGCGCTGGAACAGAAAGGCAAAACTGTTGTTTGGCATGATAAGCGAAATGGGGCTTCTTCAATTGATCTTGATGGAACTGATGATCGGTTGATGGGAATTGTTCTTAATGTTCCTGTTAGAAAGTTTAGCGGCCTTTGGAGAAGCAGGCATTGGGTTACGTTAAGATGTATTCAGGGGGTTTGGTATAATCTGGACAGTGATTTTGCTGCTCCTTATGCTTTTAAAGATACCCAACAAGTTAGGGAGTTCTTGGATGGTATCATTACTGCTGGTGCTGAAGTTTTACTGATCATGAATGATAAACAATGAGTTGTAAAATGTTCTCAACTGTGGCTGTAGTAGTTTGATTTCCTTTTTGACTTAAGCTATTTGAAGCACTGTGGATGGTACATGTTGCACTATGAAGACTTTAGTTCACAAATTTGCTAGTAATACATGCCCTGGGCACATGCTGGAGGTTGTTAGTGCTGTGCTGAGTTTTCTTTTGGCCTCCTACCTTTCCTGTTTCTCAGCTGCATGTCTGCTCTGAGATGTCAATATGTATTCTATATTTACTCTGTGGAGGTTTAGCAGCCTCAGCAGATTAGTGGATAGTTGCTGATAAGAGACTGCATCCTCAGAATTTCTTCTTCTTTTTTTGAGACAGGAGCATTGTATGGATTGTATGTATCACGTTGAATTGTTGATTTGTGTTGTCTCCTGATTGTGGTAAGCTTGCTTGAAGCAGGATAACATCCTAAATCATAAATGTACTGGTCAGTGCAGCATGTTAGGCAGTTTTCTGTGAATTCTATTGATTGTTTTAGAAGTTATGTTATACTCTTATCTGATCGACTATAATTGAAAATAATTTAAGTTTTGACTTATCTTAAAGGTATACTTTATTGCATGCAGTTTGATTTACAATTCAAAAGTGGATCTTCCTTCAAAGTATGAAATGATCTTGCTATCTTGGGTGGAATTTGTTATTTCAGCTTCTTCTTAAACATTATCTTTGAAAATAACCATTACTTTTTGGCAATGAGAAATTTGGTCGCTCTTTTTACAGTCTGAAACAGAAAAAAGGAAAAAGGTGAAGTATATACATGTAAAATATGGTTTTATCTGTAGCAAGACATTGGGCTCTTTTATGTTCAGTGCACATCCAATCAAAGGGATAGAATTAGTCGAAGAAAGAAAAACTTAATGGCATACTTGTAATGGAGCTATTATTAATAGCTAGAACCTTGGCCTCCAGCGTATTTGTTTTTGGACCAAAAAGGTAGCAGCGGCTGCATGTTCTTCAACTTCTTGTCTGCAATTTCTCTCTGTGCTTCAAGAAAGCAGGAGCTGTCACTTTAGCTTATGATTCTCCAGGAACTAAACTTTTCCTGTTAGGATTTCTATTATAATAGATAAGATTGAACTTTTCCTTGTGATTTTTATTCAAAATCTAGTTGCAAATGCTACTTCTTTTGCCTTTTGTCTTCCCTGGTGGCTCTTTTTAGTTATGAGTAGATACTTGGAGGAGAGACGTTGTCAAGAAGTGGCTGCATGTTGAAGATTCGTATTTCATCATGTGGCCGAATCTAGTTCTCCTCTCCTAAATTAACTCTTGCAGTTATGCTCTTAGTATCCTGGTGTAAGTCCAACTTTCTTAGCCACTATAATCTTTTTTCACAAAGGAAAACTGTCTTTTCAATGTTTAATTGCATCCAAACTGCCTTTTCTAGTGTCATTATTTATGAGCATGCTAAACATAGGAGTATTTAATTGTTATTGAGAAAATCATTTCTAGCATTCTAAATCCAAATTGAATAGAAAAGTTCTATGTTGAAAAGACGTATGTGTTTCTATCTGGAGCACTGAATCGAGTTACTGCTGGGTATCCGACTGCCAAAATGTTCAACATGCTGCTGGAAATAATACAAAGTTTGCCATAGCTGAGGAGAAAAGTATCCCATTCTATCTGGGATTCAGCTTTAGTGTTACTGGATATTTACATTATTTCATGACTTCTAAATCTGGCCAACTTCTGATGCTATTTTTCTGAAATATTGCATGGTTTCTGAGTTTGGGAATTCTGTGGGATGGATATGTCTGGCACTTTTTCTCTCTAATTGGGCATCTTGAACAATTGAGTCGGCCTAAATGGAGCCAAAATTCCACCTTGAACCTGAGGTGGAAATCAAACGGTTGACAGTGGACATAATACATACTCAAATGAATCCTAAATTGGGAGGTAATCGGCTTTGCCTCTTGGTCTTTCATTACTAATTTCTTGGCCGAAATGTTGAATTGTGAGTATACTGACTAAGAGATGTCAATAATATCTCCAGTATAGTTATTTTAAGCTTGAGTACAATTATTGGACGAACCAGTCTTGGATAATCAAACAGTTGGCTCCATTTGGCTTGTTTACAGCTCTGAACATGACAGTTGATCGTTCCTTGATGATTCTCTTGACCATATCCTCTAGTAAAATCTTAACCTAATTGTATTTTCTTTTCTTTACAAAATAAGTCATATGTGAGTCACTGCCAACTATAACCTGAGATGTTAAAGAATAACTTAGAAGAAGGAATGTGAGATGTCTCCAGCAACCTGGAAATCTTCAGAAGAAGATATGCTAATGGTTATAGTCTGCATCCTCCTGTAGTTTATCCATTGACTATTCCAAGATGATGGAAATTCCATATCGTTTCGAGTACTCAAATATTAACTAGTATCAGAACTTGATTTTGGGCATACTTGAACAGCCAACATGAGAATGTCTCCACAGCGACATTTTATGCTTAAACGGCTTGAGGAAATTCATGATTTATGAACTTATCTGAGCTATTCTACATCTAAGCTCAAGATGAAGAAGAAGAGGAAGATAGAGAGAAGTTAGAGTAGAGAGAGAGGAAGAGATTTTTCATTTTGGGCTTTTGTAAAATGCCCTAACTTGAGTAGCCTTAGTTACATACACATATATATAGGTAGTTACTTAGGCTAACTATCTAACTAATTGGTAGTTAGTTTGTTTAACTAAGAGGGCTGGAAGTGACCATAATACCCCTGCTTCTAACTAATTTCCTAACTAATCTTTACATCTCAACACTCCCCTTCAAGCTAGGAGGTGCAAAAATGTTCAAAGCTCCTAGCTTGGACAAAAGATGCTCATGCTGAACTCTTGACAGCCTTTTGGTTAACAAATCTGCAGGTTGTTCTTGAGATGGTAAGTAGCTTACTTTTATCAGGCCTTGCTGCAGTTTTTCTCTGATAAAATGGCAATCTATCTCTATATGTTTTGTTCTTTCGTGATATACTGAATTTGCTACAATCTGAATTGCAGCTTTGCTATCACTATACATTTGAACAGGCAGCTCAACATCTGCATCCACTTCTTTCAACATGCCCAGCAGCCATACAAGTTTTGATACAGTCGAGGCCATACTTCTATATTCAGCTTCAGCTGAGCTCCTTGATACTGTGGTTTGTTTCTTTGCCTTCCATGAGACCAGGGACTTTCCCATCTTGATCATGAACCCTGTGACTGACTTCCTGGTTAGTGGGCAAGCAGCCCAATCTGCATCACAAAATGCAGTGACCTGCCTATCTGACTGGCTGGACAATAATTTACCTTGTCCAGGTTGCTTCTTCAAGTATTTGACAATCCTTAGTGCAGCCTCCATATGAGACTTTTTTGGTTGATTTAGAAACTGACTCAGTGTCTGAGTACTGAAGGAGATGTCTGGCCTTGTCATGTTGAGGTACAGTAGCTTACCTATGAGCTTCTGATATGCAGCTTGATCTACCAAAGGATCTTCTGATTCTTCCAGCTTCTTGTTCACATGATCATTATATTGCCTTGATGTGTTGATGTTGGTGTCTATGGGAGTTCCTGCTGGTTTGGCTGCAGACAGTCCTACCTCAGCTATAAGTTCAAGGGTATACTTCCTTTGATGCATGAGTATACCTTCTGTGGTTCTTGCAAACTCAATTCCTAGGAAGTATTTAAGCTTCCCCAAGTCTTTCATTTTGAAGGCTCTTTGTAAAGCCTGCTTTGTGTCTTCTATCAGTTTAAGGTTGCTACCAGTTATTAACATGTCATCTACATATACAAGTACAATTGCAATACCTTCTGCTGACTTGTTAATGAATAAGGAGTAATCATATTGACTTTGTTTGAACTCAAGAGAGGTTAGAGCTTCAGTGAGTTTGTGATTCCACTGCCTTGGAGCCTGCTTGAGCCCATAAAGGAACTTTGTTAGTCTACACACCTTCTCTCCTTGATTGATAAATCCCTGAGGAAGCTGCATATATATTTCATCCTCCAGGTCCCCATGTAGGAAGGCATTGAAGACATCCATTTGATGGATGTGCCAATTCTTAGAAACTGCAATTGAGAGAATGGCTCTAACAGTGACCATTTTCACAACAGGAGAGAAGGTCTCCTTGTAATCAATTTCTTCCTGTTGACTGTATCCTTTTGCAACTAACCTTGCTTTGAACCTCTCTATTTCACCTGTGGATTTGTACTTGACCTTGTATATCCATCTACAGCCAATAGGTCTTTTTCCTGCAGGTAATGAAGTGATCTCCCAGGTGTTGTTGCTTTCTAAGGCCTGAATCTCAGTCTGCATAGCTTCAACCCATCTTGGATCTTTGATTGCTTCAGCATAGCTTGTGGGTTCTATCACAGAGGATATAGCTGCAATAAAACACTGATGAGATGGTGAGAGATGTGAATAGGCTACATAGTTGGACAGGGGATATTGGACATCCTGTTTGGCAGTCAGAGAGACAAAGTCCTTCAGCCAAATGGGAGGCTGTTTGGACCTGACAGATCTTCTAGTGATAGTTGGTCCAGATACCTCAGAGCCACCTGCATCGGTGGGTGGTTGTGTAGGCACACAGTGTTGCTCATCACCACTTGGATGCACACATGTATCCTCTGTTGATAGTACAGATGGAGCAGTACCTGAAACTATGAATGGAGGCATTTGATGGAGCTGTGGAGCTATATTACCTAGGCTTTGTAGGTTATGTACAAACAGCTGCTGTGATGGAGAATTATCATTCTTGGAGAATGGAAATATGTCTTCTCTAAATTGAACATTCCTGCTGACAAAAAATGAGCTGGTGTGCAAATCAAACAGGATATAGCCTTTTTGCACTTCAGAATATCCCATGTGAACTGCTGATTTTGATCTGGGCATAAGTTTGTCATGTTCAGTGAGGTTCTTGGCTAGGGCTAGACAACCAAGTGTTCTCAAATGAGATAAACCTGGCTTTTTGCCATACAACCTTTCATAAGGAGTGTGAAACTCAAGCATAGTACTGGGAGTTCTGTTTATTAGATAAGCAGCAGCTAGCACACAGTGACCCCAAAATTTGATAGGTATTTTAGCTTGAAATTTGAGGGCTCTGGTTACTTCTAGTAGGTGTCTTTGTTTCCTCTCAGCCACACCATTTTGTTGAGGAGTGTATGGACATGACCTTTGATGTATAATACCCAGTGATTTGAACATACTATCACATACTGAGTTAACAAACTCAGTACCATTATCAGATCTTAGAACTTTAACCACCTTCCCAAACTGATTCTTAGTATACTGTAGAAAGAGTTTAAGAGACACACACACATCTGACTTGTGCTTAAGTAAGAATAGCCAAGTCATTCTTGAAAAATCATCAACAATTGTAAGGAAATACTTATTACCATCAAAGGTAGGTGTATTATAAGGACCCCAAAGATCAATATGTATCAAATCAAAACAGCTACTACTTTTGATGATGCTAGAAGGAAATACAGGTCTAGTTTGCTTGGCAAATGGACACACTAAGCACTCAGACACCTTACACATACTACCTTTATTCATATTGAATATCTTGGCAAGTACAGCTGAAGATACATGTCCTAGCCTTTTATGCCATAACTCCATATTGGATTCCTTGTTTGTTGACTGACCAGCATCAACAGAGTAGGCAGAATCCTGAGTCTTACTTGCATTACCTTGATTTAATTGGCTCCATAGCAGATACAGGCCACCCTCTTCTCTACCAACTTCCTTCACCTTCCCAGTGTAGAGCTCCTGGAAAACACAGAAATTAGGGAAGACGGAGACTGAGCATCCTAACTCCTTGGTTATTTTGCTAACAGACATTAAGTTGTACTTGAATTCCAAAATATGGAACACATTAGTGATCAGACTTCTAGATGGTAGACTACAAGATCCAATATGAGTTACTTGAGTGGTACCACCATTTGGTAAACACACATCCTTCGGAGTGGCAAGTTTAAGTACAGACTCTTTTAGTAGCAGCTCCATCTTAGACACCATATGGTTTGTTGCACCTGTATCCACAATCCACACATCACTATTTTCAGTTACAAATAAGGCCTTACCTGCATTGTTTGCCTTATTACAATCAGGTGCATTGGCTCTTGATCCTGACTGTTGATTCATCATCATAAGAATCTGCTCATACTGATCTTTTGTGAATGTACACCCCTACAGTAGTTGCTTGACCTCTTTCTCAGCTGTCTTGTTAGAAGTAGTTGCTGATAGTTTGTTTGCAGTGTGCTGTCCTGTGTTGTTTCTATCCCATATTGCTTCATCAGTCACATTTGTGTTCAAACCATAAGAGAAACTAGCCTGACCTGACTGCTGAGATTGATTAGTGTCTGCATGAACCATGTTTGCACTCTGAACCTTCCTTTTGGACTTGAAATCTGGGGGGTATCCCACCACCTTATAGTAGGACTCTTTTGTGTGGCCTCTATACTTACAGAACTCACAGATTAAGGATGTATTTTTCTTAAACCTGTTATTAATACCTGAACTGTTTCCAACTCTAGAGTACATAGCTATTGAATCAGAATTTGATGAATAAAGCCCCAAATTGTTGATGCCTGTCACTACAGCCTTCTGACTTTCATCTCCTACTATCATAGCATATGCTTGGTTGATAGTAGGTAAAGGATCTATCATGAGAATCTGACTCCTAGCTTGATGATATGTGTCGTTCAACCCCATTAGAAATTGATACAGCTTTTGTCTATTCATGTGAACTACAAATCCTCTGGATTTCTCACAACTGCAACACGGTGGAGGCACTAACACTTCAAACTCATCCCACAGTGCCTTCAGCCTCGTATAATATGTTGAAACAGACGTTGTTCCTTGTTGTAAAGTGGCTATTTCTTTGTGTAGGCTGTAGGTTCTTGATCCATCAACCCTGTCAAATCTCTCTTGCAGATCAGACCACACATTTGAAGCATTTGACGCAAATGCAATTCCACTAAGTAGGCTCTTCGTTACTGAGTTCATAAGCCATGATAACACAATCGCATTTACCCTTTCCCATTGGCCCCATAGCTCTTCACTATACATTTCTTTTCTGCATGTACCATCCACAAGTCCTAACTTGTTTCTACCTAGCAAAGCTAGTTGGATTGATCGATTCCACAAGGTATAGTTTTCAATGCCTTGCAACTGGAACGATATGATACTAATACCACTCACATCAGTAGGACTAAGGAATAAGGGATGATTTTAGTCAATACTTTGTCCATTATTACCTGCCGAGCTTGATGAACCTGATACAGCTACTCATTGAGCTGAATCTGTGGCTTCGCCTGTCATCTCTTTATCTTTTAGCTCTTTGTTGCGGAAATTTGTTTGAGCTTCGATGAAGCTTCGATGAAGCTTAGATCTGTAAAAACTGAGCTAGAAACTTGATTGAATCCTTGACTCTGATCTTCGAGTCTTTGACTCAACTAGATGAGCTTCTTGCTGCGATCACTGCTCTGATACCATGAACTTATCTGAGCTATTCTACATCTAAGCTCAAGATGAAGAAGAAGAGGAAGATAGAGAGAAGTTAGAGTAGAGAGAGAGGAAGAGATTTTTCATTTTGGGGCTTTTGTAAAATGCCCTAACTTGAGTAGCCTTAGTTACATACACATATATATAGGTAGTTACTTAGGCTAACTATCTAACTAATTGATAGTTAGTTTGTTTAACTAAGAGGGCTGGAAGTGACCATAATACCCCTGCTTCTAACTAATTTCCTAACTAATCTTTACATCTCAACAATTTATTTATGCGAGAACCAGCTATGGTGCATGACAGAGTTTCTTTCATTGTGTTTGAATATTCTTTGGGAAGCCAAATTTATTTACAATTATTGTTGCTGACAAGTTAGTCTAAGCTCCGATCTGAATCTGAAATGGCTGATTTGGACTTGGAAGATTCATCCACTTTGGGCGATCTTTTGTTTTGCATTTAGCACAAGTATACATAAATACTACTACTTCCAAGTTCCACTATCTTTACTTTGTTATATTTACCCAAAGGTTGGTTTTCTGAGCGTTTTCTCAACCAGAAAATCCTTAGGTCATATACAGGCAAAGTTCTTGCTTTCCTGTATTTTACTTCACCTGCGTTTCCCTTTTGAGCTTTATAATTACATGGCAATTGACAAAGATAAACTACAGACTATTAATCAAGGTACTTGATTTAACTGTTACCCTTGAAAATCATGAAAGTTGCATGTGTCTTTCTCAAGTTTTGCAGCTTCTTCAAAAAACAAATTGTATATTTTCATTCCTAAACATTTTAAATACTAATGATTATTTTGACATCTTTTTCCTTCACATGAACAAATGCGTGGGCAAGAATTAGTATATACGATAAGAAACTCTTAATTAGTGATAAGATACGTAATTATTCGGAAGCATATGTAGAACTATACGTCTAATAAGGTAGTTTTCTCATAATTTTAAGTTAAATATTAATCCAACTTTATTAATCAATAATTTGACTTGGTCAACATCTCATGAATTTAAGATTTAATACAAAATTTAATATGAACTTATCTCTGCCTCGAGGCTTTGTTGGGGCGCTCGACTTGTCAAACCTTTAAAGACAAGACTTGAAGTTTTCGTGAAGCACATGTCTTTTTCCACGTAGTTGATTTCTCGCGAAACATTTGACTTGGTCAACATATCATAAATTTAAGATTTAATCTAAAATTTAACATGAATTTATCCATAAAACTTCATTGTCTTCATTTACAAAACATAAGAAAATATTAAAACTGCTTCAGGTATATTACTGCAGGATTGGATTAGTAACTTTACACAGATTTACAAACTTTGTCAATCATGTATCCTTCTTCATTTGGTTGTTCAATCAAAGTCCAATATAGTCTGGCTGGTATCTTCGTGGAAATCTTGGAGCCTCCTGGTTTAAACCCACCCAGTGTCCCAGACATGTGTTCCCTCGTCTTCTGGTACACTGCCAAAGATACTCCCACCTATTCTCAACTAAATCGACCTAAAACTCTTTTTTATCTTCAATTCTTAACCAATCACGCCTTCCTAATTGCAGCGCATTTCCAGCATAACACAAACGGCTTAAGTTGCTATCTCCTTGGAAATCACTTACAAATTCAATCAATGATCTTCTCACCAGTCGAAAAGGCATTCCAAACTACCGTTCCAACCAAGTAAAGCCCAACTGAAACCTTAAAGACATCATCCCAAGAACCTGAGGAGACAGAGAACATAAAATATAATTCATTAAAGGGACACATGCCTTTTGAATGGCTATGATGTCTTTATTTGGTCTCAAAACTCAACACACTGTTCTAGCATGACAGATGATGAGGAAATGAGTAGCCATACTGACTGCATATAAGGCCTTCCTTCCCCTCAAGAGTGGACAGTGAAGTTAAAGTTACCTACTGACACTGCAACACGATTAAGACCATTTCTGTAGCTCCTAAATTGTAAACTTAATGCTTTTGCAAACTATGGTTACAAGACAGTGGTGGTTAGTCTCTTGATCAGCTGAAAGCAACTCTCCATACTATTAATAAGAATAGGTCCAATTCAAATGGTCTATTTTCACAAAGCATAACTAAGCATGTGAGTATGTGACAATGACTATATATTATGTGAATGGGTAAAAGGAAATTGATCATAATCACCTAAACAACTGACTGTTGAAACCATATTTTAAAGATAAGATATTAGTTGTTATTAGTAGCAAAGTGAGTTTCCCCGTGTAAACCACCCACAATAATTATTTAAAGAACTGATATTTACTAAAAACAAACATATGAAATCAGGTGTAATTGAAACCAGGTACGCCCTTAATCCGTTTACTCTACATGGTTAGCAATGTCTTGAAGTTCTCAGTCGTACAATGGACACAGAAGTCAAACTATCTTTAGGTCGTTCCCAATAGCACTACCGCCAAAAATGAAAAATATAGGTTATCAATTTTGCAGCACAGGCAGCCCACAATTATCTAGAGTAAAATGAGAAGGATGAAATACCATGTTGCAAGATGTAACCGGTAGCTGCTGTGCCAAAAACACCAGCTAGCACCCCAGCAGTATTGGAAAGTCCAAGGAGCACTCCCTGCAAAAGTATCATTCATTAAACTCATTTTGCCCACAATATCATAAACTATTTATATTAACATGCAGCAATGATACATCAGAAACAATTCTCGCCTTGAGAAAACAAATAAGTCACATTCACAACGGCTACTCAGAGATATTATTTGAAGCTCATTCTGCATTAAGAAACACCAACACGAAGAGGCTGAAAGACGATAAAGTAATACTCACAGAATACCGTGGAGCAATATCCTGATGATTTGAATACAAACCAGATTGTGAAAAAGCATCACTTCCCTGTTTCAAGAATGAAGAATATCTCAAAGGCGGCACTTTATAAGCTGAAGCAAGAAGAGATTACATGTCATCAACAAGAACTAATTTGATGGATATCTGAACAAAGGCAATATCATGAATTAAACTCCTTCAATACTTCCATCTGCTTGGCCCTACCCTATCCATTCACATGAAACTGCATTCCACAGTGTTAACTCATAAGCAAACTGAGAGAGATGGTGCATGCTTTGACAGTTCCTTACTAGTTATACATCATAGTTTTAACAGTTGAACAATATCTTTGACAGCTTATGCAGGACTCAAATATTCTTGTTCAATATAAGACAAACCTGACTGCATGCCATACATAGAACTGCCATTGCAGGAGAGTCAACATGGCTCAACTGGGTTAAAAAGAAAGCAGGTCCAAGAAATCCTATTGTTTGCATAATCTGCAACAATGATAAAATGAATTCATAAAAGCTGTTCTTAACATTAACAACCAGTGTTATTTCAAAAAACAGTAAGGATAAAATACATTGACTTCAGCATAGGATGGGAATCTACTAAATATGGCGGCATTTCACGACTAGGAAGTAAGTAAGCCATGCAAATGACCTAAATCATTGGAGTCAAAATTATCTTCTCTGTCTGTGAGCAGTCACGTAAGTTGAACATGCAGACATTAAAGTATCACAACTGCTTTAGAAAAAATTGTTCTCATAGGGATCTTTAGAAAAAAAGAAAATAGGGTATTGAATATATCAAGATTTATATTGAAGTGCAATGACATCCGTAAAAGTGAGTAGTACCTTTCTGACAACAGTCACTGATGTGCCTCTCCTCACCAAGGAATCTGCAATCCACCCACCAATATTTGCAGTGACTGCCATTGTGAGCCATGGCAAGACGGCAAAAAGTCCCGATTCTGTAAGATTAAACTTTAATACCTGCAGTAGAAATGCAAAAAACACTTCTAATTTAACAGTAGAAGTCACTAAAATTATGACCACCACTAGGTAGGAAACATTCTAATTTAATACTAGAAATCAACTCATGTGGCATGAAGATTAAGCATCACGGCTGATGATTTAGTGAAGGATGAGACTCGGATCCTATTCAAGATATGAAAGTAACAGGTAAGTAGGAACAATTCATGTGTTGCTTACGTTGGTACATAAATGACATTGTAAAACAAAACTTCCTACCCTCAGACCCTACTGTCTCAAACTCTATAAAACCATCCTTCTCTGCCTTTTATCCTTCTGTTTACAACCTTACAATCATCAGACCTCTTTCTTTACTGCATATGTAAGCCAACTGAATCAAACCCCATCCCCCACCCCCACAAGCGCGCACACAAAAAAAAAGAAGGAAAAAGAAGAATCCTACACATCTGCATATCTACTACTGTTAGCATACCTTCAACATACATTACAAGTTCAGAAATGCATTCACCTCTAAGGATTACATTATTTTCCAATACCAAGTGCAGATGCAGAATGTCACAAAAAAATTGTGAGTACAGTATACCTCTCTATAGGAAACTGTCCAGTCTTATTCCTTGTAACATCCCAACCCCTTATTTTCTATTAAATAATTCAATTTCATGTTTAGGAACTTTGTCCAAGTCATATTGACCATTTAGGACTTGTTTGGGTTGGGACCCAAGGGGTTCGGGTAGAAAAAACTAGATCTGGACAATGCAGGATTTTATATTTTTCTGATGCAAGCAAAATCACGCTGGCAGACCGCGATTGCTCAAAAGAGAATTCCCGGGCTTGTGCTATCTTACAGTCCAGGTGCAAACACAAACAAGACAGTGCAATTTTTTCAGCACAAACCATAATTGAGCATGTTTGCAACAAATTTTAATGTATGGAAAATAAACTCCCAACCACAAATAAAATATGAAAAGAATAAATTATTAATAAACAGTGCGGGTACTATTCTATTATTCCATTGATTCTTCCCTCTGAATTTTCTCCAAGGGCTGTTAGTAGTGTATTTCTCAAACATAGGATGATTTGAACCTCCTTGATATTTATTTGATATCCATATAAGGAGTATTTCGGGGGGATCTTCTTGAAGTATTTGATTGTTAAGAAGAGTCCGGTCATATCTTGATCGCTTTATGAATATCCCAAGAGTTTATCAGATATTCAAGATGCTTCTAGATGCCTCTCTAAGAGGATAATTTACCCTTCATATAGGCATGATGTAAGACCCCGTAAGTTGAAAAGTCGAAACGAAGGAAAAATTTCAAGAAAATGGATTGTATGAGCTTCTACAACTCAACCTACGAGTCGTAGGACTGACTTGTAGAAGTGATGTGAGGTTGGGAATTGGACTAAGTGAGGAAACAAATCTACGAGCCAAGGTTACGACCCGTAGAAAGTATGACAAGTCGTAAACATGACTCGTGGAGGTAGTTCAGAAACTCAGTTCTCAGACCCTCCAGGACGAGTTCAAAGGGTCAGGTTTTTCTCAAACCCTGTAGGACGAGTCGTCCGTACGACTCATCGACACCTCTACGACTATTAAGGACCAAATCATAGGGTCTGTCTGGCTCAGTTTGAAGAGGGGTATTTTAGTCTTTCCCTATGTTTTATTGGTGAAGTGTGGTCGTTTTGGGACTAAATCCTCTCTATCTAATGACCTTAAGCTTTCCCAAACCCCTCATTCTCACAATAACTTCAATTCACCAAAACCCGTTCCTCTCAAGGCTCTTCTCAAGGCTTTCTTAATCACCAAGTAGATTCTAGGGATTCCTCAAGATCAAGTTCCCCTTCCAATCTCAAAGTCAAAATCTATCAAGGTGGGTACCCATGGAGTCCAAAACGTTTTTCAATCAAATCTCTTTATTTCAAGTAAGATTTTCTTATGGATCATTCAAATTTCTACTTAATAGCATGAATCATGATTAAACCATTGATTATTGGTCTATTTTGATGCAATATGATTTCAATTGCATATATTGAAAGTTGGCAAGTATTTTCTCCACTTAGTTCCTTAAAGGTTCTTGAGATTCATTGTAGGTTGTTCAAAGCATGATTTCAATTGATGAATTTCATAGTGTCTATGCATGATTTCAATTACATACATGTTGGAGAGTTTTATTGACTTTAACCCACCTAATTTCACTCTATTCTCATTAAAGTATGATTTGAAGGTTATGGACTCCATTTAAATGTTTAAGAAAGCTAACGACTATAATTAAGGGAATCTTTAATGAAATGATGAATGTTGGTGAGAGGCTTTCTCACCTAAGTTAATGGATTCTTTATGTGATAAGGACAATTCTTGCATACTTGAGTCACTAAAGGTATTACGAAGCTATACCGAATGAAGATTTGATGTCCTAAATTATACGTATGATTATGTTACTACGATATATTATTCTGTGAGATTTGACTTAGCACCGAATGAGGCTTGAAGTGGAGTTCGGTAAGGGAATCCTAATAGCAACCTCTCGTTTCATTAACTATGTGCCAACATAGGAGCCCTTGTCGTCTAGGCTAGTGGATCCACAAATGGCCATTTAATGTTAAAGAAATGAATGTTGACGGAGTTCTACATTGACAAGTAGTCTCCCCTTCCAATGTAGAGGGTTAAGTTGGATTCCATGTAACAACTTACATGGTTTTAATGTCAGTTAGAGTCATCTTCCTACAAATGAACGATTTAAATGTTATTTACTCGATTACTCGTATATGCACTTATCTAGGTACTTTACTTCATAAATTGTCTTAATGTTTTCCATTTTATTGCATGCCTACATACTTAGTACATTCAAAGTACTAACGCTTACTCTTTTGCATCCATGATATCACCATGTAGGGACCGACTTACCTTCTCGTTCTCCTCTACATGGCTAGTTGGGATCGCTTGAAGGCTACTATTTGGTGAGTTCCCATGTTTCGAAAAAAATATTCCTGTCCTTTCTAGCTTATGTTATGTTGAGACATTTAAACATCTATCATGGTATTTCATTTCTATTTTTTTTTTTGATTGAGGGTGAGCTAGGGACATGTCTTAGCCCCCGTCAAGTCTAAGACTAGAGGTATTGTTAGACAAATGTAAGACAAATCTTGACTATTGATGTTTGCTACAATGTTTCCCATAGTCTCATTTTCCCCTTTTATTTCCACTTGTCATTTATTTGTCAGTACCTATGAAAGGCTAACTGAATGCTAAGAGGCTTGGGTGAGGTATCTTCGGATTCCTCATTCGTCGTTCCACATCTAGGCTCTAGGCTTGGGTAGTGACACATGAGTTAGGGTTTAGGGTAGACTAGGCTCCAAGATTCCAAACTGAAATTGAATTCGTCTTGTAGAGTCCCAGAAAATTTCAATGTCTATAAATGCCCCTTTCTTCAAGGCTTGTCGAAGTGTAGACTTGATTAAGCTCAAAGACGTAACTTGAAGTATCCATAAAAATGGAGCTTTGATCTTTACGATTTTGTGGCTTTAGAGTTGTAGATCTGATTTTTGAGAGAAAAGATGAAAGGCAGATTTGTACTGGGCGTGCGAGTTTGTTTGCAACATTTTTTTTTCAAATATGAAAATATACTGCAATCACAAAATAAATAAAAATAATGATTTAATTCATCAAGATTGTAAGTACAAATTTGTTTATCCCAAGATTCCTCCCTCTTAAGATTTCTTCGTGATTCAAGGGTTGTTAGTAACATATTTCTCTAATGTAATATGATTTGAACCCCCTTGAGAATGATTTGATATCCATGTAAGCAGGATTTTGTGGATCTTCTTGAAGTATTTGATTGTCAAAAAGAGTTCGATTATATCTTGATCTTTTTATGAAGATCCCAAATGTTTATGGGATATTCAAGATGCATCTTCAAAAGAATATAATACCCTTTATACAGGGATGAGTTAGGGTTTCGGGTAAAGTAGCCTCCAATAACCCTAACTGAAATTGAACTAGTCCAGTAGAGTCCCACGAATTTTGATGTCTACGGTGAGGCTCAAGAGTGATCCCGCTAAATGACTGTTCCAGGTATAAAAGTGCAGAAATCAGGATTATTGGTATATTTCATCATTTTTGGGTTGTGGGATATCGGGAAAACTTGGATCCAAGAGTGATTCATCTAAAAACATTGGGTAAGTGATCTTATCGCGTTTTTCACAAGTATAATGATTACCCACTTGATTTAATCCCTAATAAATCATGGATTCTTAAGTGGGAAACTAGGAAGCTTCAATGACTGGCAGACTGGGAAATGACAGAAGCTGCCTCTTCTTTGCAGAATGCAGAATTTGACATTAGATGGTTGCAAGGAAGATTCTCAACGATACTTGGCAGGTAAAGATGGAGCATTTACTCTTAAGACATGCCATGAAAAACTGCAAGAACTTTCAGCTGAATATGAAAAGAATGGCCTTGGAAGTTGATTTCGAAGACTAAAGTACCAACCAAAGTGGCTTGCTGCCCTCGAAGCGTGCTTAACGCACAATAGACTGCAAAAGAGAGGATTTATTCTTTGAAAAAGGTGCTTTTTATGTGAAGATGCTAGGAATCAGTGGATCAATTGCTACTTCACTGTAGCTTTTTATGGCAGATTTTCCTATATTTTTATGCACTTCTGGAGTTGACTGGGTAATGCCATAAATATTGGGCAACTTTCATCCATTCATGGAGCGAATATGTGCACTTGAACCTATATATTAGTGAATAAGATGTCAAATCTATATTTCTACTAAATCTCTGGTCCGGCACCTTCTTGGTGAATAAGTTTTTCCATAAGTTTGTATCTTATTTAAGAATAAGAAAAGTTTGTTTTACACCAAATTACATATATTTGTAACAATTATTGTAAGTCATAATCATGTAGAAAGAAAATGAAGCAACATAATGGAAGTGGAAAATTGCACCTGGTGATAATATGTTGGCATCCAGGTAAGAAGAATAAATGTCCCCCAGTTGTGACAGAAGTGAGACACGATCAAGGCCCATACAGGTGGCTTTGATAGAATCAATTTCCAAGGGATTGATTTAACAGGTTCCTTAGAAACACTGCTACTAAGAATAAGCTTCTTTTCTTCAGGCCGTAGCGTAGGATCATCCAGGGGTGAACTGTATGCCTACATAAAAAGTTTCTGACATGGATAAGCAGCATCACCAATAGCCTAGCAAGAAATTCTGAGTTCAAGAATTTGCAGGGGATATATGTGGTTTGTATGTCTATGATCAAACAGATTGGCTGTTTTACAAATGAAGTTCAAAGCATTAATTATAAATATACCCCACGTCCCCAACACAGCTTTTGACAAATATACAGCACGATCTTGATGATTAAAGTATCACTTCAATTAGTAATAATTACATGAATGTAGGAACTAAAATATACTGTACCTTACTGAGCCATACTGCAAACCATACAGTTCCTAAAGAACCAAAAGAAAAGAAGACAGAAGGCCAGCCAAATTTGTGTATGAGGAATGGGGAAAATGCTAGGCCAGTGACAGATCCAAGATACATTCCACTATAGACCAGTGCGAGAGATCTACTTCTTTCTGATACAGGAACCCATTTAGAGAGAATGTTATTCATTGCCGGCATGGCAACACCCTGGATGTGACAAAGTCAAAACAGCTAATCAGAATTGAGTTACGAGGGCAGCACGCAGAGTAGTTTAAAGAGGTGAAGAAAACCAACCTCACCAATTCCCATGAAAGCTCGAACAACAAATAAGAAGGGCAATCCAAGCTTTGCAGCAATAGGTGTGAGAACTGTAGCAACGGACCACCAGACTACTCCAAATCCCAAGACAGCCTTCCCACCAACAGTGTCTGCCCATATACCTCCTGCTATCTACATGAAGCTTACTTAGGATAAAAATTACTCACTCTACTAACAATGAGTAGAGTAAAGGTTGATTTTGTTACCTGAGTGAGAAGATAACCCCAGAAAAATGAAGATTGTATTAAACCAACAGTGGTAGGACTCCAGTGATATTCGGATGCCATGGGAAGTATAGCTATACTCATGTTTACTCTATCCATATTGCAAAGAAGAAAAGCGGAGAAACAAAGAATCACAATTACCCAACGCTTTGGAAACTCTTCCCACCAGGGAAGAGGAACAAGACCCACTAACTTATCTCCATCTTCTTTCTTTCTCAATAAAGGATCGTCAGCAATTTTGAAGGGCTTTGACTTGACATCAGCCCACAACTTCCAACTACTACTATTCCTCTTAATTAACCCCTCTTCCCCATATCGAAATGGAGCTCGACCTTGACCTCGACCTCGACCTCTCCCACTGGCACTAGTATAGTAAAATGAATGAACATTGAAATTTATACGAGGCAAGTTGGGAGGAGAAAAACTGTAGTGGGAGAGAAGAAATGCTTTCGCACTCATAGCAGCAGAGAAGGGGAACTCTTGATTTTTCAGTTGCAAATGTGATGGTGTCAACATTAAACCCATTTCCACTTTCTACTACATAGTAGGGGATATTTATGGCCACTGGTTCTGTTTATTACACGTGTGTGTGACTACGGTTAAGGATAATTACACCATTCTCCTTCCACCTCCTTGGTGTCTTTTCTTTTCGATGGGTCTCACTGAATTGTCCATTTAGGCATTCAAATCTTAGTCATTAAGTATGTTTATTTTTAAGATCTGAATCTTATTAATCACTCCGATGTCAGTCTTCAAGGTCTAAATCTTAATGGTTCAGATCTTAATCAGTAAGTGCATTTGTTTTTCTTAGTTTATAACTACTTAATGGGTCTGAATAGATAAGATCTATAACAAAATTTTAATATCATTAAGATGTCTATTTAAAAATTTCTACAAATATGATAGGTCATCGTCACTCCATCTATTTTCACCCACCACACACAACCACTATCAATCACCACCAGCTACTATCCACAACCATCATCCTTAACCCAACCACAACTATCACCAATCACTACCACCTATCACCCACAACCATCATCCTCAGCCCAACCACAACTACCGTCAATCACAAAAATCAACCATCATCATCATTAGCCACCAATAATAATCATCGCCGCCAACCATTATTACATTCATTAATCAATATCGATAATTACTACCATTAGTCATTATTATATATCGTTAACCCCCATCATTATTCACTATTATCATTAGTTATCAGTATCAATCCACTATTAATTATCAATTGCTACCAACAATAACTACGTTAATCACTAGTACTAACCACTATACCACAATACTACCCATAACCATCATCATCAGTAACACCATCTCAAGTTGGCACATAAAGACAATTTTTATACATTCGGATGCTTAAAAAACAAACAATTTTAAATATTTTAATATTCAGATCTTTACTTAAAGTCTTAATATTCAGTTGTGTATTCAGATTGAGACCTCTAAATCTTAATACATATCTTAATATTTAGATATGCATTCAGATTCAAACGTCTTAATCTTGATGCACATCTTAATATTCAAATGTGCATTCAGATTCAGATGCCTTAATTTTAATAAAAACAAATGAGGTCTTACTTGAACTACTTACATTTATGCTACATATTTCTTAAGTTCTATAAATTATTTTGAATAACCCAAAAATAGTTTAGCATGAATTTATTATAAATTCATTGAATTAATGAATTGTCTATTTATTTAATACATGAACTATACCTAATACATGAACTACTTACATTCATGATACATATTTCCTATGTTTTATAAATCATTTTGGATAAACCAAAAATATCTTTACATGAGTTTGTTATAAATTCATTGAACTAATGAATTGTCTATTTATTTAATACATGAACTATATCTAATAAATGAACTACTTACATTCATGATACATATTTTTTAGGTTCTATAAATTATTTTGGATAAACCAAAAATGCCTTTACATGAGTTTGTTATAAATTCATTGAATTAATGAATTGTGTATTTATTTAATACATGAGCTACTTATATTCATGATACATATTTTCTAGATTCTATGAATCCTTTTGGATAACAATGTATCTATTTATTATAATATTTAACATTGTGACTTTTAGAGTGATTTCTCAAACTATAAATAGCGTTGTCATTCACCATTGTGAGAGACACTTGAAAACATTTGAATAAGATGATCTCTACATTCTACTCTTTATATCTCTTTTTTGTATTACTTGTTTATTATTACTTATATTTTATAACACATTATCAACACGAGACTCAAGCCAATTGAGATTGAGTTTTAATTTTTCTTCAGCTCATGTTCTAGTTGAACTCGTTATGAGAATCGAGACTTATATGCATAAAATCAAGTATGTATTTTTAGAATCTTTTTATGATTTAAAAATAAGTTTCAATCGATACTCTACAGTACAGTATCGTTCGTCACTAACATTGACCATGAATCGAAGGCATATATAATCCTACAGGTTGAATATTCTCTACTCCACAAAAATTCTTAAATGGAAGAAGATATAAAGTTTTGATAGCATAAGTTTGTGTATTATTTTGATTATGCTAATTTTGAGGGTAAATTTTATATTTTTTCTTTTCATAATTGACTATATTGTCAAAGGCATTAGTTGAAAGAAGTGATCTTATTTTATGAATTTATTTATATATATTGAAAGACTCAAAGGGCGAGTCATGTTGTACTTATGTCTATTATACCACTAATTGAGGATAAGACGGTGGAATCAAGTTCCATCGCACCTACACCAAAAGGGTAAGACATTGAGTTAAAGTCCTAGTGCATTATGATGATAAAATGTTGGGTTCAAGTCCTAACAAATGATTGTCTAATACACTTTTGTATGGGTAAGATATTAAGTTAAAGTACCAATGCAATATGATGATAAAATATTGGGTTGAAGTCCCACAAAAAATTATGACATCTTTATATGAATAAGACATTGAGTTTGAGTGTCAATGCACCATAGTGATGATATAAGGATGACTAAGGCAAAAATAGTATTTTGATGAAAATTCATGAAATTCGTTCTATTGAATTTGTTCTATTCTCTTAAGCGAATGTGGTAGTGATGTACCGTGAATCTACGGTACTTGCAATTCTTAAAATTTAAGAAATTGCATGTCTTTTAAGCATATGTTAGTAGATTAGATGTTGTTTTGTGCTTGATTGGCTGGAAATAGGTTTTGGTAACGGAAATTGAATGAAGGCGGTGTGGACACAATTTTTTGCAGCCTACGAGCTTATCCTATGAGTCGTGGTCCTTTCCAAGAGCCGTAGGTAAGAGTTGAGGAACTGAGAATAAGTCTAAAGCTACGAGTTGGCAGGATGATTCATAGGTGTGTCTATGAGTTGTAGACTATCCTCGTGCATTGAGAATCAGAAAGGTGAAAATTGAAGACTCATCCCAAGAGTTAGCAGGGTGAGCTGTAGATGGACCTACAATCCGTAGGTATCGTTCGTAGAAAAAGTCCTGAAGACTGTTTAGCCATTGGTTTTGACGAGTGCATCACTCAGGCCGTTCAAGTACCTACGACCCGTAGGTCATGGGTCGTAGAAGCTAACCGACCTAGTTTTTCTGATTTGGTTTATTTAGGATTATTTGTCTATAAATAGATTTTTGGATTTTTTTTATTGTATTATGCACGTTTTTAGGTTGAGGAATTAAGCATAAACTACTTTTCGCTTTAATTCTTAAATTCGTGGATTTTTTTTATTGACGTTTACTTATTGATTCAATTGAAGACTTTGAATTTTCTTACTCTTTATTGCAAGTGTACGCGGTCGTGTAAGTAATAAAGTGGCTGTTTTTTGGAGCCGGATGTTGAACCCACAAGGACTTATCGATAAACTATTTACTAAATTATAATAATTTTATTTATTTATTCAAGCGGTAGTTTCTAAATATTAATTTTAATTAACTAGACTAAAAATAAAGATAAAATAATTGGTGAATAATTTATCAAGAAAAGTGCAGATTGTTAATCAATCATTGAATGAATCGATCAAGGATTATGGTTTAACTAACAATCATGTTTAGTATCACTTTCATCAACTTATTTGATTATCTAGTTGTTGATTCACAGGATTTATAATATGATCATAATCTCCCGACCTCTAACCGTCTACCACAATTGACAGTCTAACTACATTGTTGAGCAGAGATAGACATGAATCAATTGAGGAGCATTAAGATTTCATCTTGTATTTGAAACAAGCATGGTTCTAGGTATATCTCTATGCTAAATACAAATCAATCTAAGTTTTCATCAAAGAAAGATCATACTCCTTATTAGGGTTGTTCACAGTTTTGGTTATAACCAAAACCAAACCAAAAATTTAACCAAACCGAATAAAAAAACCGATATTTGGTTTGGTTTGGTTTTAAATTTGAATAACCGATAATATTTGATTTGGTTATGATTATAGAAAAAAATAATCGAACCAAACCGATAATTATATATATAAAATTTATAATTATTTATATGTATAATATTAGTTTTTTATAATAATTAAAGATATTTTATAATGTGTCTAACAACCCAAATCCAACAATCCAAACCCAACTCTCAAGCCCAATTCAAAAAATAAGATCTATTGCTCAAATTTTACCTCCCTTCTCCCTTGAAATTTTTAATACTCTATTTCCTAAAAGGCTAAAACATCCAGCAGCAGCCAAGCCCACCACTCCAGCAGCATAACATAAGGACTAAGGGTTTAGAGTGAAAACTTAAAAACCCTACTCTCTTTTCCTTTTACAGTTTTGTTCCACTTCCAAGTTCCAAGTTCCAAGTTCCACCGAAGAAGTAGAAGCTTCAAGCCTTCAAGATCACGTTGGTTTCTCAGTTCTCACAAAGTCACAGTAACAATGAAGGCTCAAGAACAACCTCAACTCCTCAAGTACAAGATTGTAAATTTTGAGAAGGTTTGTAAGAATTTTTTAGAATTTTAAGTTGATTTTAAGTTGTTTCTTTTTTTGTTTCGAATGTTTAAGTTGTTTTCTTTTCTTTTTCTAATGTTTAAGTTGATTTTAACTTTTAAGTTGTTTCCTTTTCTAGCTACTTGATTTTAAATTAAGTTGTTTCCTTTTCTGTTTCGAATTTTTACCTTTATTTTTTTTGTCCGAATGGGTCCTAAACTTCTAATATTTTTCAGATGAAAAGGACAGTTACAAAGGTTCAAGATTTGGAGGTTGAACATTTGGATCTTCCTAAATATAGTTCAGTAACACCAACATCTGTTGTAACTCAAGCATATGGTAATGCTCCTAGTACTTCTTCAGTGCATAAACCTCCTAAAAAGCAGAAAAGAACTACTCCTTGTAGTCGAGACCCTAGGCCTGGGGATAATGGTAGAAGAACATCTGAAATTTGGGATCATTACGCATAGTTTACTAATAAAATGGGGGAATTGCGGGCAAAATGCAAGTACTGCCCCAAAGACTTTGCTTGCCCTTCTAATTATGGGACTTCTAATCTTTGGGGACATTTGCTTAACAAGTGTAGGAAATACCCTTTTAAGACCATTGATAGGAAGCAGACAACATTCAATATTAAATCTATTAAAGGAGAGGGATAAGGAGGTTTGGAAAAGGTTGTTTATAATATTATCGAAGTTAGAAGGGCCATTGCTGAGTTTGTTATAATAGATGAACAACCGTTTAGAGTCGTTGAGGGGGAAGACTTTAAGAGGCTAATGGCGGTTGTTTACCTAATTTTGAGTTACCTTCTCGCATTACTGTTGCTAGACAATGTTTAAAAATTTATGAAGAAGAGAAACAAAAGCTTAAAAGGCTTGTTAAAGATCAACGTGTTTGTCTTACTAGCGACAAATGGATGTCAATCCAAAATTTGACTTATATGGTCATTACTGCTCACTAGATTGATGATTAGTGGAATTTGCAAAAAAAGATTCTTAACTTTTTTCAAACTCCACATCATAGGGTGAGACAATTGCAAAAGGAAAGCTTGTTTGTTAGATTGGGAGATCGAGAACATATTCACGGTGACACTAGATAATGCATCAGCTAATGATGCTGCAATCAGGTACTTGAAAGGGAGAATTAATGATTGGAATGGTGTCATATTGAGAAATGATTTTTTACACGTTCGGTGTAATGCTCATATCTTGAATTTGATTGTAAAAGAAGGATTGAGTGAACAAAATGAGTCCATTTCTCGGGTAAGGTGTGCTGTAAAATATGTTAAGTCTTCTCCTGCAAGATCAGCTTCCTTTAAGTCATATGTTGAGAAGGTAAAACTAGACACCCATGGCCTTTTGAGTTTGGATATTGAGACGAGGTGGAATTCTACATACTTGATGTTAAATACAGCTGTACAGTTTGAAAAAGCCTTGTCAAGAATGTATATTGATGATCATAAGTACTTTAACTATTGTCTTGAATTGAGTGGAACTCAGGGCATCCATCTTCGGAAGATTGGAAGAATGTGAAAGTCTTTCTCAAGTTTCTTGAGATTTTCTATAAAACCACCTTGAAATTTTTGAGTACTTTGCATGTTACTTCAAATTATTTCTTCCATGAGCTTTTAAATCTTCAAAGCATAATTGTCCAGTATTCGAATTGTAGTGATTTAATTTTGACTGATATGGCTAGGAAGATAAAAATTAAGTTTGATAAATATTGGGGTAATTTTGAGGATATGAACATGTTGTTATTTGTTGATGTTGTGTTGGATCCTCGCTACAAAATGAAGTATGTGAAGTTCCTTTTTAACAATTTTTATGATCCTGTGGTGGGAAATGGAAAGGCTACTAAAGTGGTAAATACTTTAACTCGCTTGTATAATCATTATAAGAATTCTATTTCTGAGCCTTCTAGTGAAAATACTGGAAATCAAACTAGTGTGATGAGTAAAATTGATGCAATCAATAGTTCTGATGTGTGGCAATCGCAATGGGAGAAATTTCTTGAAGATGAGAATGATGTTGATAATAAGTCTGATCTTGAAAAGTATTTAATGGATGATCCAGAGAAGATTAAGGATTTCAATATCTTGACTTGGTGGAAATCTTCATTTGAAAGATATCCTATTGTCTCTAGGATTGCAAGAGATGTGCTTGTTATTCCTACATCTACTGTTGCGTCGGAATCAGCTTTTAGCACCGGTGGTCAGATACTTGATTGTTATCGAAGTTCTCTATCGACAAAGACGGCTGAAGCTCTTGTTTGTTGTCAACAATGGTTGTGGTCAACATCTAAAGAAAGCAAGCTTGAAGATCTTTTAGAAGAAATTCAAAAACTTGAGATCGCTGAAAAAGATAATTTTACATAATTAACTATATGAATTTTTGTTTCACTTGCTGCAAATTACTATCTTAGAAATATAGTTGTTGAAACTTTGAGCTTTTTATGGTATTTTAGCTAATTGTTGCCACTTTAATATGTGTTGCTACACTTTAATATTGAGAGCTGAAAACTGAGTTGCTGCTGTTGCTGAACTGTGCTGCTGGCACAGTTTCAGCAGAGCTGCTGTCGCTGTTGAACTTTGCTGAATTTAGAAAATAAAATTCCTTCTATGTTTGATCCATTGTTGCATGTCTGCAGGTTGTTGCTAGTTGTTGGATGTTACAGGTTCCAAGTATGGTTGTGTTGGACCCATTTTGCTTGTGAAGAGGATGTATTAGGGTGTGTATGAGGCTGGTATTGGTTTTTAAAAGGGAAAATGTTTTCTAAAATTTATGATTCTGTTGGACTGGTATGTTGGTTTGCCGATGATGTTCCTTTGAGATTTCCAAGACCACTATCTGAACGAAAATTCAGACTGAAATAGCTTCAGCAATAAAGAAATGCATTCTAGTTTACTTTATTTCTAAAAATTAGATAATCGTAGGTGTTTACTATTGTCCAGTCATGTTATCTATTATTAAAATTAGCTCAAACTTTGCTTGACATACTCTGGGTGCAACAAAATCTAAACTTACTAGGCATTTACTTATGTTTCACTGTGTCGACAATACTAGGCATTTACTTCTGTTTAGTCATATTATTTATCATTAGGCTGATTTCAAGGAAATCTAAATATCGCTTTTCTTGTTATTGTATCCCCGTGCATGACAGTGTGGATGTGTATTGAGTTGCACTAAGTTTTGGGACAAAGTTGTTGCTATATTTATTAGCTGAGCTGCTATACGCCTATACCTTTATGTTTTTAGACATTTAATGCCTAGTATCGTTATTTCTTTTGCAGATTCTTTGGGCAATGTTTTGAGCATTGATTAGTTTGGACTTTGTAGGTTAAGCTAAGTAAGATGGTTGAAGTACTTTTGATTATATTATAGATTCTCTAGTTAGTTTAGTTTAAATATGTAATTTTTTCATTTTAATGGATAAAGTTGTTTGTATTTTAGAATCTCTATGGGCCGTGAGGAAAAAAGAGTTTCATAAGAATTTGAAGAATGTAGAGAGAGAATATTTGAATTATCTCGGCTAGTCATAAACCGAATAACCGAACCAAATCGACAATAACCAAACCCATGGTTATTATTTTACTTGGTTTGGTTATGGTTTTAGACATTTAATAACCGATTAAATTGGTCTGGTTATGCAAGATATACAATAAAACAACAACTTCTAACCTCCGAATCTCAAGGAAAGACTCTAACTCATCAAATTTAAACTTGCTCACCTACTCCATCAAAGAAAGCTAATAAAATTGCCTATCTATCATGAAACAAGTGCCCTTACAAGAAGAAATAGTACACGCACTCAATTTAAGAATCAAATATAAATAAAGGACTTGGCATCAAAGAACAACTCTCGCACTTACAAAAGAATTCGCATGTATACGTAAAGAACCATAGGTTTGCCCTTTATGTAAATCTCTACTAATTAAGCATGCTCGAATAGAATCAAATAGGACTTTAACGGGTTGTAATGTAGGGTAGAGGATGAGTAGAAAAACTATATAATAGTGACTTACACTTCCCTAAGCACTTTGCACTTTAAGACTTCATCATCCATTATCTTCTTCTCTTTATTTTCATCCCCCTTTTCAACAATTATTTCACTAATAATTTTATCTTATCAAGAACGTTTCAATCATATATTTTTTTTCAAACAGTTTTTTTCTTCGGGTCACATTCTTTCAAAGAGGGCTCTTTCATTACTTTATAGCTATCATTGGCTACCTTTTGGACTCAACTATCCCTTTTTTAGATTTAACAATTATAATAAGTATGTGCTACAATGCTCAAGAAAGTAAGGTGTAAAAACTAGGAATTCAATAAAAGAATCACGACAAAAATATGACTACCAACAAAAGGCTATAGGCTCAAAAGGACTAACTAGTGATATAATATATAAAAAGGCTAAAATTTATAAGACAAATCAAAGAAAACCTATTATCATCTTCTAAACTGAGCAATACTTTTTATTTTGCTTCAATAACATGCAGGGCAAGTTCTAGACTAAAATGCAAAATATTGAATATATGTCAATTCTCACCACACATGACACAAGTTTTAATCAAGACAAATCAATTCGGCTTCTAAAATAGGCAGGGCCCTAACAAACTAAAAAATAAAATAAACTATATACAGAGTAACAAAAATGAGCCTAGGTGTCAAATAGTTTGCAATTTAATGAACACTCAAGCATTCACAAGAAGGCACTACTCAATATTAGGCCTAAAAACAACTATCAAAACGAGTCAAAATTCTTCTCTTTTCTCTCAAAAATAAATAAATAAAATAATATAAAAAACTAAAAAGAAAATTCAAGCCTAAAAAAAAAAATCCTCGGTTCAAAGGGACCCTCCCTAGAAAAAGAATCGAAAAGAAAAACCAATGGGTGGGAAAGTGTGCTTCTACTAAAGATAAAGAGTTAAAAATTAAAACAAAACTAAAATCTTTTTATTCTTCTATTTTTTTTAATTATTTAGAAAAGAAAAGAATTTTTTTTGGTGTGGACTTGTCGCACACTTCACTGTTTAGCATTTTTTTAAAAAAAAATAAAATTAAAAATGATTAAACTAACCTAAAGCATACTCCACCCTGAACACAAAAATTTGGAAGAATCCCCACACCACACTTAAAAAGATGCTATGTCTCCAACGAATCAATTAGAATTTAGAACAAGGATTAGGAAAAACCTCCTTGAGGCCTAACAAGGATTATGAAAAACCTCCTTGAGGCCTCTAGACCTAGCTAGTAACACATTATCTCAATATTCATCAAGGGTCGTACGTACCCCACACTTAAGTTCAAACATGCTCTTTTGCTCCAAATTTTTGGGTACTCAAACTTTTCCAATTTCGTAAATACAAAAACAACACAAAAAGTGACAATAACAGAATATAAATAAATAAATAAATAATAAAATAAGAAGCTACACTGCTAATTGGGTTGCCTCTCAATAAACGTCTGATTTAACATCGCGGCACTACTCAAGTAACCACCCATATTTCTCTCAACTTTGAGGATATGAATTACACCCACAAATTTGTATTCATTTTTCTTTTCCGCTTAAGGGGCGGTGGTATAAAGATGAAGCAGCCAAGAAATAGCTTTAACATTTTGCACTTCTTGGTCCTAAAATGAGGAATGTAATTCTCTTGTTTTAGCGCAACAAAGTCAAGAATATAAACATATTGATCCTCCTTCTTACATTCTTTCATAGGCTCGGATAGCTTGGTTAATATCTCGCTATCTAAGCATAATGTAGAAAAGTGATAGGAATGAGGTCCTCTACGTCCTAACTCATGAATTTATTACTATTTACATCCCCATATGTACTCTTCTTATCAGTGACAACATCAATAACAATATGTAGTTGACCATCCAATTTTAATTTCTCAAGTCGGCTTACAAGTACTTTTTCAGCCTCACATAACTCATCTTTTACGTTGTGAATATTGAAACTAAACTTTCCAAAGTCTTGAATTAGTTTAACTCTTCATTAATAAAGTATGACCACACCCTTAAAATTTTCTCAAAACAACCTTCATGTTCTTCTAATAATTTTCTGTAATGATTCATACTATCAAAAGCATAAACATTATTAGAGTTATCATATTTAGAGTTTAGGAGGAGTTATGACATTGAGAATAATCTTTTCATTGACCACCACACCATTTAGATGTCATCTCAAGAAGAAGTAAAGTATTACATAATTGTTTTTTAAAAAAATGAGATATATTCAAAAAAAGAAAAAAATTAAATATAATCTAGAAAAATAATTAATTTGCAAGCCCCCGGCACGGTGCCAAAAACTTATTGTATCTAAACGCACACACAAGTATACGTGATTGTGCAAGTAACAAAGTGGCTTTTTTAGAAGCCAGATGTCGAACCCACATGGACTTGTTGATTAACTATTTACTTAATTATAATAATTTTAATTATTTATTCAAGAAGTAGTTTATAAATATTAATTTTAATTAACTAGAGTAAAAATAAAGATAAAATAACTGGTGAACAATTAACCAAGAAAAGAGCAGATCAATGAATGAATCTATCTAGGATTATGGTTTAACTAACAATCATGTTTAGTATCACTTTCATCAACTTATTTGATTATCTCATTGTTGATTCACGGGGTTTATCATATGTTCATGATCTCCCAACCATTAACCATCTACCATAATTGTTAGTCTAACTACATCATTGAGTGGAGATAAACATGAATCAACTGTGGAGCATTAAGATTTCCATCCCGTATTTGAATCAAGCATGGTTCTAGGTATATCTTTATCCTAAATACAAATCAATCTATGTTTTAATCAAAGAAAGATCATGCTCCTTATATTCTACGTTCTATCTCTCTATTCCTCTCTCGAGTTCAAAAGTAGACAATACATTTATTTTAATGGCGGCCAAACATTAAAATAGTAAGCATAAGAATATAAGAACAACTAATATTATAAAAAAATATGTCAAATCAAGAATTACTAAACAACCATCTTATCAGTTACCATAATACTAGAACGAGAAGTTTAACTCCTCATAGACATGAAACAATTACAATAAATCATTCAAAGAAAAGATGTAAAATGAATTAATAAAGGAGAAGAAAAGATGAAACTAAAATTCTCCGGCCATCACGGCGGCTCCCAGCTCTTCCTAGGTCAAAAATTATGTAAACTTTTATGGAATATTTATAAGTGTAGGAAAAAACCTTAAATAAAATAACTAAGTCCAAAACTAATTGAGAAATACAAAACCCAGAGAAATGGGTTTTGCCTGAACTGTGTGCCGCCTCTAATGTTTGCTCGCTATTCTTCATGCCACGTGGCAGCCTTGCTGTGCAGTTATGCCAATATTTTTTTTGGAGAACAGACCTTACCCAAGTATCTCACCCCTCGTGGTGGCCAGGGGTTGAGCCGAGCATCCCCAAGCCTTATTATAAATATGAAGCAGAAAAATATACATAGAGAGGGACATAAACCTTACATCCATGATTAAGGTGGTTCATAAGTTGAGTAGCTTATTAAGGTCATTCGACTTATCCCCATTTACCAGATGGAGCAAACTTAGACCATGCACCTAAGAGAGGACTCCTCTCAATATAATAATTCTAAGAAAGCGCAAATAAGGGAGACTCTCCCCTTACATATATAGAGGAAAAGTCTATGCAAATATAAAAGGAGGCTAAAATTACATATAGAAAAGGAACACCTACTGTTTAGTCCTTTTCAGATTTGTTCTTCTAACGCTTGCCATTCCTTGTTTGTCCTCCTCGAAGTAACTTTGGTTGTGTGTGCTCAAGTATGTGGTAGTACTTAGATAACTTGAAGTAACCTTTGGAAAATGTATGCATTGGAAGAATTCAATGAAATGGATTAGCTGCTATAGCTCTGCAGTACAACCAATGTGACATTATGCCATGCTTAATAGAGAATCCAATGGTCTTCTCCACAGCAAGATATTGCAAGTTGTTGATGAGTGCTGCTCCTAGGTGGCTTCATCTTGCAGTGCTCCCTGCAATATCACAAGCTGTTGAATATTGTTGTCAAGCTCAAAGGACAATACAATGGTTATGGTCTTCTCCACAGCAAGTTGTTGCAGGTTATTGCTGAATGCTGCTCCTTGGTGGTTTAGTATGCACCATGTAAGGCTTCTAGTAATATCACAAACTACAGCTTCTATAGTTCTGCAGTATACCTGCATAAAGTAAAAAATAGAGAACAATGATCCCTAGGTAACTATGCACCTATGAGAGGACTCCTCTCAATACAAGGTAACTAGAAAAATAATAAAACAAGGGAGACTCTCCCCTTTACAATATAATCCTAACTAAGCATTCTTCAAAGAAGCTATAACTACAATTAAAGACAACCAATGTGAAGAACTACATAGCACCAAAAAAGAAAAATAGAAAAATAGATAAGAAGAGCTCTTGGTGGTTTCTTGATCCTCTTAAGTCAATCTTCAGCAGCTCACTTAAGGTGGATCTTTGATCCTCTTCAGCTTTTGCCTTTTGAAATTTGCCATTCCCAGTTTGTATAATATTACCCTCTTGTCTCCTTAGGAAGTTGCTGAAAATTGTAGAATTGATACAATCGGTCAACCTTATGGTTGTGCTTGGAAAAAGTGTCTTCTGCAAAGTTAGCTTCCCTAAAATTGTATTTTTATTAAAAGTGATCCAGCAATGTGATCAGATCTTGCAGTTCAGTGATGTAGTTCTTGATGTTCCAAGGAGGTTTGGTCTCTTGTTTTAGCCATTTCACAAGCAGCTCTGAGTCAACCTCGAAGAGAACCTTACTGTATCCATGTTGAATTCACCAAGTGATGCCCAATAAAGCATCCAGCACCTCAGCTTGGTTGTTAGAACCAAGTCCAACAGGTGCAACAAAACCATAGATGAACTTTCCTTTGTGATCTCTTAAGATACCCCCAGCTCTAATTCTTTCTGGATTATCTAAAGCACTCTCATCAGTGTTTAGTTTAACCAAATTATAAGGAGGTTTGTGCCAATTAACTTGGATAATTTTCATGTCATGACTGTATCTTTCCACCATAGATAGTAACTCCTTTCAGTTATTTGGCCAATTAATGTAAGGGAAAGCTTTAAAAATCAGCATATAAAGATCTTTGATGATTGAAAATTTGACTCTAGTACTATTAGATCCTTTGCCTCCATATTTTCTAGCACATCTATTCTTCCATAGATTCCAACAAATAAATATAGGTGTAGCTTACAATAATAGTTTATGAACCTCATTATTTAGTTTAGACAACTATCATTTCATTAAAAAACATCTCATAGGGTTGCTGCTATATTATATACCCCAATAGTCAGAAAAGTACTTCCAAATGTATCTAACAAAGTGGCTTGAGATAAATATGTGATCTATATTGTCCCACCCTGGTCTATAGCAATAAGAACATTGGGCAAGTTTATGACCAAAGGAGCTAATACTCCCATTTGTAGGAAGTTTGTTTCTGAGAGATCTCCAAATTAGAAATGATACCTTGAAAGGTATATTCTTGTTCCATATAGTGTTGTCAGTCATGGTTTTGATCCTTTTTTGCCCGACTTGGTTCCAAGCTGATGCAAAAGTGAAATTCCCATTTAAATTAAGCTTCCAGCATGCTGTATTTGGGATGTCAGGTTGATGTTTGAAGGAGAAACTGAGGATTTTCTGTACCAGGTGTTGTGGGGCATGTTGTCTCACCATCTCTTCATTCCACACCCCATTAATCAAGAATTTAGAGACTGTGATATTATTATGTCTAGGAATATAGTCATTGTGATTAGCTAGAGGGCCAATTCCTAACCAATCATCCCACCAGAAACTGCAGGAGCCTACCACTATATATGAGGCTCAATAGCATATTTATTTTTCATCATGTGCTTCCACATAGGTGATTGGCCAGTGTGCCATTTATTGATTACTGGATGTGCCCTTTGGCAGTGCTTGGCCCTCAAAAAATTCTCCCACAGAGTCTTCTTAGACCTGAAGATCCACTATTGTTTATATTGCAAGGCTAGGCACATATTTATCAGCTTTTTCAAGCCAATACCTCCTTCTATAGTAAGATAGTTGAGAGTCTCCCATGATGCCCCATGATATTTTTTCTTCTCTTTGTCCCATCCCCAAAAGAAGTCTCCTATGAGAGACTTAATTTGTTTAAGGGTAGTGATAGTAGGAGCAATATCAGACAAGAGATGAATTGAGAGTGACTGCAACACAAATTTCACACGAGTAGCTCTTCCTCCATAGCTGAGAATTTTAGTCTGCCATCCTTTAATTCTGGAGATCACTTTGGACACCATAATAGTAAAGTAGATGATCCTTTGATGCCCAATGT
The DNA here is from genome assembly GCF_947179165.1 of Solanum dulcamara. Classification (NCBI taxonomy): domain Eukaryota; kingdom Viridiplantae; phylum Streptophyta; class Magnoliopsida; order Solanales; family Solanaceae; genus Solanum; species Solanum dulcamara. The sequence goes on from NC_077239.1 coordinate 31,829,127, forward strand.
ATAGAGGACATCCCAAATAAGTAATAGGACCATGAGTTGATTTGAAGCTAGTAGAGGTAGTGACCCTTGCAATAATCTCAGGATTAGTATTCAAAAGGATCATGCATTGACTCTTTTCTTTGTTGATAAGATGGCCTGAGGTCTGTTCATACACATGCAGTGTCTTCATGATCAGTTTGAGAGAATATTTGCAAGTTGAAGTGAATATACTTATATCATCAGCAAAGCTCAAATGATTGATCAAGAGACCCTTCTTCTCCATGTGAAAACCTCTGTACAAGTAGTGTTGATGAAGGTTGTTGAGCAATCTGGAAAGAACCTCAGCACTTATTATAAAGAGAGAAGGAGACAATGGGTCTCCCTATTTGAGACCTCTTGTAGAGTGGAAGAAACCATATCTGCCTCCATACACAATAACTGTGTACCAATTGTTGGACATTAGCCTCCAAACCATATCAATAAGTAATTCTCTAAATCCCATTCTTCTCATCACTAGACATATAAATGACCAAGACACCCTGTCATAGGTTTTGGCCATGTCTAGTTTGATAACAACATTATCTCCAAGCTTAGGTTTTTTGATGCTATGAATGATTTCTTGTGCCAACATGATATTTTCTGAGATGTTTCTTCCTTGGAAAAATCCTGATTCATTTTCAGAGATTAATTGAGGAAGAATGGGAGCTAGCCTGAGGCACAACACTTTTGAAATGACTTTGTTTTTAAAGTTACTGAGAGATATGGGCCTGAAATCTGACAACTTATTAGGATGGTTTACTTTTGGGAGTAAGACCAAACATGCATGAGAGATAAACTTGGGAATAGAATCCCCACAAAATAAGTATTTCAACAAGTTTAATAAGTCTTCACTAATGATATCCCAGCAAGTATGGAAGAACTTGCCATTAATTCCATCAGGACCTGCAACAGACACAACATTTATTGAAAAGACAGCCTCTTTCAGCTCCTCTTTAGTAGGCATAGCATTAAGGGACTGGTTTTGTTAATCTGTGATGATGTTGGGGATACAATTTAGGATATCTTCATTGATCAACTCCTCTTTCCCAGTGAAGATCTTCTCAAAATGATCACAAGCAGCAGTAGCAATATTTGGATCACCCTGAATGGTATCACCTTGGTCATCAGTGACTTTATGGATAAATAGTCATCTTCTCCTTCCTCTGATGATAAAGTATTTGGAGTTGGCATCTCCATCCTTAAATCACTGAAGTTGAGTTTTTCGTTTAAGGATGGACTGCTCTATCTTTAAATATCTGATATACTGAGCATTCACTTGATTGAGCTTGGTCCTATTACCCTCAGAATTGTCATGAATGATATCATCTTTTGCCTGCTTTAACTTTTCTTCAAATTCTTTGATTGTTTCAAATATATCACCATATTGTTGTCTTGACCAGCTGCTGAGAGTTTTAGACACCCTCTTAAGTTTCAAGTGAAACATTCTCATAGGATTACCTTCCATAGGTCTTTCCCAACAAGTTCTAACAGAGTCTAGGAATGTTTCATTCTCCACCTAGAAGTGAAGAAACTTAAAATATTTGATGGAGTTACTGTGAGTATCCTTGCATTCAAGTAAAAGGGGGTAGTGAATATAATAAAATATTATATTTAATCCATTAAGCTGTCAGCTTGATTTCCTTCTATAATTCGTTTCAGTTTTAAATTTTCTCATCTTCGCATAAATTTAATCCTACAAAGAAAATATATTATTTAGCATAATTTATACTCAAAAAAGACAAACAAAAAAACTAAATGTGAGGCTAATAATGACTAAAAAATAGGTATTTTTGGCCTCGCATTAGTAATTACATGAATTAATTAAACTTCATTATTATGAATTGTGATTACTCGATTATGAGTAGCTAAATCCACAACTAAGGTTGTGGGAACCATGAATAATTAACGACGTAGAACTAATAAAATATAATTCTTGAATAGTGTGCATGCATGTATTGTTTTTTCTTTCATTTTGATTGTCTTTTAACGAGGACTTGTGTTAGAACTTGTCTTATCCTTACTTTACAGAACAAGGATATAACAGATGAGAAAAGAAAGTAATAACGAGATTTTACGCTATCAACCCTCAACTAATAGATTGAACAAATCAAGAGATATATACTCTAGGATTACTGGTAAGGCATTGTTAGTAAAGCATACACCCATATACGAATTAAGTTGCGTGGTGATAATCACTTATTTATCGAATCAAGAAACTAGGTAAAATTAATTACCAATTCTGCATATAACACACTAAAAAGGATTACTAATAAAAGATTCTACGTAGTTAAGAATTTGTGGAGAACACATACACCCTAGTTTCATCTCTTATTGAACTAAATCATATTATACTGTTACTTTGTTATTTGCGATCCAATCAAATCATTATTTTTATACAAATTATCCCCTTCCCCGTCCTTAAGGAAATAATCCTATTATTAACACAAATAATAAACAATTAACATAAGTCTAAATAATATTCCTCGTGGGATCATTCCTAACCTTCGTTAGGTTCTATATTTTATCAACGACCACTTTATACTTCTTTAGGGAGGTAATTTGGGTGTATCAAATTTTGGTGCCATTGGCGGGGAATAAGACTTTTAGATTAGATTATTCGGATACTTATAAAGAGCATTCAGTTAGAGTTTCGACCTCGGTTACAATGATTCTTCTGATCGATTACTTTGATACTTCTGGTGAAGATTCAGTTAGAGCTCTTGCCTCCGCATTGTCAGATTCTACTAGTTTGGTTTGAGGTTCTAGTTCTGCGTTCTTCAATCTTGGGTTCTTAGGTTTAATCTTGGTAGTTATAGCTATTCTGTGTACTCGTCGGCTTGTAGGGGTTCATTCAAGTTTTTATTTAAACTTGCGAGTGTACCTTCTAGGCTTTTGGGGTCCAGTTAGGTGTAGTTTGCTTGTGGATTACTTTAGTTAGGGCCTTTTCTACACTCATGTGCATTTCATTACTTTAGTTTAAACTTCCATTCTGATCTTTATTATGTTCTATTCCTTCTCTTCATATTACTTTTACTTTTCAAGCTCATTCGACCTATGATGCCTAGTAGGTACTTATTGTCTTGGTAATCATATTACACTCTTCATCTATTTTTTGTAATGCAGGTTCGAGCACCAGTGGCCAGCGTTAATTCAAGCTTATAATAATATGATACGGTGATAGGGGTGAGCACTTGACGTTTTGTATTTCTCTAGTCTCCATCTATATATATTTGACTAGTCTTTTGTTTTTGAGACAAGTCTTTTTTCTGGGTCCATTTTTGGGACTTATACTCTTTTATTTAGTCATCTCTGTACTTTTGACTTCCAGATCTGGGAGGGAACATTTGTGTATATATTTATTTTGGCTTTTTTCACTTATCTATCTTGTATATCTGTGAACTTCTTATTCTTGTTTAGTTACTACCCTTAAACTCATTACTAGTTATTTCGGATTGGCTTACCTACTCGTGAGTTATAGTAGGAGCCATCATGACTCGAGATATTAGGTTGTGACAAGTTGGTATCAGATCCTCAGGTTCACTAGTCTCACTTGTACAGAGCTAAAAACTAGTAGAGTCCTGCGGATAGGTGCTGAGACATCCGTGACTTATCTTTGGGAGGCTACAAAATGTGATTAGGAAGATTTCCTCTTTTGTCTCGCTTTTATTTAGTGCAATGTGTATTTTATTGGTTCCTTAAAATCTCACTTGTTTCACTCTTTCACAGGATGCCTCGCACGCATGGCAAAGCGGCTGAGGGGATGCACTCGGGCCCAAAAATAGAGCCCAACTAGGGGTAAAGAGTGACCTAGAGGTCTTGCAAGGGCTGCAACACCAGTACATTATAAATAGGAGACTCTGAAGCCCATGTATGAGGTCTAGGCAACATTTGTACCTCCACAACCGGTGGATCCAGAATAAGCCCAACCACCACCCACACCAGTTGCAGCTCCTTACCATTATACCATGCTCGCCCAAAGATGCGGTAGGCACCAACTCCAGCACCATAGGGTCATCCTGCAGCAGTGGCCAGAGGTTCATCCACTACTAGCTCATGTGGACGCACAATCAAATTTAGAGGACATAGTTATGCCACTATGCGAGAGAAAGATGCTCGGGGTATTTCAAAGATTTTTACTACCGATATTTACTGGGGTGATTTGGGAGGACGCCCATAAGTTCTTGACTACATATCAAGAGCAACTTCAGTCTTTTCGCCCGACTTCACTGCATATTAGTTTCGCGGGCCATCCAGGTAGTGGTGACGCTCGTACTTGCAGTCCACGCCAGCTGGGTCACCTTCTCCCTCTTAGGAAGAGTACTTAGAAACTTCTTAGCCCGCTTCATGCCACGGAGTGTCAGGGACATGCTTCATAACTAGTTCTCCTATTTGGAGTAGGGATCCATGACCATCTTAGAGTACGAGGCGAGGTTTTATGAGGGTCTCGCTATGACGCCATGATCTTACCCATAGAGGAGGAGAGAGTCTGTTGCTTTTAGCATGGGCTGCATTTCCGATTGAGGGTTTACATGGAGCGTCTGGCATTAATAGGGCATTCATTTTTTGATGTGGTCGATCATGCCAGGTCTATGGAGCATATTCACCGTGAGGCCCAAGGGGTCAGTGATAAGAGGTCTTGCTACCAGGGCAGTTACAACGAGTCTTAGACTAGAGGGAGGGACTCTTATGATAGGCCTCCCTAGAGGTTCTAGCAAGGCCAGTTTGACTGGCCTGTTTAGGCGGTATTACATGCTTCTGAGGTTAGCCATCATCAACAAGGTGGTCCTAGCACATGCCAGAGTTCGAGGAGACTTGATGCGGGTTATTCAGGCCATGGTGGCTATCTCCTTACAGGTCTATCTTCTCAGAGCCATTAGGACTGCTTCATCTTAGACCATTGGTCAAGAGAGAGTCCCGGAGAGGGCGATGGGCGATTGTACAAACTAACCCTATAACTAGACCAGAGTGGCAGCAATGGCCCTTCAAGTTAGAAACGGTGGTCAGTATCAGGATTGTCATGGCGTTCAATAAGGTGCTAGAGGTGGAGCACAGGGAGACGGTGTCACGACCCAAGCCTAGGGCCTAGACGTGACATGGCGAATGAGAAACCCGAAAGTACCTCAAACAAGCCTCTTAGCATTCTTTTAGCCTTTCATAGGTAATGATGATAAATAAATAAGCAAAAATCATAATAGTAAATCTTCAACTTACATATGTCCAATAATACCTCTAACTATTAGATTTAAGGGGCTAAGATAAGTCCCTATCTTACCCTCAATCATAATAGAAGAAATACCATAGTAAAATATCTTAACATATCATAAGCTAGAAAGATAAAGGAATATTGTTCCCAGAATATGGGAACTCACCAAAAGTAGTCTTCAACAAAATCTCAACTAGCCACGTGGAGGAGAACGAGGAGGAGCACTGGTCCCTATATGGTGATATCATGTAGGCAAAAGAGTATGCGCTAGTACTTTGAATGTACTAAAAGTATGTAAGGATGCATGAACATTGTGGAAACATTATAACATTTATGTAATATAGAACATAATGTAATGCATGCATAATAAATCATATAGATATCCTTTAAAACATTTATTTTGTGGGAAAATAACCATAACCGACATTTAAGATCATGCGAGCTATTACATGGAATCCAACATAACCCCCTACGTTGGCCGGGGAGACTACTTGCCAGGTAGAACTCCGTCAACTTTATTCATTTCTTTAACTTTAACTTTAAGGGCTATTTATGGATCCATTAGCCTAAGCCTACAAGGGCTCTTATGTTGGTACATAGTTAATGAGACAAGGGGTTGCTACTAGAATTCCCTTACAGAATCCCACCTCAATGCCCCATTCGCTGCTAAGGCAATCCCACGGAATAGTTTAATCCTTCAAAATATTTATAGCATATAGCTTGAGAATTCAAAATATTATATTTGGTGGAATAGCTCATTAAAACATTTGGTTATTCAAATATGCAAGAATTGTCGTTATTGCATAAAGAATCCATCATTCATATCATTTCATTATTCTTTTATTTCATAAGACTCCCTTTTGATAATAGATATTGCTTTCATAAGCATTCATTTGGAGTCAAAACTTTCAAGCCAAACTTTATTCAAAACATAGTAAAACTAGGTGGGTTCAAATCACTTCAACTTGCAAACATGTGTGTAAATAAATATACATAAATACTTTGAAATCCATTAATTAAAAATCATGCTTTAAATAACCCACCATGAATTTTAAGAACCTTTAAATAGATAAATAAAGGAACCATCAATTCATACATATGAAATTATGTTGCATCAAAATAGAATAATAATCATTAGTTTAACCATGATTCATGATATTTAGAATAAATAAGAATTTCTCATAAGAAAATATTACTTGAAATTAAGAGACTTAATTGAAAGAGTTTTTGGACTACATGGATGGAAGAATCCATGGATAAACACTCACATAACTTAGAGTAAAGTTTAAAGAAAATAAATATAATTTATTATATAATCAAAATAATTTAGACATGAGAGTGGAAGAAATACTCTCATTGAAGCCTTACATACCTGGAATCCTAAGCTTTAGTCGGAACCGAAAGACTTAATGAACGCTCTTGAGTCCTAGCTTTTCTCCTCGCCAGAATATTTTGTGTACTACCCAGAGTATATGAATCACTGGAATAGTATTTCTTCTACTAAGAACTAAAACTATATTTGAGAATATGTAAAGAAGTGTATAGAGAGAAGATTTGTTTGAAAAAACTTGATGAATAAAATGAGGAAATAAGGTGGGTATTTATAGATGGGAAAGAGGGACCTAACAATAAATAAAATAGTTATAAAGAAAAATTTGAAAATTTAATGGAGAATTATGATGTCATTGATGATGTTAATTGGAGGACAATTTATGTAATGAGTGATGTCAAATGTATCTAGATCTTTTCAGGGTAGGTGAAATGAGTTATCTTTGACAGAATACTCCTTTTTTAGAGTTGTGTTTGGATAAGATAAATTCATTATTAGGATTTGGTATCTCATAAGAATTGTAGATATAGAAGTCTAGTTTTCTGTCGTTCAAGAATCAACTAATTTGGAGCATCCTACAGTAGGATATGAATTTTATTCTACAAACACTCCATTTCGTCACAACACACTGTCTTACAATAATTAATTTATTTGACCTACTTAACCTCCGAAACTTAAATTATAGTCTTCACCAAAGTTGTAGGTAATGATGTTGTGGTTACTTAAAAATTTGAATCACCCAATTTGGATAATCCTATAAAAGGTTATAACCAAAATACAGAGGTTGTATCATTTTTAGGCGAGAATTGAAACATCGTATACAATATTTTTAGGGGATGTTACAGGCGGGTCAGGCGGTAGATCAGAAGCACCGGGCAAAGGTGCAGCCTCAGTGAAGGCAGAGGCTAAAGCATCTAACGATGTCTTTAGCGAGGCCCTCTTATCTTTTAGCATAATTAGTAGCTTAAGAGACTCATATTGCTGTCTTAAGACAGTTTGTAGTTTTTTCCTCATGGTTTGAGAAGTGTTTTGAAGTCCTGGGAGGTCATTTTTCTATGAGAATTGTTTGTGGTTGATGGAATTGTTGGAGTAGTGCATGGGGATCTTTGGGAGTCATTTTGGCATCATTTCGGAGGTAATTCCCCTGCCCCTTTACCTCTAATGGCCTCTAATGGTGATTTTTGGATATTTTAATGCATGGGCTCATTTTTTTCCTTTATGAGCATCGAATTGTGTTCTATTTTTGGATACAAGCTTAGTAAGTTGATATGCATCTTTTGCCGGAGTCAATTTTGGGATTCTTATAACGGGTCTTACTATTCAATTTTAGACCTAATTTTGGATCCATTTTTAATTACTGCAATTTTGGTGTCTAAACGTCCGTAATAACACCATGATCAATATTTTGTTAGTGTGGTATCGATTAGAGGTCTTTCAGAAGAAGATAGCTCTTTTGCCTGTAGACTCGGAGTGCGTGTGATCCACTTTGAGGTAGGCTACGGTCTTCTTTCTTTATTGAGCTTTACTAGATATTGTTTTATATGAATTAAATGTGATTTAGGTTGGTATTTGTCCAGTGCAAGAGTTTCTTCCTTTTATTCTATATTTTCTTGATTCCTAATTGAGCCTTAGACTAGCGTAGTCTTGTGAAATTCTTAGTTTAGGCTTGTGACCTTACTTGGGGTTTGTTTTAGTGTGATTATTAGTATTAGGATTGATACTGGATGGTTGTAGGATAAGATTAAGCCTTAGATGCCTTAGTATGTGCTTATTTTCCCTTGTAGCTAGGTGTGGCTTCCGTAGGGCTTATTTTAGATGATGTATCTTGCGCAAGTGCTTGAGACCTTAGTTTTCACACCCAAGCCTACATCTTGGACATGGCTGACACTCAGAAATCATTGTTGGTCCTAAGTAGTGAACCCTTGGTTGGCTGACTCACTAAGCGAAAGACTTAACTCATGAAAAAGATTTCAGATGGGAACAAATAGTATATGCAAACTTAACTTCTCAAAATAAAATCTCAATACTCATATATATATATATATATGTGTGTGTGTATATATAACTCAATGTTTTAAAAACATGAACTCTGACAATAACTGAAAAATCTCTGTTTGTAACTAGTCTATGAAGCCTCTAAAAAAGACTCTTAAATAGGTATTGGGATAGGCCCACAGCTACTTCAAACCAGTAAATAAAGACTGAAAGATAAAGACTCAAGAGTGTCTCTGAATGTAAAGAGGTTTCGCCAAAAGCTTGATAGACATCTGATCTGTAATGATGTACTTGTTGAGGATCCCTCTCACCTGTGTCTGCATAATAAAATGATACAACGCCAAATGACTTCAGTATATGGAATATACGGTATGTAAAAAAGCTGAAAGAATACTTACTCAAAGATACTCAACTCAACTCATATGAATCAACTGTGAAAATAGCTCAACTTAATAAAGTATGGAATATATGTAAAATAATGGTTTAAAAGATATGGATTGTAAGACCCTAGAAGTTGGAAAGTCGAAAAATAAGGTTTAAGAAGAGTTCCCGAGGAAAATGCATCTTTTGGCACCTGTTGGCCTTCACGAGCCATGAAGCAGACCACGAGCTACGATGCTCCCTCATGATTCAGCTTGGTGTAACTTTGGATCATAAGTCAGGACCAGGAGAGGCACCACAGGCCATGATGTGCACCATGAGTCATGGTGACCTTCGTGGTGGTCACCCCTTTCAACCCCTAGTCGTCTTTCATACCACGACCCTCATCATGGGCTGTGGAGCTCTTCACTAATCATGATGTGGCTTGTGGAGGGTGAATCTCCTCAGTTCAGGAACCTCATTCAATTCACGAGACCCTTCATGGACTGTGAAAGGGTACACGGTCCATGAAGACCCTTCATGGACTGTGAAAGGGTACACGGTCCATGAAGACCCTTTCGTGTAGGAGCTCGAATTCAAGTTAAGCTAGGGGTATTTTGGTCCTTTTCCTATGGTTTCCTTAATGAATATTGACCGTTTTTGGGGATTTATTCTAACATATTAACTACCCTAAGCCAAAAATTCTACAAAATCACAAAATCCTCATTCTCACCAAAACACTCAAAAACCACAAAATCCTCTCTCTAAAGTATTCTCTAAAGAAGCTTCTTCTTCCTCAAGCAATTCAAAGAGGAATTCAAGTAAAGTGTCCAATCAACAGGAAAATTAGGGCTACCTAGATCAAAATTATGTAGGAATTCATCCATGGGTCCTTTCATCCATTGAATCCCAACTTTTCTCTTAAAATCTTTTATGAATTCTTCTTTTAAAAGCCCTAGTTTCATGATTTTGCATTGGGTCTTCTTACTTATGATATATCTTATGATTATTGATCAAATTATACATAATTCACATCATATTTTATGATTTCAAAATTAATTTCAATGACCCATGCTATATGTTAGTTTCAGGTATGGTTTTAATGAATTGTGATCATGTATTTCAAGGGAGTTCAATGAATGCTTTATGAATGATTACCATGGTTTATAATAACTCACGAAAGATTATAAATAATGTTTGAATGATACATTAACAAAGAAGTTATGGTGTGATAAGGTAGTTTTCACGCAATCATGTTAAAGAGTTGATAAGGTAGTTCTCACTAACTTATGGATTCTTATGAATCAATCATATTAATGCGCTATTCCTATGATTTTCTTGTTATGAGGATTGATATCTATTATTGTCTTTGCTAAATGATGTGAATGACTATGTTTTCATGAAGTTTTGTTGGCATAATAACTAAGCACCGAGAGGACTTTAAGGTAGGGTTCGGTCTAGTAGCCATTGTAGCTATCCAAAGAAATTCGAGTAGCAACCTTTCCTACATAGGTTAATGATGCCAATATGTTATAACTAGTGGATCAAAATATAGCTCACAGTTAGAGAAAACACCATCACGGAGTCTACCTTGTCAAAGTAGCCTCCCCCTTCTCGGTGTAGGGTACATCGAATTCCATGTTATAGCTCGTATGGTCTTATATGTCAGTTAAAGGTCCTATCCCACATCAAGGTATATAAAAAGGTATAAAGTTCTCATGATGATGCTTTGATGCATGGACCAATGATTATGATGTTCTAAGGTTGTCATGGCTTTACTAGGGATTAAAGTGTCCTAGGAAGTCTAACAGGCCACATCCAGTAGAGTTTTGTCGGTGTGAAGCGCGCCACATATACGAATAGAAAACTCAATAGCATCTTAGGAAAACATCATTCTTTCATGATCTCATCATATGATATAGTTGAACTCCAAGGCTTCTTCCTCTAATGCTTTCTCTTTGTGGTTTCATAAATATGTCTCCAAGAAGGAACCCCATCCGAAAGAACGTTGAGGAGGAGAAACTAGCTCTAAATTACCCTTTAAATAATCAAGTGTCTCATGCAGAGTTCTGAGTCACTTTTTAAGTTCTTGCTCAAGCCATGGCGGCTTAAGTTACCCGAGAGGTGGTAGCTTCCGTGAACCTAAATGTAGGTATAGTGGCTATCCGAGTTCATGATTTCACCAGTATGAACCCTCTAGAGTTTCATAGTTCTAAGGTGGATAAGGATTCACAAGAGTTCATGGAGGGTATTGATAAGATTGTTGACATCATAGATGTTAGCCCAGTGGAAAAAGTGGACTACGCAGTGTAGCAACTCAAAGGGGTTGCTCAAGTTTGGTATAACCAATAAAAGGATGAAAGAGGTAGGGATGATGGTCCCATTGATTAGGAAGAGTTTAAGGGTGCTTTTTTTTGATCGGTTCTTTTCTTTGGAGTTTAGTGAGGATAAGGTGCAAGTGTTTATCAATTTGCACCAAGGTAAAATGAGTGTGATGGAGTATATCCTCAAGTTTACTAAGTTGTCCAAATATGCTCCTTTCATGGTTGCAGATCCAAGGGCTCGGATGAACTTTATTTTGGGTGTCTGATTTAGTGGTCAAAGAATGTAGCATCACCATGCTTATAAAAGAGATGGATATTTTGAAATTTATGACACATGCTAAGCAAATTGAGGAGGAAAAGTAGAAGGAGAGATCTAGGAGGGAGTCCAAGAAGGCTCAAACCGATGGTGGTAATTTCTCTCATGGTAAGTCTGGAAATGGTAGTCGTCCTCAGTTTCGTCAAATGTATTTTGACCAAGCTTCATCTATCACTCTGACTCAAAATTTTTTATAAATATAAGGTTCCTAATCCTAAGGCACAATAAGGAGCTCCGGGTGGTCAAGTCATCCCTTCATGTAAGATGTGTGGGAGAAACCACAAGGGAGAATGCTTAGTGGGATTAGATGTGCTATAGGTGTGGAAAACTGGGTCACCAGGCGAAGGAGTGTCGGAGTGGTGCTAGTCCTCAGAATCATAATCAGACTCAAACTCAGACTACAAGTCATTCGGATCAGCGTGAGACTTCTTCAGGTGGCGATCAATGCCAAAATTGATTTTATGCCCTTCAGACTCATCACGAGTTAGAGGATTCTCCCAATGTGATGACTAGTATGGTGAAAGTCTTTGACTTTGATGTTTATGCATTATTAGATCTAGGTGATGATCTATCATTTGTTACCCCTTATCTTGTTATGAAATTTATTGTTAGTCCCGAGATCTTGATAGAGCCCTTTTCGGTCTATACTCTTATTGGTGATTCAGTTGTGGCTAAGAGAATCTATCGAAATTGTCCAGTTTTAATTTTTTATAAAGTCGCCTCAGTTGATCTTGTAGAGCTTGATATAATTGATTTCGATGTTATTCTAGGTATGGATTAGCTTCATGCTTGTTATGCTTCTATATATTGTAGGACCCGTGTGGTCAAATTTCAGTTTTCCAATAAGCTAGTCCTTGAATGGAAAGTTAGTAATTACATGTTTAAAGGTTAATTTGTAATTTATTATGATTATATTAATTAATTCTTTTGCAAATTACTCTCGTGATTGGAAGCCTCAGTTAATAAGTCTATGGTCTCTGCTATGCCTAATTAATTAACTAGTGTTGGAAAATGATATAGAAAAGGCAAAATTTTACTTGTCTTGTCAATATAGTAAGACATTTTGAATTTTAAATGATTAACTAAAAGTTTGAAATATTTTGTACTTAATAGAAAAAACTTTTTGTCTTTTATTCCTTTTTTATAATTCCTTCATTGTCTTTATTAACTACTACTTTATGACTGAAAATATTTGGTCCTCCTCCTTGGAGTGAAAGGTTGTGTATAAAAGGGCAAGGGTGGGAGGGGGGGAAGTAGAGAAAGGTATCCCTTTCAGAAAAGCATACTTGCCCATACAAGTTCTGGTATAGTAGTTAGTGAGGAGAATAACAGAAGATTACAATGTCGCAATTTTGGATTCCTCTGCTTTGTACGAATTTTGTGAAGCTTTAACATGTTAGTCATTATTCTGTGTTTGTTCAAGTTATATTATTTAGTTATAATGTAAATTCGTAATCTTAGATTGTCATGATCCAACCCACCAGATCATGCAACATCCACTCTAACATCTAGATAGGAGAACTGTTACACTAATTTTGAAAATAGGTTAATACGGAAGTTAAGAAAAATAAGAAATCTTTTTGATAATTTAAAACAGTTATGAAATACACTGAAAACCCTCCCAAGTAACTAGTCTAAATATGTATAAAAGCTTCTAAGAATAAATTTTATAAAGAGAATAAGACACAACTCCCACCACAATGAAAGAAGAGTGAAATTTATCGAAGGTCATCACCGTCTTCACCTATGAAACTCCACTGATTATGCAATCAGACTATGTCAAGTATCATAGAAAATGTAGTATTAGCATAAAAAATACGTCCTGGTAGAAATTATCCATCGAACCAAACCCACCACATAATATAAAGTAAATAATCAGAAGAAAACATGCAATAAGAAAATGCACCACTAAACTACACTAGCTACCACTAGCAAGCTTGAACTCAAACCTTGTCTTATTCCGCTGTGCCACTTTGATATGTATCATACCTCCCCCTTAACCATCTATTGCATTTCAATCCTAGCACTTATTTGATCATAGACTAGCCCTTCTATCACATAGAGGAGTTTTCGAAATACAAGTCGCCACTAACTTTGTCTAACTAGTCTACCATTTTTCCTCAAGCTCTCACACCAACACCCTGGACCTTGAATATTCAGAAGCCCACTTGCAAGAATGTAGACATAAAAATGGTTTGAGATTTCTTTATACTATATCCACACTAACCGGCTATAGCGGCCTTGACATAATAGGATTTATCCCGCTATAACAGCTCACATGGAGTCAAAAACTCGATAATTATCCCTTAGACCCTCATTATCACATGCAATAATAGGAACCTAACGTAATCAGACCCTAAGTCACTAATTCCAACTTAACAACACAATCAACTACTCTCCACGTGATCACATATAGTACCATACCTGATTATTAGAAGTACGAACAAATAGCCCTAACATAGTAAAACAGATGATACTCAATCACATCATGAATATAGCATTACTCGGACTTCCAGTATTTCACTTGAATTATTTTACAAAATGAGAATGATTAATCACAAATGACACAATCAATCAGGTTCTCTCATGGAACCAATACCCAAACTGTTAGTGTACCAGTATGGTACCCGATACTAAACATAGTTAGTGTACCAGTGTGGTACCTGATCCCATTGTGCCGATGTGACACCTGCTCCAAATGTACAAGCATGGTACCCAATCTAATTATGTCAGTGTGGCACTCGATCCAAGTTAGTGTACCAGTGTAATATCCGATCCAAATATACCAACGTGGTACCCAATTCAACATGATTTCAAACATCACAATCTGAACACAATGAATAGCACACACACTTGCATAACCAAGTAATACAATCATTGCAGTAGTTTAATTACAAGATGTTATTTCAATTCATGTTTTGTCCTTTCCCCTCTTTATATTTTATGCATGCAAGTATTAGTAAAATAGTTAACATGTACATATAAGAATTATTCCCTGACTATGCGTTATACGACTAATTCACATGGGAAGTGATATAAACAAACACGTATATACATATCTCTATGTTCGCACATAGCCATAGACCCGTAATTGAACCCCCTTATAGGAACATTCTTTCTCTCAGGAATTACCAACTATTTTAGAAAGAGTTATTCAAATTATTAATCAAGAACTAGTCACCTACTCCTAGTCACCAATAAGTCATACCTACAATAAATCACTCCTACTCTAGGTGATAATAACAATACAGTCAATCATCTATTCTCTTTGTCCTAAGGCCTAGTCATGAAATCTCCCTTCAATCTATGATATCTCATGCAAAGGGGACAAATATATAACTACTCATTTAAGAAAAGCTAGTCTACCTATGCGCCAAGTAGCTGCTGAAGAATTACAGCACAATTTTTAACTTCTGAGAGGCAAAAAGATAGAGGTAGGCATGAAATCTGTGGGTTGTAGCTTTCCTTCTGCTAAAATCCCTTCTCTTTTGTTATGCTCCGAGTCTACACCTAGACGTGACCAGCACTCAAAAATTATTTCTGATTCCTAAGAAAACCCTTGAATATAGTATAACCCTTGAATATAGTACTACTAAGCTGAAAACCTAACTCATGGCAAAAGCTAACTTAGATGGGCAATTCAAATGCATAAACATCACTTATTAATTAATAGGATAAAATACTTTGAATATAGTATAACTCAATGCTTAAAACATAATCCCAGAAACTGGAAATAAACCTCTACTCAGTTTATGAAATCTCTAATGACTCTGGATAGGTACTGGGACAAATCCACGACTATTTTAAGAACTAATAAAATGAAATAAAGAACTAAAAGAGTTGCTCTAAAAGCAAGGAGATCTCACCAACAAGTTGGATGGATGTTATCTTCAACGATGTGCCTGTTGAGGATATCTAACACCTATATCTGCATCATAGATGATGTAGCATCGAAATATGTCAGTCCATGAAATTTACGGTATGTAAAATGGCTAAAAGTGAACATATTCGCTCAAAAGAATACTGGAATAAATACTAATGTAACTCAACTCAATAAAGCATGCAATTATGTAAATAAGTCAATGCTTTAAAAAATATAGATAAGTAAATGCAACTCAATATAAAGATGACGTTTAATCTTTGTGGAGTTTCTCTAACCGAGAACCATCATTATGAGTTTTGTGATGATACAATAAATTGATCTCATTGCTAAAGATATCTAATACCTTGCAAGAGTAGGATACGAAGACTCATCTCATGGATCCATATAAATTTCGTATCAGGGACAGAAATATGGAGTCGCTTGAACTAATAACATGATTCTATCCTACGTTGGCTATGTAGTTTATGGGGTTTGAGTTATCTAATATCTTACCTAAATTGGTGCTCAATACTACTCCCAAAATAATATGCAGTAATGCTCATATACTCAAGTGAGTAAAAATACTTAAAATAATATCTCATTTACTCTCATGGGACTTTACTCAATTTAACTCAACTTTTTTCAAACTGTCCCGACCCAACCCATCAGGCTGTGCAGGCACCCACTCTATGATCTAAGTAGGAGAACCCTTAAACGCCTTATATGAAAAAAAATGTTGCGGAAATAACATAAAGATTAAATAATAAGTCAGAAAATTCTTTTTAAAAAGAATAAATCACTTCTAATAGTTTTCATACAAAACTCCGATCAAAACCCCACAAGGATGCTGGTCTAAAATAGGTACAAGAGCTCTAAAGAAATAGGACACAATAAAAATAAAAAGACACAGTTCCCACCACAGGAAAGGAAAGGTAGGAGCTTCCGTAAGATCATCTTCGCCTTCACCTAGGGAACTCTACTGACCCTGCAACAAGACTATGCAAAGTGGTATAGCAAGAATGGTATCTATACAAACAACACGTACTGATAGGCATCATCGATTAACCTGATATCCACTGCATAATATATGTATAGAAAAATAAGAGAGATCATAAGCAATTAAGCTTTATAAACCTGTCCACCCTAACCTACTAGTAAACTCCTTACTCTCACACTTATATTCTTCACCCTTCTACTAGCCACGGGTTCATTATCAACTTCGATTATGAACATGAGTCCTATGGGTTATGGGCCCACTGTGCTGCTGCTCACTTTACTCTGATAATTGCCAGCCAACAACCTTAGCCACTCAATGGTTCCACACAACTATCACTAGTCTTGACCCAATTGCCATACAACAGAAGGACCTAGCCATCTCATAACTAACTCAAATTTCTATGTAACGACTACTACCACTACTATTACTAACTGAAATTCCAACAAAAACAACTCTCTACTAACAAGCAACCTTCACCCTTAAAATTGAAGGTATAGGATATCACACATATCTCAACATGGCCTAACAAATTCCACCATATTAACCACAATGAATCTATATTGACTCATAGTCCTCTACTAATAACATACCACAAGATCAATGACTCTTTTATAAGTCCTTTTGACTAGCTCATTAACAGCTACCCTTACCATTACATAATTTATCGACATCATCGGGTCCTCTCATGGGACCATCCACACCCATACACTTGGCCCTCTCATAGGACCCAAACTCAGCCATATATGTGCTGAAATGTGACAATCGATCTAGAAACGTGTCAGAACATGACACCTGTTCTATTAATGTATTGGAACTTGACATCCGATCCAATAATGTATTGGAATTGACACCCGATCCTCACAATCACAAATCCACATTTTTAATTAATAGGCAGACAAAACAATGCATATAAAATCACACAGATATTGCATTCAATCAAGAAGATTGCCAACCCCTAAGGTTTATCACGACTCTTCTCATAATTTCTACCAGGGTACGTACAATTTTAACAACTATTGATACAAGGTCTGAATGCTACAATACCATCTCCAATTACCCCAAAAATCATTACACAACTCTTTTTACCACGGTCACTCTCTGATAAATCATAAAACTCACTTGAACTCCTACCCATGACCAGTGAACAAGAGCCAAATCATGCAACCTCTCGTTAAATCCCTTTTATACTATGCAATAGGTAAATATTTAACTACTCAAATAAGAGAAACCTAGCCTACCTGGGTGCTAAGAAGCAAGTAGAGAGATAACACGGCTCCAATCTTTGGTTCCAGATGTCTGACGGATAATATCGGCCTTAATTCTATCGGTTGGAACACTTCCAGTGCTGAGATTCCTTTTTCTTCTCTTCCCAAGTCATGAACAGCCTTTGGAGGGTTTTTACATTAACTCTCTCCTCTAACTTACCCTTTGGAAGAAGTAGGGAAATAAGAAAATCTCGACTTCAGTTCTGTTCCACGTTCTCCCGTTCTAGCGATTGGATTCCCATTGGAGCGGCGCCGCTATGGTGGGACTATCCCGCTATGGTAGGACTATCCTGCTCTAGCGGGATTGTAGGACCCAATTGATTTAGTTTTCTTGATTTCTTCTGGTCTTAATTAACGACAATTCGGTTGGTTACACAAACTCAACATATATATATATATATATATATAAGAAACATAAAAAAGTGATGTGGCACCTCTGTATGCCTTCCATTTATATTTATCTTTTTTCTCTTTTTTTGGTCTTTTTCTATTATTTAAATTAATTAATTTAGGTATAAATATTTACAAAAACCAGAATTCTTTATTACAAGAGAAACATGTTGGTGGAGAGTTTAAAAGACACAATTATTACGGAAGAGCTTAAAAGTCACAACTGCTATCAAAAACCAAAAAGTATCTAATTTTGGTTACCCTCATTCTGTTACACTCACATCTTCTTCCCCAACCCAAAAATTCTTATTTATTCTTAATTTTGGTTGTCTTCTTATATAAAATATGTCTCTAATCATTTTTTACTCATTTCAATTCATATTTTATATATCTTTTATTGATTATTGAATATTGGAAGGAAAAGAAGCAGACTAAATGGTGGAAAGATGAGAAGAAGGCGTACGAGTGATTTTAGTATATGGACAAAGATGTCTTCATCGGTAGTCACATGATATAAATGATCATTTTGTGCTAATAAATTCAAAGACTATCTTTCTTTTCTCATAATTACTGGAAAGATTGAGATTTTTACTTTCTAGCTTTATGGGTTTAAAATTTGTTATATAGTTTTTGTTTTGTATAATATGTAATAGTACCATATAATTTGTTATTAGATTTTTTAACTTTACATAATATTTGAACCATTCATATTATAAAACATATGCATCGACTTTTTGAGTCATTTCATATTTTACAAAAGAATGCAAAAGATATAAATTTTTTTGAGTTGTTTGAAGTTCATACGCTCATAATGAAGGTCACTGCTAACATCATCGCGCTAATGAAATTTCTTTTCTTGATGTTAATCAATGTATTTAGACATTATGAAATTTTTCAATAAAGTTTGACATGCTTTGAAAATCCAATACTTTGGGTATTAGATTGAGTATGTTTGTTCTTACAGTGATCTGTATTTAGTTTTCTATTTTTTTTGTTAATTGAATGACTTTTTTTTATAAAAAACAAATCGATGATCATAAAAAAAGATTCAAGATGTGTTATATTTTTATTCACCTTTATTTATATTTTCTCCATATTTCTTCCTTACTTTTAAGTGGAACTATAATTTTTACGCTTAGTAACATGTTAGTTCTGCTTTTGTGCATTTATACTATACAAATTTCATTTTCTCGATACAAACAAATATTTTAAACTAAATGTAGGGATTAATGTTTATATCTTTATTTATTTACTTATTTGTGTCAATTTTTGTATTTTTTATTTTTCATCTATTATGTATATAATTTTTGTGTGTATAAGAGAATTCTTTTTTACGGCTGCGCGAAGCGCGAGCAAGTACACTAGTTACCTATACTTCTCAAACTCAATAAATGCAATAAGATAACTTTTGTTTCTCACTCACTCTCAAGGTAAATAAATGCATAATTACTCTTAACTCATTTAGACTTGATAAAGATCATGCTTTAAAATTAGTGAATAAAAGTCTTCGCAAACTCAAGTATATGCTTAAACTCCTTTCTCAATTAAGACATGAAATATATCATTCTTTAACTCAAAAAATGCATAGAAATAGGCAATGTAGATACTCAACTAGGATTCAGGTGAATATAAGCATGAACAACAAATTCAAGAACTCAGATTCGTAGGAATAATCTCAATATCGATAAATAGACAAAGAACTCAACGAAAAAATCCTAACTTATTTGAAAGCTCAATAGACTAGAATTAAAACTCAAGCTTGAACTCTTTACAAGTGAAATTGAGATGTAGCGCGAGGATGAACTCAGTCCAACGGTATTGTAATGACCCTTTAGGTCATTTTTGAATTAAAGCATTCATTCCATCGTTTAAAGTGTTCCTGTAGCGACCCCAACTTATTTATGACTTGCTGCCACTATCTGTTCGATCGCCTGGTCGTTTGTTTGGGTTTTAGGCCCGTTTCCATGTTTAGAGCTTTTATAACTAAAAAAGTTGACTTCGGTCATAACTTTAGGAAAATGACCTCAAAATAGAATTTTGATGGTTCCATCAGCTCCAAAATGACTAAATTAGGCTAGTAGCATGGTCGGCATGAGCACTGAGGTAATTTGTACGAGCTTTGGACCATTTGGCACTTTTGCCTTTGAAGCTTGTCTTATGGCTGACTTTGGTCAATATTATTGAAAAACGTGCTCGGATGAAAATTTTGGCAGAGCGGTTAGCGTCGGAATATTGAGTTTGGTCTAGAATGACCCTTCGTCTGCTTTTCGAGGCTTTCGGTCTAATCTCAATGCCCGTTGTGGAAATAGGCTCAAAATGGCACTTGGGAGTGGGACCCACTTTTTATTAAAATGACCTCGTATGAGGATTTTGAATGCGTCATTGAGTTTGAACGTTGAATTTGGTGGGGTAGCATATCTCATTTGTGCGCATTGGGTTCGGAAAGAAACTCGAGCACCCTATCGGATAAATTGGCATACTAAGTCTATTTTGCACCAGTTGAGTCAGGTGTCATCACTAAAGTAACTCCTGGTCGCTAAGAGACCATCCCTCTAGGGAGGGTGTCACTGAAGCGACAAACTTCTCGCTAAAATAACTAGTCGTTTAAGCAACATGGTGTCGTTAAAGTGATGCCCGCCTCTTGGTAGGTGTCTCTTAAGCAATCATCGGGGAGGGGGGGGGGTCGCTAAAGTGGTATCAGAGGGCTGTTCTTAAGACCCTTTTTCCAGATTTTCTCTCCAACTTCAAATGTCATTTTCTCCTTCAATTCTTGGGCGATTTGGACGATTCAAAGGGCTATCCTGCTTGATTTTTTGAGGGGATTCTAATCAAAATTAAGGTTTGAGGCTTCCGTTGAGGTAAATATCCCTTTTCTTCCTGTGAGTCTAGTGTTCTTGAAGCTAAATGTCAATGTTGAATGCATGTTTGGGTTGGGTCTGTTTTGGTGTGTGAATTGTATTCCCTTTTGGAACATGAGATGGGGGTAGTAATTGGAGCCTATTTTCGGAGTCAATTCTACGAGTTACGAAGTGGATCCCACAATTTCAGATTTTTAGCTCCGAAATTGGCCTGTCTTCGAATTCAATAATTTTAGTGTCACAACGACCATATTAATGTTGTGACTCTATTAATTGATAATGTGGCATCATTCGAAGGCCATTCGTAAGGGAAAAACTTTGGTTCCGTAAGTTGGAGAACGCGTGGTCAGCCTACAAGTACGCTACAGTATTCCCCTCATGAGACTGAGCATGTTTAGGCAATAGTATATTGAATTGTATGAGTTAGGGGGTTTGGGTATCTAGTATGCTAAATTCCTAGAATTTACATCCTAGGCGCTATTTCGGGAAATTGTTGGACTGTTTAAGCATGACTCCTTCTATTGTTAATCATCCATGCCTGTGATGTATTTTTTGCCTATGGTTATTTGTTTGAAAGCATGTTTGGCCTTAGTCTAGGGCTTAGACTAGTGTTGCCTTAGACATGGGCAATTTTGGTGTTGTTGGGCCTTTGAACTTCTTCGACGTCGTTTCGAGTAGTTAGCATCCTTTAAACTGATGTAGCAGACTTGAGTCTGATAGTTTGAGATTTAGCTAGACAGTAACACAGCTTGTGACCTTACCTCCATAATGTCGTATTCTCCTATCTGTCCTGTATCGCTTGGTTCTTGATTCTGGTTGTTTATGGTTCGGACTGGAGTGATGTATTAATGGCGCTCTATTTGAGGGTACTCCCTATGATGCTTGGTTGCTGCTAATTCTAATTCGGTTCGATCCCATAGCTATAGTTACCCGATTCGAGCCTGTAGTCTAGCTTACTTGTGTTCGGCTCCTTAGCTATAGTTACCCGGTTGAAGTCTATGGTCTATCTTACCTGTGTTCTACCCCTTGGCTACAATTACCTAGTTAAAATTCATGGATGAGCTTACTCGCGTTGACTCATTAGCTACAGTTACCTAATTGAAATCCGTGTTCCATCTTACACGTGGTTTAATTTTGGATTCCCTGATGAATCTTTGGTTCAAGTCTTCATCCACTCTCAGTTTTGGGTTGAAGTTTCAGGCTTCTAGGTTGGTGCAGTTCAAGTTCGGGAAATTGGTGGTATTACTGGAACTCTATTGGCTCCATTTATTTTACTTACGCTGTCTTTGCTCCTATTGGGCTTATAGGAGTCCATTTAGGTTGTTACCTTCTACTTGTGCACAAGTGTACCCATCGGGTTTATAGGAACCCAACGGACTTAGCTAGATTCTTTCTCTTTATTTTTGAGTACGCTCGTGTACATACCTATATTTACTTCTTGCTCTGTCTTTGGTTGTGGTCATTTACTCGCTTTTAAGTTTACTTTTGATTATCTTATCAGTCGGCCTATGATGTTTATTGGGTACCTATTGTTTTGATACTCATACTACACTCTGTATTTATTTTCATAATGCAGGTCCGAGTACTATTTATCGGTATTGATTTGAGCCACTACGGTCGTGATCGGAGGTGAGGGTGAGCACATTACATTCTAGATTTACTCATCTCCATTTATATATATATTTTGTCTGTCTTTTGCTTTTGAGACAGCTCTATTTCCGTAGTCTACTTTTAGGACGTGTACTCTTTTTGTAGTAGCTCTGTACATGTGACTTACACTTTTTACTTATATATATATAGCTTGTTTCCTCCTGTTCATGTGTGTTCCTATTATTTTATTACGATTTTAGATTGAATTTTGGTCTTCTACCTTGACATCCCATTACTCACAGTTCCGAAATATGGGTCGGCTTGCCTATTGGTGTGTTGTATAGTAGGCGTTTTCACGACTTGAGAAATCGAGTCGTGATAGATATGAATAGCCTTACATACCTAGAAAAGCAATTTTCTAAGCAAAACTCAAAAAACTTAGTTGAAACACTCGAACCCTAACTTCTCACCTCTCCAACCTTTGCTTTGAATATTCTTAGTATTAATGAGAGAAAAGTATTGTAGGGTACTGATAAAGAACTTATTTTAATTCTAAAACATCAAGGTTTTGATTTGGGAAAGGTGGAAAAACTTGGCAAGTCAATGTTATCAAACAAAATATAAAATAATTATAAAAAATGGTTAAATGTCTGCTTCATCTGCTTCAAACTCGGCATTATTTCTCAGGGCAATGGCAATTTTATAGTTGCTTTGGATCAAAAGAACAATATTGATGTTTTTGTTAAAAAGGTTATACAAAGGAAGCTGATCCATCAAATGTGATAGCATACGACATTACTTTTTTATCTTTTGTGTTTGGTATGAAGGAAAAATATTTTTTCTAGAAAATGTTTTCTTTCAAAAGTAGTGGATTTCTAACTTATTTTCTCATGTTTTGTTGAGGAGTAAAAAATATTTTTAGTGTATATTTTTTGGGTTTTTTTAAATTTTTGGCTAGAAAATACAAAATACGCTTTAGAAAAATAATTTCTAATCTAAAAACTAACCCTGATAATCGATTCAGGATCCGACTCAGACACCTGAACTAGTACACGAACCTAATGAATGATTAAAAATCCAACCTTGAAATGTGATCCATGACTTGACCCCGACTTCTGATTTAAGATCCGTCATTTGAACTGGGACCCGACCCCCACACTCGAACCTAGACACGATCCTGACAACTAATTCAAGTCTGATCTCGATATTCAATCTAAGACCTGACCCCTCACTCATAATATTGACCCCAACACTGACACCCTACCCCGATGACTAATTCAAGACCCGATTCGGGACCTAACCCCGATTCAAGACTCGACATCAAAACTAGGACCCGACTTCTGAAACAAGATCCGACCTCGAAAGCTGACCCCGACACCCGACTCAGAATTCTATCTAATTCGACTCTACTTCATATTCAAGATTGGAATTTCAAATCGACCTCGACTCCCAAATCTGGACACGACCACATCCGACTCGAAATCTGACTTTCATACTGAAATTTGATTTTTTTGAAAAAATAACTTTAATTTTTTTTATAGGGGGGAGGCTGGTAGGGGTCAGGGTAATGTAAAAAATTTGAAAATATTTTTTTAAAACAAACTTTAAATTTTTTTAGGGGTGGGGGTGGCTGATAGAGAGGTCGGGGTAGGGGTGGAGCAAAATAAGTGAAAATTTTAAAATGTGATATTTTTCAAAAACAAACTTTTGAACTTTTTTGGAAGGGGAAGGCGGGGGTTAGGAGTGGTCAGGGCTTGGTCGGGTGAACACAAATTGATTTTTTAAAAAAATTTGAAGTATTCTTCAAAAATAAATTTTAAATATTTTAATTTTTTTGGTTGGGAGAGGAAGGGGGCTGGTTAAGGGTAAGGGGATAAAATAAATTTGAATTTTTTTAACAAAGAAATTTTAAAAGTTTTAAGTTTTTTGACGTGGTGGGGTAAGATTTTTTTTTTTAATTTGAGGTTGGATGAGAGTTTTGGAAAACGTTTTCCTTATTTTTTGGAGGGACACGATTGTCACGCCCCGAAAGGGTACCCTAGATGTGATCGACACTTAAAACCCATTATCAATTCTCAAGCGAACTACTTGGCCTGATCACACTTCTGTTCATTCATTCAATCAACAGAAAACTTAAAATAAAGAGATAAATAAGTGGGCAATTTCAATCAACAATCTCACTTAAGGAATAAATGTCATAGGCCAACAAATCCAACTCCAATCTATGTCATGAGAATAGTTTGACAAGAAAAAAAATCAAAGAATAGAAATACGCAATCAACCCATCTCTATCTAGTCTATGAAGCCTCTATCATTACTGTCTAAGTGGTGCCAATGACATGTTCATTGAAAACTCAAATCAAAATGAAAAGAATAAACTCAAAGAAAGAATAACACAAGTGGTATCCTCCGAATATTGGGGATGACGAAAATACTAAACTCAAAGCAAGAATAACATATGTGGTATCCTCTGAATACTGTGAACAGATTCTCAATGGTGCGCTTGTTGATGATCTCTAGAATCTATCTCTACATCATGAAACGATGCAGGTCCAAATAGAAGTCAGTATATCAAATTTATATGGCAGAATAAAATATACAACAAGGTAGAATCATATCAGTTCAGATACCTCAAATCAGAAAGATGAGGAACTCAATCAAGAAGTCATAAGTCTAAAGTAAGAATAAGGTTTAGACACAGACCAATCATAAGCAATCCAGTCCAATCAGTAGAGTACTATCAAGACATATCTAAGACTTTCTCTTATCCGACAACAATCACTTATGAGCCAGTGATCGTATAAAACCTCATTGTTCATCTAATCATGGATCCAATCAATCAATCAAGTCCTATATTTTCAGGACAATAAAGTAGGGAAACATTCGACTTTAACGGTTCAATCCTCTCCTACGTTTGGCTACGTAGTTATTAACTTTGAGTTGTTATTTACTCTTACTCAGTTCGGTGCTCGATAATCCTCCCCAAACTCAATGCTCATAAAACTCTATCCAATCAATCTCACTCAATCCAATCAACAAGTCTCATAAGGACCCTCATCAACTCATCAGTTCTATCAAATCAACCTTTTAACAATGCAATTTATCCACGCAATCCTAATTACATGTTCAAGAGTAGTTATCTCACATTTATGACCACATTCAGTTAAGTTCAATCATTTGGGTTCAAGTTATGAAAATGCAAGAGACCTTCAAATTTGTTAAGACTATCATCATATTCATCTCATTCACATTCAAGCACTCACAATTCAAGGCTCTAGACTAAATCATTAAGTATAAACATTTAATTATGATCAAAATATAACTAGGGTCTAATGAAATAAAATATGTAAAGTAATTGTTCAAGAATTCAAGTCATGAAAATCATCAATCAATTAATAATATGTAAAAATATTCTAGAGTTTAGGAAAATTCAAAAAAATATTCATGGAAGGTTCAAGTATTTCACAATTTCATCAAACATGTCTATGGGGAACATGGAAGAACACAATCCATGTTTTAGTTGGCCTTACATACCTGGAATGAAGAATATCTCATCGAAAATCAAAGACCTCACTCGAAAACCTTGAACCCTAGATCCTCTCCTTCTCGCTAATCTCTTTTCTCAAAAGTTTTTTAAGCGTTAATGAGGGAAAACAAGCATTAAAAACTGATATGGGGCGGATTTTAGTCTCAAAAAGACGTGGGTTAGGTATAGGAGGGGTGGAGAAAGGTCCTAAATACCCTTATTAAGCAAATATCTAAAAAATGGTATCAGGTTGCGCTGTTGGCGCGCCACCCCAGGCCTAAACTACTACAGAATATTTCGAGCATACTGGTGGCACGCCACGCCAGACCTGGATAATTAAACACTAGTCTTTGGTAAAATGGTCAAAAATTTTTTACTCTAAATACGAAATGAGGAAAACTTGGTGGAGTTGGAAAGAAGACTCAAAGATCATTAATTTTATAGGTCATGGGACACCTAACTCTTAATATTCTGAAAGTTATAGTCGTTTGAAGTTGACCCTTATATAATCTTGTATAAAAACTTAATCGGTAAGGGATCTTTGAACTCGACCTAGTACTAGAAGTTCATCATGACCCTAATTCACCTCTAATACACTTCAAATACTTAGTAATTGATCTGAAAACATATATCTAATTAGGAGTCATCGGGCTCAGGCCTATATGCATAAGAAGAATGGCTCGGGTCTTAGCTTAATTATTTTTTTGATATTTACAATATATAATGATGAGTAAACCAGGGATGGACTCGAGTCATGAATAACAATCAAGACTCAATCATTTAACCAATCAAATGCTCTAAACAATCAACTATTCAAACTCAAGGATAGACATACCAATTCAAATCAAGAATAGGGACATTACATTCAATATTCTCATCGATGGGCATGAATAGATGCAAATATTTTGCTCTCCTATATTCCTCAGCTTCCCATGTGGCTTTTTCAGCAAATTGATTCATCCATAAGACTTTGACTGAGGCAGTCTCTTTGATCCTCAATTTATGGAACTGACGATCAAGAATTTAGACCGGGATCTCTTCATAGGACAAACTATCCTTAACTCCAATACTATCAATGGGAACTACCACTGAAGGATCTACCAAGAACTTCTTCAACATTGAGACATGAAATATCGGATGAATAACAGCTAACTTAGAAGGTAACTCTAACTCATAAGCGACAATCCCAATCCTCCTCACAATCTGGTAAGGACTAATATATCGAGGATTAAGCTTTCTCTTCTTCCCAAATCTCATGACACCCTTCATAGGTGACACTTTCAATTACACCTAATCATTCGCCTCAAACTCTAAGTCTCTGCTTCTCATATCAGTATAAGATTTCTGGCAATGTTGGGCTGTCTTCAGCCTCTCTCGAACAACTTTCACCTTCTTCATAGCTTGGTGAACAAAATAAGGCCCAATCAACTCATCTTCACCAAATTCAAACCACCCAATCGGTGATCTACATCTCCTCCCATATAAAGCTTCATAGGGAGCCATCTGAGTACTTGCATTATAGCTATTATTTTATGCAAACTCAATAAGAGGTAAGTAATCATCCCAATTACCCTTGAAGTCAAGTACACATGCCCTCAATATATCATCTAATGTCTGAATGGTGGGCTCTGCCTGTCCATCTATCTGGGATGAAAGGTTGTACTAAGATTCACATTTGAACCTAGTCCTTTCTGAAGAGACCTCCAAAACTGGGAGGTGAATTGAGTTATTTTGTCTGAGATGATAGATAAGGTAACCCCATGCAATCTGACAATCTCCCAGATGTACAATCTGGCATAATTCTCTGCGGTATCTGTCGTCTTAACTGCCAAAAAGTGGGCTGATTTGGTCATTCTATCCACAATAACCCAAATCGAATCATGCTGCTTTAGGCACCTCGGCAAACCTATAATGAAGTCCATATTTATCATCTCCCACTTCCATTCAGAGATCTCAAAGTTCTTGGCCAACCCATATGGCCTTTG
Organism: Solanum dulcamara; assembly: GCF_947179165.1. Taxonomy (NCBI): domain Eukaryota; kingdom Viridiplantae; phylum Streptophyta; class Magnoliopsida; order Solanales; family Solanaceae; genus Solanum; species Solanum dulcamara. Next base: position 31,857,146 of record NC_077239.1, read on the forward strand.
ATGCTTAACTTTAACTTGTTGACAATTTGGGCACTTGGAAACAAATTTAGCAATATCTCTATTCATTCCACTCCACCAATAGACTTCTCTCAAGTCATGGTACATCTTAGTAGAACTAGGATGAATAGAGTATCTGGAACTATGCTCTTTATCCATAATCATTTCTTGGACATCATCAACATTCGCGACATATAATCTATTATGGTACCTCAATACACCATCTCCCCCTTTGGAGAAAACCATCACTTTTTGTTTATGCACAACTTCCTTGAACTGAAGCAAGGTAGGATCTTGTTCTTTCTTTTCCTTCACCTCAACAATTAATAAGGATTCTCCTCCATTCTGAACAATGACACCACCCTCACTAGAGTCAATAAGTTGTACTCCCAAATGTGCAAGTCTATGCACCTCCTTAGCCAACTCCTTTCTCTCCTCCTCAACATGAGTAGTACTTCCCACAAATAACATGTTGAGAACATCAGCAACCACATTAGCTTTATCTGGGTGGTACAGAATGCTCATATCATAAACTTTGAGTAATGCTAGCCATCTCCTATGCCTTAGGTTGAGATCCTTTTGACTGAATATATATATTACAGGCTTTTATGGTCCGTAAACACATCAACATGCACTCCATACAAATAGTGGCACCAAAATTTTAAGAGCAAATACCATAACTGTCAGTTTGAAGTCATGAGTTGGGTAATTTCTCTCATGAATCATAAACTATCTCGAAGCATAAGCTACCACTTTGTCCCTTTGCATCAACACACAACCCAAACCAACTCTACACGCATCACAATAGATTATAAAATCCTCTAATCCACCAGGAAAATCAAAATAAGAGCAATGGTCAGTTTTTTCTTCAATTTTTGAAAACTCCCCCCATAAGCTTTGAAGCATTGGAACTTATCCTTCTTTTGAGTCGGCTTTGTCAATGGTGATAATATGGATGAGAATCTTTCTACAAACTTTTGGTAATAGCCAGCAAACCCAAGAAGCTTCTTATATATGTTGGAGATGCGGGTTTAGGCAAATTTTTTGAATGCCTCAATTTTATAGGTATCGCCCCGAATATTATATCCAGATATAATGTGGCCTAGGAAAGCCATTGATGCTAGCCAGAATTATATTTGGAAAACTTTGCATACAACTCTGTCTTTCAGAATTTGGAGGACAAGTCTAAGATGATAGGCATGTTCTTCCTCATTCTTAGAGTAGACCAGAATATCATCAGTGAAGACAATCACGAAAATATCAAGATACAGCTTAAACACCCAATTCATGAGATCTATAAAGGGTGCAGGTGCATTAGTCAACCCAAAGGACATGACCAAGAACTCAAAATGGCCATAAGAAGTATGAAAAACTGTCTTCGGAATATCGCATTCTCTCATTTTTAACTGATGGTAACCTGATCTTAAGTCTATCTTTGAGAAATAAGTGGCACCCTGAAGTTGGTCAAATAAATCATCTATCTTGGGGAGAACATACTTGTTCTTTATGGTGACCTTGTTTAATTGTCGGTAATCAATGCACATTCTAAGGGACCCATCTTTCTTTCTCACGAATAGGACCAGAGTGCCCCAAGGTGAGACTCTCTACCTAATGAAGCCCTTATCTAATAAATCTTTCAACTGTTCTTTTAATTCTTTCAAATCAGCAGGGGCTATTCTATAAGGAGGGATAGAGCTAAGCTGAGTATCGGGAAGAACATCAATTCCAAAGTCAATCTCTTTATCGGGAGGGACTCCAGGCAGATCCTCAGGAAAGATTTCAAGAAACTCATTATCAATCAAGACTGACTCAAGAGACGGAGACTCCACACTACCATCTTTAACTCGCATGATGTGATAAATACACCTTTTCAAGATTAACTTTCTGTCCCTAAGGTAGAAAATAAATTTATCCTTAGGAACAAAAGAACTAACCTTCCACTTTAAGACAGGCTCATTCAGGAATTGGAACTTAACAATTCAATTCCTATAATCAACAAAGGCATAACAAGCATAAAGCCAATCCATGCTAAGAATCACATCAAAATCAACTCTGTCTAGCTCAATTAAGTCAGCCATGGTATTCTTATGATAGATTGACACAGTACAATCTCTATAGACTCTTTCAGCTAAGTCAGCTAAGATAACCTTGACAATAAGAGTAGACACACTAAAAGGTTCAAAAAGACACTCAGGGATTTTATCAAATCTATTAGCCATATAAGGAGTTACAAATGACAAAGTGGCACTCGGATCCATCAGAACATAACAATCATAAAAAAAGACTTGAATCATACCCGTAACAATATCTGGGGAGTTCTCTTGATCTTGATGACTATCTATGGCATACAAACAGATTGTACCCCCGCTCATACTAGAAGTAGCACCCCTCAGATTTTCTCGAACATGTGGTGTTGGAGTAGAAGACTGGGCTTTGTCAGCCCACCTTGGATAATCTCTCTAAAAATGACCCACTTGGCCACACTTTTAGAACCATTACCTCCCTCACGACATTATCCCAAGTGAAGTTTACCACACTTGCCACATGGTGGCTCAACTCTAGAACCTTGAGCCATACTAGCTTGTAACTGAGAAACCTAGGCCCTGAAGTTTTAGGACCTCTATTCATTTCGGATCCTGGGTGCAGGCGCACTAGCAGATGATGGAACTGACCAAGATGGCCCTGTCTGAATGCGGCTTCCATTCCCATTCCCTCTCTTACCAACCTCATGGCTAGATGTCTTAGCCCTCTTGCTCCTAAACTCCTCTTTGACTTGTAGTTTCTCCTTCTTTGTCTGTTGCACATAAGTCATCAACCTACCAATATCCATGTCTCCTACCAAAATTACTCCCCTTCCCTCTTTCTTTATCAAATGACCTAGTCTAGCCATATACAAACTCATCCTACTTCTCATATCAGCAACCATCTTCAGACCATAGCGGGACAGTTGTGTGAACTTAAGACTATACTCCTACACAGTCATAACGCCCTATTTCAAATTCAAAAATTCTCTTACCTTTGCCTCTCTCAACTCTCTCGGAAAGAAGTATCTTAAGAAAGCATCCTCACACATTTCCCAACTCAGAACTAGTGCACCTTCTCCTCTAGCCTTCCTCTACTAGACAAACCATAGTCTGGCAATACCTTTGAGCTGGTAGGCAGCCAATTCAACCCGCTCAACAGCACTCACATGCATAACCTGGAACACTTTCTAAAGCTCATCTATTTAGTTCTCTGGATCTTCATTAGGTGTCGACCCTGTGAACTCCGGCGGGTTCATCCTCAAGAACTCACAGATCTTGGATGTGTATGGAGCATCTTGTCTACTTGCTCCCTGCCTAGCCACTAGCGTTGTAGTTTCTTGTGCTAAGGTTTTGATGGCCTGGTGGAGCTCAGCATTGGTTATATCGGCCTGTGGGTTTTGCACTCTAGGCATAAGTCATCCTTGTTCCTTAGGCACTTGCTACTCAGACTGATCAACATTCTGTCTGGCAGGGCGTCCTCTACCCCTAACTGGTCCAACGACTCTTCTTGAAGGCATGATCTGAAACCAACACGTGAACCCACTAATTAGAAGAGATTTATTAGAGTTTTAAACTCTATCGCACGAACTCAGAATATGCAAACGTAAAACAATTCCTATGGTCCTATATCCTCCTAATTATAAGTGTGGTGCAAAACACACCCATAAACAAGACTCTACTAGACACGGCTTCATAGACTTTCTTGGAATTTTGAACTCTGTGCTCTGATACAAATTTTGTCACGCCTCGGGAGGGTACCTAGACATGGTCGATACTCAAAAACTATTACTAGCTCCCAAGCAAACCACTTGGCCTGATTACACATCTGTTCATTCATTCAATCAGCGAAAGACTTAAAATAAAGAGATAAATAAGTGGGCAATTTCAATCAATAATCTAACTAAAGGAATAAAGGTCATAGGCCAACAAATCCAACTCCAATCTATGTCATGAGAATAGTCTAACAAGAAAAAAATTCAAAGAATAGAAATACTCAATCAACCCATCTCTATTTAGTCTATGAAGCCTCTATCATTACTATCTAAGTGGTGCCAATGACATATTCATCGCTACCTCAAATCAAAATGAAAAGACAAAACTCAAAGAAAGAATAACATAAGTGGTATTCTCCGAATGCAAGGGATGACTCACCAATCAGCCGAATGTAAATAGATCCTCAACAGTGCACTAGTTGATGATGTGTAGAACCTGTCTCTGCATCATGAAACGATGCAGATCTAAATGAAGTCAGTACATGGAAAGTATGAGTATGTAATATGGCAGAATGAAACATGCATCAAGGTAGAATCATATCAGTTCAGATACCTCAAATCAGAAAGAAGAGGAACTCAATCAAGATGTCATAAGTCTAAAGTAAGAATAAGGTTTAGACACAGACCAATCATAAGCAATCCAATCCAATCAGTAGAGTACTATCAAGACCTATCTGGGAGTTTTCCTTATCCGACAATAATCACTTATGAGCCAGTGATCGTACATCATGCTCTTTTCTATTGCCACAACTGTCTAATACTTTGCCCGGGTAAAGGATGAATCATCCAATCATGGATCCAATCAATCAATTAAGTCCTAACTTTTCAGGACAAAAAAGTAAGGAAACATCCAACTTTCACGGTATCATCTCCTATGTTTGGCTACGTAGTTATTGAGTTCGATTTGTTATTTACACTTACTCAATTCGGTGCTCGATACTCCTCCAAAGACTCAATGATCATAAGAATCTATCCAATCAGTCCCACTCAATCCAATCAACAAGTCTCATAAGGACTCTTATCAACTCATCAGTTCTATCAAATCAACCTTTCAACAATTCAATCTATCCACGCAATCCCAATCACATGTTTAAGAGTAGTTAGTCTCACATTTATGACCACATTCAATTAAGTTCAATCATTTAGGTTCAAGTTATGAAAATGCAAAAGACCTTCAAATACTTTGGAATTGATCCTAAAATATATATACAAGTAGGAGTCATCAGGCTCGGGCCTTTACGCATAAGAAGAATGACTCAGGTCTTAGTATAACAATGATTTTTCTAAAAATTGAGAAAAATATGTTGCTTTAAAAATATTTTTTAAAATATTTAAGTCAATCAAACATGAAAGAATTGAAATGCCAAACACACCTAAGTGTTGTATATTGTTTTATGTATGTGAATTAGTTTACAAAGAATTTTTAAATTTTGCTTTTCAATTACGGTGGTAGAATGGTTGAATGGGATCAACTTGAGTTGTCCAAGCATTTGAATAAATTCTTCTTTCTTTAATATGAGACCTTTAATAATTGATTATTTCATATTATTAACTTTGAAATATTTGTTATGACGGAAAAAGACGGTTTTAAAATTAATTTCAACTTTATAAAGAAAAAATCAATTTTAGAAAAGAAGAGTCTCGCCACTTAATTTTTTAAAGAAATTAAGAAACTTAATTTAAAAGACCCTAACAGATTTAAGTCTTAAAAATTCAGAGAAAAGGGTACGAGGTTCTTATTTCCACTTTGAGAAAGTATTAAGCATTCGAAGTGGCATCTAACGCGCGGTTATCCGGCGATTTAAAAACTTTGATTTTGACTAACTTTGGGTAAATGTTTAATAATAATCGGAGCATTAAACAGTTGGAAAAAAATATAAATTTTAAAATATTTAGGGTAATTTATAAGAGAAATAGACTTGGTATGAAAATAATTAAATAAAGGAGGGATAATTTAAATAAATCATTAAAATAAAATAAATGATCATAACAATGGTCTCTCTTCAAGAGATTTAATTAAGTTAAACTAAACAATTAATGTTAGAATTAGCACAGGATAAATAAATATCACCAACTAATTCAAATAAGAGTAAAGAAAAGCTAAATAATAGAAATTAGTGATGCATAAAATGAATCATTTCAGTTTTTTAAAAACATTAAACTACCCCAAATATATACAAATGAAAATATTTTAAAAAGTGGACAGGATAAAAAATATTTATGTACTCATATTCTTCGGATCAGTGCCGGCTTATTAATCGAAAGACAAATATGTAAAATTTTATCGTTTTTCTGCTCGGGTCAACTTTCATTCTTTTCGAAGGGCCTAACTACCCCTACCTCTCCTATGTTCATTTGTTATTATAATCCTAAAGCGATTTAAAGAAATAAAAACTAACATCCTAAAGCGTGCCTATCGTCCCAACTTAATATTCAAGAGATATTGAATTTACTAATTGGATAGGTTCTAGACTAAAAGGAAAAGTAGGTTTCTTAAATAGACACATCGTCAAATAAAATAAATGAGACGATATTTAGCAAGTAAAATCTCAAATAAATCTCTCCATTAATTAATTAGCATGCTTGAAAATACAAATAAGTTGTGAAGGTCATAATAATATGTGTGTGCATACATAATCAGATGTATGCATCATAAATATAAAACTTGAATATCATGAGATCAATTTCATTATTTAGACACATGAAGAAAATTTTAATTACTAAAATGATTGTAACAAAAGAAGTGCTTGACAATTTTAGTTGTTAACTAATAGTGTTTAATAAAATTCTATTAACATGATTTTAGTTAACAGCATGCATGAAAATATATCGAGTAAAATAGGCACGACTTCCATATAATAATAGGAGGAAAAACTTATTAAAGTCCTATAGGCATGATTTCTAATTAATTAAGATGCTGAAAATTCTAGGATTTTATGAATATAATGACATACCAAAATATTAGTTAAAGCCTATATACATGATTACTATACCCAATAACATGCTAGAACATATTAATCTAATTTTAACATGCTAAAAAATATTATAGACATAGTTTCTCTAATATAGCATGCTAAACAGCTCTCTAAAGATATAGGCATGATCCCAACGCAAAACAACATGATAAACATTTATTTAAATCCTATAGCCCTGATTTTTAGATAACATAATATGCTGAAAAATTCATTTAAAAACTATAGGCATGCTTCAAATAGAATAACATGATAAATGTTTATTTAGATCCTATAGGCATGATTGATAAATGACGAAATATTTATTAAACTATAGGTATGATTTATAGATTGACAACACACTACATTAGACAGGATTTCTATGTGGTTAACATATTGAAAATTAAATCTTATAGCCATGATTTCTAAATAACATACATGTTCTAATGTAAACTTGATTATTTAAACAATTATTCTGATAATATGAATTGGTGATTTTAGTTTAAACTAGACAAACATAAATATGTACAAGTTAGGCAAATCATTTTTAAAATTCATATTTATAATATACAAGAAGACAAGACTAGGATAAAATTATTGGCATAGTAACTTTGGGCCATTTATCCAATTACATACGCAAATACCTATAGAAAATAATATTCAGACCCAAATGTAAATTTAATTTAAGTATGACGGTGATAGCATTATTCTAATAGTTACATTCAAACCTTAACTAATATAGCCGTACTTATCTAGCACACACACATACAACACATAAGTTGAGAATAAAATAAATGCAGGTAGCACGTTAGTTCTCCTCCCCTTAGACTATCCCTAATTTTTCATTATATAATATGTAGTTTACAAGATTATTACAAACCGGATAAAAAGAGTAGGTAAATAAATAATATAAATGAACAAATATAAAGCGAAAAGTGACATCCCAACTTTTCATGTCCAGATGACTCTTCATGACTTCGAACTTTGAAGTTCAAACCTGCTGAATCATAAAGAAGAATACAAGCAATATACGAATACTATAGAGATATATCATGATTATATAATTTTCATCTCAACAAAACAATCAAACAAAATAAAACACCCACACATATAAAGAAAAGGTTGAGACTAACCTGAATACTTCAGTTAGGAAGAATAAGTAAATAAAATTCGACAGTGATGCCAGAAACTAGAAAAAAAATATTAAAGTATGAAAGAAAACTTTTCTTATTATTTTTATTTTCGTTTGATGTGTTAAGAATGTAAAGTAAAATATTTTCTTTCTTTTCTTGCACTACTCTCTATGTTTGTGTTCTTATGTTTTTCTCCCATCTCTATTTTTGTGTGTATCTCTTTGTCTGATTGTCTCCTTTTCTCTATCCTTCTTCTTCAAATGAGGATGGGTCTTTACTTTTATAATGATGAAAGACTTTTCCGAAAAAACAAGAAAAAATCAATAAAAATCATTTTACCCCCTTTTCAAACTCTGTCCAATAAGTCCATAAAAGAGCCAATATTTCAAAAAGCAATCCCAATTTCAACAACAAAATCAAAATAATATTTCAACAATAATAGATTCAACAATCAAATCAATTATTGTGATTTGTTCAAATTTGATCACGCATTATTTCAGATTTTGGTGAAAAAAGTCAAAAAAATAACTAACAAAATCCCAAAAATTATGCTAAAAGGGACCCATTGTCAATAATTGTAGAAAAAACACATGTCACTCAATTTATACGAATCAAACTTAAAACGGAAGAGAATCAGATTACCATGAATATGAGAGTACCAAAATTATCACTCTCAAAGATACTACAAGTTGTCATGGTGAGAGCAAGCATATTTTTTTAGAGATTTTCTTTAATCAGTTGGGGCTTATCATAAACAACAAGGTTTTAAGTTGTCATGAACCAAACGAGATAGGACTCCAACGATTTCCATAACTAGCAAAGGAGGAAGTTGTTATAAATGTAACTTGTGCTAAAAAAGATGAATTATGCAAAGGCAGCAAGTAATTAACTCTAAGAAAATAAAAGTGCATGTGGCTTATGAATTCTAACTAAAGAATAGTGTTGCACCTCCAAAATAGTATTCTCGACACTAGTATGAATGTAGGACATGAACATGTAAAATTCAGCTATAAACACTAGGATCCAAACAAGAATGACCCGTGTCCAGCCCTATTGGGCCACGTATCCATGCCATGCCTCCTAGGCTACCATGTGTCCTTGTGGGGCCCACCCCCCAAGCAGGTGGGTCACCTACTTGACCCCAAATAGGTGGATCACCTACTGCCATGTGTCACTTTCGCAAGCTGCCATGTGGTGCCTCCTATTGCTGCCACATGTCGCTCTTCTCCCTCTTCGTGTATTTGTAATCTCGTCTTACTTTAAGAACCCGTGTACTCCTTGCTACGTAAGCTCGACTTGCATTCAAGTAGCTTAACTTTGTAAGACTTTTGAGTTGGTAGCTTTCGTAAGTAAGTCGAGTCCTACGACTTATTTCTTGGCCTCCAACTCTCCTCGAATTCTAATAACCTATTTCCAACCTTCCCTACCATGGGGTATCACATTCTCCCAGAACCCCTACAAGAATTGAGTATTGCCTTCCAAGGCTTCTATGTGTTGAAAAGTAGTGTATGTAGAACTATCCTTCCTTTCTCTTGAGATGTATTTGGCATGGAAATGAGGTTATGATGCCATGGTTGTTCACCGATCCCCGTAACGGGCCGGGTACAAAATATGTACATAATGACCACACGAAGGAAAGTACAGACTATGTAGAGCTTATCCTCTTTCTTCTTTTGGCATGTCTTAGACATAAGGAGAACATGATACCATATCTGGGGTAATTCCATTCTTAAGCATCTCCTATTTACTTCTGGATATCGAACTCTTATAGTAGTTGAACTATTTTCCTTGAAACTTCTATATGTTAAAAAGGTAACAGATGTACAGGCTCCAAGTCTTAACGACTATATGACAACAAGTGTTTCTGATTCCATAAGCAATTTGGACTTACTTTAATACATGTCTAGGGTCCTCGATATTCTAAGTGATATAACCCCTAATGGCATTTAGAGGGCATTTGAGAGGACTACACTACTACTCGGGTTTTCAGACGATAGCTTAACTTTCTTATACGGTCGAGTCTCTGATAATGTTTTAAATTGCATATGGTTACTCACTACTCTACTCGTGCATACTGTAACCCTTTTATCACCGAGTCCCGGGCCGACCTACGGGGTTGGGTCGTGACAAAGAATTAGTAGCATTTAGGGATGATTTCACACAAGATATGAACAAACTAGTTTAAATAGGAACTAAACACTGTATCCATTATTGAGTTTCACAATTCGTCAAGTAAACAAAAGAGCAACCAATTGAGAAAAAAACATAAAAAGATCTCATCGGAGATGAATCTTTAGAACTGCTCACAAAGAGAAACAGACATGTAATAAAAGAGGCACATACCAGGATGGATCTGTATAGATCCATCTCTAACAAAAAATTTGACCTTATATTTTCGTTGATTTGGTCTTGAATCTTTGACCGGAGTTGACTCATCGACGTTTGGTTGTTGTCGACTTTCCGCCATCATCGGTGTGCGCGACGGTGTTGGCTGGTTGGTCTGCAGGTTGCAGCGGTTGGTTGCAGGTTGCAGCGGAGCTGCTGGTTGGTGTGGCTGCTGCTGCTGTTCGTGTTGCGCTGGACAATTACTGGAGCATTGATGTTCCTTGTTGCTATTGCTCATCGGCTTCAACGAAGAAGAGGCCGCGACGTTGAGGTGATTTGCTGGTGGAGGTGAGGCGGTCTGTTGGTGGATGTTTAGTGCGAGCTCGTGGAGGTGTTCGCTGGTGGTTGCTGCTGGCGGAGGAGAAGAAGCAGCAACGAAGGGAGATAGAGATGGAGGTGTGGCGGAGTTGAGGGAGATCGAGAGAAGAGAAGAGGAGAGGAGGCGGCGGTCTTGTTCTTCTCTTTTGAGAAGATGCTAAGTATGAATCCAAATCTTAAGGTTTAGGGTGTGAAAAAGATAAGACTGAATGGAAGCCGTCTAATTAATCAAACGAATGGATGAGATTGAAATTGAGATTTAAAAATAGACCACATTAAATTTGATTAGGCTAGAATTGAAATGGAAAGGACCACGCTTTAAATAAAAATGGAGGAAAAATTAAATAGATAATCATCTAATTAATAACATAATATATATATATTGAATAAGTAAAATCATACCCTTTATCAAGTAGTGATATTTTTGTACATAAAGTAACTACATATGTATATACTATGTAAATATATGTATGTATATATATATATATATATATATATATATATATATTATATATATATATATATGACGTACGTATGTATATAATACGTACTAAAATAGATGCATAATTAATATAGTTAACTAAAATATATAATAAACTTAATTAAGTAATAACTTTATATGCACATGTATACAAGACGTATTAAAATAGATATGTAATATGTATATATTAATATGAATAAGTAAATTATAAAATAAATTTAGTTATGTAATATTTTTTATATAAATAAAATACACATATATATACTATATACTAAATAAACACGTAAAAATATTTGAACGTATGAAGCTCGTTATTTAAAAATAATAAAATATCAAAAATAATAGTAATAAGATTAATAAATAGCAAAAATATTATAAATTATGAATGTCAAAAATATGATTTATTGGATAAAATTAAATATAAATTTATTTATTTAATAAAGAAATAACTTTGAAAAATACCTATCTATTAAGATAGCAATTCAAAAAATATTTATGAGTTGGTCAAAATTGGATTTCAACAATATTAAGCGATAAAAAGCTTATTGTAATTTGTCATAAAATATTTTACAAAAAGAGGCTCATTTGAAGCTGATAACATTTGCTTATGACTGATTTAGTAAATTTCATTCGTAACCGTGTGAAGCACGGATTGTGATAAAGTAAAAGCGGACGAAAGGAGTAATCAGGTAATTCGTAGAGCTGAACTTTATCAGTACGAACAAATGGCGACAGACTCCGTAACGGCGTTTGCGGCTTCTGAAATGACGTCAATTCCTACGTGCTATTCAAGTTTAATAAACAGCCGCCGTTTTATCCACTGTGACATTCCCGGATCAAAATTAAATGCCTTAAAGGAGGGTATCATCCGTAATTCAATGCAAAATCAGGTTTTTTTTTTGTGAATTAATTCTATTTTGATCATTTTCGATTGTCACACAAATACAAAGCAGCAGGCGACAACACTACAGTGCCGCCGCACTAATCTCTAGATGATGAATTCTCCGGCGACTCTCCGTTATCTAAGCCTTGGTTCGACCTTCAGGAAACCTAGTTCCTTTGCTAGATATGAAGTATTCAACGTCAAGTTGCCTTCAAACTGCAAATTTTCGTCCAATCAGAACTGTTTCAAATTGTTTACTGCTAACAGTTTCTTCAGAACCGAAGTTTCGGGTCCGGTTCGGTGTAATCGAATACGAGCTTCTTCAAATGATTCTCAATCAGTTGCTAGCGGAAGCATACAGCGAGAAGAGAGCTTTGTGGAGTTCATCACTTCGGAGAGAGTGAAAGTTGTGGCAATGCTAGCCTTGTCTTTGGCTTTATGTAACGCGGATCGAGTTGTGATGTCAGTCGCTATAGTTCCCCTATCTCTTTCTCATGGTTGGCGTCAATCTTTTGCTGGCGTTGTTCAGGTACTTTAATTTTATCTCTATGACTATGAAACCTTTCGTTTCCAAACTCAATTCTCTTAGTTAATGGCCTTTTTGATTAAACATAACCATCCACACCTTCAGCAAAAGGAGTATGTATTGAATTACTTACATTCTGAAATATTGTAGTATATATAAATAAATTAATTTGGAAATTGATGACAGAGATAGTTGTGGAGTTAATAAGACTAAATATACATATTTGTATGAATATAGGTAAAGAGTTCATCTCCTATATCTTAGATCAAACTTACTAGAAGATCATATCTTAAATTCACTATCTTCTTAAATTACCGCTCCAAGTGTGTACATGTTCGAGTGCTAGTATATAAACTAGCAAGTTCAAAATTTTGGCTTGGAAAATGAAGTCCACAAGTTCATTGGCCAAGTTGAAAGAAAGAAAAAAGTCAACTAGGATAATTCTGTCTACATTGGCTAGTGTCTGAGCTGACTTTCTTCCATTTTCATCAACAATGCAATTCAAAATCCAAGCTTAAAAAGAATTACTCTGTGACCTTTTCAATGATATCAAGTCACTCATCTTTTATGTTGCTAACTGTTTCTTTGAAATATTATATGGTGAATCTGGTGTAAGAAAAGTTGACTTGATTCATTAAGTCAATTTTTTACCTCAGATACTAGGCGTCTACCTAGTTAGAACTCAAGTCAGATCTCGTATAAAAGTATTGTTAAGGTGTGGAAGTGTGTATCTTATATGATAATCTGATTTCGTTAATTTTAGGTCAAAGTTAATTTTCTAAAAGGAAAAAAAGGAAATGTCCTCTGTTTTGTTCTAGCTTTTTCACAACCTTTGTATTTCATCTAACATTTTGTACTTTCTGTTCACTTTCTTTTCTTTCTTTCCTTCTGGGTGGGGTGGCATGTGAGTGGGAGGAGGAATTAAATGTGACAATATCTAAGGGTACAAATCTGATATTCACATGGTCTGTTTTAACAATGTATGAAAGCTAATACTTCATAAATCAAAATCAAACGACCACCTTCCCCATGGCCCACCACACTAAACAAAATCCCTGGAGGGTGTGGGGGAGAATTTTCTTAATTTCCTTCGCAAGGTCCAATGGCTCCCATGCAGCGGCAACTCACATTGGGCAACCATCATGTGGTAAATGCCAAAAACTTTTCAGACTTTTATTAGGTAGAAAAGTGGGAAGACATCCCAAACGATTGAATTCACTTATATTGAACACTTTCAACGTACGCGCTATAAATGCGAAAAAACTCTTCATAGACTTTTAGGTAGAAAAGGGCAATAAATCCCAACCAATCGAATTCATTTGGATTGAACAGTTGCTCAAAATTAATATTTCTTTCGGTGTTCTTATTTTCCAATGTGAATTTGAAAACTAAACTATTTTCTCTCCCAAAAACCTCATGTTGGACATCCTAATGTGGTTTGAATTTGATTGTTTGAGTCTTTTATGGTAAAGAATTTTCCTGATAAATATGCATTTCTTGAATTGAGCCAAAGAACTAGATATTCACGGTACTGACCAATTTTTGAATTCATGTGTTACTATAGTAGCTATGATAACATATGAACAAATCTTCAACTTAATGAAAGAAATCAACTAACAAATCATGTTTCCATTTCTATTATGACCTTGCATTTGATATTCAATGTTCTGATTGAAAAATAGTTACTAATGGCAGTCATCATTTCTCTGGGGATACCTGATCTCGCCAATAGCCGGGGGAACTCTGGTGGATTACTACGGAGGTAAGTTAGTCATGGCATGGGGTGTGGCTTTATGGTCCATGGCCACACTTCTAACTCCTTGGGCAGCAGAAGCATCGTTATGGGCATTACTTGCCATGAGGATGCTGCTAGGGATTGCTGAAGGGGTTGCTCTTCCTTGCATGAATAATATGATTGCAAGGTATTGAAGTCAAGAAACTTTTGAATTTATAATATGGTCTCTATGATTTACTCCCTCCGTCCCAATTTATATTAGTTTGACTTGGTACGGAAGTAACGAAAGAAAGACTTTTGAAACTTGTGGTCTAAAATAAGTTATAAATGTTTGTGTGACTATAAATCATTTCACTAAGGGTAAAATGGACATTTTAAACTTAAGTTGTTACTAAATATAGATATGTGTCATTCTTTTTGGGACGACTAAAACGGAAAGTAAGTCATATAAATTAGGACAGAGGAAGTACTATTCAGTTGTAATAGTAGGCTGTATAACTGAAAGATCTGGTTTACCATGTTGCTTTAAAAGTGGTGCTTTTCCCTGTAGGTGGTTTCCTCCTACTGAGCGCTCAAGGGCTGTTGGACTTGCCATGGCTGGTTTTCAGCTTGGAAGTGCTATTGGACTTACCTTTTCTCCTATACTTATGTCACAAGGTGGCCTATTTGGACCATTTGTGATATTTGGCTTGTCCGGATTCCTATGGGTTTTAGTGTGGGTTTCTGCTACCTCTAGTACTCCTGAACATAGTCGGCAAATATCCATACATGAGTTGAGGTATATACAGAACAAGGGGCAGATACACACTGTAGTTGAGGGTAAATCAAAAACAAGCAAAGGGATCCCTCCTTTCAGGTGTTTACTCTCCAAACTACCCACATGGTCTATAATTGTTGCAAATGCCATGCATAGCTGGGTACGCATAACTATCCAATAGTATAATTATTTCGATAGCAATGCATAATTGTCTACTTCTGTGCTAGCTTGCTTAATTTTATAGAGGTGCTAAGCTACTGTGCCTTATCCAGAAGTCCATATCTTAGTGGATCAAGAATCTGCAAAGCACCATCATATTAGGTGTAAATATTACAAATTATTGGTATCCGGAAGGAAATTCACTTTGTTTAAAGTTGTTGAGTTTCATAACATGCTGAAGGCACTTATGTGTCTCCTCTTAGTGCAATACATTTTTACAATAGACCCTTGCGGTCAAGCCCTTCCTCGGAGCTCGCGCATAGCTGGAGCTTTAGTGAATCGGGCTGCCCCTTCTATTTCTAAATATCTGTCGACGTCTTCTGGTATGCTAAATTTTAAATCTATGAGCAAGTGTCACGCCTCGAGCCTAGACACTATGCAGGACTAACACTCGATGCCATCACTGGCCCGAGCGAACCCATTACATGGCATAAACATAGAGTATACATCTAGACATGAGCAGAATGCATAATTTTAAAACACTTGAGGGATTCCTTTAACATAAGGGAACAAGTCTTGTAAATAAAGTAATTTCACAAATCATAGTTTAAGTTCTTGAAGTGGCACTAAAATCAAAACTGGAATACGTGTCATAAGAGTATACTAACTGACCATGCTCCCTGCCTAACCATACGCTACCAATCTAACGGACTTACTATACTCCAAGAACGAATGGAGCTCGCCAAGAGCTGAAACATAGTCTTAACATGTTGCTCGATTGTCTTGAATACTTGAGTCTACATCATTTAAAATGTAGCACAATAGGTAAGTAATGGAATTTGTATTGTATGTAAGATGACTGAATGAAACATGATGTAAACTGCATAATTGAAGACCATGAGTAAAACATAGAGTAAATGGATCTTAACTCATAAAAATAGTCTTTTCATATCATATGTATCATACTTTTTAGGTTAACCTGACATAACCATCGTCCACCATGGAAACACATGGATTCTAATCTCGGCCAGATCAACTAAGTTGCCTCATACCTTGCTGGGTATGAGACGTACATACATGATTTGCTAGCAAGGGATACATACATAAGCCTCTTCAAGAATCATGAGGATTCACCCAAATCAACGGAAGGACCCTAAACCTATGGCGGCAAACATAGTTTCGGGCATTCACTATCTGAATTCATGCCTTCTCGGTGTTAACCATTACTCCAAAAACTTGTCATGAATAGCTTTAAGCTCATGTATCATAATTTGGTATAATGCCCATGAAAATCATGTTTGGCTTGGAAACCCATAAGTCATGACGTGAATCATGTGTATATCTTGTAGAGATCATGAGAGGTACATGTTTTCCCTAGAATCCCATAAGTCGTAGTTCATAAATCATACTGTGGAGCCTTGGCTTAAATCATAGTTCATAAATCATACTATGGAGCCTTGGTTCAAATCATATAGGTTTTCTTTTATAAGCAAGTTCTCGAAAGAAATCATTAAAATCCTCTTTGAAGGAAAAATCATATTTTTCAATTTTCATAAATCGTACTTTTTATCAAAATCGTGGTCGAATAATTATGAGCATTGATGAATAATTCATAGGATTTCATGAGTTCAAATTAAATCTACATGAACAAACATCATTGAATTCATAGGATATCCCTAATTGGTTCACGAATGGAAATTCATGGAAAACTTGGCTTTTTTGTACATAACTTAATAGTTCATGAAGGCAATTACGTAGACATGGAAAAATGGATCGTAGGGAGGAACAATGATGCTCCCACACTTGGAGTTAGCCTTACATACGTTAGATCGCTCCAATTGAAAACCTAATGTTTAAGAAGAATCTCAGAAGTCTATTCTTGAACCTTGAGATGAATTCTCTTAGAAACCCTAGGTTTTGATGGTAGATTTTTTGCTTAGGATACATAAGTTTATATTAGAATCACTATGGAATCGTGAGATTATGCTTACCTTGATGTGGAAGGATGTATAATCTCTTTGATAAATGGTGGGTTTTGCTCAAAATTACGTCTTGAACCCTAGGAGTGAGTTCTTGATTTCACTAGAGATAGGAGGAGGGTTTGATGTTAGAATCTTGTTAAGAATTCGTGGTTAATGATTAATAATGTTTAGAAACACTTTGAGATACATGGGAGGAACATACCTTGGTGTTGAAGGTTGAGGAGAGGAGAAAAATTGAGAGAAAATAAACCCTAAGTCGTCCAAGATGAGTGCCCCTATGAACCCCCAACTTAAACTTATAAAATAGAGTAACTTAACATCATAGACACTGGAAAAATGGCCTACCTCATTGCATCCTGCGTCTTGCATGGCCAGTTTGACCGCCCTTTAGTAAAATGCGCGTAACTTTATACTAAGTCGGATTGACAAGCAGTTGGATGCGTTAGAAACTAAACTCAAAGACTTTTAATTTGATAGATAATAGGCCACATAACTCTTCATATTCTGGGAGATGTGCTTGTTTTTGAAGTTGACCCTTGTATGAGTTCATATGGAAACCTAATCGGTAGAGAAACTTTCAACTCAACTTTGTGCTAGAGGTTCCTTATGACCTTAATTCACATCTAACTTACTCGTCATAATTAAGACTTGACTTTTATACCTAGTTTCAATCAACTTCACTGGGTTCCTGTCCAATTTATGTGTCGGACAATTAAAACCATAGTCTAAAGCATGAGGTGTTACAACAAGTGGCTCTTTGCTTATGCATGTTTCTATTTCCTCTCATTCAAATCTCTGTGGAAATATATGTACTTTTAATATCTTATAGGCCAAATACATAGACCGCCCCCTAAAGTTGCCACAAATTTTCATTTAGACACTTGAACTTAAGTTGTTACCTATTAGACACTTATGTATGTACAAAATTGTGCCTTTTGAACACAAATTTAACAGCTCCTAGCCAATACAAGATGCGTGAATCTCACTCTCTTGGGACTCTTTCTACATGGCAAATCAAACTGTAGAAAGATTACATATCAGCAAAACACAGAAAAAGAGACATGTCAGTACAAAAAGGCGAAAAGAGAAAACATCTTCACATAACCCTTCCTTCTGTCATCTTCCTTTCCAGAAGAAAATTTTGCCTCGACTGAAAAACTCCAGCACCAATAATGTCACCACCAGCTTACACTAAGAGCCACCGCTCCCCCTTCTCCAGCACACCCACCTATGGGCTATTGAGGTTTGTCAATTCGGGTTACACTTTTTTTTGTGGCAGTTCTTGTAAGAAGTGTATTCTTTAACTTGAATGTTTTTGACTAACAATATGAGGAATGGGCTGATAAAAGTTAAGACTAAGAGGGGATGCGATTATTCCAGACAGTGTCACACCATCAAAAGCTGCTTAGTGAAAACCTTGCACGAATTTATTTTGTATTTTCGACGGAGATACAGGTATTCAAATCTGATTTCATTCTTTTAAAGAGCTGAAAGAATCAAGTAGCTCTTCTCCATTCTCTCCCCAATGAAAACTCAAGGAAGCACGTTTCTTTCCTTTCCTTCTTTCAAGAAAGAGAATACTAAGTTACAGTTCACCTTTCTCTATGACTATATTGTTCCTCTATTCATAGCAGTAGATGCCTAGTGAGCTGTCATGACAGGGAAAAAGATGATGGCTGGGTTCTCTATGGAAGAAGAAATAGGAGAAAAAAGAGAAGAAATTCAGTGGTTCACTCGCCTAGCTCGTAGTAAGAGTCAGTGATTGTGCCACATTTGCATGAGGTGTTTAATAATATATTTTTTATGTGTGTTAGGTGTCGTATATGTTACAGGCTTTGTAAAAGTGTCTTAACTGAAAATTTGTGACAATTTTAAGGAGCTGTCTATGTATTTGGCCTATCTTATACTTATTTTCTAAGTTATTCAGTCTTAGTGGGTAATTCTTTGTTCTTGATGCAGGGATTCTTTGTTATATTATCATGGATGCCCATTTACTTCAAAACTGTGAGTAACTATTGCAGATGGGTGTCATTGTTACATCATCTAATTGACTTCAATATATTTTTTGTGATGATTGTAGTGATATAGCTGTATCTTTCCTTTTAGATATATCATGTTGATCTTAGACAAGCAGCATGGTTTAGTGCCGTTCCGTGGAGTATGATGGCGTTGACTGGCTATTTTGCTGGGGTCCTGTCAGACACGATGATCCAAAGAGGCATAAGTGTGACCCTGACCCGGAAAGTTATGCAGGTAGATTTTCTCCATATCCCTTGTTTTTTTGTTTTCCTCTGGATCATTGTTTTGATAACTGATCATGTTCAATCCTACCCCTTGAAGAGAAGTGTGGGTGAGAATCCCCTTTTCTTAAAGTAGTCTTTGAAACAAAGTTGGCTTTGCAATTACTTCTAGGGATTATAACTCAAGAAAATTAGAAACTTGACTAGGGAATTTAAACAAACCTTTGGTATGCAATTATCTAGAGAATGTAGTAAGAAGAAGAAAAGGGCACTAGGATTGCTCCTCCTTCGTGTATGATATAGTTTGGGTTTAAGTGTATCCAATTCTATTCAATTAAACATGTATCACTAATAATCTTGTCATTCAACTCCTTGGTTTGAGGTCTTGTCAAGGGCCTCATTGGAACCTCCAAAGCGTCATACTTTGTCTTTCAATGGAGTAGAGCTTCTATGGATGCTATCACATGTGGGGCTTAAGTTTTGCAGGGACTGAGATCTTTCTAGGTGGAGCATCACCTCCTGTTTTCACTTTTCCTGTACATGCTTTACCTTGGGTTGTATGTCCTATATACCCGAAAAGGTTCATGCATGCTTTACACCTTATGATGAGTGTCCCTTACACTACTAACTAATTGCTTTTAGTTTTTTTAATGTAGTTGACTAGAACTTTATATAATAAGTTTTTTCGCTCTTAACGTAGGATTTGTAGCTTAGTATCCAGTAGATTGTATCTATATGTTATGCTACGTATATTAATATATTAACTTTATACATTTGTTGCTCTTGAATTTTATCCCATTTTTAATGTATTCCATATTTTTGTGTAGTTTATACATTATTAAATTATTCTTTTTAACAAAGCTAAAATTACATTAAATGAGGCCTACGTTTCATTTCTTGGGAATGCAGCGATTGGAAAAAAGGTCCTCCCCATTTTATCTCCACCTTGTAAATACTGACCACTAATAAAAGGAGCCCACAGTTGTTTCAAGGCACATCTCTTTATTTGTTAAAAGTCGAATATTTCTAATAGCATGTGGCAGATATGGCTGGTTATCAGAAGCTACTGGTTCTATCGGGTTAGTCTGGTCAAAGTACAAGCTGAAAGCAGTCTTATTCAGTAGTGGAACTGTTGATCTACTTTTTTTCAAATTATTTTTGTTTTGTTCAATGCTTAGTTATATCTTGTTGAATATTATTGATATAATGGAATATTTAATTATCGTTTCTTCTTTTTTTGGTCTTGTTTGTTTTTGGTGCCACACTCGGTAAGACTTGTATCAAACACAACTTATTTGTTCTTTTTGCAGTCAATAGGTTTTTTCGGCCCTGGTTTTGCTCTCATAGGTTTAACCACGGCACCAAGTCCATCCATAGCATCTGCTTGGCTTACTTTAGCTGTAGGACTGAAAGCATTTAGTCATTGTGGCTTCCTTGTCAACCTACAGGTTAGCATTTAAAGATATAAATTTCATGAAACAGTGAAGCAAAAGTTTTCAATTGTGGAACTGATCTTCCATTTATATCTATTGACAGGAGATTGCCCCACAATATTCTGGCGTTCTCCATGGTAATTCTTGTCCAATTTCTCGATCTTCTTCCACTTGTTGGAATAGACTAGTCCTGTTCCTTATATTAGTTACTTTTTCTCATGTCTCTATTTATCTGGCACACATGAAACAGCATTTTATGGTTATTGTTTAATGTTGGCTTATTCTGGTTGAGAGGCTGTTTCATATTTTCTGTCTGTCTGCATCCACTTCTCATTTGATAAATAGTGAAAGAAAGGGAAACATTTTTGAAGTGGTTACTCGAAAAATAAGTTAAAAAGTAGGGCTCAATATCTTTCAGAACTTTTTCTTGGTCAATGTGCACAAAGTATTCTCAATAGAGACGCACACAACATCCTCATAATAGTTTCTTTCTGCTCTAATTTTTTTCTTGGTTTACGAGTATCTTGCCCATTAAAGGATATAAGCCGCACGACCATTCAAGAGTTCATGGCACCACTGCCAACCCTTCTGTGATCGTTTTACTCCTCTTTTCCAGGCTTTCTTTTTGTATATCTTTTTACTGGGGTTAACTTTGAACAACTTATAAGCAGATAAGTTTACATTAAATAAGGAGCTGTCATTTGAATTTATTATTTCAATTCATATAAAATTTTAACTTGCTTCCTTGGCATTTATCTGTACAACAGCTAATGTAGCTTCTGTTTCCTTTTTGTTCCAAAAATATGAAGATCTTTTTATATTTGAAAACTCTTCAATCCAAAATTTCCAGTTGTCCCTAAAGACATGCTCTTTTATAAATTGACATGGCATGTTGAACCACTACCTATTTAGGACACTTTTAGTAGTTACATATATTTGGTTCATCTCTATATTAATGTATACACATCTCTAACTAGGCTACAAAATTATTCTTTTTCAAATATTAGGTACACACTACTTTTATCATATGAAATTTCAGTCCTTTCATATAACATAAATATATAACAATGTCATAATTTTGTGCCACCCTCCACTAAATTTTCAATAATTAGGACTCTTCTCTAAAGATCCATATTGGGTCAA
Organism: Solanum dulcamara; assembly: GCF_947179165.1. Taxonomy (NCBI): domain Eukaryota; kingdom Viridiplantae; phylum Streptophyta; class Magnoliopsida; order Solanales; family Solanaceae; genus Solanum; species Solanum dulcamara. The sequence goes on from NC_077239.1 coordinate 31,879,065, forward strand.
ATTGAGATTATAGAGACATTGTGTTAGGTGATTTGGCGCACTCTGATAGACTCGGGACTTTGGGTATTGTAGGCGCGTTAGGGTTGAGGAGGTTAGATGCGCTATTAGCAGGATGAGAAGGGGAAGAGCGATTGGACCCGATGAGATTCCGGTGGAATTTTGGAATAGCACAGACAAGGCAGGTGTGGAGTGGTTGACTAGGTTGTTCAATGCTATTCTCAAGACGGCAAAAATGCCCGATGAATGGAGGTGGAATACAATGGTTCCATTGTACAAGAACAAGGGTGATATCCAAAACTGTAATAACTATAGGGGTATTAAATTGCTAAGCCATACTATGGAAGTTTGGGAAAGAGTGGTGGAAATGAGGGTGAGGAATGGGTTGTCCGTTTTTTGAGAATCAATTTGGATTCATGCCAGGTTGTTCGACTACTGAAGCTATCCACCTTATTCGGAGATTGATGGAGAAGTATAGGGAAAGGAAGAGGGACCTTCATATGGTGTTCATTGACCTTGAAAAGGCTTATGACAAAGTCCCGAGGGATGTTCTCTGGAGGTTTTTGGAGGCTAAAGGTGTCCCGATGATGTATATTAGGGCGATAAAGGACATATATGATGGAGCTAAGGCTCGGGTTAGGACGGTGGGAGGAGACTCAGAGCACTTTTCAGTTGAGATGTGACTACATCAAGGATCAATTCTTAGTCCTTTCCTATTTGCCTTGGTGATGGATGAGTTGACGCAGTCTATTCAGCAAGAGGTGCCTTGGTGTATGTTATTTGCAAAAGACATAGTATTGGTTGATGAGACACGAGACAAAGTTAATGCTAGGTTGGAGGTTTGGAGACAGATTTTGGAGTCCAAAGGGTTCAGGTTGAGCAGGACCAAAACAGAGTATTTGGAGTGCAAATTCAGTGTTGTGGTAGATGAAGTGGACGTGGAAGTGAGGGTTGCCATACAACCTATTCCCAAGATAGAAAGTTTTAAGTATCTTGTGTCCGTACTCTAGAATAGTGGGGACATCGACAGTGATGTCACACATCACATTGGGGCGGCATGGATGAAATGGAGGCTTGCTTCTGGAGGCTTGTGTGATAAGAAGGTACCACCCAAACTTAAAGGAAAGTTTTATAGAGTGGTGGTTAGACCGTCCTTGTTGTATGGGGTGGAGGACGCGTGTTAGGGTAGAAGGCTAGTAGAGGGTGAAGGTTAGGGGAGTTTTTTTTTTTTTTTTTAACGACTCTTGGGGGGTCAGGGGCTAAGCAACACCCCCAGGCCTTACCATTAATTAAAAAACACAAAAGTACAATGAGGGGGACATAAACCTTACCTTCGGTCCTATGGTGGTTCATGAGTCGACTAACTTACTAAAGTCAATTAACTCATCCCCAATGCTACGAAATGTAAACCTAGTAACTATATCCCTAATGAGAGGACTCCTCTCGATACAAATTACTAGGAAAACATAAACAAGGGAGACTCTCCCCTTACAATAGTAAGAAAAGAATAAACCTACACTAGTCCTATTCAAAGAAGCTATAACTAACAATAAGAGATAGCCAAATTGAAAAGGAAACAAGTACACAAAAAGAGATACAGATGCATTTGTATCCATGCATTGATGATTGCAGCAAACAAGGATTTGTTTCCATAGTAACCAAGAAGTCAAGGTTCAGAATGCTCCTCAAGGTTTGAGTTTTTTTCTTCTGAGACAGGCCATTCCCATTTTGTCCAAGTTGAAGTATCCTTTAGTGTCTTGAGGCAGTTGGTTGTAGTTGCAGAAGTGATGAGTCGAGTCAATCATATGGCTGAGTTTAGAGAGAGTATCTGCAGGGAAATTAGCTTCCCTAAATACATGCCTGCACTGAAATTGCCCCAACAATCTGACCAAGTCCTGCAATTCCCTAATATGTTTGGTGATGCTCCATGGAATGCTACTCTCTTGTTTAAGCCATTTGATCAGTAGCTCTGAGTCAGACTCCAAGATAATCCTGCTGTAGCCATGTTGAAGACACCAAGTAATCCCAATAACTGCTGCCAACACTTCTGCTTGATTGTTAGAACCTATACCCAATGGAGTGGAAAAGACAGAGATAAGTTTGCCCTTATGATCTCTCAATATACCCCCAGCACCTATCTTACCAGGATTATCAAGATCACTACCATCAGTGTTCAATTTAACTATGGTAGGAGGAGGTTTGGACCAGTTAACCTGCAGAATTGTCATATCATGTGTGCAATTTTCCACCTTAATCACAAGCTCCTTCCAGTTACTAGGCCACTTAATATAAGGATAAAAGGGCAGCCGGTGCACTTAAGCTCCCGCTATGCGCAGGGTCCGGAGAAGGGCCCGACCGCTTAATATAAGGATAAGCTGTGTATATCAACATGTATAGATCCTTGACAATGGAGAACATAACTGTAGTAACATTATAAGACTTGCCCCCATACTTGCACATCTATTTTTCCAGATGTTCCAGCAAATAAAGACTGGAGACACCTGTATCATAAGCTTGTGGATGTCATTATTGGTTTTGAACTGCCACCATTTCATCAAGATACTTCTTAAGGTAGTACTGTTATGCTCTATTCCCCAAAAACTTGAAAACACTTCCATATGTAATTAGCAATCTTTCCTGTAACAAAAATATGCTGAATATTATCCAAACCAGGACTATGACAGCAATAACAGGCTGCTGGATCATGGCCAAAGGAAGTTATTCTCTCATTAGTAGGTAGCTTGTATCTGAGAGCTCTCCAAACCAGAAATGATGCTTTGAAGGGGATGTTGTTATGCCATATGTTGGTTTCAGTCAATGTCTTACCCTTTTTCTTCCTCACCATCTCCCAAGCTGAAGCACAGGTGAAGTTTCCATGAGAGTTTAGGTCCAATGAGCTTGATCCTTAACATTAGGATGATATTGAAAGGTTAGGTTGAGGATCTTGTGAACCAGTTGTTGAGGAGCTTGCTGTCTTATTTTTTCCTCATTCCAGACTCCTTGATCAAGGAATTTTGACACAGTGATGTTGTTTAATCTTGGTAGGTAGTCATTATGCATAGCTAAAGGGCCAACTCCTAGCCAATCATCCCACCAAAAGCTACAACTCCCTGAATTAATGGTCCACTGAATATGGGGTTCAATATCACTCTTATTGTTCGTCATATGTTTCCATATAAGAGATTGCCCAGTATTCCATTTCTTTATGACAGGGTGTGCCCTTTGGCAGTATTTTTCTTGAAGAAAGTCTCCCCAAAGTGTCCTCTTAGATCTGAATATCCATCATTGTTTATATTGCAATGAAAGACAAACATCATCTAAATTCTTTACACCAATCCCACTCTCTTCATAAGGAAAGCTGAGGGTACTCCATGAGGCCCAGTGGTACTTCCTTTTCTCCTTGTCCCAACCTCAGAAGAAATCTGCAATGAGACTTTTAATTTGTTTCATAGTGGTGGTAGTAGGAGTTATGGCAGATAGCAAATGGATAGGGAGTGATTGGAGGACAGATTTGACCAAAGTAGCTCTACCCCCATAGCTTAAGATCTTAGCCTGCCAACCCCTTATTCTGGCAAGTACCTTGGCAACCATGCTTGTGAAGTATATGATTCTTTGACGTCCAATGTATAAGGGGCACCCCAAGTAGGTAATAGGGGCCATGTGTGCACCGGTACCCAGTAATATTATGCACCCTGTCAATAATTTCATGAGAAGTATTCATAGGAATCATGAATTGACTTTTCTCAATGTTGATAAGTTGTCCAGAGCTCTCTTCATAGGTCTGCACTGTCGTCACAATAAGCTTCAGAGAATATTTGCAGGTAGAGGTGAAGATTATAATATCATCTGCAAAACTCAGATGATTTATTTGTGGACCCCCTTTTTCCATTTGGAACCCAGTGTACAAATAGTGTTGATGAAGATTGTTTAGCATCCTGGATAGAACTTCAGCACCAATAATGAAGAGAGCAGGAGAAAGTGGATCACCCTGCTTGAGGCCCCTTGTTGAGTGAAAGAACCCATACCTAGTACCATTAATAATGACTGAGTGTCAGTGTTGAGTTATTAGACATGATTCTCCAAACCATATCTATAAACACTTCTCCAAATCCCATTTTTCTCATAACTAGACATATAAAAGACCAAGAAACCCTGTCATAGGCTTTAGCCATGTCCAGCTTTATCACCACATTATCACCAACTTTCGGTTTCTTGATGCCATGAATTATTTCCTGAGCCAACATTATGTTCTCTGATATGCTTCTCCCTTGAACAAAACCTGACTGATTATCAGATATAAGTTGAGTTAAAATCGAAGCAAGTCTTAGGCACAGTAATTTGGAGATAATTTTACTGGTGAAGTTACTAAGTGAAATAGGTCTAAACGCAGAAAGCTTATTAGGATGGTCTACTTTTGGGGGTAGAACCAAACATGCATGAGAAATGAATTTAGGGATACAGTGGCCATTGAAAAAATAGTGGATCAGGTTCATCAGATCATCACTGATGATTTCGCAGCATGAATGAAATTTTTTTCCACTCATGCCATCAGGACCTGCAGCAGATGTTGGGCTCATAGAGAAAACAACATGTTTCAGTTCTTCTTTGGTAGGTAAGGAATGAAAAAACTCATTTTGTTGTTCAGTGATCATCTCAGGGATACAATTAAGCACTGTTTCATTGATCACATTTTCTTCACCAGTAAAAATTTTCTTAAAATGGGCACAAGCAGCCTCTGCAATCTGATCATCCCCTTGGATAACATTCCCTTGTTCATCAATGATCTTATGGATGAAACGTCTCCTTCTCCTCCCTCTGATAATAGCATGAAAATATTTGGTATTGGCATCCCCATCCTTAAACCAATGCAGTTGAGTTTTTTGTTTTAAAATAGATTGCTCAACCTTCAGATGCCTGCTATATTGTGCATTGATATGGTTGAGTTTAGCTCTATTCTCTTCAGTGTTGGCATGGATGATAGCCTCCTCAGCACTTCTTACCTTATCTTCAAACTCTCTTACAGAAGCAGATATCCCCATACTGCTGTTTTGACCAGTTACTTAGAGTATTAGAGACCCTCTTCATGTTCTGATGGAACACTCTCATAGGATTTCCCTCCATAGGTCTATCCCAACAGGTTTTTACAGTCTCCAAAAAATTATCATTGTCAACCCAACAGTGTAGGAATTTGAAGTACTTGATATTGTTGGTGTGTCTCTCAGCACATTTAAGTAATAAAGGGCAGTGATCAGAACCAGTAGAAGCAAGATGATTAATAGTAGTCACAGGCATGACTTCCAGCCATCTATCATTGACCATGTCTCTATCAAGTCTTTTCCATATTCTAGCTTCTCCATCTCTATTATTGCACCAAGTGTACTTTTGACCATGAAATCCCAAGTCTGTTAAACCACAAGCTTCAATAACGCTTATGAATTCGAAACTTTTGTTCATGTTGTAAGGTATGCCCCCCCTTTTTTCCTCCACATCAGTTATCACATTGAAGTCACCTATGGTGCACCAAGGTTTCTCCTGATTAGAAAAGTGAAGCATCTTGTCCCACAAGTCCCTTCTCGTGTAATCTTTGCATTTTGCATATACAAAGGTGATGAGAAATTCCTCAGACCGAGAAACATGTTTGATTTCACAAGTTACTTGCTGCTCATCCTGATCCAAAATATTGCAGTCAATATCTTGCTTCCAAAAAAGCCAAATCTTGCTGTTGGGATTATGAATTGCACTCTCCATACCAAGCTGAATTCTGTAGAAATTAAGTTGAGATCTGTTGGAGAAAGGATTTAGAATAGGAATCATAGAAAGTTGATGATAATTCTTTAGCTTTTGGAGTCTATCCAGTGCACCCTGATTATCAATACCCCTTGCATTCCAACAAATTGTATTAACCATCAGTGTTTTTAAGCTTTGGACCTAGTTTTGATGCCACTCTTGATAGTAGCATTAGTGTCAGAAGTATTGGAAGGATATTGTCTAGCCTTCTTCTTCTTATCATTTTGACCTCTTGGTGATAAACCATTCTTATCTGAAACCTGTTGGATTTCCTCTTGATTCTCAGTGTTCATGGTAGAACCAAAAGCCTTGAGGAGCTGGGTACTAGTCTCATCTTCCTCATTCTGAGCTTCTTCTGACTGATGAGGATCATCTTCATCTTCTGAGTGTGTCACTCTATAATCATCAGTTAGATCCTCTGGTTTTGCTCTCTTGTTGAGTACAATGGAACTGGTTTGGACCTGTAGAGGGGTAACATATATTCCCTCCTGTTCTTCCATAACGACATAGTTCAGATTTTGATTCTCTGTTTCTTTGTCCTTTTCCCTACTCTGGTTTTTCTTTAGAGCATCTCTCTTTTTCTTGCCAAGTCCCAAAGTAGATTTATTGTTCATAACCTTGGGAGTAGTCATCTGATCTCTGACTGTGATTCTGAACTGCAGGAATGGACCCTTCATTTTCATCTGATTGGGAGACTGAGTGCATAACCTGTCCAGTATCAGTATTAATATGAGTATGACTATGCTCTTTTGTTTTGTAGTTGGCATTAGGATCATTTGCAGTGGTAGCAGGGGTTTTAGATAGGTCAGTTTCCCTCCCCTTGGTAACCCCATCCTGCGTGTTAGTGTTTTTCTCCTGAATAACACCAACCTCACCTCCATCAACTACAGCAGCACCAACCAGCATATTAATAATATTGGGGGGTGTCTGGGGTTGTGAGAGCATTGAGTCAATACCTGAGGGTAGCTCAGCCTCCTTGATTGTGTTCATAGCATTATTAGGGGGATCATGAGGGAGTGGGAGCACTGAGTCAATACCTGATTCTTTCCTGATGGAGTCATTAGTCTCCAGGTTAGTGTATAGTTCATCAGCTCTGCTTGTTGATCCCTTGTTGTTTTGCCTGTCCTGTGATTTCTCCTTATTTTGCTAACCTGTTTAGTGGGGTTGGGGGGTATGGGAGCTTTCCTTTGGGGACTGGGAGGTCCAGAGTCAACATTACACTTCTGGGAATTAGAAACATGTAACTCAGAGTTGTTAGAAATGGTACCTGACTTTTGTTGGTTTTGACCTTGCTGATTCTTCTTTGTGGGAGATTGGGGTACTTTAGAGTTATTAACTTGTTGCTTTGTCCCCTGCTCCTTATGTTGTTGAATAGGTTGTTGTTGCTGCTGTTGGTAGGAATTTTTTCTGTTCTTTTTCTTTTGTGTTTGCCATTCTTCACTATTCTGATTGGTCTGATCATCAGCATAGTCAGTTTGTCTTGCTTGCTCGTGGTAATCCTCAGAAATCTGCAGATCCTTATTCTTTCCTTTTGAAGCTTTGTTCTTGTTTTTTTCAGCTTCCTCTACTTCTTTTCTCCTCTTATTTTCCTCATCTCTTCTTTTAACAGTACAGATCCTGCTGATATGACCTTGGTGTTTGCAATAATCACAATAATCAGGGACTCCCTCATACTGTATAGGTTGCCATCTACCCTCACCATTCTCATCCTCATCAAATCCCATCCATATATGATGAGGTCTTGCTTTAGTGAGATCTATTTGCACTTTCACCTTTGCAACACTACCTCTTGTCTTCTTATAAGTTGTCAAATCTAAAAGCAATACCTTACCAATAGGAGAAAGTACAGGTGTCACCACTTCCATGCAGTAACAGTGCCAAGGTAATTCTGGCAGTATAGCCCATATAGGGACGAAAGCTGTTTCCTCCTCAGGCTTGAAGGTAGGGGTCCAAATTTGAAGCCTCATTAGTTGACCTTGTATAAACATTTTGCCTTTGGATCATACAGTAGCATGATCATATTCATTATCGAGGTCTATGTAAAGATGTCTGGAGTTGAAGTGAGTCAACTTAACACCACCTCTGAGCTTAGTTTGTAAAATGAATTCCTTTCTAATAACTTCCATCTTGGGCATGGTGTTGGTGAATTTGCCAATAAGAGTATATTTGCACTTCTCAGCCAATTTAACCATGAAGTCCTCTTTTCTAAATACCACAGCAGGATATCCTTGCTTAGTTGTGATTTTAGGAGGAGCAATGTTCACAGCAGTCACCTGCATAGCTTCCTGGGCCTTCAGCCTAGTCACCAGGGAATGAGGAATTATAGGATTAGGGGGGTTGGGTATATTGGTATTGGGAATTCTATTTTGGTTAGGATTTTTGGGTGCAGGATTATTAGGCACATTAGGAACTCTCTGATCATTGGGTTTAGATTGGTTTGTATTGGAATTGTTAGGCTTGAGAGCTTCAAAGTTACTAGAAACTCTTAAGGGAACATTATTGGGGATATATGGTTTTTGCTGGGATTGCTGGTTATCTTTGATGTTCTTATCAGGTTCATCAGAACAATTTTTTTTCATGGCCCTTGTTTTTTTCAGTTTTCTCCATTCCCTGGGACTTGGCTTTCCCATTATCTGATTGCATATTCTCATACATAACCTGTGCATCATTAATATTATCTGAATTAGATACATAAGTATGAGATTTAGAAGACTTACCTGTTGTGACCTTTGTGCTGGAATTCCTTTTGGTCTTATCTCCCATTTGTTCTGCATCTGGTTCCTCCTCAGAGATCACAATAGGATCAACATTAGCTCCTACCATCAACTTCATTGCTTGATCAGAATTAGTAGGGCCTGCTATCCCTTCCTCTTTTTCACTCAAATTGAGTTGTTTGTGATCATTGGTATGCACCTGAGTATTAGTCTCAGGTCTATCCTCTTCATCAGAATTTTCCACATTCAAGTTCTTCAGTTTTGGTTGATCACTCAATGGAGTTTCAATGTTTCCAACTCCATTTTTATCATAATTCATCTCTTGAACAGTTCGAACCTGCAAATTATCTTTTTGACTGAGATTTTCAACCATACCTGCAGATTTAAGAATATCAGAATTCGTTTTGGCAATTCAACTCCTTTGGCTCACTTCCAATGAGTAATTTTGATCCTGAACAATCAGAAATGTGTTCTTCTTTCGAACAACTCTCCACTTGTTCCTTATTGTTCAAACCATTTTTTGCCTTTAAGCTTGGTCGACCATCAGTGTTCTCATCCCCTTCTTCCAAATATATGTTATTGGATGCGCTTTGGGCTCCACATTCCTCCCTAAGCATCCAATTATCCCTTTGACTATCAGAAATTGGTTGAATATTAGGATTGGTGTTGTTCGACCCAGACTCAAACTCCTCCAAATCGCCTCTATCAGAACTCGAGATTTGTATGTTAGATAGAGATGATTTTTGGTTTGTAGATAGATCTTTATGTCATGAATCATCTCTATGACTTGGAATGACTCGAATCACTCCTGAATCGACTTGGGAAATGATCTTTTGAGCCCAGCGCCACTGCTCATCAGAAATCGCCTCACCTATCGCCCCATTCAAATTCGATTTCCTAGCGTTGTAGGACGAGTTTGTGGATGATTCTTTTTGGGGTATGTTCGCCATTGATAAGCGCTCCTTTTGAGCCTGGTCCGGTGGTCTGGGAGGCTCCACCGACGGTTCTATGGCCATTCCGGCCAGAACCAGTGATGAAATCACCTAGAGAGATTTAGAGAGAGAAAAATTCAAAATGAGGGAGCGTGAGTTTTCTATGGTTAGTTGAGGTTTAGCATGTTATGTTGTGTATCGTGCTTCTATTATCACACTATTTTGTGGTTGTTATTGTTTCTTCATTGTAGACTTTACATTTGCTTTGCTTATTAACTGCCATGGTTTCTTCAATGTTTCTCCGTCTTTTTTACTTGGGTTTGAGGCACTTGAGTCGAGGGTCTTTCGAAAACAGCCTCTCTTCATCCACGAGGTAGTGATAAGGTCTGCGTACACTCTATCCTCTCCAGATCCCACTTAGTGGGATTTCACTGGGTATGTTGTTGTTAGCTTAAATTCATGTGTTTTCAAGTATTTGCACCCCTGTATTTTTTGTCCGAATTCTGAAACATTTTAATAAAAATTTAAGGATGGTCCTATTTTCCTGTTCTTGTTCTATATTCAACAACAACAATATACCCAGTGAAATCCCACTAAATTGGACTTAAAAAAAAAACCTATATGCCAATCACCCAAGTCATTGTCCGTCCATTTTTTCATGAAAAGTAAATGGTTGTAGCTGATCCCCAACTGGCTCAACCCCTCTATAAACCACTCCTGCTGAAGCACCTTTTTGCACCTTCATCATAGTAAATTCATTCTAAACCGCCAAGATATGATTTCCTATGACCTTCTTCCTTCGTTTCTTTCCTTGTTTTTCCCTTGCTCGGACTCAGATGCAGGTTTCTGATACGGGTGTAAATCTAAAAGTCGGATGTTCATGATCTAAATTTTAAGACTCAGGAGTATGGGTCCAGGTATGGATACAAGTGCTAGGATTCGGTTAAAATAATTCAAATATCTAAAAATAGAGTTATAAAAAGTGCCAAAATTATGGTGGACTATTTCGAAAGAATGGACTGTACCAATTTATGAGAGCATGTCTGAAATCTGAATCTGGAATTATTTCCAAGTATAGTTGCGTCTCCTTACTGTTTTTTGTTTGTTTGAGAAGCATGGCTATTTCTAATGATATCAAGGTCATGATAGAGTTCTTGAGTTCATTGCACATTCGGTAGTGATGTTGACCTGTTAATATCTTTAAAGCAACTTCTGGTTACCGACTTTTTATATAAATATCTTTTAACGTAAAAAAACGTATGCCTAAATTATGATTTCATCCTAACTTTTGTTTGCCCGATAAAGAGGTAAATCAAGAAAGCCGCATAAGTGAATGTATAACCTACAGAAAAGTGAGCTAATCCAACCAATCTTACTTGTGCAATAGAAAAGGTCACTGATTTATCTCTCCAGCGAGTCAAATTGGCCAAAGTTGTGCGTTCATGAACCCATGCTAAAGTTTTAGTCAATTCCTGCCAATATCCACACCGAGAAATTAAGAACATAAGTCTAGTAGTCCAAAGTCCAAACAAGATGTTCAAATTAGAATATCCATCTTTTCTTCCCGGATCGATACTAACTTACCTACTCTTGCTCCTATTGGATGTAAGAGGGACGATGCCCGATTCCCCGACCCATAACTCATTCCTTCCTGACTGAGAAATCATTGTATGCGTTTCGGGTTTCTCTATCGATTTTGGTCAAAATACCCGACATCATTGACCATAATTGGTATGGATTCCACACTCACACCCACGTCATGTCAACACAAGTGTGACGTTGAAAGTGAAGAGTCTGAGCAACTTAGCCTATATACCAATCACCCAAGTCATTGCCAATCACACTGGCCCGACCCTTCTAAAGAATACTTCTGTTGAAGCACGCTTTTTGCACCTTCATAAAAATCTCTTCTAAAACCACCATAACATAATTTCTGATTTCCTTCTTGCTTTGTTTCTTTGCTTGTTTTTTCCCTTCTGTTTTTGTCATGTACAATATTTTTTCGGAGCCTTCTATTTATAGTTGGGGGTGGTGTGGTGGGAACTTCACCTATATTAACACACCTCGGCAGAACAATGTAAGTCACTGTTAAAGTGATCGCATCTACTACATACTTTAGACATTGGAAAATCAGAGCAAAGCATTCAAATTTGATTGTTTAAATAGGCAATGTACATTTCACAAAGACATAAAGGAACACATTGTTTACAAGTAATACTTTTGCTTTCCTCGGGCCATTTTATCTCTTCATTCCTCCATTCTTTTTTTTTTGTAGAAATCGATCTTGGCCCTAACTTAATCCCAAAAATTAGCTCATGAAGGAGAATTGTCTAAGTCCTTATAAGGAGATCATAACCCATACCCTTAATCAATGTGTAACATGACACTCCTCTATGCCCAGGACTGTAATTGGGGTGTGGAAAACATGACATGGGCCCAACATTGAAACACAATAATAAGGATTAATGAATCTTGCTCTAATACCAATTGAAAAAATGAATTGGGGCTAACTTCAACTCTTGAAGTTAGCTCATGAAGGGAGGATTGTCAAAGTCTATACAAGGAAATCACAATATTTAGCTCGTGAGGGGAGAATTACCCAAGTCTATATAAGGAAATCACAATATTTTTTATGTTAGTTTATATTTCTCTTTTTTTTTAGTTCAAGTGCCAATAGTTTGCAACCCTTTCTTCCAAATAGCTAGGGAGACCACGGAGAAAAGAAAAGCTACCATTGTTTCGAAGATGTGAACTTTGGAGGTTACAGGACTCTTTTTGGGCTTGACGATAGGTCTTGGAGATAGTGTATTACTGAATTAATTAAAATTCTACTTCATGGTATAGGTCATAATGCCGATATGTTATTTAGAGTATTATTTTAAAGTAAGTTGGTCTAGTTTGTGTTGTATTGCACTGTGTTAGTATAATATTTTGGGTTTTGATATGTTCTTACATGCATGCTTTCCCATGAGAGCAATTTGTGTTGTAGAAAATTGCATGTTGTGTTAGCAGCTCAATTATGGACTAGATGATGGCTGTATGCATGTTATTGATGCTGTTTCAGTGAGCTAACTGGATTACCATGTTGTGTTAGCAGCTCAATTATGGACTAGATGATCGCTGTATGCATATTATTGATGCTGTTTCAGTGAGCTAACTGGATTACTTTTTCTTGCTGTATAGGTATATCGAACACTGCTGGTACTTTTGCTGCGATAATTGGAACTGTTGGTGCTGGATTTTTTGTTGAACTGGTGGGATCTTTCAAGGGATTTTTGGTGGTTACAGCATTCTTGTATTTTTCTGCGGCTGTCTTCTGGAATGTATTTTCTACCGGGAAGAGAGTAAAGTTTGATGATTCCATTTAGATTGATTTTGTCTTGTTTTGCTTTTGTATTTTTTGGTGGTTTCTTTTCCTGTTCACTTCATTTGTCCAAAAGGATGGACCGCTCTATTATAGCCTTATAGTTTCTTTCTCAAACGAGGAATGTAAGGACCGTTGTCCTAGTTCCCCATTATAAGAAGTGCCAAACGATGTAAATATCAGTCAAGTTGGATTGAATGGCAATATTCTCTGAGATGGTGGTTAGTAACGCAATATCCATGTAAAAACCTTTCTGATTCTTTTGACAGTGTTGTTTCTGTTTTTACAAGTTGGGAGAACACAGATTCACCTCTAAACTTCTGTCCCTCAGGGGGCGTTTGGTAGCCGGATAAGAAATAAGTTATTCATTTATTAATTTCTGTGTAGCTTATATGATGCTTAGTAAGTAGATAGAAAATAAATTATTCATGTATAAAATTAATACGACGTTTGATTGACAATTTAAAAATTCATTTAATTAATATATGTGTAAGTTATGAGGGAATTTAGGTAGTATTTTATGTAAAATAGAAGGTGAAATAACTAATAGATGTATAATTAATACATGAATAACTAAATTCTGCATAATTAATATTTGCATTAATTAATACACAGATTTTTTCATAATTAATCCCTACATTGCTAATACTAGGATAACTTTAATCAGCTAACAAACGATTGCTGAATTTCATGGGCAATTCATTATTTCCTAATTTCGTATGAAGTATAGTTAGTAACCCTTTAGTGATGATGTGGCAAAAATAGATAAAACAATCCTCTTAATGCGTGGAAGTGAAAATAGAGTTGAAGATTGACCAAAAGGCAAACGTATACTGTTTCTAATTGGATGTTATAGATCTAACTAGTTACATTCAAAATAATTTTAGATTGTTCAAGAATAAAAACTCTTAGATCTGTTGTTGAAAGTGGTGTCACCTGTACCTTAGTGAAATCCTACATACTTGCCCCCTAAACTGTCGACCTTCATTCATCACCTATAGATTTATAAGTCTAACATATACAAAAACAATAGAAAAATACCACATAACCCTAAACACATTGCAGTTGACCACCGCTCATTGAAAAACTTTCACGACTCACTTCACCTCCTGCCGGAAAATGGGAAAAAAATGGAGAATAATTTTTTTCATAAAAAATGATATTTGGGAATGTGTCATTTTCGAAATCAAATTCAAAGAGTAACTTGAAAATTTCATGGTACGAGGAGGAAATTATGGGATCTAAACATGCTCTCCTTGTATAGGTCATATGATAGGATCACTATCAGAACTGAAGAATTTAACAAGAAATGTCTTAAGGAACACACTTGAAGGCTCCTGAACAAATATTTGATTGATAGAAAAATGAGATTACATTATACTTTCAACCACATTTCAATTGTGGATCCTATCTAGAATATAAAGGAAAATGAAAAGCAAAAAAAAGAAGAAAAAGTTAGTTAAATAATTGACTTTTGAAAACAATTGGCTAACTATACTATGCACCTTGTAACTAATTGCCAGCTCATCAACTCCTTTAGGCTCGTAACAATACCCACCCCTTAAAACAATTCTTGTCGTAAGGATTGAAATGGGGAAACTGAGTTTGAAGATACTCAAGATCCTGCCAAGTGCTATCATCAGGGCTAGTGTGGAGCCATGTGACTAAAATCTGAGAAACAACTTTGCTTTTACGAGGCACCATCCTCCTATTCAAAATAACTTTAGGTTCTGTGAGGAGATGATGAGAATCAAAGTGAAATGATGAAAGGTGAGTAGTATGAGATCCTAATTTCCTCTTTAGTTGAGAGATATGAAAGGTATGATGTATCTTAGAGTGAGGGAGAAAGGATAGGGTATGGGCAACAAGTCCAATCTTGGACACAATCTGAAAAAATCCCATAGAACTTAGGAAAAATCTTTTAGAAAGACTGATTTATCAATGATTGTAATAGAAAAATCGAGGTCAAAGATCCACAGTCTCAGCGTTTATGAGGAGGTGGGCAGAATTAAAGTGAACCGATGGAAGGTGAGTAGTACAAGTGTGAGACCCTAATTTCCTCTTTAGAGGAAAGATATGAAAGGTAGGATGTATTTTAGAGTGAGGGAGAAGGGCTAGGGTATAGATAATAAATCCAACCTTCGCCACAAGGCCCATAGAACATAGCAGGAATTTCTTGGAAATACTGATTTCTTAAGGATTGTAATGGAAAAACTGAGGTTGAAGATCCACATGATCCTCCCAAGTGGTATCATCAGGGCTAGTGTGGAACCATTTGATTAAAACCTCATAAAATACTTTTCCTTTGCGAGGCAACATCCTCCTATCCAAAATAGCTTCAGCTTGTGAGGAGATGTTCGAAATCAAAGTGAACTTGTGAAAGTTGAGTAGTAAAGTGTGAGATCCCAGTTTTCTCTTTAGATGATAGATATGGAAGGTAGGATGTATCTTAGAATGAGGGGAAAGGGTCAGGGTTTGGGCAACATGTCCAACCTTGGCTACAATCTGAAAAGGCCCATAGAACTTAGCATAAATCTTCTAAAAAGACTAATTTTTCAAGGACAAGTGCTTGTAGAGATGCAACTTCACAAATATGCAATCATATACTATATAATTTCTATTAGTATTGTGTTTGTCTACAAGCGATTTTGTTCTACATCGGGACCTTTCTAAGTGAAACTTTAGAGATCTCAAAGTAGACTCCCACTTGCAAACTTCTATCGGCCAAATCCAGCTAGAAATCAAAGGGCATATAGGAAAGTAAGGGAAGTGGTTTCTGGCAATAAACCACTCATAGGGAATTAAGTGGGAAGAAAAATGGTAGGTGGTATCATACCACCATTCAACAAGAGGTAACCACTAAGGCCATTCCTTAGGCTTCTCAAAGGTCATGCATATGAGGTAGCATCCCAAACACCTATTAGCAATCTGTGTTTAGTATGGGATGATATAGACAATGAAAGTGAGGAAGGAAATTATCTGCAATTTAACTAGCTCCATACAAATCTTGCTAGTGAAAAATCACATACCTATCAGAGTCTTGGACATTCTTTGTAGTTTAAAAACGTTGTCTATGATCAAATGAACCACATCCTATGCTAAGGATGCTTTAAAGCCATAAAGTAAGTTGCCTTACTAAATCTGTCCATCACTAAAAAAATCACCTCTTTGCCTACTACCTTAGGGAGTTGGCCAACCAATATTTTTTCTTCCTTCTTAACTGCCCCCTTAATATTTATAATGAGGTTTAGTGTTGATAATAACTTGCATAGTCTATAAGAGCTACTGCAAGTGAGGGTATATATATATCAAGGCTACTTAACCTCCTCCATCAAACTAGATTTCAATCCAGAAATACTGTACAACTGAATATCCTCAATCCTTATAAGGTATGGACTACAAGAATTTTCACTTTTTGTGGTGACTAAATTCGCTACTAAAGTCTAAACAATTGTCATTAAATATTTTTAGTGGTGACCTTATGATCATAGCAATTACTACCATAACTGTCACAATCCAAGCTTAGAGCCTAGACGTAACTCGGCGAATAAGACACCCGGAGGTATCTCACCCAAGTCTCTTAGCATTCATTTAACTTTTTATAGGTAATGATATTCAATATCAAGAGGAAAATAACAGTATAATGGGACTAAGGGAATCAACATAGAATGGGAGTAAAAATCAAGCTTTAATATCATACATTTACGTCCAATCATACCTCTACTAAAAGACTTGGCGGGGGCTAAGACACATCCCTAATTTACTCTAGAATGTAATGTCAAAAACACCAAAAGATAATCAAAAGTTTATACATGGCATAGCTAGAAAAAGGGAATGGGATGTTGTTCCCGAAACATGAGAACTCACCAACTATGTATCCTTCAACGAAATCAACTAGCCATGTAGAGGAGAGTGTGGAGAGACGCCGGTTCCTACATGGTGATATCATATAGGCAAAGAGTATGCGTTAGTACTTTGAATGTACTAAGTATGTAGGCATGCATGAACATTAAGAAACATTAGAATATTTATGTAATAAGAAACATAGTGCAATGCATGAGTGATCAATCATATACATAACATTTGAAACATTCATTTTGTGGGAAGATGATCGTAATCGATATTTAAGACCATGCGAGATAGTACATGAAATCCAACATAAGCCCCTACGTTGGCACGGGGAGACTATTTGCCGGGTAGAGCTCCATCAACTTCATTCATTTCTTTAAGTTTAACTTTAAGGGCTATTTGTGGATCCACTAGCCTAAGCCTACAAGGGCTCCTATGTTGGCGCATAGTTAATGCAACACAAGACTTTACTTAAGGACCCCTTAGGTCGAGTCCACATCTATATGCTACATTCGGTGCTAGGTCAAATCCCATGGAATAACATTTGAATATCATAATAACATAAGCATTCATATAACTTTAGACATCAAATCATCATTCGGTAGAATAGATCATTAAAACCTTTCATTTGATTCAAACATGTGAGAATTGTACTTTCACATAGAATCCTTTCTTTGTCTACGAAGCCCTTCATTATCATTAAATCATTCTTTAATTTCATAAGACTCCCTTTAATCATAAATATTTACTTTCATAAACTTCTATTTTGGAGTCAAAGCTTTCAATTCAACTTCATTTCAATATAATGAAACTAGGTGGGTTCGCTTCATTCAACCTTCAAATATATTTAAACCAATGCTAGCATGCATGAGAATGATGGAAATGCATCAATTAAAACATTTTAAACAACCCACCAATATACTTTAAAGTTACTTTCATGCCTTCATATAGGGACTTTGATAAACTATTTATTTCATGAAATTGAGAGTCAATATATATCAACATAGGTAAATAAACTTCAAATAGATAATGATCTATGCATTTGGAATAATCATGTAAAAACCCATAAGATTTTCATCATTTAAAATTGAAATATTGAGTTTAGAAATCACTTGGACTCCATGGGTGGAAGAATCCATGAATGACCCACATACCTTGTGGAAGGAAATCTCTAGTGAAAGCTTGAGAAGGAATGGAGACTTGAAAATGCCTTGAGATGAAACCCTAACTTGACTTGAAATCCTTGGGTGGACTTGAGAGGAGAGAATTTTTGTGTTTTGAGTCTAAGTGTGAGAATGAGGGCTTTGGGGGAGTTTAGGGCTTTTAGATAGGTCAATTTAGTCCCCAAAATGATCACACTTCAATATTAAAATATAAAAATGAACAAAATGCCTCTTTTAAAAATCTGGCCGGACTGACTTCACGGAGACCCTTCATGGTCCATGGTACTCACCATGGCTTGTGGTGGTGTCCCGTGATGAATGACTTGGCAGAATTATTTTTGGTAGTCTGTAGGGTAGGTATATGAACTTTTCCTATGGAGACCTTCACTGTTCAAGAAGGGCATCACGGCCCGTGAAATGTGGCTGTGGTGCAGGTCCTGTAGGAGGCCTGCAGAGTGACCACTATGGAAGCACATCACAGTCTATGAAGAGCTCCCCGGCTCATGGTGGTCGTCTGTGGTTCTTGCCTTTGAATGTTTCCTGATGGCTTTGGGAATGTGACACCACGGAGGGCTTCACGGCCCGTGGTTCTCACCACGGTTCGTGGTCCCTTCTCTGCAAGTATGAGCCTCCGAATCACCACCACGGTTGCTCACCATGGGGCGTGGTACATATTACAGTCCATGATGGCCTTTCGTGGTCAAAACCTGGTGCTAGTTTTCTGCATTTTCATTCTTTGTTCCTCGTATTAGGACTTTCCAATTTTTTGGGGTCTTACAATAAATAAATATTTTTTATGACGACTTTAAAGGATCATCACTAAAACTACATTTTGGCGACTAAACTTGCCACAAAAACTAACAAAAATTCGCCATAAACAAATTAACAAATTTGAACTTAAGGTCTTTGCCTCAAATTGAGGTTTTAGTGGTAGATTTTGCCGCCACAACAACTTTAGTGGCATTTTTTTCTACCATCAAAATCTTCAGTGGCAACTTTAACTCGTTGTAGAAGAATTTTGTTTTGGTGAATACAATTATTGGTGATTAGAGGTGTCACGACCCAAGAATAACTCCTAGTCATGATACGGTGCTTAGAGAAACAAGTGCCCCCAAGATGATCTGATAGCATGGCATGACTCTAAAATATAACAACCAACACAAGATATAACTAAAAAGCGGAAGAAATCATTAATAGTCTAATAAGAGTCTCATATAGCAAAAGATAATATCTGAAGACACATATGCGAAATCTATCTGTTTTGTATGAAAGTCTCTACTACATAAGTGACTGCTGGGACATATCCCTAGATAACTCTAAAATCTGAAACTAAAATAGAAGTACAAAAATAGAAAGATAACACCGCCCTCGGAATATAAGGATTCACCAACTGTAGTACTAAGCAAACTGGATCTATACTAACTGTGGGCGTGAGATGGAGAGTAAGAACCTATATAATAAAAAAATATACACAAAGAAGTATGCAGTCAGTACTTAGAATGTACTGAGTATAAGGAACATGCATAAGTAAACATGACATCAAAACATGGTAAGTCCGTAAATCATGCTAATGCAATAATCAAGAATAAAGCATGAAACACATGGTCAATGCAATAATCTGAAGGTTTGACTGTGGGAGGTATACTATTAATCGACATAAGCCATGTGAGCAACAACATGGAGTTTAGTATACTGCCTCATACTGAAAAGAGAGTGACCATACTTGTCAAGGTATGAACCATGATATTAGAGCTGAGGTGGATCCACTAGCTAATGTCTATCTGAGATAAATTGTATGGTGGTACATAGTTCTGAGAATTAGAAATTGCTACTCAAGGTCTACAAATGCTAAATGGAAACCTTTATCCCAAAAGTCTACTCGGTGCTAAGTATACTCCCAATGAAAATAGGCACAAATCTGAAAATAATAATAATCTGATAATACTGAATCATAGTCATAACTGATAAATATGGAGTAGCTCCTAAAATCATGATAAATGAAAATAATATGAAATATACTTTATCTGAAAGCATACAAATCATGATAATCATATATACTAAGAGAAGATACTTTATCTGAAAGCATCATAATTCATAAAATTCTAATAATTGAAGGTATGCATATGAAAACTAGCTTAGTCATGATCATGAAAATCCTTGCGTACTATGGGTTCATAAAATTATCCTTAAAAATATGTAATTAACATCTGTTCATGCATAATAAGATCATTCAGGGAAAAAAAATCAAAATTCACCCATAAGAAATTATGAAACCCTAGAATTTAGAATCTATAACATGAAGAAATTAGGGCTTCTTTAGGACTCAATGTGTCATTACCCAAGCTACACACTAGATGTGACATGGTGAATAAGATCTCAGAAGACCCTAAACAAGCCTCTTAGAATAATCATGACTTCAAATAACAAGATAATCAAGATAAACTTAAATGTGAAAGATAAGTCTTAACATAGAAATCTTAATATAAGGGAAATAAATCTGAGTACAAGAATGTAAAGCGAAAATCGTACTGGTGTGACATAACCTGTACTATCACATGTGTGGCATAGGACAAGCCCTAGCTCACAAAATAAGCTGAAATTGAATGAATTCTGAAAATGAAAAGACATAAGAAATTCATAAAGTGGCCATGCCCTCAAATTCTTGAGGACTCACCAAGAAATACACGTCGATAAGAAACCTTACTAACCGTGGGTGTAAGTGGGAGTGTCGTGATTTATATTATTAAATAATATAGATAAAAAAGTATGTATTTAATACTATAGAATATACTGAATTCGGATAATATACAATGCATGACATAAAACATGATGTTACAATGACCAAGATAAAACCTAACATAATTCTTAAAAATATCAATAGAAAGATAAGGTACGGTCAATGCAATATTGGTAAGAAAATCAAAAGATTAACATAACATAGGCAAGAGGTACCATTAACCGACATAACCATATGAGCTATAAAATAGAATCCGGTGTCATCCCTCCCATACCAAAAAGAGATTGTCATGCTTGCCTATAACACCCTGTACTATTTTAACTTGCCTATAACACCCCATACGATTTTAACTTAGGTAAATCACAAGAAGCTAAGAGAAATTGAGAAGAGTAGTCTGTCCAGGAGGGCCATGAAGGCACCTACAATCTATAGAAAGTTCTATAAGTCATAGGTGTGGCTCATAGACCCCTCCCATACTTGGTCAAATTTTGAGTTTTGGAGATGAGTCCTATGAGTGAGCTTATGATTTGTAGAAGGACTTATGTCCCGTAGGATCGATCGTAGACCTTAGTGTCACATTCTAGTAGCTACTGGAATGAGTAGCTAGTGGAAAGTTCACAAGTTCCTATGATTGGGTCTAACAATCCGTAAGAGTTAGTATGAGCCGTAGGAAGGGGTCCGTAGACCCTAAGCCTAATTCCCAGTCAATATCCACGAGTGGTCCCATATGACCCATCTTAGGGTCTACAACCCATAGAATGGTGGTCATATACCCATTGTACAATTTCCAGTAGGTCCCTATTTTGGACCATAGCTTCTACGGCTGGTCTTCTACGGTCCATAGAAGGACCCATAGATGGCCAAACGTTAGTTTTAATGAGGGCTATTTCAAATTTTCCCACCTTTTCCAAATCAAACCCAAGCCTTTTTGGGACTAAAGTAAGTCTCTTATCAGTACCCAATGTGCCTTTCCTCTCGTTATTACTTAGAAATTTTGAGATCAAGGATTGATGATAAGAGGAGAAGTAAGGGTTCAAGCGTTTCAATAAATTTCTTTGAGTTTCGTCTATATTATTGATCTTCCAGGTATGTAAATCTAATCATAATGTTAGATTGAGTTCGTCCACGTTTCCTACATCTTCATTCAATCAAGTTGAGTTTTGAGTCTTCTGATAAATTGAGTTCTTGAGTTATTTATGTAGTTTTCTCATTGAGTTCTTGTATGTATTTAAATGTACTTTGATAATTTTTATGAGTTGAGTTGTTGAGATGTTTGTTCAGGTTTGCATTCGCATTAACCCTAGTTGAGTTTTGCCTTAATCATTTCATATATTATTTGGAGTTTAAAGAATGATTTATTTTTTCATTTAATTGAGAAAGAGTGAGCATGAGTCAAGTTTTGAGAATTCTCTTAATTATTATTTTGAGAATGAGAATTATTGAGTCAAAATGAGTCAAGCATTGATGCATTTAAACATCTATTTTGAGAATGAGTTGAGAAGTCAAATTATGCTTTAAAATGCATTCATTGAGTTGAGATTATATCTATTTTAGAGAAAATATGAGTTGAAAAGAGTTGAGTTATTGAGTAATGTTCAATGAGACTAAATGAGTTAATTGAGTACATACACTCACTTGAGATATGAGCATAAATAAATATAACCATTAAAATGGTGGTAATGGCAACTGTTCCTTCTTTTGAAGAGGTCTTCTAGTTATGCACCATCTATCAATGAGTGCACCTGCAGCGAATAATAGGAATGACCAGAGGTCTCACGATAACCAAAATTCCAGAGCCTAAGGCTCTTAATCTTAAGGGAGTATGGTCCAGAGTTCTTTATGCAAGCCTCCTTGTGGTAAGTGTGGTGGACTCCATTTGGGAGAGTATTGTGGTAGCACTAATGGTTGCTACAAGTGTGGCTAGATGGGTCAATTTATGAGAGATTACCTGTCAGAAAGGCAGGGTAATGGAGGCAACAAAGCCCAATCATTTCAGTAACTCCATCAAATAGATATATCAGAGAGGTTCTAATTTGGGTGCAGGCGGAGGTCCAAACCATTTGTATGCTTTGACTAGTCTCCATATCCAAGAGAACTCACCAAATGTTGTCATTGGTATGCTTAAGATCTCAAAAGTTGAAAAGTCAAAATAAAAGAAAATTCCAAGAAAATGGACTGCTTCAGAGTTTATGACTTGGCCTACAAGTCGTAGGGACTCCTATAGGTCGTAGGAGTGGCTTGTAGGAATGATGTTGAGGTTGGAAAATCGATCAAGTTTAGAACTGAGTTTATGAGTCAAGCTGATGACTTGTAGGAATGGTGACAACTCATATAGTGAGTCATAGAGTTGATTTCTAATTTTGTGAAATTAACAAGCCTCAGTACTTTCAAAATGACTCAACAGGACAAGTCTTAGGATGAGTTACGAATCATAGGATGGACTTGTAGGATTGAGTTTTGAGTTCTAAATTTTGATAAGTGAAGAGGGAAATTGACGAGTCATTTGTACGGTTCATAAGAGAGTAGAAAAATTGTAAGGATGGGTCATAGGGACCAAGTTTTATTCCAGCAGCCTATGATTTTGGAGAACTACTTTGATAACTCATATTGATGACCCATAGGCTAAATGATGAGTCGTAGAAGCCATCTGTACTGTCATAAAGGGTGATTATTAATTGTGCATAGATGTTGAGATCAATTCTTAAGTTTACAAATAGATTGGAGATGCTTTAAGTTCACAAGAATCCTCTAGCACAAAGTCGAGTTTAAAATTTCCTTACCGATTGAGTTTTGGTGAAAGTTTTACTTAGGTCAACTTGAAATGATCATATCTCCTAGAATATAATAAATTAGGTAGTCCATGGCCTATCAAATTAAAGGTATTTGAGTCTTATTTCCAACTCCACTAAGTTGCCTCATTTGGAATTTGGAGTGAAATATTATGACCGTTTTACCATAGACTGCCAGATCAGAAATTTTATGAACTTGAGTTACGACTCGTAGGAAAAAGATACGAATAGTAGAAATAGTTATGACTCATAAATATGGGTCATAAATGTAGATTAGAGGCTCATTGTTTCAATATTTTTTAGGGGTTTCTAGAGAGAATTGGGTCTACGACCCATAAAATATTTGATGACTCATAAAGAGTGATTCGTATGGTGTCTAATTAGATATTATGAGGGGTTGTTTGGTATTTTATCTCTAATTTCTTTAATGTATGTAGATGTTTTTGGGACTAGGTTCTCAAATATTGACTATCCTAATTATTCCTAAACTCTTATTCTCTTATTAACTTTCAAAAATCACAAGTCTTCTCTCCCACGGGCTCATTTTAAAGGTCTTCTTCACTATCAAGAAATTTTCTAGGGCTTCTTCAAGTTAAAGTACCCTTTTTCTTCAAGTTCAAGGCTAGAATTTATAAAAGTATGTGGGGATTGATCCATGAGTTTTTTTGTCTATGGAGTCCTAAGATTTTCCTCAAAATCTCCTTAGATTTCATTGGTTTCTAACCCCAATTTTGATGAATTGCATTGGGCTATTTCAATTTTATTTTAATGGTTATTAATGATCATTATAAGCATGATTCTAAATTTATTCCATGATTTCAAGTTGTATTATGAATTCCCATGCATAATGCTATTTTCAAAGGGTGATTTTCATGAATTATGATTAGTTTCAAAGAGTTTTTCAATGAAGGTTTTATAAATGATGTTTGAGACTTATGGAATATTGCTAAAGATTATAAATTATGATTTCAGGTATTTTCTATATTATAATATGGATTATTGGTACATTCAATTATGTTTCAAATTGATGTCATTTTCATGAAATATGTGTGGATTGATATGAAGTATCTGGTCATGCATGTTTCCACTCAAACTCCATGATTTTCAAGCCAATTGATCATGTATGCATGTTTTATCCAAATTTACAAGTATAAGTCATGATCTTGAATTTCAAGTTATATCCAACGAAAACTTTATGAATGTTTGACAAGATTTATGAATGAGTTTAAAGATGATTTATGTAAAGGAGGCTATGAATGATATTTTGTTATAATATTTCAAGCAAGTTAAGTATAGGGTGAGTTAAGGACCTAAAGATAATTTATGAATAATGATATGTAATGATGGAAGGTCTATACTCACATTACATGATAAAAAGTTAAGGAGCTATTCAATGATTATATTCTTATGAAGAGTGGACAGGTAGTAGATATGTCCCCTATCACATGATGTTGACTTTATGTCTTATGGTTTATCTATTCATTTGAGAGTTTACCTAGCACCGAGTGGACCTTGGGATAGGCATTCTCTCCTGTAGTAAAGGCAAGAGACCCGTAGAAAAATCCCATTGTCCATAACTATGTGCCACCGTAGGATAGAGGATCACCCATAGGAGAGGCACAATTCCTTTGAGGTTCACCTGTAGTTGAGGCTCGATCCTCTAATATATCTTAGTGGATCCACTTAGGCATGATGGAGTCTACCTTGACAAGTAGTCTCCCCCTTTATTCTGGTTTAGGGGTAACATCGGGACTTCATGTTATAGCTCACATGGTTTATGTCGGTTAACAGTCGCTCTCACAAAGGTACAAGGTCCCTCTCTCAATGTTTAATATATTTTTTACTATATCTAATATGTCTCTCACAAAGTAAAGTATGTTCTTTCACCTGTGGTTTTATGACTCTCAATATGATTTAAGATCCTTACTACTACTTATGAACATACAAGATCTTTTATGATTCCTCTTTATAACTCATGACTATCCATGCATTGTGCAATTTATCTTCATAAGGTTGTATTATGGTTTAAAATGACGTTAACCTTACTCATGATTCACTTTTACGTGTAAATGGTCTAATTATTATATGTTTTAGCCTTGATCATACATCATTGCTTTTATGTCATGTATTGCATTTCTCACATATTTAGTACATTCAAAGTATTAAAGCATACTTTTATTTGCCTACATTGTGTTATAATGTAGGGTTCGGTGATCACCCTACACACTTTTGTGGCTAGGTAGAAGAATTATTCACTTGATTTGGTAAGTCCTCATGCTTCGAAGCCACCTATCAAGCTTTTATATTCTTGTTATCTTCTAGACTATGTTATTATTTTGAGATATTTCTTTTTCTTGTTTGGGGAGCTAGTGACTTGTTCTATGCCCCCACTTGTGTTAGTATGATAGAGGCATGTTTAGACATAGAGTTGATATAGTCCGTTTGGACATATGACTTGATATTTCATTTCATTTTTAGACTTCTATATTAGATATTCTTCTTCGCTTGTTTATATTATGTTTCACCTTACCTTATGAATGTGATATATGATAAGAGGCTTGATTGGATTTCTTCAAATTCTCGATTGCTGTGTCACAGCTAGGCCCTAGTCCAGGTCATGACATATGCTTTGAGTCTTTACTCACAATGTTTATGCATTACTTGATCCAGGTGCTACTTTGTATTTTATGACTTCTTATGTAGCTATTAAGTTTGGGATCCTTCCCGAATAACTTTTAGAACCATTCAATGTTTCTACTCCTATTGTTAAATCTATTCTAGCTAAGAGGATCTATCAAAATGTACTATTTCTATCCATCATAAAGATATTTCTGTAGACTTAGTCGAGTTAGACATGGTTGACTTTGATGTCATTCTTGGAATGGATTGGATTTATACTTGTTATGCCTCAGTTGATTGTAGAACCCGAGTTGTCAAGTTATAGTTTTTGAATTAGCCAGTTATTAAGTGGAATGGTAGCCATGCTTTGCATAAGGGTCGATTCATATCATACCTTAAGTCTAGAAAGTTATTCTCTAAGGGGTGTATCTACTATATTCTTCGAGTTAGAGATAATAGTGTGGAGATACCATCCCTTCAGTCAGTTCCAGTTATGAGTGAGTTTCTTAAAGTCTTTCCTGAGGATTTATCTAGAGTCCTTCCCAACAAGGAGATAGACTTTGGAATAGATATTTTTTTCGGCACTCAGCCTATTTCTATTCTGCCATATAGAATGGCTCTAGCAAAGTTAAAAGAGTTAAAAAAGCAGCTGCAAGATATTTTAGATAAGGGATTCATTAGGCTGAGTGTCTCAGCCTTGGGCGCTCCTGTCCTATTTGTACGAAATAAATATGGTTCCTTGAGAATATACATTGACTACTGATGTGTCGCGTATTTACGACATTTTCGATGCTCAAAAGAAAGAATTAGTGTGTATTGCAAGCATGTTTTGTAGATATGATATGCGTTTTGTCTATGTTATAGGAAAACTAAAATACGTACAAGTTTTGATAATTCTATAGGTGTAAGTACTATTTAGCTGAGAATTAAGGAATACGAGCCCCACCACGGACCGTAGTGCCTTGCACGGGCCATGATGGTTGTCGTAGTGCTGATGAGCAGAGAAAGCTACTGCTGAAACTTTGATGAAGTATCTCCATGGAACCCACCACAGACTGTAGTGCCTTGTATGGGCCGTGATAAATGCTGTAGTGTTGACTGGGCTAAGATGAAGTGAATCGAATTTTGGCCAAGTGTAACTTCATAGAACCCATCACGGGCCGTGAAGTCCACTACGAAACATATTGTTTGAGCGTAAAGGTTGAGGAATGAAGTTGGAGAATTAGCGAAGGCTATCACCACGGACTCCTGGATGGATCATATCCAGCACCATGGGGTGTGATGGTTTCCCGTGATGAAGATCAAAGTTTACACAGGCGAAGATGCTAAGGTAAGTACCACAGAAGAAGGACTACGTACAGTCCGTAATGACCCAGCATGAAAAAAGCCTACTTAAGTTTTCTTAGTTGGTTTAGAATTTGGTTTTGTATTTATATAAATACCCAAATTTATTTTATTTTTAGGGTTCTGCATTTTGTTAGTTTTTTGAGTACTTTATGAACATATTGAAGCTATACTCTACTACTTTTGAAGATTGATTCTTGAAATATCATTCCGATTTTCATTCTTTATTTGTGTTTCATGCATTTGATTCAATGTTTATTTGTTCATCTGTGTAGGTATTGATTCATGAATTCTAAAAAATTTTCTGTTCTTTTAATTACAATTATGAGTAGCTAAGCCATAACTAGGATTGTGGGAACCATGACAACTTAATTAAATATGCAAAACGTAGAATTGATATTCTTAATTTGTTTTTGCATGTATTATGGTGTCTTCATTTAAAAGTCTTTCTTAGTGAGTGCACGCGTTAAGAACTTGTCCGTATTCATTACTTGTTCGGGAGGGAGATAATGATTAGGAAAAGAATATCACAACAGTAATTTGAAGAATCTAACTTTTAAAGAAGGGATAAACTTCATCTAAGTAACTTGAGACCAGGAGAAGATAGTACTCTGATATCTAGAGCGAGGCTTAGTAAAGCATACATTCTGAGACTAGGAGGAAATGAATGAGATACGTCTAAGAAGGATCGGGAGGTGAATTAGATGTTACATAACTCGCTAGATTTTGCTTGCAATACATTGAACGATATCATGAATACAAACTGTTTGTTGAGTTACATGTCATTGGGAACACAATCCTAGCTAAATTCTCATATTGTCACAACGTAATTGTTAGTTACTTTGCCAAAACATCATTAAGTGGTTACTAAATTAAACAACAAAACCCCCATTTTACTTTATGCATCTTTATTTTAGGGAAGTAGCAACTATGATTGAATAGTGATAGCTAATAGAACTTGTTTCAACCTATTCCCTATGAGTTCAACCCCGACTTTTAGCGTGGTAAAATATACTGGTAACGATTCTCTATATCTATTTGAAATTCTCATATTGTTCACAATGTAATTATTAGTTACTTTTCCAAAACATCATTAAGTGATTACTAAATTAAACAATAAAACCATCTATTTTACTTTATGCTTCTTTATTTTAGGGAAGTAACAACTACGATTAAATAGTGATAGCTAATAGAACTTGTTTTAACCTATTCCATACTCTTTGTTGGGTAAAATATACTGCTAACGATCGTCTATATATCTTTCTATAGGTGTAATTGAGCGTTATCAAAATAGCGCCATTGTCAGGGAATACGACTTTCAAAATTTTCTATTTGTTTCTAATTCAGTTTGTAGTTCTATTTTCTAATTTTACTTTTTATTTATTGTTTGTGTTTTTGAAGGGAACAAATAGTGCATGCCAAACACCCAAAGTAAGGGTGAACCACTACTTCCATACGATCCTGAACTACAAAGGTAAATTCAAAAGATGAATGCGGAAGAGCATGAGGCACTAAGGCTGAGAGAGATGGCTAAAAATAAAGTCAGGGATGGTGTTGACAACAGGGATGAACTCTAGAGATCAGAACCTGTGAAATTTGCTCTGGTTGATGATGACGCTGATATGGATAGTGCAGGAGCTACTGGAGCTATAGTCCTCCCACCACTACCTCAAGGTGTGAAGTTCACTATCACTAGTACTATGCTGCAAATGCTAAACTTGAAGGGACTATTTAGTGGAGAAACTAGTGATGATGCCAACCAACACTTGATGAACCTTATCGCTACTTACAAGTCATTTGAAATCCCTGGGGTTAGCCAATCTGTCATGCAATTGTGCTTATTCCCATTGTCTCTGTCTAGGGAGGCAATGAAATGGTTGAGTGAGCTTCCACATAAATCTATCACAACTTGGAGGGAGTTGAGAGAGGCATTTTTGGAAAGATTCTTCCCACCATCCAAAAAGCTGCAAATCAAGGATGAGGTTAATGCTCATAAACAAGGACATAATGAAGTAGTGCATGAGACTTGGAAGAGATTTAGGCAGAAGCTAAAGTAATGTCCAAATTTGACTGATGATCACTTGAAAGAGATATTCTTATAGGGATTGTAACTTTGTGATAAGCCAGTGATAGATTCGGCTTGTGGTGGTTCTTTTATGGATAGGAAATCTTAGGAAGCCATAACAATTCTGAATTAGCTAGCAAAGAACAATAGGGCTTGGTATACCAGAAATGCAGATTATTTGGGATTCATGTTTGAGATGTCAGTAGAGAAAAAGTGAAAAGAGGAGGAGTGTGATCAAGTACGGCTCACATGAGGACACAGATGGATTTATTGACCAAGTACCTATTAGGTGGAGGACCGGAGAAGGTGAAAGATATGGATAGTGGATATTGATATAATGAGACAGACTTCAATTATGAGGAGGAACTCAAGTTTCTAAATAGCCAGGAGGGTTTCCTAACATACAACTCTGGGAACCAAGGTCAGAACTTTCAAAGAGAAAACTACTATGACCGAACTAGAAATTATGATCAAGGAGGGTGGTAGAACAAAGACAACTTCAATAATGATAGAAATGTGGTGTATGTGCCACCTATGAATAGAGAGCGAGCTGGTAACACTAATGATAACTCTAAGTTGGAAGAAATGATGGCAAAGGTCTTATAGAAGGTTGAGGCAACTGAATCTAGAGTTAGAGATATGTGAGGCAACATGAATAACATCACTTAATTGGTGGATTCACACTCTACCTCTATCAAGCAATTAGAGCATCAGATGGTTCAATTGTCAGAAACTTTTAATTAGAGGAAGACTGGTACTTTATATAGTGACACAGTTCAAAATCCTAGAAAAGTTATTCCCAATAAGACGACTCGATAGAAGATTGCTTCTTCCAAAGCGCGCCCCTTATTTTGATTTATCGAACCGAGATTATCTCAATAGATACCGAGATTCATATTGGATGGGCAATACATGGCAGTGACAATGAGGAGTAGAAAGGTAATTTCTGACACTATTATTGTAGGCACTGAGTAGACTAAGGATGCAACTTCTGAGATTGATTGCCAGGCAAGGCATCAGACATCTAAGGCGGTTATATTTGATGATGATGATAAGGCTGATGAGATAGTATTAGAGCAAAAAAATACTAAAGAGAATAATGGTACAAAGAAAATAGAGGCAGAGGGACCTCACCCTTTACCACCTGTTCGCAAGCCACCACCTCCATTTCCCCAAAGAAGAAAAAGGTAGAAGATGGAAAGTTTCTAAATTTTATTTCAATTCTTAAGGAAATATCGGTCAACATGCCATTGGTGGAAGCACTATAGCAAATGCCAGATTATGCCAAATTCATAAAGGATTTGGTTACAAAGAAGAGGATAGTTTCTTTTGAGCCAACTGACAATTTACATCACTGTAGTGGCATTGCTACAATGTCATTGGTGGAAAAAAAGGAGAATCCAGGCGTATTTTCCATACCTTGCACCATTGGTGCTTTCAATTTTTCAAGGGCTCTATATGATTTTAGAGCTAGCATCAATTTAAAGTCGCTAGTCATCTACAGACAGTTAGGCTTAGAAGCCTCCAAATCGACTTCTATGTGGCTGCTGATAGCGGATAGATCTATGAAATATTTAGTTGGAATTTTGTGTGATGTGTTAGTGCGAGTGGGAAGGTTTATTTTCCTTGCTGATTTTGTCATACTAGATTGTCAAGTTGATTTTGAGGTTCCTATCATCCTGGGGAGACCATTTTTGTAACTAGGAGAGCATTGGTAGATGTAGAGAACTTATATTCAAACTAAATAATAAAGAAGTCAAGTTCAATATATATGTGCCTCCATGAAGCATCCAAAGGATATGACCATGATGTCTGTGTTAGATATTGAGGTAGAGAGTATTGTTGATGTGCCTATTAAACAAAGGCCTGTAGTGGATCCTTTAGCAACTGTCATCATGAATTTCAATGGTGATGGTACTATGCGGTATGATGAGTCTATAAATGCTTTTCAGGGTGTCGGGTCACACACCTATGCTCCTAAGAAGCTTAGTCTCGACTTGAAGAACATGCCGACTCCATATGCTAAACCATCCATAGAGGAGCCACTTGTACTTGAGCTCAATGAATTGCCAGTCCATTTGAAATACATATTTGTTGGTGAGTATAACACTTTACCAGTAATTATTGTTACAGATTTAAGTAAAGGACAAGTTACAACACTGGTGGAGGTATTGCAGAGATATAAAAAAGCTATTGGTTGGACTATTGTTGATATTATAGGTATTCCTCCGGGCATTTGCACTCACAAAATTTAGTTGAAGGAGGATTGCATTCCCAATATCGAACAACAGAGGAGATTAAACCCACCTATGCAAGAGGTGGTAAAGAAGGAAATCATTAAGTGGTTAGATGTAGGTGTCTTCTATTCCATGTTTGATTGCAATTGGGTGATCCCTGTTCAATGTGTCCCTAATAAGGGAGGAAAATGATAAGAATGAGATGGTCCCACTTAGGCTAGTCACTGGATGGCGAGTCTACATGGACTATATAAAGCTTAACAAATGGACTTTGAAGGATTATTTTCCAATGCCCTTTGTGGACCAAATATTAGATAGGTTGGTAGGTAGAGGTTGGTACTATTTTCTTGATGGGTACTCTGGCTACAACCAGATATCCATAAAACCAAAGGACCAGGAGAAGACTATCTTTACATGTCCTTATGTCACCTTTGCATTCAAGCACATGCCATTCAGACTATATAATGCTCCTGTTACATTCCAGCGCTGCATGATATCTATATTCTCTGATATGGTGGAGGATACTATTGAGGTATATATGGACGATTTTGCAGTGGTAGGTGATACTTACAATGACTGTTTGTTAAATCTTAGTAAGGCTTTACAGAGATGTGAAGAGGCTAACCTAGTCTTGAACTGGGAAAAATGTCACTTTATGGTCAAAGAGGGTATTGCGCTAGGCCACAAGATTTTTGAAAAAGGGTTGGAGGTCGACAAGGCCAAGATAGATATGATTGAGAAACTTTCTCCCCCTATCTCTGTAAAGGGTGTCCGCAACTTCTTGCGTCATGCAGGTTTTTATAGGCATTTTATCAAGGATTTCTCTAAAATTGCACACCCTTTGTGCAAGTTATTAGGGAAGGAGATAAATTTCTACTTTGATAAGACGTGCATGAAAGCATTTGAGTGCTTGAAGGAAAAGTTGATCTCGGCCCCAATGATTATTTCTCTTAATTGGTCTGCCCCATTTGAGATCATGTGTGATGCTAGCGGTGTTCCTTTGGGGGTTATGCTAGGTCAAAAGCACAATAAGATATTTCATCCCATAGAATATGCTAGCAAAGTGCTAAATCTTGCCCAGAAAAATTACACTATCACCGAGCAGGAACTGTTGCCAGTAGTGTATGTATTTGAAAAATTTAGAGCGTACCGTTTGGGTACCAAGGTGATAGTGCACACTGACCATACATTCTTGCAATATTTGATGACCAAGAAGGATGCTAAGCCAAGGTTAATCAGATGGGTCCCGTTGCTCTAGCAGTTTGATTTTGAGGTAAAGGACCGCAAAAGGAGTGAAAATTAGGGGGCTGACCACTTGTCCAGGCTGGAAGATAAAAATAGAGGTAAGGATGAGTTTGACATTGATGATTCCTTCCCAGATGAACAGGTTTTGGCTGTCACTCTTGATCTTATTCCTTGGTTTGGTAATTATGCTAACTATCTCGTTAGTGATCTTATGCCTGAAGATCTTACTTTCCACCAATGCAAAACATTCTTACATGATATTAATAGGTACTTATGGGATGAGCCATACTTATTCAGGATGTGTGATGACAATATCATCAGGAGGTGCATCCCAGAAGCAGAGATGTTAAGCATTTTGGAGGCCTGTTACTACTTATAGGTAGATGGATACCATAGTGAGAGCCATACAACGCAAAAGATAATACAATGTGGATACTAATGGCTTACTATCTATAAAGATTTACATGACATGGTGAAGAGCTGTGACCAAGTGCCAAATGAAGGGGAACATATCTAGGCATCAAGAGTTACCTATGACAGCAATCTTGGAAGTAGAGTTATTTGATGTATGGGGCATCGATTTCATGGGGCCGTTCGTGAGATCATATGTGATGAAATACATTTTTGTGGTGGTTGATTATGTCTCAAAATGAGTGAAAGCTGTCGCCTTACCAGATAATGAGAGCAAGAGTGTTGCTAGTTTTCTATGGAGAAATACTTTTCTAGGTTTGGGACTCCTAGGACTGTCATCAGTAATGGGGGCTTCCATTTCTACAATAAGATCTTTCAGACTCTACTGGAAAAATACGGTATGAGACAACACAAGGTAGCTACTCTATATCATCCCTAGTCTAGTGGGTAGGTTGAGGTGTCAAATTGAGAAATCAAGAAGATTCTAGCTAAGTCTGTAAATGCTAACAAGACTGACTGGGCAAGGAAGCTAGATGATGCTCTATGGGCATATCAGACAGCTTTCAAAACACATATTGGTATGTCCCTATACCAGTTAGTATTTGGAATGGTATGTCATTTCCATGTGGAGCTGGAATATAAAGCATTGTGGGCCTTGAAAAAGTTGAACATGAATTAATGAGATGGATGAGTTTCACTTGCGTGGGTATGAAAGTGCTGCTATTTACCAAGAGAGGATGAAATGATACCATGATAGGCATATTGAGCAATGCTTATTTAGTACCAGGGACAAAGTGTTGTTGTTTAATTCAAGGCTGAGGCTGTTTCCAGGTAAGGTACGATAAAGTATTCTGGACCTTTCACCATCACACAAGTATTTTATTATGGAGCAATTGAACTTGAAGCTCAAGATGGACATAGGTTCAAAGTTAATGGACAATGAGTGAAGCGGTACTTGGGATTTCCTGAAGAAGTGAAAGCGGTTGAAGAACTCTAGCTTGATGAAGTCTGAGTAGTCAAGGGGCCTATGTCGTGCAGCGATATTAAATCAAGCACTGCTTGGGAGGCAACCCAAGGATTGTTTTAGTATAAGATAGGTTAAATTCTGTTATTTATGTTTTTATAGTGTCATGGTGTGTTAAGTGAGTGCAAGGTCTCAATGGAGGAGGAAAACATTAAAAAGTGGCCAAGGTTCCCCTCCATAGGCACCTATACGGACCGTATAGGTAACCACATCCCATGGTGGATTAGGGTAATGTGCAGTGTCTTAAGGAACTCCTAGATTACGGTCCGTGATATACTTCACGAACTGATTTGCCCTATGTGCAACCTTTATAAGGCCCCTATCTTTTTATCCAACTCCCATGTGATGAAATAGGAGTACGCCCTGCAGTATATTCATGAGTATCTACCACGTGCCTTGAAGCCTATTGGCTAACTAATTTTACTCAACCTGGTTTCGACTCGGTACCAAACTTATTAGGGATTTTGGGTTTAATACCCAGTTATGCCAAAATTTGGGTCATTATTCCTCTCTGTCACTATGAACCATAACAATGAACAAACCATCAATCTCTTGTCGTGAAAACCCTTCCACCTTCTACAGATTCAAGTTGCAATGAGTGATTTGTATGTGTTGTCGAGTGTCCTAGTCCTCAGAACTATACAAATCGATGGAGTGAAGCATTCATTGAACAATTCAAGTAAGTTCTCTTTTAAATTCCTTGTGTCAATGCAAACTGGGAGGTGTGTTGTAGTTAAGATTATGTGGAAATGCAAAATAGGAGTTTTAATTACTGGGATATGTTCAAATTTAATGTGTCCGTGATTGTTCATGTGATGTGGTGATTTGTATTCAGATTGTGATAATGTGACAATGGAGTCAAGTGCATAGTAATAATAGTTTGAACATGAATTTTTACTTGTTGTTTTCAATGTTTCAATGGGCCGATTTGCTTCCAATGTTGTAAAGATTGAGTTGTAACTGAAGAGTGTTTGCTAATGGCTGAACTTTGAGAGGTCGTGGATGATGACCTTTACCACAAACTTTATTGCACTTAACGATCCGTGGTGGAGGCCCGTTGTCCCTATTTCTAGAAAATTCTAAGTGTAGGATCATGGAAGGCATCATAGACCGTGAACTTCATCACGGGCCGTGGTGTTATTCTGTAGCCCATAAACTTAGAAAATTTTTAGCATACCTCTTGAGACCAAGTTTTTAGAAGGCAATACAGAAGCCTTAATGGAACGCGATGACTTTACTACCCGTGAAGGTCTACCGTACTGAAATACTTTGAAAAATTTCTGAAAATTTGAAAAAACACAAAAATAATTTTGATTTCAGTTTCCTCTTGCGATCACCCTATGATAGATTGAATGACATCATTTCTTAAGGGTTATTTTCATACTTGAGTACCCGTTCAAATTCGTCGCATCATCTCATTCAACTACTAACCATTTGTAGAACATGAGTCGGAGCATAGATTGGGAAATAATGCATCCAGTGGGTCTGAGGTCCAAGTGGATCCCTATATCTCTCTTTATGCTCCCCCAAGACTAGATCCAAAGTAGCTGGTGAGGCTGAGGCCACTTTCTCCCAGTTCGAAGAGGAGGCAACTGGCTTGGCCAATGAGGCAAGTAGGGATGAGGCATAATCTAGAGAGGAGGGTAGTGTTGCTGGTAATGAGAGTGTTGCTGGTGTTGAGGATAATGACCTAGATTCTATAGAAAAATTTGCCCATGCAACGAAAAGTGACCCTGTTGCCTGCTGAAATGTTATTTCTTTTTTGAGAAATAGGTGGATAATTCTGGCTCAACACGACATCTTTTCTAATGGCTTAACTAAAGGGTCTAAAGGCTTGTGTAAACAATCCATTGTGCTAGAGGTTGGTTATCCCTGATAACCTCCCCGCCCTAACTGAGATAAAAGACCTCTTCTACAAGCATCAATTTGGGTAGATGACCAAAGACCTGGGATATTATAGTGAAAGTCTAGTCCGAGAGTTCTATTCAACCTAGGTGCCTTAATGCTAAATGCTATGCCTGAGGAGATCTCCAAAAAGAAAAAGAGGGCCTTCGAATTAAAGAAACCATCGTTGGAGGAGGTGACAATTAAGGGAATGATAATGGATATCCCAAAGACTACACTCAATAGGTTTTTATATGGTCTGGCATCTAAACTGATGTTCGGATAGGTCTTTACGAGCACCGACACCAAAAGGTTAGTGATGAGGAAAAGATGGGCGATCCTACGGTGTGATGAATGATTATGGAATGGATTGCAAAATTTATTAGTAAAGTCTATAAGGAGAAAGTATTGACTAAGCACCTTTGGGT
This sequence comes from Solanum dulcamara, assembly GCF_947179165.1. NCBI lineage: Eukaryota > Viridiplantae > Streptophyta > Magnoliopsida > Solanales > Solanaceae > Solanum > Solanum dulcamara. Next base: position 31,915,654 of record NC_077239.1, read on the forward strand.
TTGGGCGCCCCCTCTTAGTTCAATTTCTCTCGAAAGGAATGATTAAGGAATGGATTGCAAAGCATATTGCTATTGAAGGAGAAAATGTGCCGTAGATCACTAATGCCAAGTAGCTGATTACTACGGCTTCTCTCATATTCTAGCTAAGTTTTTGTGGGCCATTTTCCATGCCCGTCTTTGACCAACTGCGAATGACAACACTTTTCATCCTATGTAGACATCTCTAGAAGAATGCATTATGGCTCGGTGTGGACTACATAGTAGGAGGCTAATAGCGGCCAAAATTAGGGACCGAGCATTTAATGAACGGGCGGGATTTCCATTCCCATATTTGATCACATCATTATGTGAGACCACGAGGATAGTGGTAAACGGTCACTTCGATAAGTGCATCCAAGCATTGAAGTCCACAAATGCAACACTAACAAAGGATTTGGATAACTCGTTATATAAATCCAAGATGGGCCAACCTATTGGGACATTCACTATGCCTACAGGCCCACCTTCTCCTACTCTATATTTGTAGGCTGAGACTTTATTCCCTCTGACGAAAAAGGCCACCGAGCAGCTCGAGGGCGACACCAGGCCTACCTCGTCCATGCTCGTAGTTTAGGTATGATGATCACTGCTCCTTATGCACTCCTTGAGTGAATGGTACAGGATCAAAGGTAGAGATGGGCATTGATTGATCAGGTGATTGAGAGACTACCTAGGATGGTCCAGATGCAGATAGAGCAAGAGGCAACCCAGATTCGTTCCAGGCTCAAGCAGGAGGGTACATTGATACAGCGCCACTTCGATGGGCTTGAGGCCCATGTTTCTTCTCAGAGTGGTAGTCTTGGTGATGAGGAGACTGCTTCATTACGAGTAAGTTTGTCTAAATTATGAGAGCCTATGGGTAAATTATAATCAAAGTTATCTTCTACTGTTTTTGCTAGTGCCATAGATACCTTACTTCAGTTGCTATCGAAACTACCTGCACCTGTATAGCTAGATGAAGTGTGGGGCTCTGTCTCAGCACCTAAGCCTAATAAAAAGGGAAAGGGAAAGAAACGGCGACAGATAAATGATTCCCTAGATAAGGAAGAAAAGGCAAGGAAAGCAGGGAGGAAAGTTGAGAGAAAGGCTAAGCATGCTTCCCGAAAAGAACTTCAAGAGAAGTAGAAGCTTGAGAGGCAGTAGCTTGAGGCTACTAAGGATGGAGCATCATATAGTGGAGCTTTATTTTCTGGGATTGCTGCGATCCCTTCTCCAGCTAAGACTGTGAGTGAGATGCTACAGGCGATGACTCTTTGGGGAAGCCTACTTCATTGAGGGCACCAAATGACGCTAGTGTCCCTACACCACCACTGACTAATGCCTAGGGTATCACAGGTATGATCATTTCCCTTGTATTTGTTATTGAGTTCTTTGATATGCAATTGAGTACAATGCATATTTTTATGATAGGGGTAGGGCATCCTGACACTTGGAGTTTTTGTTGCCATGTTTCTTTCTCTCAAGTGTATATTTAGTAGAACTGGCTTGTTTAGGATTGTTGTTGTGTAAATACAAAACTCCATTGATGGATATAATAGCCTGTAAGAGGAAGTTGAATTTAACTAAAATGAATTGAACTAAAATGATTCCCAACGAAAATTTTGTGAAATACTATATGGTCGATTTAGCTTGTGAAAACTGACTTGTTAGGATCTTTATATGACATTGTACATATTGACTTGTTGATAAATACTATCTAGGATATGACTGGGTTAATTAGTGCTAAATAGTACAACATATGTGCCATGTGTGTGTGAGCTTTACTACTTAGTTCGAACATTGGATTTGTAAGCTAGAACTTTCCTGGTTTGTCTTACTAAAATGATTGAATAGCTTGATTAGGAAATGATCATAGACCTTTGTTGATAATGATACACTTAGCCTAAATTTAACCAACCAAATGAAATTCTACCCTTTCAACCAAAAGTTGAGCTTGTATAGACCTTTTTCTTTGATTAACCAAAAATCACCTTCCCGCTCTATCTGTGAATCCTTAATTTTGGACTTGGTCCCTTCAAGGACAATGTGTATCTCAACTCAGGCCAAAAGCCTAAGTTGAGGTAGCTACTATAAGGAGAATAAGTTTTATGAACCTTTATCTTGGCCCTCCTAGGTGATTATGTACTTCAACTCAGGCCAAAAGCCTAAGTTGAGGGTGGCTACCATAAGGAAAGAAGAAAAGTTAGAGTATCAAAAGAATGGTGGAAAGAGAAGAAAATAAAAGCATTGGTTGTCGCCGCAAGTGAAAAAGAAAATAAGTGCAAAAGTGAGTCATAAAGAAAGGAAAAAAAAGATTGAACAAAAGTGGAAACCACACCCAAGAAGGACGAATGAGGAAATAAGGGAACAACAAGAATTTAGAGGGTTGAAAACAAATAGCTTAGCCAAAGTAGCATTTGGAGGAGAAGAATAGTCACTTTTATCTTAAATATATCCTACCCAAGCCCGAGCCTACGTTACAAGCCTATAAAAGTCCTATTGTGATCCTAAGAAGGTTAACTAAGAGTTAAAATATTGAAAATAAGGGCAAGCCTATGGTCTTTACTTTTGCATTATTTGAATTTCTTTTGAGAGTGCGAGTAGTTTTGTTCCAGTTTCTATTTATCCTTTATACGCTATGTGAGAGACGTTTTTGTTATGAGGGCACTATGATTATATTGTTGAGTTGCTATATTTCTTAGTACACTATCAGTTGCATTGGTTTGGTTTATTGGGTGGTTCTATGTCATAAATCGATCCTTGTGAGTTAGTTGGGTTGCCAGTGTACTGCATAACTGAGAATCAGTCATGGTTGATGAGATGGGCTGCTATATATCTATCCTATAGTCATATGTATTTGCACGTCGTGTTGTTTTGTTTCATGTCATTGCTTGAGGACAAAAAATGGTTTTAAGTAGAGGGTGTTGATATGCCACGTATTTACAATATTTCATTGCTCAAAACAATGAATTAATATATGTTTCAAGCATGTTTTTGTAGATATGATGTGCGTTTTATTTATGTTGTAGGAAAACTAAGTCATGCCTAAGTTTTGATGATTCTTTGGGTCTGAGTACTCTTTACTTAATGACTAAGAAATACGAGCCCCTCTACAAACCGTTGTGCCTTGCACGGGCCATGGTGGATGCTGTAGTGTTGACTGGGTAAAGCTGAAGTGAATCAAATTTTGGCCACGTGTAACTTCAGGGAACCCATCATGGGTTGTGAAGTCTACTACAGACGGTATTGTTTGAGCATAAAGGCTGAGAAAAGAAGTTGGAGAATTGGCAAAGGCTATCACCATGGACTCTTGAACAAACCGTATTCAGCACCACGAGGCGTGATGGTTTCCTTAGAAGAAGATTAAAGTTTACATAGGCAAAAAGGCTAAGATAAATACCACAGAAGCAGGACCACGGATCGTTAAACTCAGTACGGTCCGTAATGACCCAGCGTGAAAAATGTTGACTTATATTTTCCTAGTTGGTTTAGGATTTGGTTTTGTATTTCTATAAATATCCAAATTTATTTTATTTTTAGGGTTCTGCATCTTTGTAGTTTTTTTGTGTACTTTGTGAACACATTGAAGCTACACTCTACTACTTTTGGAGATTGGTTCTTGAAATATCATTCCAATTTTCATTCTTGATTTTTGCTTCGTGTGTTTGATTCAAGGTTTACTTCTTCATCTGTGTAGGTATTGATTCATTAATTCTACACAAATTCCTGTTCTTTTAATTACAATTATGAGTAGCTAAGCCCACAACTAGAGTTGTGGAAACCATGACAACTTAATTAAATGTGTAAAATGTAGGATTGATATTCATGGTTTGTTTTTGTATTTATTGTGGTTTCTTCATTTAAAAGTCTTTCTTAGTGAATGGATGCATTAAGAGATTGCCCATATTCATTGCTTTCCCAGGAGGGAGGTAGTGATTAGAAAAACAATATCACAATAGTAATTCGAAGAATCTAACTTTGAAAGAAGGGATAAACTTCGTATAAGTAACTTGCGTCCGGAAGGAGATAGTACTCTCAGATCTAGAGCGAGGCTTAGTAAAACATACATTCTGAAACCGGGAGGAGATGAATGAGATACATGTAAGAAAGACCGGGAGGTGAATTAGATGTTACATAACTCGCTAGATTTTTCTTGCAATACATTGAACGATATCATGAATACAAATTATCTGTTGAATTACATGTCATGGGGAACACAATCCTAGATAAATTCTTATATTGTTCACAACGTTATTGTTAGTTACTTTGAAAAAACATCATTAAGTGATTACTAAATTAAGCAACAAAACCCCCATTTTACTTTATGCATGTTTATTTTAGGGAAGTAGCAACTACGACAGAATAGTGATAGCTAATAGAACTTGTTTCAACCTATTCCCTATGGGTTCGACCCTGACTCTTAGCTGGGTAAAATATACTGCTAAAAATCATCTATATCTTTTTTGAGAGGTGTAATTGAGTGTTATCAACTATCAATAGTTGAACAAGGTTACTATAAAAAATAAGTACCCTCTTTTGTCACGACCCAAGCCTAGGGCCTAGATGCGACACGGCGAATGAGACACCCGGAGGTACCTCACCCAAGATTAACTTTTCATAGGTAACGACATAAACACTAAGCAAAAATAAAAGGCAGATGGGACTAAGGGAGAAAATCATAGAATAAAAAAATGTCATGACTTCAAAACATCATATATATATATATCCAAACATACCTTTACTTTAAGATTTAGCAGAAGCTAAGGCATGTCTTTAGCTCACCCTCAAATGAAAATGGAAATAAGTACCATGAAAAGTATTCAAAAGTTTTTACATATCATGAGCTAGAAAATGAAAGGATGTTATTCTCGGAATATGGGAACTCACCAATAAGGTAGTCTTCAACGTAATCAACTAGCTACATGTAGGTGAGTATGGAGCAACGTTGTTTCCTACATAATGATATCATGCAGGCAAAAGAATATGCATTACTACTTTGAATGTTCTATGTAGGCACTCATGAACATTAAAGAAACATTGGAACATTAATATAGTATGGAACATAGTGCAATGCATACATAATCAATCAAGTAAATAGCATTTGAAACATTCATTTTGTGGGGAGATGACCATAACCGACATTTAAGACCGTGCGAGCTGTTATATGGAATCCAACATAATCCCCTATATTGGCATGGGTAGACTACTTGCCAGGTATAACTCTGTCAAATGTTTTTCATTTCCTTAACTTTAACTTTAAGGGCTATTTGTGGATCCACTAGCCTAAGCATATAAGGGATCCTATGTTGGCACATAGTTAACGAGACAAGGGGTTGCTACTAGAATTCTGTCATGACCCAACCCCATAGGCCGTGACGGGTGCCCGAACTAGACACTCACATATACCCCTGCTAACCATAAGTAAACCTGTCCCCGGTTTGAGTTATAATGTATCAATAGGCAAGATTACATATAAGCCGATGAGGCTATCATAGCATATGAGGGCAACTGTACATGCATACATATACAACCCACATAAATATGTCCACAGATCTCTAAGAATAGTAATAGTAACATATGCCGGAATAGGGCCCCCGCCGTACCCTTGAAAAAACAAATATACACATAAGAGGACCAATACAAAAAAGTTAGGCTCCGAAATAGTGGAGCACTTCCAACATAGCTCAGTGGAAATCCTAAGCTGACGGATCTCTGAAATGAACATTTGTACCTACGAGCATGAAATATAGCCCCCCGAAGAAAAGGGGGTAAGTATGATATATGTACCGAGTATATAAAGCATACCATATCATAACTGAAACAACAACTGAGATAAGGATGCATGAAATGAGTATAACCGTTAACAATTTACTATATCTGCATCTTATGAAAAGAGGGCATGTATATCATCCTCTCATATCACTCCCGGCCCACTATAGGACTCGGTGTTACCATATCATCATATACGGCATCATACTATCGTATACGTCCTCATCTCATATATTACAAGTACATTACTATATTTTTATATGCATGCCTATCTATCGTATCCAGCCCTTTAGTGAGAGACTCGGTGAAAGAGTAGTGTACATAACGTACTGCATTCGGCCCATTATGGAACTCAGTGCCATTATCATATAGTAAAATATGCCGAGGAAAGTTCAGCCCGATCCTATAATAAAAGATGCCGAGGAGCGTTTGGTCAGATCCATAATTTAAAATAATACCGAGGAACGTATGGCTCGATCCATATTTTCATCATATCATCGTATATATATACCCGGCCTAGGACTCGGTGAATAACTTCATCACATACGATGTCATCGTATGCTTCAAATTTATCGTATATGGTATTTCATCATCGTATAGTTCATACATACATATACATACCCGACTTGAGACTCGGTGAAGGAGTAGTAAAGCTGCGCCCGATATAATTTCTGGCCCATCATGGGACGTGGAGAAAGAAGGGTTACAACATGCATGAGTAGAGTAGTGAGAAACCATATGCAACTTAAAACATCATCCAAAACTCAATGAAATAGTCAAGTGAACCGTCACTTGAAGACCGGAGTAGTAATCATCCTAAGTACCTTCTAAATATCGTTAGGAATCATATCAGCTGGAGTCTCAGGAATCGTAGACATGTATCAAGAAAAAGCTAAATGGATTATGGAATTGGATATGTTCATCATCATAGAGACCCTTAGGAATAGGAGCTTATGCATTCAATTAGTATTCATCATATATGAGACTCGAGGGTGATAACTCAACTACCTTAAGAGCCTTAACATTCAGAAGTAAACCAGAATTATGAGTCATGCATCATGTTTTGAGATCATGAATAGAATTACCCCAAGCTTCATAAACATATCGTTCATAACTTACGTCTAAGACATGCCAAAAGAAAAGAAGGATATCTCTACATACTTATGCCAAAATATGCCAAGAGAAAGAAGGTAGCTTCACATACTTCTTATGGATTACCCTTTGCCACGTTCGCCTCGTCGTCTTTTGAACCTATTTAACATGGAAGCAATACTAAGATTAATAACCTTCCACTTTCCAACTTCCAACTCTACAACAAGGTATCCATAGGAATCGTTTCCTTATCCATTTCCCTCGACTAGTTTATTACTAGTTCCGAAGTTACCGAAAATCGGACAACATCTCCCCTGTAACTTGCCCTATCCAACTTCTAATATTAGCATAAATATTGCCACCAAAATCCAGCAGATATATATTCAATCAAATCACTTCAACATTACTCAATACAACTCCAAACAACTAGCTCAAAACTACGATACCAAAATAGAGTTTTTAACCTTTATTTCGTAAAACCTTTAACAATACGGAGCGGAGGGCCGTGTAGATGCAACTAGAAGTACCCACACCCCTTTTAAAATACTTTCCATCCCTGAAACCCGACATCCAAACAGCTTCAACCGCAGAACCACAATCACAACACACTACCCGACTTCGACTTAACTATAATGACTTCAATTTAGTTCATTTCCAACGCCAAGCATTGTTATGCAATTTTTCCACTTCCAACATTATTAAAACATGTAATATATCTCATAAAATCATCATAAAATCCAATTTGAAAGGGAAAACCTTACCTTGTCCGAAACTCGCCAAAACTCGCCTCAGAAGTTCCTTTAGCGCGACTAGAACTTTGTGGCTGTTTGTTGTCCATTTGGGGATGATCCAAACCATAAATTTATATTAATAAAACCTTCATACAATCATGGTATACCGTAGATAACTAATTCACGAAATGAAATTGGAGAACTTACCTCTTTTTTCCTCCCAAAACTATAGCTCTCTTTCTCTAGCTTCGAGTTCTCTCGTCTCTTCTTCTTTCTAGAATTTTCTTTTGATAAAGATGAATTATGAGATAATGATGGAAATAAAAAGTCATAAACATACACATATAGGCTACTTTAAGGGGTGACATATGTCAACCCCTAAGTGGTGACATGTGTCAAGCCTTTGTTGGGCCAACATATCACACCACCCCTCATGGGATGCCACATGGCAGGTGGGGGTCCATCCCCTTAATGCATCTGCTGCCATGTGGCACCTCTAGCTGCTGCCACATGGCATTCTCTCTTGCTTTCACGTGTCGCTCTCTTCTTCTCCTCATGGGTTCGTAATCTTGTCTTGCTTTATGAACCTATGTAATCATTCCCACATAAGCTTGGTATGTACTCAAGTAGTTTAAGTATGTAAGATTTTCAAGTTGATAGCTTACGTAAGTAAGTCGAGTCCTACGACTCATTACTTGGCCTCCAACTTCTTCCGGATTTTTATAGCCCTATTCCCAATCTTTCCTACTATGAGGTATCACATTCTGCCTTTGTTAGAGTTGTTTGGAAGCGTTATAGATTATCCGGCTCACACGGTAACTTCTAAGAATCTTATAAACCTTTCAAGAAACTTAAAAAGCTTAAGAAGCTTAAGACCCTTTGAATCGTCCCTATGAATCATAGAAGGGTCTACGAGTCATAGGAATGACTCATCCTACAGGGTCTTGGGAATACCACTTCTACGATTCATAGAAGTGACTCATCCTGCAAGGTCTGAGAACCCCTGAAGAGTGAGTCTCTGTACTCCCTCTATGACTCATTTCTATGAGTCGTAGATTTGACGATGATTCATAGACTCAAGTTGTCCTGCAGGGTTTAGAAACCCAATAATTCAAGGTCTCTGGAGTTTCTTGACGAGTCATTTCTATGACTCATCATTTCTTCTAGTAGTCGTAACATGGACTCATAAACTTTCTCCTCAGTTGGTCCAAATTCCTTCCCTTAGTACCCTCTGAGTCATTCCTATGACTCGTAGAAGTACCTATGACTCATAGGTTGACTCATAGACTTGGGGTAGATCACTTTTCAGAGGTGTTTCCTTTGTTTTGACTTTTTGAGTCATGGGGTCTTACAATATCTCTCCATTGGGAACATTCTTCCTCGAATGAGATTCAATTAGCATAGAAAGGAAATGGAATGAGGACTAGAAACCCAATATGAATACAATTACACTTAGAAATGTGTAGAACACTAGATCTTTAAACTTAGAATAAAACATGACTTTAAATTCAACTTCATGAACATGCATGCATATGAAGACATTAGGAAAACTGAAACATAGGAGCTTTAAATGATTCATGAATAACTTAGTACCTTAGGCTTGAGTAGAGTGAAAGAGATAACGATATCGCTTCATCATATCCGCTTTTATTTCCCATGTAGCGCTTTCAACTTGTTAATTTCTCCAAAGGATTTTGACGGATGCAACTTCTTTGTTCCTCAATCTTTTAACTTGCCGGTCCAAAATTTCAATCGGGACCTCTTCATAGGTCAAAATTTCTTCAACATTCACTACTTTGAATGGGACAATGGAACTAGGATCACCCCACATTTCCTTAATATAGACACATGAAATAGCGGATGAACCAAGGCCATTTCCAAAGGCAGCTCCAACTCATAAGCAACCTTACCAACACGTCTCAAGATTCTATAAGGCCCTACATACCTAGGGCTCAATTTCCCTTTCTTACCAAACTGAACTACACCCTTCATGGGAAAAACCTTCAAGTATACCCAATCATCCATATTAAATTCAAGATCCCTTCTCCTAGTATCAGAATAGGACTTTTGGCGACTCTGAGCCATCTTCAATCTTTCTCTAATGACTCTCACCTTCTTCAAAGTATAAAAAACCAAATTGGGACCCAACAAAGTCATCTCACCTACTTCAAACCAACCCATCGAAGACCTACATCGTCTCCCATACAAAGCCTCAAATGGTGCCATCCCAATGTTTGAGTGGTAGCTATTATTATAGGCGAACTTAATAAGTCGTAGATGATCATCCAAACTCCTATTGAACTCCAACACATAAGACCTTAACATATCCTTTAGTGTTTTAATTGTCCGTTCGGATTGCCCATTGGTTTGAGGATGGAATGCGGTACTTAGCTTCACCATGATACCAAGACCTCTTTGAAATAATCTCTAAAAATGAGAAGTGAATTGGGTACCATGATCCAAAATGATTGACAAAGGCATACCATGCAACCTTATCAATTCTCGAATATACAACTTAGCATAGTTTTCGGCACTATAGGATATCTTGACTAGTAGGAAGTGAGCCAACTTTGTCATTCTATCAATAATTACCCAAATCGAGTCATGATGTTTCCGAGTGCAAGGTAAACCCACTACAAAATTCATGTTCACATCCTCCCACTTCCAACTGGGGATTTTAATATTTTGTGCTAGGCTACCCGACCTTTGATGCTCGGCCTTAATTGGTTGGTAATTTGGGAATTTGGCCACGAACTTTGTTATTTCTTTTTTCATGCCACCCACCAATAAAGCTCCTTCAAGTCTGGTATATTTGAGTTGAACCAGGATAAATAGAGTAGGAAGAATTATGAGCTTCCTTTAAAATCAAAATCCTTAGGCCATCCACATCCAGAACACATAACCTGCCTTGGTAGTAAAGTACCTTATCTCCCCTTTGTGAAAAGACTTCTACTTTGTTTTCTCTCCTATTTCTTTAACTCCACTAATATCAGATCAAGGTCTTATTTTGACTTAACATCCACCATCAAGGATGATTCGAACCCATTATGAACAAACATACCACCTGTTTTGGAACCACTCAACTGTACCCCTAATATAACTAACCGATGAACATCCTTCACCAACTCTCTCTCCCATTTATTAACATTAGCCACACTCCCTATAGACACTTTACTAAGTGCATTAGCAACCATGTTGTCTTTACCCGAATGATAGTGCATACTAATGTCGTAGTCTTTGAGGAGTTTGAGCCACGTCATTTGCCTTAGATTAAGGTCCTTTTGAGTGAACAAATATTGGAGACTCTTGTGATCAGTAAACACATCCAAATGTACCCCATAGAGGTAATACCGCCAAATCTTTAAAGTAAATACAATGGTTGCCAACTCAAGATCATGGGTAGGGTAGTTACGCTCGTGCAGTTTCAATATCCTAGAAGCATAGGCTATAACCTTTCTATTTTTCATCAAGACACAATCCAAACCAATCTTTGAAGCATCACAATAAACCACAAACCCTTCTAAGCCTTCTAGTAGAGTCAAAATAGGAGCGGATGTAAGTCGATCTTTTAAAGTTTCAAAAATCTTTTCACTCTCATCTGTCCATAGGAACTTTGCCTTCTTTTGAGTCAATTTTTCATAGGAGATGATACAGTAGAGAACCCTTCAACAGACCTTCTATAATACCTGGCTAAACCCAAAAAGCTCCTAATGTCCGAAGGAAATAATGGTTTAGGTCAATTCTTGACTGATTCCATTTTCTTAGGATTAACCTTGATCCTATCACTAAAAACTATGTGACCAAGAAATGCCACCTCTTTCAACCAAAATTCACACTTACTATATTTTGCAAACAATTTCTTATCCCTCAAGGTTTGAAGCACATCCCTCAAATAATCCTTAAGCTTTTCCTCACCCCGAGAGTAAATAAAGAAGTCATCAATGAAGACCACCATGAATGTATCAAGATAGGGTTTGAACACCCTATTCATTAGGTCCATAAACACTGCCGGTGCATTCGTCAACCCAAATGACATTACTATAAATTTAAATTGACCATACCTTGTTTGAAATACTATCTTGGGAATGTCACACTCCCTCACCCTTAGTTGATGATAGCCGGACCAAAGATCAATCTTGGAGAAATGACTTACCCCTTTTAATTGGTCAAATAGGTCATCTATCCTAGGAATCAGATATTTGTTCTTAATGATCACCTTATTCAATTTCCAGTAGTCTATGCACATTTAAAGCGACCCATCCTTCTTTCTTACAAATAATACGGGAGCACCCCATGGTGAAATACTTGGCCTAATGAATCCTTTCTCCAATAAGTCTTTCAATTGTTCCTTTAACTACTTTAATTCCACCGGGGCCATTAGGTAGGAAGGAATATAGATAGGTTGTCTATCGTGGATAAGATAGATACCAAAATCAATTTCCTTTTAGGAGGGACACCGAGAAGGTCATTGGGGAAGACATCAGGAAACCGCATTGACCACAAAAACCGATCAAGAGAAGGACTTTCAAAGTAGACATCCCTAACTCTCACTAAGTGGTATATGAAACACTCATCAATCAATTTTCAGGCCTTAAGACAAGAAATAAACCTACCTTGCACTACCGAATCATGACCCTTCCATTCAAGAATAGAGTCATTTGGGAATTGAAACTTGACTCTACGAATTCTACAATCTATAGAAGCATAAGATGCATGCAACCAATCCATCCCAAGTATAACTTCAAAATCCACCATGTCAAGCTCTATGAGATCACAAGGAATGACTTTATGCAAGATAGACACCGAACAACTCTTATAGACCTTTCTAGCAATAACCGACTCACCAACGGGGGTAGACACCAAATAAAGATGTATTAACATTTTGAGTAACACATCAAACATATTAGCAAGGAATGGAGTAAGAAACGACAAATTAGCACCCGAATCTAATAATGCATACACATCAAAAGCAAAGACTTTTAATATACCGGTAACAACAATGGGTACTTTCTCAACCTCTTGTTTTCTATGCAAAGCATAAAAGCAGTTAGTGCGTTAACCACATCCTTGGGCTTGTTGACCATAAGCAATTTGGCCTTGAGGCCTACCACCACCACCTCTACAATCTCTAGCATGGTGACCCAGCTTGCCACACTTGAAGTATGCATTGGAGCCAGCTAAGCACTCCCTTTTGTGAGTCCTTTCACACTTTTTGCAAGTGGGGAAAGTTTGAGCACCAATATTCTCTCTTGGGACCATCGGGTTAACACCCTTATCCTTGTTGAACATTAGAGGAGTAGCATTAGTGGAAAGTTGTCCCACAAATCATTGCCCACCTTGTACCTTTCCACTATCACTATAACCGGACCTTTAAGGATTGAACACTTCACCATCAACTCTAGCCTTCTTGAACCTTTTTACCTCTCCCTCAACTTCTCTTCATCAATTTGTACTACATATGTCATGAGTTGGGAGATGTCCATCATTTTGACTAACATGGCCGTCTTGCACTCTTTAGATACCAAATTAGAAATACCGAAGATGAATTTTCTCATCCTTGCCTTTAGGTTGGAGACCATAAAAGGAGCATACATAGACAACTTAGTGAATTTGAGGGCATATTCCTTCACACTCATGCTACCTTGGCGAAGATTGATGAACTCTTTGATCTTTTCCTCCCTTAGCTCCAAAGGGAAGAAGCGATCTAAGAAGGCACCTTTGAACTCTTTCCATTCTATGGGCTCCATATCTTCGCCTATATGAACAACCCATTGTTCATACCAAACCCTTGCCATGCCTTTAAGTTGGTAGGCCACTAGTTTGACCTTCTCATTTATAGGCACACCCATGATAGCCACAATAAGATAGACCTCCTCAATGAACTCTATAGGGTCCTTATCTAATTTAGAACCTTCAAACTCGAGTGGATTCATCCTCATGAAGTCTCAAATCCTTAAAGCCAGATTAGGCACTTGAGGAAGAGAAGGAGGAAAAATTCCTTGGTTAGTTTGGTTGGCTATGGCTTGGGCCAACAAAGTGATGATGTTGCAAAATTCTGTATGTGACACTACTTTCTCATGATGTGGAGCTTCGAGAACTGAAGGAGCTTGGTCGTCATCTTCAACACTTTCTCTAAGTGGAGGTACCTTCTTGGAGGTATGATCTAGAATACATAAAATGATGTGTTAGTTAGAGGAAGTCTTAGGACACTCTAGAGCACGACATGAATTTGAAAAAAGTGAAAACTTTCTTAAACGTCACATAGTCTCCTATTCATAGTTGTGGCGTACTTCACAACCATGAATAAGACCCTATTTGATGTGGTATGTTGAACTCTGAGAACCATTCAAAAACTCGAGATCTGATACTAAGTTTGTCATGATCCAATCCTAGGGCTTAGACGCAATATGGAGAATGAGACACCCGAAGGTACCTCACCCAGCCTCTTATCATTCATTTTGGATTTTATAGGTAATGACCTAAACAATAAGTGGAAATAAAAGGGGAACTGATCTTGGGGGAATTTATGCATCTAATAGCCAAAATAATCCATGTTCATAGTAGAGTTTGAAAGCAAACACTTATAATTTAATTCATTTTAAGAGCGTTTGAGTATGAATATAGCTAAGCAACATGATTAGAAACTTTTAGGACTAAATGAGGAAGAATGGAAATTCAAAAAATGATTGGATTGAAAGTGGAGCTTAAAGGAGAAGTTGGGAACAAATATGAAGAAAATGCATCATATTGGAGTGTTCGCGCATTAAGCTTCAGCAAATTAATTCCAACACTTGGAGAAATGAAAAATTGCATTGTGCAAAAACAATTCTGCGTCGCGGACTTCGCTTCAAGGATTTTAACTTTACATTTTTCGAGGCTATAAATAGTCCAATTATATTTTATTTTCAGACATTCACATTTTGATTAAGGTTTTGACGAAGGAAGACGAAACAGAACTCTCCTAAGGTTTTATTTTTTCTTCTCTTTCATTTGTAAGTTGATTATTTATGCTATTAATTATGTTTTAGATTCTTTCAAACATTATGAGTGGCTAGAATCCCTTGTTCTAGGGTTGTAGCCATAAGATGAAGGTTTAATATAGTTTCTTTGGTTGAAAATAGTGTCTTTCATATAATTGCTCTTATATTCTTATTTATTCTATTTTAATGCTTGATCACCATTAAAATATATTAGTTGTCTATCCAGAACTCAAAAGATAGAAAGGAGATCGAATACTAGTATATAAGGAGTATGTTTGTCCTAGAATTGCCTAGGATAATTCAAGTATAGGATGCCCGTAACACATACCTATACACCATACTTGGTTAATAAATAGGATGATAGGATTAATGCATCTATATTGGATTATACCTATCCCCGCTCAATGATGTAGTTAGACTATCAATAAAGGTAGGCAATTAGAGGTTGGGAGACCATGATTGTAAAATCAACCCTATAAATCAGTAATTGAAAGACCCATTAAATGCCAAAGTGAATTGTATTAGACTTGAAATCTGCAAGTGCTAGAACCCTAGAATTGCTTACTTATTTAATCACAACTCATTAAATATCTGAATTATCTCTTAATTGTAGTTTCAATAATTTCATAGACAATATAATTGAAATCAACCTTTTTGCAATACACGCGAACAATTTAGTCAAATGGAGATATTACTCACGCCTGATTAAAGTCCTTTGGATTAGACAATGTGATTCTGAAATGAGCCCCTTTATTGCTTGTACGACCATGTACACTTGCGTATGCTCAAGTGGCAACAAGTTTTTGGTGCCGTTGCTAGGGACTTTAAATTTGGCAATTGTTTATTTTTAATGTTTCTTAGTTGTTTGTGTTAGTGTTAACAACTTGATATTAGCTGTGATTTCTTGCATGAGAATTTACAAAGTCATACTGGACAGAAGTGGGAGCATTATGGAGTCGCTAGCTAAGCTTGAGAGATTTCTACATCTGCAAAGAAGGAGAGAAGCTGCTCTATATCCTGTACCACAGGTAAATCTGGGTGATACTAACGAAGTACCTGTAGAGGTCCTTGTGGAAATGGAAGCTAGGACAATATGTGATGTGGCAGTCCTATTCATAGCGAATGTTACATCCAACATTCAGAAAATGCCAGCTGAAGGAATATTTGAACTGAAATAGAACATGGTGCAACTATTGTACTCTAATGGCAGTTCACGGGGTTGCCTCATGAAGATCCCCAAGTCTACATTCAAAACTTTCTAGAAATCAGCAATACTTACACTCCAACTAGAGTATCCCCTGATTATGTGAGGCTAACCTTATTTCCTTTTCTCTCAATTGGGAGAGACTAGAAGGTGGTTGAAGTTGGAACCACCCAATTCCATAACTACATGGAATGACTTTTATCGCAAATTCTTGATTAGGTTCTTTCCTTTAGGGAAAAAAACAAAGATAAGAGCTGAAATTCTAAGCTTCAAACAGAAGTCAGGCAAACATTTATACCAAGCATGGGATAGGTTTAAATCTCTACTCATTAGTTTTCCTTATCATCACCAAGCTAACGAGCTGTTAGTCCATACCTTTATTGAAGGGTTGGAACTCAACACCAAAATTCTTCTTAATTCAGTTACAGCTGGATAGGCTTTGGAGAAGACATATGATAAGCTATACATATTGCTGAACCATATATCCAAAGGTAATCCAAAATGGAATGGAGGAAATCCTAGGCTTGTTGTCCAAAAACAGAAAGGTATGCTCGAAGTAGATTGCTGTGATAGCTTTGACAACATAGATTGTAGCAATACGAAACATGATGACTACTAATTTTAGCAACCTAGCTTTGGGGAAGCAACAAGCTACTGTAAATGTAGTTTAGTAACAACAAATATGGTGTGAAGTGTATGGCAATAGTGAACACACATTAGAATATTATGGTGCAAATTCAAAATTAGTAAATTTTGTGAGGGAACACATAGAGGGGTGGAGGCTAACAAAATTATGGCAATATTTCTAACCCTAGTTGGAGTAACCATCCAAACTACTCTTGGGGTGGAAACTAACAGAACCAACACAAGGACAAGGACAATATAGACCACGAGGAGGAGGCCAACACTTTATCAGTAAGGCCAGAAAAGACATTAATCAAGTAGTATAGGAAATATGAGCATGGAGGACATGCTTAAAAAACTTATGGTTGAATAAGCTAAGCTAGCTGCAGACATTTGTCAGTATCAAATCACTACTCAAAATTTAGAAAAGCAGGTGAGACAGCTAGCAAGTGCTAACAATTCTCTCCTACAAAGTGGTTTACCAGGTAGCAATAATCAAAACCTCAAGTAGGTAAATATTGTAAGCACAAGAAGTGGACGACCACTAGCGGAGCTAGCACCACAAATAAAGGGTAGTGAAAGTGAAGGTAAAGGTAAAGCTATGGAGGTTAAAGCTGGTGAGCCTAGTTTACCATAAGTGGAGAAAGAATCAAAGATAAAACCACCTCCCCCATTCCCACAAAATTTAAAAAGAAGAAGGAGAAGGAATATTTTGGAAAATTTATAAATATGCTTAAAATAGGTACAAATTAACTTGGATTTGATTGATATGTTACAGGGTGTTCCTAAATATGCCAAACTTATCAAAGATATTATGGCAAATAAGAGAAAGTTAGCCGAATTTAAAACAGTGGCACTCACTGAAGAGTGTAGTTCAAGGATCTTAAACAAAGTAAAGCTACCAGCTAAGCAAAAAGATCAAGGTATTTTCATGGTACAGGGAACCATTGGTAAGTGCAGTAATGCAAGAGGTCTCTGTGATCTAGACTTGATGCCTAGATCTATGCTTAAGAAATTAGGCTTGGAAGAACCTAAACTAACCACCATTTTGTTACAATTGGCTGATTATTCTGTAGCTAGACGTGATGGTATTATTGAGGATGTGTTAGTTCAAGTAGGATCACTCATCTTTCCTATTGATTTTGTTTTATTAGATTTTGAGCCTGATCTAGAGGTTTCCTTTATCTTGGGATGTCCCTTCTTAGCAACAGGAGGTGCACTTATTGATGTGGAAGCAGGTAGATTGACTATGAGAGCACATAACAAAGTTGAGGTGTTTGATGTATATCAAGCACCAAAATTTCCTATAGTCTATGAAGAATTATCTGCAATAATTGTCATTATGAGGAAGTGGCAGTTTAGTGCATTTCAGCAAAGGACCCTTTGGAAAGAGTTTTGACTGGTCAAGATATTAAAGGTGATATAGAAGCTAAAGAGATAGTGAGTGTACTTGACATTCCAAATGTCAGCATGTGAAAAAAGAATGTGGAACCATTAGACAGAGAATTGGGTCCTTCACCCAAGCCATCTCTTGAAGAAGCTCCTCACTTGGAGTTGAAGAAACTTCCAGCCTATCTCAGGTATGATTTCCTTGGAATTAATAATACTTTACCTATAATTTCTTCATCATTTTTGTTTGATATGCAAGTCGCAGAAGCACATAAGGTGCTAAAAAGGCACAAGAATGCAATTGGATGGAAAATGGCTGATCTTCATGGCATCAACCCCACTTTATGCATGCATAAGATCTTTATAAAAGAAGGACATAATGCTAGTGCATAACCACAATGCCGGTTAAACCCTGTCATGAAAGAGGTAGTGAAGAAAGAGATAATTAAGTGGCTAGATGCAAGAATAATATACCCAATCTCAAATAGTAAGTGGGTAAGCCCAGTTCAGTACGTACCGAAGAAAGGTGGAATGATAGTGGTGACTAATGAGAAGAATGAGTTAATCCCTACCAGAACAGTGACTGTTGGCGTATCTTCATGGAATATAGAAAGTTAAATGATGCCATGAGACAAGATCACTATCCAGTGCCATTTATTGATCAAATGCTTGACAGGTTAGCAAGCCAGGACTACTATTACTTTTTAGATGGATATTCAGGCTATAACCATATTACCATTGCACCGGAGGATTAGGAAAAGACAATTTTCACATGCCCTTATAGGACATATGCATTCAAGCATATGCCATTTGGTCTTTGCAGTGCTCCTGCCACTTTTCAGAGGTGCATGATGGTTATCTTCCATGATATGGTGGAAGAGTTTGTAGAGATCTTTATGGATGACTTGTCAGTATTTGGAGAGTTTTTTGACCTTTGTTTGCATTATCTAGAGAAAATATTAGCAAGGTATGATGAAACAAATCTTGTATTAAATTGGGAAAAGGGTTACTTCTTAGTAAAGGAGGGGATTATGTTGGGGCACAAAGTTTCAAAAGATGGTTTGGAGGTAGACAGAACTAAAATCAAAGTAATCGAGAAGCTTCCACCACCGATTTCAGTAAAAAGTCTCTGCAGTTTCCTAGGTCATGCCGGATTCTACCTGTCACGACATAACGCCGTAGGTCGCGAGTGGGGTCCGACCTGGACCCCCTTATGTGTATCTACCAGCTACACTTAAGTTGAACTGTGTGTGATATGATACTATACAAAAAAACCTCAATAGTTTAAAACTTGTTCATGACATGTAGCCTTTTTCATTCATATCATATCATTAAAGGGCATGCGAGCCAATGAGGCTGCCATAACATTAAAAACATTTACAACATGCCGTATAGGCACAGTCGAAACAACTCATAAACAAACCACATCCATATATCTACAGACCTCTAGGAATAGTAACAATAACATATGGCAGGATAGGGCCCCCGCCGTACCCCTGAATATACAAATATATACATATTACATGACCAGTATCAAAAGTTAGGCTCCGAAATAGTGGAGTGCTCCTAACATCGCTGAGTAGAAACCCTAAGCTGTCGGATCCCCAATATGAACATCTGTACCTATGGGCATGAAACGTAGCCCCTTGGAGAACGGAGGGTCAGTACGATAAATTTACTGAGTATATAAAGCATAATAACGCATAACTGAGACCATAACTGCAATAGGGATGCAGAGGACAAGTATAACAATTAATAAATTACTGTACCTATACCTTAGGACACGTAATCATATACATCATCATATATTGTGCCCGACCCTCTAGCGAACTCGGTGTTATAATTATTTCATCATATTCACATGTCATCATATCATCATGTATTTTACTTCATCATATCTTCGTATACAGCATCATATCATCATATACGGTATAATATTATTGTGTATGTCATTGTATTACATCTGATTTGTTATGGAGCTCGGGGTCATAAATATATCACTCTATTTTCATATGCATGCTTACATAAAGTATCCGTCCCTTTAGTGAGGGACTCGGTGAATGGAGTAGTATACGTCTATAGCGTACCATCATAATATATACTAGGACCTCTAGGGAGAGACTCGGTGTTCCTTACTTATTTCACCACATATACTATCATATTACAGCCGGCCTAGGACTCGGTGAATAATTATATCATCATAACATATAACATATAACATATATCACACCTCACGTATGGAATCATCTCCTCATGCGTGGAACTGTACATATCCGGCCCGAGATGTAGTAAAAGAAGTGGTAAAGCTGTGCCCGACATAATATCCAGCCCATCGTGGGACGCAAAGAAAAAAGGTTTACAACATGCACAAGTAGAGTATTGAGAAACTATATGCAACTAAGTCACCCTCTGAGACTCAATAAAATAGTCAAGTGAACCATCACCTGAAGACCAGAGTAATAGTCGTCTTAAATACCTTCTAAACACCATTCGAGATCCTATTAGCTGGAGTTTTAGGAATTATAGATGTGTATCGAGGCAAGGTTAAACAATTTATGAAGATAGATACGTTTATCATTGCAGATACCTTAGGAATAAGAGCTAAAGCATTCAATTATCATTCATCAGATAGGAGACTCGAGGGTAGTAGTTCAACTAATTAAGCATTCTAATATCAAGTAATGAATAGAAGTCATAAGTTATACCCAGATCTTATAACTAGAACTACCTCAACCTCATATCATATGCCATTACATTTATACTTAAGACATTTCAAAAGAAAGAATAGACAGACTTTACATATACTACTGTTCATGATCTAGCAGCCTGGAAAGACAATAACTCAACTATTACAAAAGTCTTAACATCATAAAGTGAATACAGTTTATGAATTACATTTGGAGTTTCATGAGTGGAATTATCTCCGCCTTTTATATACAAACCATTCATAACCTATACCTAAGACATGCCAAAAGAAAAGAAGAGTATCTCTACATACCTTTTATGGGTTATTCTTTATCCCGGTCACCTCGTCGTCCTGTGAACCTAGGTAACATGAAAGCAATACGAGTATCAATATCCTTAGATCTTTCAGTGTCTTACATTACTTACGAGTATTCATAAAACCCATTTCCTCACTCGCCTTCTCGACTAGTTTTTTAATTAGTTAAGGCGTTAATAGAAATCGGATAACACCTCCCATATAATGTGCCCTATCCGAATTCCCAATCACGACCCTAATACCTACAGACAACAAAAAACATAACCAGCAGCTCATATATATGTAAAACATGGAAACTTTATACATTACAACCTCCGAACGACTTGCTTGAAATTATGATATCCAAAATAGGGCTTCTAGTTTCTATTTTGTGAAACTTTTAACCGTCCGAAGAAGGGGGGGGTCGTATGCCTACAAAAAAAACTCCCCCACCTCTTTTAGGAAAAATTTAGGCCCTGAAAAACACACCACACAACCAGAAGCATCCTCCACACACACAACGCCTCATTTCGACTACAATTTAACTACGACGACTTCAATTTTGATTATTTCTATCGTCGAGCATTCCCATGACTTTATTTATACTTACAGAAGTATAAAAGGTATATAATACACTAAATAACAACCCCATAAACTTCAAATTAGAAGGGAAGACCTTACCTTTCCCAAAATTTTCTAAAACTAGCCAAAATTGAGCCTCGGAAACCTTTAGTCGCGCTGAAACTGTGTGGACTGTTTGCTGTCCGTTTTGGGCTGAACCAATACATGATTTTATAATTATAATACCTCCATACCATTATGGTATATGCTAATTAATTAATTTATGGAATAAAATCGGGACTTACCTTATTTTTCCTCCCAGGCCGTCACCCTTTTCCCTCTTAGCTTAGGGTTTTCTTTTCTTTGTGTTGTTGAAGTTTTTGGTGTTTTGCTGCAGGTTTTGGATAACTTAACTGAAGCTAAGAGTCATTTTAACATGTATATATGGGATGCCTTGGAGGTGACATGTGTCATCCCCTTAGGGTGACACGTGTCAAGCCATGATTGGCCACTGTAACATGCTGCCAACTAGGGATTGCCACATGGCAGTGGGGTCCAACTCCCCCCCAAAGAAGGTGGTTCACCTACTTGACCCCAAGTAGGTGGGTCACCTGCTGCCACATGTCATCTCCCTATACTGCCATGTGTCATTCTTCCCTTTACCTCATGGGTTCATAATCTCGTTTTATTTTACGTACCTATGTAATCCGTGCTATGTAAGCTTGGTACGTACTCACGTAACTTAAGTATGTAAGGCTTCTAAATTACTAGCTTACGTAGGTAAATTGAGTCCTACGACTCTTTACTTGGCCTCCAACTCCTTCCGACTTCTCATGACCTCATTTTCGACCTTCCCTCCTTTGGGGTATCGTATCACATTCTCCCTTACTTAGATTCATTTGATAGTGTCGTAGCTTATCCGGCTTATATGATAATGTCTAAGAAACTTAAGAAGACATTCCAAGCTTAAGAGTGTGGGGTGTAACACTATCGGTGATTTATTAAGGATTTTTCAAAGATTGCCAGACCCATGTGCAACTTGTTAGAAAAGGAGGTAAAATTTATTTTTGATGATAACTGTTTGCAGGCCTTTGAACTTTTAAAGAAGAGGCTGATTGAAGCCCCAATCCTGATAGCTCCTTACTAAGAGCTACGCTTTGAGCTGATGTGCGATGCAAGTGACATAGTAGTAGGAGTAGTGCTGGGCCAAAAAAGGAAAAAATCTTCCCCTCCATCTACTATGCCAACAAGAATCTTGACTCAGCTCAGGCAAATTACACTTTGACAGAGAATGGGATACTCGTATTGGTCTATGCGTTGGATAAATTCAGCTCTTACCTAGTAGGTACAAAAGAAATTATTTATACTGACCATGTAGCTCTCAGGTACTTGTTCAACAAGAAGGATGTAAAACCAAGATTGATCAGATAGATCTTGCTGCTCCAAGAATTTGATATTGAAATCAAATATAAAAGGGGATGCAAAAATCAAATAGCAGACCACCAATCAAGATTAAAAGATTAGTTATCGTGGGTGCACAAAGGTCAATAAAAGAAGAGTTTCCAAATGAGTAGCTGTTGACATTAGAGGTGAAGAAACTACCTTGGTATGCAGATATTGTGAACTACATAGTTAGTAGAGTGTTTCCCCCTGAAGCAAACTCCCAATAAAAGAAGAGGCTAATGTATGAGTTAAAGTTCTATCTATGGGATGAACCTTACTTGTTTAAACAAGGTGTTGATAGGATGATATGAAGAATTGTGCCTAAATCTGAGGTTCAACAAGTTCTATAAAGTTGCCATTCATCTACGTACGGTGGACATTATGTAGGCGAACGCACAACTCATAAAGTGTTACAGTCTAGTTTCTTTTGGCCTAATTTATTTAAAGATGCTATAGGTTTTGTGAAAAATTGTGACCAATGCCAAAGTATGGGCACTATATCAAAAAGGCATGAGATGTCGTTGAATAATATCTTAGAGGTGGAGATCTTTGACATGTGGGGAATATACTTCATAGGTCCCTTCCTACCATCATATATAAACTAATATATACCGGTGGCAGTTCATTACATTTATAAATTAGTCGAGGCCATTGCTTTGTGAACCAATGACTCTAAAGTGATAAGTCACTTTCTCAAGAAGCACATTTTCACAAGGTTTGACACTCCAAGAGACATCATCAGTGATGGAGGTAAGCATTTTGTAAACCAAATAATAAAGAATCTGTTAGCTAAGTTTGATGTAAGGCACAAGGTCGCCACATCATATCATCCCCAGACTAGCAGACAAGTTGAAGTATCAAATCCAAGTGAAGCAAATCCTTCAGACAATTGTCAATGCGACAAGAAAGGACTGGCTATCAAGCTAGATGAAGCACTCTAGGCCTACCGGACTGCGTACAAAACACCAATTGGCACTTCACCGTACCATATGGTATTCAAAAAAGCATGTCACCTTCTGGTAGAGATGGAGCACCAAGCATATTGGGCCATTAGAAAGATGAACCTAGACCAGGAATTGGTAGGTAGAAAGTGTATATATTAGCTCCATGAATTGGAGAAATTCAGACCCCACGCTTTTGAGTATGCAAAATTGTATAAAGAGAAGAAGAAGAGATGAAATGACAAGTATATAGTCGCTCAAACATTTGAGCCAGGACAAAAGGTATTTTTAACTCACATTTGCGTCTTTTTCTAGGTAAGCTTTTATCAAAATAGAGTGGACCATTTGAGGTGATGCGCATGTCGGCACATGGAACTGTGGAACTATGGAATCGTACTAAATTGACCATGTTCGTGTTGAATGGACAACGTGTTAAGCACTATTTTGGGCACGACGTCGATCGTGAGGAAGAAGAAATTAAGCTCAAGAATGAATGAAGGTAGAGCTGAGTCCCGCTGCGAGTATAAATCAAGCGCTACATGGGAGGTAACCTCGTGAGGTAGTGTAACATCTTATTTTATCATAGGTTATAATTTGATTTTTTTAACTTTGCTAAAATTTTATTTTGTTTTAATTTATACATAGGATATTATAATTTGTACATAAAAAACAAAATAAAAAAAAGAAAGTGTGGATGATTTCTAAACAGTGTGGTCTGTAACAAGTCTGCGTCATGGACCTACTTCCTCACCGTTCAAGTTTGGCCGCCCAGGTATGTCTCGCACAAATGTGTAAAAAACATTCGCTCCAAGGAAGGTTTACGCCAGGTCCACGTCGCGGATCTGGTTTATTTCTATGTAAATTAATTTTTAAAATTTTGGCACACTAACCAGTGTGGTCTGCGACATCTCCGTATCGCGGACTTGGGAGGATTTTTACGCGGCTTCATTAAAAAAGATGGACTTAACCCATTTTAATAGTTTTAACCCAACCCAATATAGTTTTAACCCTTAAAATTCACTTTTAACTCTATAACTTCAACCTCTTCACCACACCTCACTTTTCTACTCTCAAAATTCTCTCTTCTCATGCAAAATTCGTGAAGCACTTATGCAATTCAAGTAAAAAAATTTCAAGTTTCTTCTTCACCCATACAAGGTATGTACTCTTGAACTAGTTTTATGATATGGATAGTTGAATTTAACATGAGTAAGTTCATGGGCTTTGATTTTTTCCTCCATAACTTTAATTCTTGCTTTGTTCTTTGATTGTAATTGTCATGGACATGTAAAGTTTGATGAGAACTTCTTTATTGTGAGACACTATTTATGAGTTGTCTTTATTGAATCAAAACCCTAGTTTTAATATTGTGGGGAGTAGATGTTTGTGATTATGATTGATCATGTATGTTAAATTTTTGAGTAAGCATGCAGAAAATATTGTGTTAAATTTGGTTTGGTTGGTGATATAATTGTGTGGTGAGTTTCTATTGTCCTAATGTTTGAGTTAAAATTATGCTTGAAGTTAGGAGAGTTAACTTAGGATGATTCTTTGTTGTTGAATCATGAATATTTCTTTTTGAGGGGCATACTAGAATACAGAAAACTTTTATGAATTCATAATATATTATTTTTACCCCATTGATTGATTGAAATATGTATTGGTGTGGAAGCATGTATGCCCATATTATTTGAATAAAAGGAAGTCTGAGTACCTTCATATCACTTGCATGCTACTGTAATGTTTAAGTGTGGGGTAGAAGTCCTTTAAATTTGTAAAAATACGTATAAGAGCTTATATGTTCTTTCTTTTGTTACTCGCGTGTAGGTAAGTATGTCGACCAATCGAAGGATTGATAAGGAACTAGCAGGCCCTAGTACCAGAAAAAGGAGTAGAGGTGTGCCATCCATACCACCTGCACCATCTATGCCATGAGGTTAATCTTGTAGGTTTGGTTTGAGGGCAGTAAATCAGGCAGAAAAGAGTTAGTATGAAAAGCACAATGAATCTTGTTATCTTTCCGATATGCCTATAGAGAAGAAAAGCTTGTCCCGAGATACCCACAAATAATGAGAAGGTTAATGACGCTCCCTGGATCTATGTGTTCCTAGCTGGGCCTTTCTTTTCACTAACCCAAAGCCATGCAACTTGCACGTGGTGAGAGAGTTCTATGCAAACTTCCAGCTAGATGCTCACACTCATTTCATCACATCGCAAAGAGTTGATGTACCTTTATCTCCTATGGTTATCAATGAGTTATTGGGAACCTCAGAGCTGCCTACTTCCGACTTGACAAAGCTAAACATTCAACCGCCCTACCGATACATTTGCCATACCTTTTTTGGGCCTTGATCGATAGTTAAGTGGGTTCATCACGGGCACTGTGGTTATCATTAATCTCTCTAATACATCCATTTTAACAAAGAAGCTCATGTGTGGGTGAATATTGTGATGCATAGCCTTATCCTAGGCCTACACTTCAATGATATGACAAGGGACCGAGTTTGTTTGGTATATGCCTTTATGAAGGGCATATAAATTAATATCAGTGTGGTGATAAAGTCGACTATCTGTAAGTGCAGAGTCCATCATTGCCGAGGCTATGCCTTTAGAGGCCTAATCATGGAGTTATGTCACAAGGTCTGGGTTCCCAAGGACCAGCATAGTTATATGGTTACTCTTACTTCTAAAGATTATGATGTTACCAAGATTAAAGGGACAGACACCACTTATAGACTAGTCCTCACTTCACTAGAGCGTGTGAAGCATGATGAGATGATCACGGCCTGCATGTTTGGCCTAGAGATGCTTAAACATCGTACCATGTGCCATCCGTTGACTGAAAAAGAACTACGTAAGGTGGAAAACCAATATCCTCTAAACGAGCACACTATAGCTATACTAAGATTGGGACTGACATTTATTAGCCTACTAAGGATGATATCCTACTGACGAGGATAGAAGGAGGGCAGGTTTGGATGTGGAATCAAATTTTGAGATAGAGGATTTCACCCCATTGGCTGTTGACGATCCATCTGCTGCACGAGATATGGTCGAGTAGACATGGAAGTCTCCTACCTCACTTTTTTGGATGTTTATGTGTGTGACCCTGAGGTTAGTTTCAATTATTTAAGTGTGGGGTGGGGGATTGAGTGTCAATTTTTGTATGCATGTGCTATTTTATGTAACTGCTTTAGTTATTTTTGTTATTAGTTGAATTGTTAGATATTTTGTTTTGGGTTTCATGATATTTGTTTTTTGTTCTTTGGCTGTTGACAAGTCCCCTTGAACCGTATAAAAAAAATATTATTATGATAATTTATTTCTTTATTGTCATTGTGGTAATGTGTACATGAAGTATTTTGCTAAACCACAGAATTGCATAAATAGCTGGCAAATGAGTTAAAAAACATGTATTCTAAGAAAAGCATTGACTGAGGCAAGACTCCTACAACTTTGTTGTTAGACTTTGAATGTGTAAGCTTAATTTGGAATTCATGTGATTGATTGTGTTGATATATCATGAAAGTTGTCATTCTTAAATTAAGCATGTGCTATGTGTGTGGGAGGGTGATTTTGCACAGTCCTTGTTACTCTTGATTGCTAGAACTTTCTATTTTTTTTTATAGTGAAAACAAAGAAAGGTTAGAATTAGGAAAATGATGTAGGCATTTCTTTGGAAGCCTCAGTTCAAAATGACTAAGTATAAAACCCCACCGTGATGTAATTCCATAGTAAGCCCTCTTGAGCCTTTGACTTCATTCTTCAGTCCTATTGAGCCTTTGACTATTCTTTGGTAGCCTTGTTTGAAGCATGTTCCCATGTTTTTCTATACCATAATTTTGATCCATAAAGCCCAAGCGCTTAAGGAAAGAATAAGCAAGAAAATGGGTATGAGAAGGGGGGGGGGGGGTACAACCTTCTATTACTAAGAGTAAAGTCATTGGTGCAAAAGTGAAATGAAACCTTGTGTTAGGGAAGAAAAGCATGTGAAAGTAAAAATAAAGGCAACTACATTATGGTTGTGAAGAAAAAAAAGAGTAAGAATACATTTCCTGCACAAATAAGTGAGCTAAAAAGAGAAAGGGAAAGCTAGAGAAAGAATAAAGTGGAAGAATGAGGTTATGAAGAACATGAATGGAATGAATAGATCTAGTGTATTAAAAGCGCTTGGGAACCTTGTCACTATACATGACCAAATCAATACCTACCTGTCCCCTAGCCTACATTACAACCCAAAAAAGTTCTAAGTATTTCTAAGTCCTAGCTACCTTAATTGAGTTGCATAGTACACTAAGGGAAATCCTATGGTTTATCTCGAGTAACTTGTGACTTCATTTGAGAGAATGAGAGAATTTGATTTAATACCCATTGTTATTGGTATTAGATGTAACTTCGAAAAGTATATGGGTAATTCTTTCTTTATGAGGGCACTTGTTTAGTAGAAGAGTGGTCATCTTGAAGGAGTTTTGATTAAGCAATTAATGTGAGTTTGCTGCATGTCAGAGTCAACTCTAGAGATTAGGTTGTTTTGGGTCGGTCAGTTATTTGAATGAAGTTGTCGTGCTATGAAAGAAAAACTATTTGTGAGACTACTGTGGTTTGGTAGGACTGCTATACATGCATGATGTGTGTTTTTGTATGTTTAGGATTGAGAGTTTGTTCAAGGATGAACAAAACTATAAGTGTGGGGTGGTGATTCTGGGTGTATTTATGCGTCCAATAGCCAAAATAACCCATGTTCATAGTAGAGTTTGAGAAAAAATTCTTATAATTTAATTCAGTTTTAGAGTGCTTGTGTATGAATATAGCTAACCAACATGATTAGATATTTTCTGGACTAAATGAGGAAGAATGGACATTCAAAAAATGATCGGGTTGAAAGTGCAGCTTAAAGGAGAAGTTGAGAACAAATATAAAGAAATGCATCATATTGGAGTGTGTCTGCATCACACATTAAGCTTCAGCAAATTAATTTCAACACTTGGAGTTTATTTGATGCAACAACATGTGTGTACCAGGTCTACGTCGCGGACCTGGTTCTGGATAGAAAAAATTTCACCGAAGAAGAAAATAAAAAATTGCATTGTGCAGAAACACATCCCCATCATGGACTATAAATAGTCCAATTGTATTTTATTTTAAGACATTCAGTTTTTAATTAAGGTTTTGATGAAGGAAGATAAAAGAAGAACTCTCCTAGGATTTTATTTCTTCTTTTCTTTCATTTTAAAGTTGATTCTTTATGCTATTAATTATATTTTTGATTCTTTCAAACATTATGAGTGGCAAGAATCCCTTGTTCTAGGGTTGTAGCCATAAATGAAGGTTTAATATAGTTTGCTTTGGTTGAAAATTGTGTCTTTTAAATAATTACTATTATATTCTCATTTACACTATTTTAATGCTTGATCACCATTAAAATACATTAGTTGTCTACTCGAAACTTGGAAGACAGAAAGGAGATAGAATACTAGAATATAAGTAGTAGGTTTGTTCTAGAATTTCCTAGGATGATTCGTGTATAGGATGCCAGTGACACACACCTATACACCATACTTGGTTAATAAAAAGGATAATAGGATTAATGTATCGTGTTGGTTCATGTCTATTTCCACTCAAAGATGTAGTTAGACTGTCAACAGAGGTAGGCAATTAGAGGTCGGGAGACCATGATTGTAAAATCATTCCTATAAATTAGTAATTGAAAGACCCATTAAATGCCAAAGGGAAGTGTGTTAGACCTGAAATCTGCAAGTGCTACAACCCTGGAATTACTTACTCATTTAATCACAACTCATTAAATATTTGAATTATCTCTTAATTGTAGTTTCAATAATTTCATAGACAATATAATTGAAATCAACCTTTTTGCAACACACGCAAATAATTTAGTCAAATGGAGATATTACTCACGCCTGATTAAAGTCCTTTGGATTAGACAATATGATTCTGAAAGGAGCCACTTTATTATTTGTAAGACTATGTACACTTGCATGTGCTCATGTGGGAACAGAAATGAGACTAATGGAGAATATCATAGATTGAGAATCGTCACGACTTCAAAACATCATATATTTATTTCCAAACATAACTCTACTTTAAGAATTAGCGGGGGTTAAGAAATGTACCTAGCTCACCCTCAAATGAAAACGGAAATAAGTACTGTGAAAAGTATTCAAAAGTGTTTACATATCATAAGATAGAAAAAGAAAGGATGTCTTTCCCAAATCATGGGAACTCACAAATAAGGTGCATTCAACGTAATCAACTAGCTACGTAGAGGTGAGTGTGAAGCAACGACAGTCTTTACATAGCAATATCATAAAGGAAAAAGTGTATGCATTAGGTCTTTGAATGTACTAAGTATGTAGGCATGCATGAACATTAAAGAAATATTGGACTATTAATATAGTATGGAATATAGCGCAATGCATGCATAATCAATCAAGTAAATAACATTTGAAACATTCATTTTATGGTGAGATGACCATAACCAATATTTAAGATCATGCGAGGTATTATAATGAATACAACATAATTTCCTATGTTGTTACGGAGAGACTACTTGCTGGGTAAAACTTCGTCACTTTATTCATTTCTTTAACTTTAACTTTAAGAGATATTTGTGGATCCACTAGCCTAAGCCTACAAGGGCTCCTATGTTGGCACATAGTTAATGAGACAAGGGGTTGCTACTAGGATTCCCTTACCGAATCCCATCTTAATGCCCCATTCAATGCTAATTCAAATCCCACAGCTATGATTGTTAATGATGTTTCTTGATGAAGTATGAATTATGGATTTTCAATGAAGAAAAAAGTTACTTCAAAGTAAAGTATACCATCATGAAGGTTTTCTAAGATTTTTTATGAACAAGCTTATCTTGATTTTGATGCTTTAGATAAGTATCTTTATGAATATGTTATAATATAATGACATGTTGAAGGAGCTATTCTTATGACTTTTAAGTATTTATGATGAACTTAGTATTATTAGATTCATACTATCTTCAAAGCTTATGATATATTATGTATGATATTTCGTTGAGAGTTGACCTAGTACCGAGTGAACCTTGGTATAAAAGGTTCACTCATTTGTAGAGACATGAGACCACTAGCATAAATCTCATTTGTCCCATAACTACGTGCCACCATAGGAAGAAGGATCCCCCATTAATAGTGGCTTGAATTCATAGAAAGGGTCACCCGTTAGTTAAAGCTGATTCCTTAGTAGCTTAGTGGATCCACTTAGGCATCATGGTTATTACCTTGGAAAGTATGGACCCTCTCTTTCCGGTAAGTGAGGTAAACACCGGACTTCATATTATATGTCACATAGTTTATGCCGATTAATGGTATCTCTCACAAAGTAAATTGTGTTTTCTCACAATGACTTGTGACTCTTACTATGTCTTATGATTCTCTCACAATATTATATTTTGACTTATGATTTTCTCATAAGTTTTGTATTGACCTTGTCTTATGTTCGTATGATGCTTTTAAAAGGATTTCTATTATATTTTAAGCTTGGTCATTGTACTAACATGTTTTATGTCATGCATTGCATATTTCTCACATACTTTGTATATTTCATGTAATAACACATACTTTTGTCTATATTTTCTCATAATATAAGTCACGACGCTCCCATTCCTCCACTGGCTAGATCCGGCCCTACCACGAGTTTTTTATTATTGGTGAGTCCTTATAATTCTAGGAAACCCATTTACTATTTCTTCATGTCTATACTACTTCCTATTTCTTATGTTTAGGGTGAGGTAGTGCTTATCCTATTCCCCCGTCCATAGTACTTCAAGCATGTTAGACGATCATGATATATTTCACTCATCTGTACATATTACTTAGAGTCTTTCCCTTATTGAGATTTTACCTTGAGACTTACCTCCCACTTATGATTTCATTAATATCTTTACTTACCTTATGTATGCTATGTATGCTAAGAGGGTTAGTTGGAGTCCCTCGAGATTTTAATCACCTTGTCAAGTCTAGGACCTAGCTTGGGGCGTGACATTTAAAAACCAGGTATGATCACTATGAGTTCTCTTTAGTTTGACTAACTCTCCTGCAATATTTATAGACCTCATGAATAGAGTGTTCAAGTAATATCTAAAAATTTTTGTTATCCTATTTATTGATGACATTCTGATCTATTCGAGAAATAAGGAGGCGCATGCCAACCATCTCAAAATTATTCTCTAAACTCTCAAAGATAAGCAGTTATTTGCTAAGTTTTCAAAGTGCAACTTGTGGCTTGCATCTATAGTATTCTTAGGCCATATTATTTTTGGTGATGCTATTCGAGTATATTCACATAAAATTGAAGCTTTTAAGAATTTTCCAAAATCCACATCTCCGACAGACATAAGAAGTTTCTTAGGCTTGGTTGGTTAGCATAGGAATTATTTGAGGGATTTTCATCCATATACTCCCCATTGACTAAGTTTCTATGGTCAGATGCTTGAGAGAATAGTTTCCAAGAGTTGAAAACTAGACTGATTACTGCACCATTTTTTTCCCTACTTGAAGGAATAGATGGCTTCGCCATTTATTGTGATGTGTTTAGAGTTAGATTGGATTGAATTTTGATATAGAAAGGTAAAGTCATAGAGTTTGCTTCTAGATAGCTTAAGATTCAAGAGAGGAATTATACGACTCATGATCTAGAGTTGGCAGTGGTGGTATTTGCTCTCAAAATTTAGGGTCACTATCTTTATGGCATGCATCTATATGTGTTCACTGATCACAAGAGCCTGCAATACATTTTTAGCCAAAAAGAGCTAAACTTGAGGTAGAGGAGATGACTTGAGTTGCTCAAATATTATGACATGAGTATCTTCTACCATCCAAGTAAAGCTAATGTTGTTGCTAATGCTCTTAGCAGGTTGCCCATGGGGAGTACTGCTCATGTTGAGGAAGAAAAGAAATAATTCTCTAAAGAAGTGAATAGACTTTCATGTTTGAGAGTTCATCTTGTGGACTCTGATGTGGGAGGTATTATTGTTCAAAATGGGCCTGAGTCCTTACTAGTTGTTGAGGTGAAGGAAAAGCAAGACCAAGACCCTATTCTACTTTAGTTGAAGGAGGATGCTCACAAATAGAAAGTGATGGATTTTGCCAAAGGGGAAGATAGAGTGTTGAGGTATCAAGATAGATTATGTATTTCGAGTGTAGATAGAGTTCGAGATAGAATAATGGCAGAGGCCCATAGCTCTAAATATTTTATTCATCTGGGCTTTACAAAAGTGTACCATGACTTGAGAGAAGTGTATTGGTGGAATGAAATATAGAGAGATATTGCAGACTTTGTGTCCAAGCACCTGAATTGCCAACAAGACAAGGTTAAGCATCAAAGTCCTTGTGGTATAACTCATAGTATAGAGTTGCCATATTTGAAGTAGGAGATGATCAATATGGATTTCATTGTAGGTTTACTGCGGTCTCGTAGACAACATGGCTCTATTTGGGTGATTGTGGATAGGATGACCAAATCAACCCACTTCTTGCTCTTTAAGACTACATGTTTAATAAAAGATTATACTAGATTGTATATTCTAGAGAGTCATATTTCATGGAGTTCCAAATAGAGGTGCTCAATTTATTGCATAATTTTGGAAGTCGTTATAGAGAGGTTTGAGTTCAAAGGTTAATCTTAGTACCGCTTTCCATCCTCAAATAGATGGTCAGGCAGAGAGAACCATTTAGAATCTTGAGGACATATTGAGAGCTGTCATTGATTTCATAGGTAATTAGGATGATCACTTGCCTATTATTGAGTTCATTTACAATAATAATTTCCACTCGAGTATTCAAATGGCTCCTTTTGAGGCTCTTTATGGGAGGAGATGTAGATCACCAATTGGTTGGTTTGAAGCTTGTGAAGTTAAGTTGATAGGGCCAGACTTGGTTCATTAAGCTATAGAGAAGGTTAAAATTATTCAAGAAAGGTTGAAAACTGTGCAAAGTCGTCATAAGTCCTAAACCTATGTTTGTAGAAAAGACTTAGAGTTTGAGGCAAAAGATTGGGTTTAAATTACAGTTTCACCCATTAATGGTGTTATAATATTTGACAAGAAGGGGAAGCTTAGTCCCCGTTACATTAGTCCTTACTAGATTATTAAGAGGGTTAGCAATGTCACTTATGAGTTAGAGCTACCATTAGAGTTAGCCGTTTTTCATCCAGTGTTCCATATTTCCATGCTAAAGAAGTTCTTGGGAGATCCTTCACTCATTTATCCTATAGAAAAAATTAGAGTGAAAGATAGCTGGTCTTATCAAGATACTTCTATCCAAATTCTTGATTATTAGTTTCGTAAATTAAGGACTAATGAGGTCGAATTGAGAATGAGTTGAGAAGTCAAATTATGCCTTTAAATACATTTATTGAGTTGAGATTATATCTATTTTAAAGAGAAGAGATGATTTGAGTTATTGAGTAAAGTTTAATCAGACTAAATGAGTTAATTGAATGCATACACTCACTTGAGATATGAGCATAATAAATATATTTTTGGGAGTAGTATTGAGCAACAAATTGAGTAAGAGAATAGAACAAGTCAAACCCCATAAATTACATAGCTAGCATAGAATTGCATCATGCTGTTCATTCGGGTGATTCCTCACAGTCCCAAAAGAGAAATTTTATTGGATCCATGAGTTGAGTTGTGTCTCTTATCCTGGCAAGGTATTAGACGGCTGTGGCAACGACATCAGTTCGTTGTATCATCGCATAGCTCATAATTGATGGTTGTCAGTTAGAGAAACTCCTCAAGAGAAAATATTATATTTTTATATATACTGAGTTGCATTACTTATTCATACCTTTTAAAGCATTATTTTCCATATATTGCATGCTTTATTAAGTTGACCTATTTTTAGAGTTGAGTTCTTTAAGTTGAGTTTCTGTGAGTAAGTTTCCTTTCAGTTATTTTACATATTATACATTCCATGTACTGATACCATTTGGCGCTGCATCATTTTATGATACATATACAGGTGATAGAGATCCGCAAAAGTCACATCGTTGCAGATCAATTTTCTATTCAGCTTTTGTGAGACCTCTTTGCATTCGGAAGAGCTCTTGAGTCATTTACTTTCAGTCATTTATTTTTAGCATTTTAAGGTAGTCGTTGGCCTATCCCAGTAACCATTCAAAGTCTGTTTAGAGGCTTCATACACTAGTTAGATAGAGTTTGAGTTTATTAAGTTTTATTCATTTTAGTTCTTGTTATGAAAACGTTGAGTTATATCATATTCAAATTATTTTTAAGATTTATAGTTTGAGAAGTTGCATTTATGTTCATACATATGCCCACCTGAGTAGTATTTTTTATGAGTTAAGTCTTTCACTTAGTGAGTTAGCCAGGACAATAGTTCACTTGGGAAGCATCAATGGTTTATGAGGGCTGGCCATGCCTAAGGCATAGACTCGAGATGTGTGATTGTCAAGGTAAGGACCATTAACATGAGCTATTTTTGGATCCACTAGCTTAACCTTTAGTTGTCCACTTGGAACATCCTATGAGATAACATAGGTATGGGACCTCAATGATTGTTCCTAGTCCACTCAGTGCTTGGTAAACTCTCAACAAAAATAGTCATAATCATAGCATTGTCTTTGGAAAAGGTAAGAATCTTGTAATCCCAAGTTGATCATAAAATACTTGAAACCATAAGAATAGATCCTTTAAATCATATCATGAACTCGACACAATCAATGTCATATGAGATAATCAAAAACAAGAGATCATGATAAGTTTTTTCACAGAAAATCATAGAAATCCTTCATGATAAGAATACTTCACCTTTTGAAGCAACCTTATTTTCATAAAAAACATCATTGATACTTTATCTAAAAGCATTCTTAAAATTATAGTTCAAAAATTATGATGCATGCATAATTCTCAAACATAGTTCATAAACATAAAATAGGCATAATGCACAAGTTCATGAGAAAATCATCAAAATATGTAATTAAGATCGAATATTGCATAATAAGATCACTAGAAATGAAATAAACCATAATTGATTGAACTCAATGCAAGATCATCAAAACCTAGGGTATAGAAAGATATTATAAAGTGAAATTCTAAGATCTTTTGGGAATTCTTGGATGGAAATTATACATGGATGAAATTCCCGCACACCTCAATGAATAATGGCCTTGAACGTTGAAGAGAAGACTTGAACTTGAAAGCATATCTTGATCAGGGAACAAGACCTTGAGAGAGAATTTTCTTAAAAGCTTTTGGGATTTTGAGTGAATAAGAGGGAATCAAAGAATTTTAAAGGGTTTGGGTAGTTGCCTTGGAAATAGTCTAAAATGACATAGCTTAGGTATTAAAAGAATTAGAAATGACTAAAGTAACCCTAGAATTAAATGCAGGAGGTGACCTATGGATCATTTTAGAGGATCATGGAAATCGAAGCAAAATTCCAAGTTTCTGATGTTTGGTCTACGATGCCTCCTACGGGCTACAGAGTCTTCTATGGATCATTCTTGGATTTCATCTTGTCAAATTCCAAAACCAACCCCTTTGAATCTCCACTTACGACCTCACCTACGGGTCGTAGCTCCTTGTACCGACCGTTCTATTGGTACGTTGGTCAACTTCTGAGACTTGAAAATGTCCCAAACTCAGGACCATACCTACTATTCCTAATTACAGACCGTAGGACCTTATATAATCCATAGATCACACTCGTATATCACTTCAGAGAGTTAGCCATTTTCCCAAGTACCTGGCCTACTACTGCGTACCGACGAGTTGTAGGATCCTGTAAAGTCCGTAGGTTGTCTTTGTTGGAACTCATCTGAAATTTGAAATATCCAATCTTTAAGACTTCATCTACAACACCCTCCTATGGGCCATTGGTCCTTGGATGGTCCGTAGGTAGTTCTGTCTGAACTGGTACCAGTAAGGATTTATGCAACTTCTCTTTCCAACTAATCTTTTTGACTTTCGAGGTATTACAATATCTCCTTATTGGTAACATTCATCCTCGAATGAGGCTCAAGCTAGCATGAATAGAGTAGGGAAAGATATCTAACAACCTAACATGAATGCAAAACATATGAAAATGCATAAAACTAAGGAGTAATCAACCCTAATCTAAAATATGACTTTAAAAACTGATTTCATGAATATGCAAACATGAGAATAACTGAAACGTATGAATCATAGAGATTAAACATGAGGAACCAATACCTCAAGATGAAATTGAAGTGGAAGGAAAAAGATGAGGATACTGGGTCATCATATCAACTTCGACCTCCCAATTAGCACCTTCAACTAATTGATTCCTCCAAAGAATTTTAGTGAAAGCAACTTCTTTATTTCTCAACTTCCAGACTTGACGATCAAGAATCTCAATTGAAAATTTTTCATGGGAGAGATTTCTTTCACACCAATACTCTCCAATGGGACAATCGAAGTAGGATCACCAATACCCTTCTTCAATATTCATACATGGAAAACTGGATGTACCAATGC
This sequence comes from Solanum dulcamara, assembly GCF_947179165.1. NCBI lineage: Eukaryota > Viridiplantae > Streptophyta > Magnoliopsida > Solanales > Solanaceae > Solanum > Solanum dulcamara. The sequence continues at coordinate 31,952,899 of NC_077239.1, forward strand.
CAATTCCAAAGGCAAATCCAATTCATAATCCACCTTACCCAAACACCTCAAAATATAATATGGGTCTCCATAACGGGGACTAAACTTTCATTTCTTACCAAAATGCAATAAAGCCTTTATAGGATAAACCCAATCATTATCTCCAAATTCAAGTCTTCTTCGTCTTACATCCAAATAGGATTTTTGTCGGCTTTGGGCAGTGTTCAATCGCTTTCTAATGATTCAAAATTTCTCCATGACCTCATGAACTGATTTAGGCCCTATCAAAGTGACCTCCCCAACCTCAAACCACCCAATAGGAGATCTACACCTCCTACCACAGAGAGCCTTGAACGGAGCCATTTGAATACTCGAACAATAGCTATAATTATAAGTAAACTCAATAAATGGAAAATGATCATCCTAATTACCTTTGAAGTCAATCCTAGAGGCATCAAAATACATAATAAAACCATCAGATCCTTCCCTTAAAGTTAAAACTGGGGAAAAATTTAATCGATCTTTCGACTCTTGGAAACTCTTCTCACAAGATTTCGACCATTGGAATTTCACTTTTTTTAGTCAAAGTAGTTAAAGGTGAACTAATAGAGAAAAATCCTACCACAAACCATCTATAGTAAATGGCTAAATCCAAGAAACTTTGAATAACTGAGTGAGAAAGAGGTCTAGGCCAATTCTTAATAGCCTTGGTCTTTTTAGGATTAATTATAATACCATCACCAGAGATGATATGGCTAATGAATGAAATCAATCTCAACCAAAACTCACATTTACTAAACTAAGCAAATAATCGTATATCCTTGAGAACTTGTAAGACAATACTCAAATGATCATGATGCTTATCCTCACTTTGAGAATAAATAAAAATGTTATCGATAAACACAATGAAAAACATATCCAAGTATTGCCTGAAAACTATGTTTATCAACTTTATAAAAGCTGTAGGAGCATTTATTAGTCAAAAATCCATAACCTAAAATTCATAGTGACCCTATCGAGTTCTAAAAGCTGTCTTCAGAATGTCACACTTTCTCACTCTAAGCTGATGATAACTCGATTGAAGATCAATCTTTGAAAAGTAACTAACACCTTGAAGATGATTGAACAAGTGATCAATCCTTGGGATATGATACTTATTCTTGATTGTGACCTTGTTCAACTGACAGTAATCAATACACATGTGAAAAAAACCATATTTCTTTTGATCAAAGAGAATTGATGAACCCCATGAAGAGATACTCAGTCTAATAAAACCATTATCCAATAGGTCCTTTAACTGTCTTTCAACTTTTAAAAGTTCTGTTAGAGACATTCTATAAGAAGGAATATATATAGGCTGGGTATCTGGGAGAAGGTCAATTCCAAAGTTGATTTCCCTTTCGGGAGGAAAAATAGAAACATTATTGGGAACACTTTTGAAAGATCATGCACAATTGGAACTGACTCAAGAGTAGGAGTTTTAGAATTTATATCCCTAACTCGTACTAGATAATAAATGCAATCTTTAAAATCATTTTTTGAGCTTTAAGGTACGAGATAAATTGACCCTTAAACACTGAGTTACTACCCTCCTTTCACGACCCTAACTAGGGCCTAGCCATAACATGATGATTAGAATCTCGAAGGACCCCAATCAAGCCTCTTAGCATATCATTAGAAGAACCCAAAAGTAGAAAAATCAAAATGAAAGAAAATTCCAAGAAAAGGTACTGTCCCAGAGTTTACGATTTGGCCTACGAGTCATAGGGACTTCTACAGGTCGTAGAAGCGGCTTGTAGGAATGATATTAGGGTTGGAAAATTGACTAAGCTTGGAATAAATTTTATGAGTCAAATTGATGACTCGTTGGACTGGTGACGACTAGTAAAGTGAGTTGTAGGACTGAGTTTGATTTTGTAAAAATTGACAAGTCTTAGTAATTTTGAAATGACTCAATAGGATAAGTCGTAGGATGAGTTATGAGTCATAAAATGGACTCATAGAACTGGGTCTTGAGTTTTGAATTTTGACTAAGTAGAGGGGGAAATTGATGAATTGTTTGTACAACTCGTAGGAGAATCGACAACTCATAAGGAAGAGTTGTAGGGTCAAAGTTTCATTACAATATCCTTTGATTTTAGTGCACTAGTTTGACGACTCATGTTAACAACCCGTAGACCAAATGATGAGTCATAAAAGTCATAGTATCATGAAAGGGTGATTCTTAATTGTACATAGATGTTAACACCAATTATTAGTATGGGTATAGATTTGGAGAAGTTTTAAGGTCACAAGAATCCTCTAGCACAAAGTCGAGTTGAAAGCTTCCTTACCGATTGAGTTTTGGTGAAAGATTTTACTTGTGTCAATTTCAAATGATCATATCTCCTAGAATATAATAAATTGTGTGGCCCCTTACATATTTAATTAAATATCTTTGAATCCTCTTTTCAACTCCAAAAATTTTGTCTTATTTGGAATTCGGACAAAAACGTTATGACCATTTTACTAAAGACTATCAAGTTACGACCCGTAGGAAATATTATGAACTTGAGTTACAACCCATTAAAACAAGTGACGATCCATAGAAATAGTTATAATCCATAAACATTGGTCATAAAAAAAGATCAGAGGCTCATTTTTTCAGCCTCTTTTTCAAGGTTTGACAAGACGAAAAGGGTCTACGGCCCATAATATTATTGACGACCCCGTATGGCTGCTTTATAGGGACCTTTGAACAGATTTTTATGATAGGTTGTTTCAATGTTTACCTATAAGTTACTAAATGTATTTGGATGTTTTTGGGACTAGGTTCTCAACTATTAACTACCCTAAGTATTCCTAAACTCTCATTCTTTTATTAACTCTCAAAAATCACAAGTCATCTCTCCCAAGGGCTCTTCTTAAAGGTCTTCTCCCTTACTCAAGATAGGGTCTCAAGCTCAACTAGGTTTCTCTTTAATTTCTTAGTGGATTCAATCAAGGTATGTGGGGATTGATTCATGGGTTCCTTTCACCTATGAAGTCCCAAGGTTTTCTCAAAGTTTCTTTCAATTTCAATTGATTATGAACCCTAGTTTTGATGTATTGCATTTGGCTAATTTAATTTCATTTTTAGATGTTATTAATGATAATTATATGCATGTTTTCATATAAATTTCATGATTTTAAGTCTAATAATGAATTCCCATACATGAAGCTATTTCCAAGTTTAGATTATGAAGTTAACGATGATTTTCATGGATAGATTACGAGCTCAATGATCTTCAAGTAAAGTTTTCATGATTTAAAGTTGAGATTATAATTTTTATGATGAAAGTTATAATTATGATCAAATAGAAGATCAAAGAAGTTATTATGGTGTGATAAGTCCATCTATCATGTATGCACAATTTATCCTAAGTTGCAAGTATAAGCTATGATCTTGAGTTCCAAGTTATATTCAATGAAAGCTTTGTGAATGTTTGACAAGGTATACAAATGAGTTTAAAGGTGCTTTTTGCAAAGAAGTTTTGTGAATGATGATCCTATAATATTCAATCAAGTTAATTATAGGGTGAGTTAAGGCCCTAAAGATATTTTACGAATAAAGATATGTGATGATGAAAGATACACACTAACATTACATGAGATAAAGTTAAGGAGCTATTCTATGATTATGTTCTTATGAAAAGTGGACGGGTAGTAGATATGGCCCCTCCCACGTGATGATTGAGTTTATGTTTTATGGTTTTTCAATTCCGTTGAGAGTTTACCTAGCACAGAGTGGACCTTGAGATAGACATTCTCTCTCGTAGAAAAGGCAAGAGCCCCGTAGAAAGATTTCATTGTCCCATAACTATGTGCTACCATAGGATAAATGATCACCTATAGAAGAGGCTTGATTCCTTAGAGGATCACCCGTAGAAGAGGCTTGATTCTTTAGAGGGTCACCTGTAGTTGAGGCTCGATCCTTCATGTAGCTTAGTGGATCCACTTAGGCATATAGGAGTCTACCTTTGCAAGTAGTCTCCCTTTTTCCTCTGATATATGGTAAACATTGGGACTCCATATTATAGCTCACAATGTTTATGTCGATTAACGGTCTCTCTCACTAAGTTACAAGGTCCTTTTCTCGATGTTTAAGGTATTTATTACCATGAATACTAATATCTTTCATATGTCCATGATCTCTTATAAGGTTAAAGGTCCTATCTCAAAAGTTATATGGCATGAAGTAAGTGTTACTTTGAAGCTTTATGATATGCATTGACCAAGTATTTCTTATGTTTAAAGATTGCTTTTAATATGTACTCATGCTCATTATGATTGATCATGTATCTTATGTCATATTGATTATGTTCTCTTACTTGTTCATGCATTTATCACATACTTAGTACATTCAAAGTACTAACTCATACTCTTTTGCCTACATAATATCACCATGTAGGGACCGATGTTCCTCCTCCTCTATGTGGTTAGTTGGATCATTTGAATTCCACTTTTGGTGAGTTCACATTGCTTCGGGGACTATACTCATCCCTTTCTAGCATATATTATGTTGAGGCATTACGAAACCTATTTTGGTACTTCATTGTTAGTTTATTTAAGGGTGAGCTAGGGATATGTCTTAGCCCCTGCCAAGTGTATTAGTTGAGGTATGGTTGGACAAAAATGTATGATGATCTAAGGTTGATGATGACTCTTATTTTATGATGTTCTCCCTTAGTTCCGCTTTCCCCTTTTTATTCTACTTGATATTTATTGTCACTATTGATGAAAAGCTAAATAAATGCTAAGAGGCTTGGGTAAGGTACCTCTGGGTTCCTCATTCGCTGTGTCACGTCTAGACCCTAGGCTTGGGTCGTGAAAAAACTTGGTATTAGAGCTCTAGGTTTTGAAATTATCCTCAGAGTGCAACATAACACGTTAAGTATAGTCTTGTTCATTGGTGTGAAGTGCGTCACATCCATGAATAGGAGGATATGAAATATCTTAGGAAAGGTCTCACTTCTTTCATGATCGATGTCGGGCAATAGAGTTGTGCCCTAAGGGTTTTTTCTTAACGATTGGTCTTTACAATTTTTAGAAAATGCCTCCAAAAAGACAAGTCCCTCAAGCTAAGGATCCTTTCATTGATCAAGTTACCCATGCTGAGTTTCAGACCACCTTCACCATGCTAGCCCAAGTTGTTACCAACCAAAGAGTTATTTCTCCTCCTAATACACTCACTCCGGCTTCGAGGATAAGAGATTTTACAAGAATGAACCCTTCTGAATTCCATGGTTCAAAAGTTGATGAGGATCCCCAAGAGTTTATCAATGAAGTCTATAAGATCGTAAGTATTAAAGGGGTCACTTCGAAAGAGAAAATAGAGTTGGCGGCCTACCAACTCAAGGGTGTTGTTCAATTTTGGTATGCTCAATGGAAGTTCGAGAGGGAGGGTGGTGGTCATGTTGGTTGGGAAGTCTTTAAAGTTGCTTTCCTTGATCGTTTTTCCCATTGGAGTTGAGGAGGCCAAGATACAAGAGTTCATCAATTTCAAGTGAGGGAATATGAGTGTGAGAGAGTATGCCTTCAAGTTCACCTAATTTTTCAAGTATGCCCCATTTATGGTTGCCTACCCTAGGGCTCGAATGAGCAAGTTTATTTTGGGAGTTTCAGACTTGGTGTCCAAAGAGTGTAAGACGACGATATTAGTAAGGGAGATGGATATCTCCCGACTTATGACATATGCTGAACAAATAGAATATAAGAAGTTAAGGGAGGAATCTAGGGACTCTAAGAGGGAACGAACCGATAGTAGTCAATCTTTTATTAATGCCCCGGTGTCTAGGCCTAACAAGGAAAGACGTCTTTTTCCTCTTGTGAAAGGTGTGTAGGACTCACCAAGGAGAATGCATGGATAGTAAGGAGGGTTGCTACAAGTGTGGTGATATAGGGCATAAGATGAGGGATTGCCCGGTGGCTACTAGAAGAGGAAGGGAGATGGCTTGGGCTACTTCATTTGGTATGTTACTAGTTTCCTTTGATTATGATAATGTTTGGTATGGATTAGTTTTGTATTCATTGTGCCATGAGTGATTTGATAACTCGAGTGTTTGAGTTTCCATTCTAGTTGAAGTGTTAGCTTCACATGTCTATTCTTATAAATTCCCGAGTTCTAGTTAATCTCATATCTTTTTGTATGTGTGCATGTTCATGAAGTTGATTTTAAAGATCATGTTTTGTGATGAATTTGAAATTCCCAAGGTTTATGCATTTTGATTTGTTAGTGCATTACATGTTGGGTTGCTAGTCATCTTTCTACATCATTACTATGCTAGTCGAATCTCATTCGAGGAAGAATATTCCCAAGGGAGAGATATTGTAAGACCCCAAAAGTACAAAAGACAAAATAAAAGAAAATTCCAAAAAAGGGATATCCCAGAGTTTACGACTTGGTTTACGAGTCGTAGGGACTTCTACGAGTTGTAGAAGAGGCTCGTAGGAATGATATTGGGGTTGGAAAATTGACTAAGTTTGGAACTGAGTTTACGAGTCAAGTTGATGACTCATAGGAATGGTGATAACTCGTAAAGTGAGTCATTGGGCTGATCTTTGGTATTGTAAAAATTGACAAGCCTCAATACTTTCAAAATAACTCAACAGGATGAGTCGTAAGATGAGTTACGAGTCATAGAATAGACTTATAGAACTGGGTCTTGAGTTTTGAATTTTGACTAAGTGAAGGGGGAAATTGATGAGTCATTTTTACAACTCATAGGAGAGTCGAAAACTCATAAGGATGAGTTGTAGGGTCAAAGTTTCATTACAATGCCTTTGATTTTGGGGCACTAGTTTAACGACTCATGTTAATGACCCATAGACCAAATGACGAGTCGTAGAAGCCATCCGTAGTGTCGTAATGGGGTGATTCTTAATTGTGCATAGATGTTAAGACAATTATTAGTGTGAGAATAGATTTGGAGATGTTTTAAGGTCACAAGAATCCTCAAGCATAAAGTCGAGTTGAAAGCTTCCTTACTGATTGAGTTTTGGTGAAAGATTTTACTTGGGTCAACTTCAAACGATCATATCTCCTAGAATATAAGGAATTAGGCATTTCATTACCTATAAATGTAAAGGTATTTGAATCCTATTTCCAACTCCATTAATTTTGTCTCATTTGGAGTTTAAACTAAAACATTATGACCATTTACTAAAGACTGTCAAGTTATGACCCGTAGGAAATATTACGACCTTGAGTTACGACCCGTGGAAACAAGTGAAGAGCCATAGAAATAGTTACAACCTATAAATATTGGTCGTAAATAAAGATCAGAGACTCATTTTTTCAGCATTTTTTCAAGTTTTACCAGGATAAAAAGGGTCTATGACAAGTAATTTATTGACTACCCATATGGCTGCTTCATAGAGTCCTTCGAACAGATTTTTATGAGGGGTTGTTTGGTATTTTCTCTATAAGTTCCTCAATGTATTTGGAGATTTTTGGGACTAGGTTATCAACTATTGAATATCCTAATATTCCTAAACTCTCATTCTTTTATTAACTCTCAAAAATTACAAGTCTTCTCTCAAAGGTCTTCTCCCACACTCAAGCTAGGGTATCAATCTCAACAAGGTTTATCTTCAATTTGTTAGTGGATTCAATCAAGGTATATGGGGATTGATTAATGTATTCCTTTCACCCATGAATTTCCAAGGTTTTCTCAAAGTTTCTTTCATTTTCAATTAATTATGAACCCTAGTTTTGATGTATTGCATTAGGCTGATTTAATTCCATTTTAGATGTTATTAATGATCATTATATGCATGTTTTTATATGAATTGCATGATTTTAAGTAGAATAATGAATTCTCATGCATGCATATATTTCCAAGTTTAGATTATGAAGTTAAATATGATTTTCACGGATAGATTACAAGTTCAATGATCTTCAAGTAAAGTTTTTATGAAATAAAAGGTGAGATTATAATTTTTATGATGAAAGTTATAGTGATGATCAAAGATAAGATCAAAGAAGTTATTATGGTGTGATAAGTCCATCTATCATGTATGCATATTTTACCTTAAGTTGCAAGTATAAGCTATGATCTTGAGTTCCAAGTTATATTCAACGAAAGCTATGTGAATGTTTGACAAGGTATACAAATGAGTTTAAAGGTGCTTTTTGCAAAAAAGTTTTGTGAATGATGATTCTTTAATGTTCAAGAAAGTTAATGATAGGGTGATTTAAGGCCCTAAAGATGTTTTACGAATAAAGCTATATGATGATGAAAGGTCTACACTCACATTACATGAGATAAAGATAAGGAACGATTCTATGATTATGTTCTTATGAAGAATAGACGGGTAATAGATATGGCCTCTCCCACATGATGATTGAGTTTAGGTTTTATCGTTTGTCTATTCCATTGAGAGTTTACCTAAAACTGAGTGGACCTTGGGATAGACATTCTCTCCCATAGAAAAGGAAAGAGACCCGTAGAAAGATTCCATTATCCCATAACTATGTGTCACCATAGGGTAAACGATCACCCATAGAAGAGGCTTGATTCCTTAGAGGATCACTCGTAGAAGAGGCTTGATTCCTTAGAGGGTCGCCCGTAGTTGAGTCTCGATCCTTCATGTAGCTTAGTAAATCCACATAGGCATATAGGAGTCTACCTTGGCAAGTAGTCTCCCCCTTTCCTCCAATGTGTGGGTAAATATTGGGACTCCATGTTATAGCTCACATGATTTATGTCAGTTAATGGTCGCTCTCACTAAGTTACAAGGTCATTCTCTCGATGTTTAAGGTATTTCTTACTATGAATACTAATATATTTCATATTTCCATGATCTCTTATAAGGTTAGAGGTCCTATCTCACAAGTTATATGACATGAAGTAAGTGTTACTTTGAAGCTTTATGATATGCATTGACCAAGAATTTCTTATGTTTAAAGATTGCTTTTAATCTATACTGATGCTCATTATGATTGATCATGCATCTTATGGAATATTGATTATATTATCTTATTTGTTCATGCATATCTCACATACTTAGTATATTCAAAGTACTAATGCATACTCTTTTGCCTACATGATATCACCATGTAGGGACCGGTGTTCCTCCTCCTCCATGTGGTTAGTTGGATCATTTGAAGGACAGTTTTGGTGAGTTCCCATTGTTTCAAGGACAATACTCCTCTCCTTTATAGAATATGTGATGTTGAGGCATTAAGACACCTATTTTGGTACTTCATTGTTAGTTTATTTGAGGGTGAGCTAAGGATATATCTTAGCCCCCGCCAAGTCTATTAGTAGAGGTATGTTTGGACATAAATGTATGATGATCTAAGGTTGATGATGACTCTTATTTTATGATGTTCTCCCTTAGTCTACTTTCCCCTTTTTCTTCCACTTGATATGTATTGTCATTACTGATGAAAGACTAAATGAATTCTAAGAGGCTTGGGTGACGTACCTCCGAGTTCCTCATTCATCGTGTCACATCTAGGCCCTAGGCTTGGATCGTAAAAATCATTCATGAGCATACATAAGGTAAATGAACTAAATAAGACAGATCAAAGATATAAAAGCAACATCTTAATAAAAGCATAATTCTAGAACTGAGAAAGCAACAACATAGACTATTACTATCTAACATGTCTCTACTACTAGATTGGGGCATAAGATAATCTCCTAGCTCACCCAATATCAAATATAAAAGAAATTCATAGACTTATAAGCAAGTAAAATGTCATGTCCTCAAACTGTGAGGACTCACCAACACTAAGATAGTAGCAAGCACTAGCAACAAGTGGGAGGAGGATGAATGTGATTGTCGTACCCTATATTATGATACAATAGTAGCAAAAATTATGTGTAATTACATGGAATGCACTAAGTATATGAGAAGATGCATGAATAATAAAAATAGGAAATAATCAATATGAATCATGGAATGCAAAACTAATATCTTTAAATCATGAATAATGTCATGAAAACATTAATATATTTATCTCATTGGTCAATACATCAAAAGTCTCATAATCATCACAAGAACTCATAACTTTACTTTAATTGGTGTGGGATTGTAAGTTTAACTGACATATTTGCGAGCTAATACATGAAATCTGATGACTCCCACATTGAGACGGGAGAGGCTACCTTGCTAGTGCATACTCCATTAATAACTCTTTTAGCTTTTCTATATGGATCTACTAGATTTGATATATTGGAATCTTTGAACCTACTCGAGCAATGTAGTTTAGGACTGAAGGTTGCTACTAGGATTCCCTTGGGTAGCTATAGTGGCATACCCGATCAAATCCCACCTTAAAGTCCTCTCAGTGCTTAGTCATTATCCTAACAAAACTTTCATGAAAATATAATCAATAACATCACATGGAAAGATAATAATAAATATCGATCCATCTTTATAAAGATAAGATAAGAGTAGCTCATCTATCATCATGTTATTTCTTATCTAATCACATCTCTCCAATACTTCTTCGGTCTACCTCTACCTCTTGAATCCATCCATAGTCAACCTCTCATACCTCTACATTGGGACATCTGTGCATCTCCTTCTCATATGTTCAAACCATCTCAACCTTACTACATGTATCTTGTCTTCCACTAAAGTCACTCCACTTTGAGTTCCATTAGTCTTTGTAAATTTATCCCCTTCCTTTGTCAACTTGATGTGCCTGTTGAAGCCAGTTTGCCTTTTATTCTTTCAAGAAAGGGTAAATGATAATTATTTGTTAAGTACTTGGTTCATTTCTTGCTGTACTTGCTTTGTATCCTCAAAAGCTAACTCATGAGTCGAGAACTATCTGAAGAGACAACAATCCAAAATCATAAGACTAACTCATCTATTATGTGATTATGTGATTATGTAATGTGGGTGTAGGCATTCCATCATTACGAATTCTTTTTCATAAAACATGTTTAGTTCATTAAGTCGCCCTATCATTAGCTTGCTTGAAACATCATTGAACATCATTCATAACTTCTTTGCATAAAGCATCTTTGAAACTCATTCATAAAGCTTTTATTAAATATAACTTGGAAATCATTATCATAGATCATAAATTATAATTGAAACTAGCATATAGCATGGGTCACTAAAATTCATCTTAAAATATGCAATATGATGTGAATTATGAATAATAAGGCTAATAGCATTAAAATATATCATAATTAAGAAACTCCAACGCAAATCATGAAATTGGGCCTTTTTTCTTTAAGAAATCATAATAAAGTTGGAGAGAAAACTTGGGATTCCATAGGTGAAAGGTACCCATGGATGAATTCCCACATACCTTGACTCTTAGAAGCCCTAGATTGAAGAGAATTGAAGCTTGATCTTGATGGAAACCCTAGAACTTGCTTGAGGAAGAAGAAGACTCTTGTGAGGGAACTTGGGAGAGAAGATTTTGTGATTTTGGAGTTATGGTGAGAATAGGAGGGTTAAGGGGACTTAAGGTACTTGATTGGTGAGAATATAGTCCTAAAAACCATCACATTAATTAATAAAATATAGGGAATGACCAAGCTAATCCCAACTTAAAACTAAATTTTGGGACCTAAACAAACCTCCACCACGGCCCATGATGGCTAATATGGGTTGTGGTATCCCTCGTTGTGAGGTAATTAACTCTTGGAACTTGGATTGGCAAGGATTCCACTCTAGGAGACCTACCACAGTCCGTGAATGGCAATACAACCCGTGGTGGTGGGGGAGTGGAGAGGGTAAATTCAGGACTTGTAGGAGGGTCCACCAAGGTCTGTAGTGATCACTACTGACCGTGGTCCTTGTCTTAGAAACCACCTCTGAATATCAGAGACCTAGGTCCTTCATCACAAAAACTCTCCACAGGGCGTGGTGAGGAGGACATCTCGTTATGGCCTTCATGGTCATCACCAGATGCCAAAAAGCTGAGATTTTAGGGGATTCATCTTTTGAACCTCTTTTTGAGACATTCAATATTCTAGGATCTTACAATATCTCCCCCTTCGGAACATTCATCCTCAAATGGGACTCAAATCAGCATGGATGGAATAGGAAAGGAATATACCAGCCCATCGCGAATGCAAAACATCTCAAAAATGCATAAAATATGGAATTTTTAATCTCAAGCTAAAACGTGACTTTAAAACTCATTTTATGACTATGAATGCATAAGAAAATATGAGAATGACTAAAACACATAATTTGGGTTGATTGGATCATAAAGGAACTAAATACTTCAATTAGGCACGGAAGGAAAGAGATGAGGATATCGGGACATCATTTTGGCTTTGGCTTCCCATGTAGTACTCTCAAACTCTTGGTTCCTCCATAACACTTTAATTGAAGCTATTTCCTTGTTTCTCAACTTTCTAACTTGTCGGTCCAAGATCTCAATTGGAACCTCCTTATATGAGAGACTCTCCCTCACATCAATTATGTTCAATGGCACAATAGAGCTAGGATCAGCAACAAACTTCCTCAACAAAGACACATGAAACACCGGATGCACTGATGCCAAATTTGAAGGCAATTCAAACTCATAAGCCATCTTACCAATCCGTCTTAAAATATGATATGGGACAACATAGAGGAGACTTATCTTCCCTTTCTTACCAAATACATTACACCCTTCATTGGTGAAATTTTCAAATAAACCCAATCATTAACCTCAAATTGAAGTTCTCTTCTTTCACATCCGAATAGGACTTTTGTCGACTTTAGGCCATCTTCAATCTTTCTCTAAAGAGTCTAACCTTCTTTATAGTCTCAAAATACTAACTCTGGTCCTATCAAAGCAACTTCACCAACCTTGAACCATCTGATAGGAGACCTACACCTCCTACCATACAAATTTTTAAAAGAGCCATTTCAATGCTAAAGTGGACTGTTATTAAAGGAAAACTCTATCAATGGAAAACAATCATTCCAATTTCCTTTAAAATCAATGATGTAGGCTCTTAACATGTCCTCTAGAGTCTGAATGGTACACTCGGCCTGAGCATTTGTTTTAGGGTGGAAAGCTGTGTTGTGGTTTACTTAAGTACCAAGACCCTTTTGAAAAGATCTCCAGAACTGAGATATAAATTGAGCCTCAATATGAAATGATAGACAATGGAATACCATGAAGCTTAACCAACTCTCGGTTATACAATCTAGCATAATCCTCGATTATATATAAAGTCTTAATAGGAAGAAAATGAGCTGATTTAGTCATTCGGTCCATAATATCCTAAATGGACTCATGTTTCTTAGAGTACGAGGAAAACCAGTAATAAAGTCCATATTCAAGGTTTCCCCCTTCCAAGTAGGAATCTCAATGTCTTGAGCCAAACCTCTCAATTTTTGATGCTCAACTTTTACTTGTTGACAATTTGGGCACCTAGCCATAAATTCTGAAATATCCCTTTTCATTCTATTCCACCAATACACCTCCCTCAAATCTCGATACATCTTTGTAGAACCCCAGATGGATAGAATACCATGAACTATGAGTCTCGAACAATATCATAACTATTAAGCCATCAACATTAGAAACATATAATCAGCCTTGGTATCTCAAAACGCCATCTCCCCTTTGAGAGAATGCCTCAATGGCTTTTTCGGCAACCGCCTTCTTCAATTGAAAAAGTAGGATCACTATCTTTTTTTGCCTTAAAATCCACCATAAGAGATGATTTGGAATGATTTTGAACAATCACACCACCATCCTCAAAATCAATCAATCGAACACCCAAATGGGGTAATTTATGAACATCCCAAACTAGCTCTTTCTTCTCATTCTTACTGTGGGCAACACTATTAATGGACAATCTTATAAGAGCGTTGGCAACCATAATTTGCCTTCCCCAAATCGTATAGCACACACATGTCATAATCTTTCAACAACTCAAACCATCTCCTTTGTTGAAGGTTCAAGTCCTTTTGAGTAAACACATATTGCAAACTCTTGTGATCGATGAAAACATTCACATGGACACCATACAAGTAGTGTCTCCACAATTTTAAAGCAAATACCATCGCCGCTAATTCCAAGTCATAGGTTGGGTAGTTTTTCTCATATACCTTGAAAATCCTAGAAGCATAAGTCATCACTTTACCATTTTGCATTATAACACAACCAAGACCAACATGTGAAGCATCACAATACACAAAGAACCCATTAGAACCTTCCAGTAGAGTCAACACCAAAGTGGAGGTAAGCCTATCCTTCAACTCTTGAAAGCTCTTTTCACAAGATTTGGACTATTGGAATTTCACCTTCTTTGAGTCAAAGTAGTCAAGGGAGACACAATGGAAGAGAAACCTTCCACAAACTGTCTATAATAACCTGTTAGGCCCAAGAAACTTCAAATATCCAAAGGAGAAATGGTATAGGCAAATTCTTATCCACCTTAGTCTTCCTTGGATCAACCATAATTCCTTCATCGAAAACGATGTGACCAAGAAAGGTAGCTGACCTTAGCCAAAATTCTGATTTACTAAACTTTGCAAACAATTGATGGTCCTTGAGAATTTGTAATACAATTCTCAAATGATTGTCATGCTCTTCCTCACTCCAAGAATAGATCAAAATATCATCAATGAACATAATAATGAACATATCCAAGTATTACTTAAACACCATGTTTATCAAATCCATAAAAACTGTAGGGGCATTCGTTAGTCTAAAAGGCATAACCAAGAATTCAAAATGACCATACCGAGTTCTAAAAACTATCTTTGGAATATCACATTCCCTTACTTGAAGTTAATGATAACCCAATCGAAGATCAATCTTTGAAAAGTGGCTCGCTCCATAAAGTTGATCGAACAAGTCATCAATCCTTGAAATGGGATATTTATTCTTAATTGTGGCCTTATTTAGTTGTCGATAATCAATACACATATGGAGAGAACTATCTTTGTTCCTAAAAAGGAATAGAGCACCCCATTGAGAATATTTGGTCTAATGAAACTGTTATCCAATAAGTTCCTCAATTGATCCTATAACTCTTTCAATTCTTTTGGGCCATCTGGTAAGGAGAAATGGAGATAGGCTCAGTATCTGTAAGACCCCAAAATTTGAAAAGTTGAACGAAATAGAATTTAAGGAAGTTTGGATAGTTATTGAGTCTATGAATGGATCTACAACTCGTAGGGACCCTTATGAGTCATAAAAGTGATTCATGAAGTGAACCTGGGCTAGAAAATTTGATAACATAAGTGTTTCATTCTACGAGTCATTTTATGACTAGTGAAGGAGTCTACGACTCATAGAAGTCATTCGTAGTGTAGGGTCTGAACTCCTGCAATTATTGAGTTTCAGAACCCACTCTATGACTCAACAGGATGAGTCATAGAGGGAATGACAACTCATAACCATGAGTCGTATGCAAACTTCATATACCCAAAAAATCTTAGTGTTTCAAGGACCTGTAGAACGAGTCATTCCTATGACTCATCAATACATCTACGACTCGTAGAGTCCAATTTGTGCATCCAAAAATCTAGATTTAATATAGGATATAAGGGTGTTTTCCCAACTTTAGTTCAATGAACCTAGATACTTTTATGGACAAATTCAAAGCTTATAATTACCCAACCCTTCAAATTCCCCTCCGATTCTAACTCATTCTCTTAAATTCTCTAAGGCAAGACTACCAAGATCTTTCTCAAGTTTCTCCCATAATTTCAAGCTAGATTTTCACGTTCAACAAGGTTCCTCTTCAAATCTGAGTTGATTCTATCAAGGTATGTGGGGATTCATCTATGGTACATTCCACTCATGGAGTCCCAAGGTTCTTCTCAATTTATTCTTATGATTTCTAATTCAAAAGACCTAATTTCAATAAGTATGCATTGGCTTTTTTTACTTATGTTGAATCCTATGATATTCACTAAAGTTACTTATCTAATTGACGTTATTTTTATGAATTATGTATGGGATGATATATGTGACGTGATCATGCATGTTTTCAATCCAATTTCATTGTTTCCAATAAATTGACTATGTATTCAAGTTTTAACCCTAATTGCAAGTATGAACTATGATTACTGATATTAATTATGATCAAGATATGAATTTCATATAAGTTATGAAAGTGGTGAATTAGGATCCTTAATTGGTGACCTAGGAACCAAATGACATATATTATGCAAGTATGATTTGTAATATGGAAATACTATTACTCACATTGCAATTATGATATGAAATTGAGCTACTCTATATGTTTTTAAACCTATGAACAAGTTTCATGATATAAGTTAAGTATGATTACTATGTTATATATTCCATGGGATTTGACTTACCAACGAATGAGACTTAAGGTGGGGGCTCAACCTACGGTATCCTTATAAGTCTCTTATCTCATAACTATGTGCCACCAGAGGATTTTTCTTGTGGCCTAGCTAGTGGATCCTCATATAGAACATGTTCATAACCTATATAGGAGGAAGAGACTACCTTGGCAAGTAGATTCCCCTTTCTTTTGTTGTATGGAGAGACATTGGGATTCTATGTTATAGTTCAAATGGTCATATTGTCGGTTATGGCTCTATCCCACATATGTATATTCTCTTTATGTTCTTTTATGATTTCAACTATATCTCTTAATGCTTTTATTATTATGGTTTTCTCATGACTTTACTCATTCTCTAATATCATGTATGTTATTTGATCATTACATCCTATGATTTATATTGCATAGCACACCCACATACTTAGTTCATTCAAATGTACTAATGCATATTTATTGCCTATATTGTCTCATAATGTAGGGGTCAAGGATCATATTCCTTCCACGCGTGGCTAGTTTAGTTTCTATCCTACAAAGATTGGTGAGTCCTCATCGATCGAAGTTATTAGTTTGTTCGTATTTAAAAAAAATTGTATATGCATGTTGAGGGTGAGCTAGGGACATGTCTTAGCCCTCGCCCATCTTGAGTAGTAAAGGCATTGTTGGACAAATGATGTAGAGTCTATGTAGTTGAGCTTACACCTTCTTTTATGATTCATGTTTGAGATTCTTTCCTATGTTATTTCCTTTTTACTTTACCTTTTGTATACTTATGATATGTCAAAGGCTTGGTTGGATCTCTTCAGGGTTTTGATCACCGTATCATGTCTAGAGCATAGTTTAGGTCAAAAGAGAAAGTGGAGTTGTTGGCCTACCAACTCAAGAGTTTTGCTCAAGTTTGGTATACACAATGGAAGTCTGAGAGAGTTGATGAAGTCCCTATTGATTAGGAATCCTTCAACCTTTCTTCACTTGATCGCTTCTTCCCTATTGAGCTAAGGAAAATATGTCGGAGTTCATTAATATTAGGCAAGGCAACATGGGTGTGAGGTATTATGTCTTTATGTTTACCATGCTATCCAAGTATGCTCCTACATTGGTTGCCGATCCTTGTGCCCGAATGAGCCAATTCATATCGGGGGTGTCCAACTTGGTTGTAAAGAAATGCATAACTATGCTTGTTAAGGAAATAGGCATATCTCGGCTTATGAATTTCTCCAAATAAATTCAAGGAGAGAAAATCAAAGAGATCGGATGAGAGATTCTAAGAGGATCCGATATGAAGGTGGGTTCTCAAGTGTTAGGAACGGTGGTAGTAGTGGCCATTCTCAACAAGGCCAAGGTTCAAAAAAAAGGTTTGTTAAAGATAGAGTATCATACCCTAAGGGTCAAGGTGGGGGTGTGAGTTCTAGTAGCCCCACTTTTCCAAAGAGTGCCAAATATAGAAAGAATCATGAAAGAAGATGCTTGATGGGCACAGGTACTTCCTTTGCCACATCCATAAAAAAGAAAAGGAAGGTCATCCTCAAGGACAAGTTTCTCAAGGAGGCCAAGTTCAATAAGGTGCCCAAGCTCAACAATCAATTCTATGCTTTTCATGCTAGGCAAAATGTCGAGGAGTCTCCCGATATAGTTATGGGTCTTTAACTTTGATGCTTACGAATACTTGATCTGGGTGACAACTTATATTTTGTTACTCCTTACCTTGTAATGAGATTTGATGTGTGCCTCAAAGTGTTTTTAGAACCTTTTTTTGGTTTATACTCCCATTGGTGATTTAGTGCTAGCTCAGAGTGTTTATAGAAATTGTCCCATGTCGGTCTTGCATAAAGTTATCCCTTATGGTAGGGTCAATTTTCAATTTCCTAATAAGTCTATTCTTAAATAGAAGGGTAATGATTCGGTGGTGAAGGGTCGATTCATCTCATGTATTAAGGCCCAGAAAATGATTTTCAAAGGGTGCATTTATCATATAGTATGAGTTAGGGATGTTGATTCTAAAACTCCTAGTCTTGAGTCGGTCCCTATAGTTAGTGAGTTTCCCAATGTTTTTCCAATGACTTGCAAAGTGTTCCTCCCGAAAGGAAAATTGACTTTGGTATAGATCTCCTCCCTGATACTCAACCTATTTTTGTTCCTCCTTAGTGTATGGCTCCGGCAAAACTTAAGGAGTTGAAAGAGGAATTGAAGGATTTATTGGATAAGGGTTTTATAAGGCCAAGTACTTCACCATGGAGTCTCCCGTGTTGTTTGTTAGGAAGAAGGATAGGTCACTCCGAATGTCAAGTCACCATAAAGAAAAAATATCCAATTCAGATGATAGATGATTTGTTTGACCAATTGTAAGGAGCAAGTTACTTCTCAAAGATTGATCTCCATTCTGGTTACTATCAACTAAGGGTAAGGAAGTGTGATATTCCCAAAACAGCATTTCGAACAAGGTATGGTCATTTTAAAATTTTTAGTTATGTCATTTGGGTTGACTAATGTTCCCTCTATCTTCATGGATTTGATGAATCGTATATTCAAGCCATAGTTAGACATGTTTGTGGTAGTGTTTATTGATGACATCTTGATTTACTCTCAAAAGGTCATGACTCAACCTAGGGCCTAGTCATAACACGGAGATCGGAAATCCAAAGGACTCCAACCAAGACTCTTAGCATAACATTCATAAGCATACATAAGGTGAATAAGCAATAAAGCTAAACCAAGATACGAAAGCAAAATCTCAAATAGAACATAAGTCTCAAAACAAGAAAGTGACAACATAGACTCTTTACTATCTAACATGCCTCTAATAACTCTATGGGGGAATACGATAAGATCCTAGCTAACCCATCTAGACAACATAAGAGTAATGAAGTAACAACTTCCAAAATAAGAAATAATTATCATGTCCTCTAACTGTGAGGACTCACTAACACTAAGGAGCTAATATCAAACTTTAGCCATGAGAGAGAGGAGGATGAACGTGATTGTTTGTCCCTATATTATGATATAATGTAGGAAAAAAAGTATATGTTAGTACATAGAATGCACTAAGGATGTGAGAATATACCTAAACAATAAACATAGGACGTAATCAATAGGAATCATGGGATGCAAGACCAATATCTTCAAAACATAAATAAAGTCATGAAAAAATTAAAACATTCATCTCATTGGTCAATGAATCAAAATCTCGTAATCATCATAAGAACTCATTACTCAACTAAAACTATGTGAGATAGGACCTTTAATAGACATATAAGACCATCCAAGCTAATACATAGAATCTGATGACTCCTACATCGAGACAAGGGAGGCTACCTTGCCAGGCCATGCTCCATTATTACTCATTTAACTTTTCTATGTGGATCCACTAGAATCGCCATATATGCATATGAAAATCTACATGGGCAACATAGTTTGGGACTAAAGATTGCTACTAGAATTCTATGGGTAATTAACTGCATTATCAGACCGAACCCCACCTAAAATTCCTATCAATGCTTAGTCAATATCCCAATGAAACTCATAAACATGATCATAAACATCATAGGAAAAGATAATGACTAATATCAATCTATCTTTATAAAATATCATAAGAATAGCTCATCTAGCATCATAATATAAAATCATAGGATTAGCTCATCTATCATATCACTCATGCAATGTGGGTGTAGGCATTCCATCATTACATATCGTTGATAATAAACATGTTTAAGTAATTAGCTTTCTCTATCATTAACTTTTCTTACAACATCGTAAAATCATCACTCATAAACTTTTTTACATAAAGCATCTTTAAACTCATTCATAAAGTTTTCATAAAATATAACTTGAAAATCATGATCATAGCTCATAAATCATCCTTGAAATTAGTATATAACATGGGTCATTAAAATTCAACTTGATATCATGCAATATGATGTGAATTGTGCATAATTAATCTAATAGCATTGAAGAATATCATAATTGAGAAGTCCCAATGTATTTCATGAAATTGGGGCTTTTAATTGAAGAAATCATAAGAGAATTGAGAAGAAATCTTTGAGATTACATGGGTGAAAGGAACCCATGGATGAAGTCCTACATACCTTGACCTTGATGAGTCCTAAATTAAAGATAATGGAACTTGACCTTGAAGAAATCCCCTTGAATTACTTGAGGAAGAAGAAGACCTTGGGAGAAGACTTCGGAGAGAGAGTTTTGGAATTTTGGGGAATTATGTGAGAATGAGAGGGTTAGAAAACTTTTAGGTAGTTAATAGGTAGGAATTTAGTCCCAAAAACTGTCCACATTCATTAATGAAATATCGAGAAAAGACTAGAATAACTTTCCATTAAATAAAAAATAGGGATGCACAGAGGACCCACCCCTGTCCATGAACCTCACCACGACCCGTGATGGTGTACATGGTGAATTCCTTGAACCTTGAGAAAAGTGGAAATCTTCAGGACCTTCTTCAAGGAGACCATGACAGTCTGTGAAGGTCACCATGGCCCGTGGTGAGGATCCTGACAAGAGGGTCTACAGGGGTGACCACCACGGAACCCATCATATTCCGTGAAGGGCAATACAGCCTGTGGTGGTTATGTGTGGTCCCTAACTTAGGGTTCTTCTTTCAACAATCTAAAATCCTTTCTTCATTTACACCTCCAAAATAATTTTTGAGTGCCTCAGGGGAGGGGTCACCATGGCTCGTGGTGCTCATCATGGCTCGTGCGCCCTATCATGGACCCTTTCCTATAGGGTTCAAGTTTCTAAATCTTTACAAAGGTGGCATACCATGAGTCCTGATGATGAATATGACCAGTGATGGCCTTCGTGGTCATCACCTAGTGCCAAAACTAAGTTTTTCTGAGAAATTCATCTTTTATTCCTCATTTTACGACTTTCCAACTCTTGAGGTCTTATAATATCTCCCCTTTTGGAATATTCATCCATAAATGGGACTCAATCTAGCATGAATGGAATAGGAAAGGAACATGACAACCCAATATGAATGCAAAACATCTCGAAAATGTATAAAATATGATATCTTTAATCTCAAGCTAAAACATGACTTTAAAACTCATTTCATGAACATGAATTCATATGAAACCATGAAAAAAACTGAAACACATGATTTTTTGCTGATTGATTCATGAAGGAACTAAATATCTTAACTAGGCACAGAAGGAAAGAGATGAGGATATCGGGAGATCATATCGGCTTCGGCTTTCCATGTAGCACCCTCAACCTCTTGGTTCCTCCATAAAACTTTAACTAAAGCTATTTCCGTGTTTCTTAACTTTTTAACTTGCCGGTCCAAGATCTCAACTGGAACCTTCTTATAAGAAAGGCCCTTTTTTACCTCAGTATTGTCCAATGGTACAATGGAGCTTAGTTTTCTCATGACTTTACTTATCCTCTATAATCATGTACATTATTTGATCATTGCATCCTATAATTTATATTGGATATCATGCTCACATACTTAGTACATTCAAATGTACCAACACATATTTTTACCTAAATTGTCTCATAATATAGGGGTTGAGAATCACGTTCCTTCCACACGTAGCTAGTAGAGTTCCCATTCGGCGAAGTTTTGGTGAGTCCTCATCTATCAAGGGTGAGTTATGAGTTTGTTTAATTTTAAAGACTTTTGTTACATTCTTATTGAGGGTGAGCTAGGGACATATCTTAGCCCCCACCTTTCATAAGTAGTAAAGGCATTGTTGGACAAATGATGTAGAGTCTATGTAATCGAGTTTGTACTCTCTATTGTGATTCATGGTTTAGACTCTTTCCTATGTTATTTATGCTTTAATTTATCTTATCTATGCTTATGATATGTCAAGATGCTTGATTGGATCCCTTTCATATTTGGATTGATGGGTTATGACTAGGCCCTAGTCTGAGTTGTGATATCTATACGCTGCATATAACCTCTAGGCTTTTGGTGCTCTACTTTAACTTTTTGATAGTTTGGACATTGAGCCACAAATTATGCAATGTTTTTCTTCATTTCACTCCACCAATATACTTCTTTCAAGTCATGATACATTTTAGTTGAGCCCAAATGGACAAAATAACTTGAATGTGGTACTTCCGCCATAGTCCTCTTTCTTAGTCCATCTATATTAGGTACACACAATCTATTCTGACACTAAAGTATTCCCTCATGCGTAAGCTCAAATGCCTTTGTACCTTTGTTGTACATTCTCCTTAAGCTGTAATAGAATATGATTTGTGTACTGCTTCTCTTTCACTTCCTCTATAAACAAAGATTTTGTTGGTATAGATCTTTTTTTCTACTTTGTGTTTCCATAGACTTCTCATAAGTTCTTGCCATTATTTTATGACTTAAAGCATCAGCTACTACATTTTCTTTACCTGGATTATCAACATCATAATATTTTAATAGATCAAGCCATTTTTGCTGCCTTAGATTCAGATCCTTTTGTTTAAGATATATTGCAAACTTTTTTAATCAGTATATATGTCGACATGAACTCCATGTAAGTAGTGGGTTGGATAATTTTTCTTATTTGGTCATAACTTTCTTGAGGCATAAACTATTACTTTACCATGATGCATCAATACACATCCTAAGCCCACTCCTGAAGCATTAGAATACACTACATACCCCTTCGTGCCTTCCAGAAGAACCAATACAGGTGAAGAAGTCAATTTATCCTTCAACTATTGGAAGCTTCTTTCACATGCATTGCTCCATAGGCAATTGGCTTCCTTGTGTGTTAGCTCTGTTAAGGGTGCAAAAATATAAGAAAATCCTTCAACAAACCTTCTATAATAACCTGCCAATTCAAGAAAACTATGAATATCCATAGGTGCTATAGATCTTTGCCAGATCTTCATAGCTTTTATCTTTTGGGTATCAACCATTATTCATTCATCAAATATAATATGACCCAAGAACACCACAGATTTTAACCAAAACTCACATTTAGAAAATTTGCATACAACTTACGATCCCAAAGAATTTATAACACCTATCGCAAGTGATTAACATGGTCCTCTTTCGATCTTGAATACACCAAAATATCATTTATGAAACGATCACGAACACATCTAAATATGGTTTGAAAACCCTATTTATCAAATCCATAAAAGTTGCTGGTACATTCGTTAACCCAAAAGATATGATTAAAAACTCAAAATGACCATATCGTGTTCGAAAAGTTGTCTTAGGTATATATTTGTCTTTTACCCTCACTTGGTGAACCAGACCTCAAGTCTATCTTTGAAAAATACTTATCACCTTGTAATTGATCAAACAAATCATCACTTCTATGGAGAGGATGTTTGTTCTTAATTGCTACCTTATTCAACTACCAGTAGTCAGTACACATTCTCAACGAGCCATCTTTCTTGCATGCAAATAAAACTGGTGCTCCCCAAGGGGCATACTAGGCCTTATGAATCCCTTTTCTAGCAAGTCTTTTAATTGCTTCTTCAACTCCCATAATTCTGCTGGGGTTATTCCATATGGAGGGATGGAGATAGATTTAGTATCTGGAATCACATCAAAACCAAACTCTACTTCTCGTTCAGGAGGCCACCTTAGAAGCTCTTCAGGAAATACATCGGGAAATTCATTTACCACTGAAATAGATTGAAGAGTTAATGGCTCCACGTCTATATTTTTCACTCTCACTGAATGGAATATGTATCCTTTAGACATCATCTTCTTTGTCTTAAAATAAGAAATAAACTTACCTCTTGGTGCTCCAATATTACCTTTTCCATTCAAGGACTGCCGCTTTTGGAAAATGGAAATACACTATTTTGGTATAGAAATCTACTATGGAATACCAAGAATCCAACCAATCCATACCCTTTATAACATTTAAATCTACCATTTCTAACTTAACAAGGTCAGCTAATGTATCACGATCACAAACAGTAACTATGCAATTATGATAGACTCTTCTAGCTATAATAGACTTGCCAACCGACATAGACACTTCAAATGGTTTAACCAATAATTCTGGTGTTCTTTTGAACTTTTCAGTAATCAATGGAGTGATGTATGATACTGTAGATACCAAATCAATTAATGCATATACAATATGTGAAAATATGGAGAATGTACCTATAACCAGATCTAGTAAAGCCTCTAAATTTTATCGATCCCCTAAGGCATCTGTACGGTTCTGAACACCACTAAAACTATCTACTCCTCTAACAACTCTACAACGACCTGTAGGTATCTATAAACCCTTACCTCAAGGAGGTGTTAATGATGATGATGCAACAAATGATCTAGCAGGCTGTTTCATACAACCCATTCCCCTTTGAGGGCAATTCCTCATCATATGTCCCTGTGTACCACACCAAAAATAAGAATATGTCCCAAACCTACATGTACCTAGATTATTTCTTCCACATTATTGATGAGGTTTTCAAAGAGGTCTTGATTGGCTCATACTCCTCTGCTCTTAGTACCATGTTGTTCGTGAATCCTGGCTTTCACCTTTTTGCCCAAACTAGTTGCTTCTAGACCCTTGAAATTGGGTTGGACCACTAACCTAAGAGTAGGGAAATGATGTCCTAGGTGATCTATTAAAAAACTGAGGCTTAAACTCACCTTGGGATAGTATAATCTGCCTCATAGATCTAGACCTCTTGGATTGCCCTCTTTCCGTCACTTGTGTCCTTCTTTGCCTTTGATCCTTCGGCTTTTGTGCAAAATCTTTCATCATTTCTATATCCATGTCTTTAATCAAATAAGAAATGGTGTAATCTCTAATCAGATACGAATCCAATATATCCACGTATCGATGAACTCTATCCTCTATAGTAGCTACTACAATAGGAGAATATATGGCCAAGCAATTAAATTGGAGATTAGACTCTCTCACGCTCATATTCCCTTGTTGGAGATTAAGAACTTATCAACACGGGCCTCTCGGATCTCCAATGGAAAATAATGATCAAGAAATGCCTTTTTGAACTCTTCCCAATTAGCTAAAAGAGCATCTGTACCCCTAGATTGCTTCCAAGCTTCATACCATAATATACTTACACCTTTTAATCTATATGATGCTAGATCAACTACTTCTTTACCACTTACATGCATAACATCCAAAGTCCGTTGGATTTGATCAATAAAGTCTTGCGAATCTTCCTTAGGATATGACCCAATGAATGATGGGGGTCTGAATTAAGAAAATCACGAATCCACCTACTAGCTTCCCTATCTACACCACTAATATCTACATCCAGACCTTCTTGCCTTTGGCCTTGGACAACAACTATACGAGGCAATAATTGGACAACGTTCTTTAAATCTTGCTCAGTAGCATTAATGGGGGATTATCGAGGTGCTGCTTCCCTCCTTAAATCTTCTGGAGGTGGAAGGGTCGATGAAGTTTTTTATAAGGAATCATCTTGAGCCTTACTTTAACAAACTCGTCCAGGTGGTTCTCTGGCAACCACGTCTATTTGCTTGCCTGTATCTTTTCTCCTTCTAGTAACCGGCATATTTCCTATAATAAAACAATTTAGATATTAGATATAATCCACCTACAATATTGACTCTATCGCACGATCTAAGAAATAAAAGAAAAGAAACGACTCCTAATTGTCCCGTAGCTTCCTGTTTATATATGTGGTGCACAATACATCCACAAGTAAGACTCTATATAGATATGGATTTATAGACTCCCTAGAATGACCTGCTCTGATACCACTTTTCATACCTCAAATTTTAATAAGATAGACAGGCACTCAATGCCTTAAAGGCTTGGGAGAACCAACCCATAATATGTGCTTACCATATATATAGATGTGATAATAATGAAAATGTGACAAGCGTATATAGACTATAGTGACAAAAGACCAACACAGATAGGCCCGAAACTTTTGTGCAGGACTTGGCTGTTAAAGCCACAATTGTAAAGATACAAGATACAACTGAACTTTATACATATTAGTATACAAAGCCTCTACAATATAGAGAACCTTAGTTTACCCTTCACTACTATAAAGTAACAAAATAGATGCCAAAAACTCGGTAAAGCCCCAAATCAACTTAGAGCGCACCAATAGCAGCTGAGTGTCCTGTGCTCCTATTAGGGAGGTCTACTAGATGGAGTACCTATGCCTGCAGTATGAAATGTAGTGTCCCCTATGAGAGACGTCAGTATGAAAGAATATACTGAATATGGAAGGTAGTAGCATATGTAAAACAAGAACTCAAATAAATCAAGTATCAATACCTCAATGTATAAATCAGAATAAAAGATCACCTTTGTTTACTCTTGTGGGATCATGTAAATTATATTCTTTTATTTACTCTTCTGTTTTTTGTAAAGCATATGATACAAATGACTAACTGATTAGTGGTAAAAGATGATGACCCATGCTAGGCATTTAGACCCCTAGGATGCAGTCCTCATAAATATATAATTGGAATCAGCCCATGCTAGGCTTTTGCCCCCAGGCTGCCACCCATATTATACAAATTACTCCACATTATTCTTTAATCTTTACGATTGTTATTTTGGTGGTCATGATCATTTTTAAGATTTGGATCTATGGACCAATAGTATAATACATGAGAGTAATCACTTAAGGTAGTACAATAACATAAGGAACAAATGTAATATTAACATAATAACTTAGGAGTTTAAATGACACAATTAACTCCGTTGTCACAACCCAGATTAGGCCCTATATGTCATACGGCTAGGTTATCGAAACCCTGAAGGTCTCCAACCAAGCCTCTTGAAAATATCGTAAGCATGCATAAGGTAACGTAAAGCAGAAATAACATAGGAAAGAGTCTCAAAGCATTAATCGTAAAAGAGAGTATAAGCTTGATTACATAGACTCTACATCTTTTGTCCAATATATGCCTCTACTGATCAATAAGGGAGGGCTCTAAGACATTTTCCTATCTCACCCTCAACTTGAATATAACAAAAGTATTTGAAATGAAACAAACTCATAACAAACCCTCGATGGATGAGGACTCACCAATCTTCGTAGGATAGCAACTCAACTAGCCATATATGGAAGGAACGTGATCCCCAACCCCTACATTTTAAGATAATGTAGGCAATAAATATGTGTTAGTACATTTGAATGTATTAAGTATGTGGGCATGCCATGCAATATAAATCAAAGGATGCAATGATCAATCAATGTACATGATAAAAAGGATAAGTAAAGTCATGAGAAAACCATAATGATCAAAGCAGTTAAAAGACATAGTTGAGATTATAAAAGAACATAAAAAGAATATACATATGTGGGATTGAACCATAATCGAAAATATGACCATGCGATCTATAACATGAAATTCCGATGTCTCCCTGTACATTGGAGGAAAGGGGAATCTACTTGCAAAGGTAGACTCTACCCTACTAGGCAGGTGTCATGAACATGTATTATATGTGGATCCACTAGGTAGGCTATAAAGGTAAATCCTACGGTGGTATGTAGTTATGACACAAGAGACTTTATATAAGGACCCCATAGGTCGAGCCACCACCTCAAGCCTCATTTGGTGGTAAGTCAAATCCCAAGGATTACATAACATAATAGTCATACTTAACATATATCATAAAATTTGTGCATAGGTTTAAAATGCATAGAGTAGCTCATTTTCATGTTTTAATTGCAATGTGAGTAAAACTCTTTCAACATTACAAATTATACTTGCATATTTCATGTCATTAGGCTCTTAGGTCACCAATTAAGGATCCTAAGTCATCTTTCTTCACAACTTGCATGAAATTTATATCTTGAACATAATTATAATTCATGATCATAATTCATACTTAAAATTAGGGTACAACTTGTATACATAGTCAATTTGATCTAAATCCATGAAAATACTTCAAAAATCATTGAACTTCATAATCATAATTCATGTAAATTATCATTTAAAATAACTTCATGCATGGAAATTTATAATTCAACGTGAAATCTTGCAATTAATAAAGAATCATGCTTATAATGATCAGTAATAATAATTAAAAACATAATTAAAACAGTCCAACACATTTTATCAAAATTAGGTTTTGAAAGTAATAGAAATTTAAGATATATTTAAGGAAAACCTTGGGACTTCACGAGCAAAATAAACTCATGGATCAATTCCCATATACCTCGATGAAATCAACTCAGAAATTGAAGAGAAACATTATTGAATTTGAAACCTTAGCTTGAAATTGTAGGAGGAACTTGAGAGATATTTGATAGCCTTGCCTTAGGAAATTTAGGAGAAAGAATTAGAATATGAGGGGGAATTTGAAGACTAGGGTAATTATAAACTTTGAACCTGGCCATAAAAGTTTCTAGATTAATTGAACCGAACATGGGAAAAGATGGAAATACCCTTCATTAAACCCAAAATTTTGGACCTACGAAGTTGACTCTACAAGTCATAATGAGTACTACGAATCATCATCATGATTCCTCCTGTAGGTTTGAGGAGACATACGTATTCTGAACCTCTGAAGTTTGCATTACGAGTCAAAATTATGACTCATTAACAAGACTACAACTCATCGTGTTGAGTCATCTTGAAAGTACTGAGGCTTTATGCTTTTACAGGAATTCGACCCTGACCCTACGACTCTCTTTTACAAGTCGTAAGGCTTTCTATAAGTCGTACACTAACTCGTAAACTTACTTCCAAACTTAATCAATTTTCGAACCTAATCTCACTTTCACGAGTCATCTCTATGACTCATAAGGGTCCTTATGAGTTGTAAGCCCACTCATAGACTTAGGGACAGTCCAAACTTTCCTTAAATTCTTTTTCGTTCAACTTTTTAACATCTGGGGTCTTATATATACGAAGCTTGCTATGAAAAGTATATTTTCCATAGTAGTGCTTGGAAGAGTAAAACTGCAGATGTAATATTAGCACATATCGATGTACATTGACACATAAGAAAGGGGAAAAGAAGTTCGTTAGCTACATTGGAGATTGTATGCTGCCACAATGTATCTTTTACTTGGAAAAGCAGTTAGGAAGCTTACTTGTTAGTAGTGACACAAGTATTAGTTTCATGCCAAAGAATATGGTATCGAATAGCCTTACATACCTTTTTATACCACTCGGATAGTACAACGAATTAACCTCCTTCCTTTTAGTTTGTTAATCTATAATGAAATAAATAATAAAACTAATATTAGTAGCTAATCAACAGATTGGGCTACTTGATCTTGGAAAAATAGTAATCGGGCAGTAATCCCGTACTTTATCAAACCAAGGGTATCATTTCCACCCCTTCTCCTCTAATTATGTCTATATATCATACAACCTTGTTATAAGGACCCCAAAACTTCTTGGGCTTCATAAGACATAAAAAATAGTATACACAAGTATTGTGGATAGCAAGCTCAAGCAACACTCAATTAAGTGGTATATCACCACACTCTTCAACGTTTTTCCCTTTAAGAAGTTATCATAACTTCCCCCGCACATCCAACAATACACCCTAATTTTACTATACACAAAACAGTCTCTAAATATCACAGTATGGATGGACTAATACGAATTCACGACTTCCGATCACTATCCCGTGAGTTCAACCTAACATTACATTTGAAATTCTCAAATGAGCTGATAATTGAGTTAAAGTGGACTCCCCTCTATGGCTGTCCCAACATGCACAAACCACAAAAACATCCTCCAAGCTTACGCCATATAAGAGAAATAATTCTCAGCTCATTAACACATACCAAATCCCCTAACCAATTCAAGCACAAAAGAGTGATGAAAATTTCAGTAACTTACCTTGCTGGACAGTAACCTCACTTGACAAGACTTGGATTCTTCAAGTTTTAGTTTGTCCTCTCCAACTTAGCTTGACAAGAAGGGAGAAATTACTCAAACCAGTATACCGTACTCCTACTAATTCAACCTTTAGAGAATACTAAACGACACTACCTTACCTTAAGGTGAATCGGCTTCTTCACTTGAATTTCTTAAGATGGAAGATGTTCTACCAACTTGTACTTGAAAAATAAAGGGTTTGCTTCAGATTTTAATGGTGAAATTGTAGACCAGCACTCTTGGAGTTTCTATGGCTTCTTTTGGGAGTAATTTTCTAGAGATTAAGTGATAGAGGAGATGAGATTTACTTAAGTTCTTTAGGGGTCCCTTTTGGACGTTTTTACTTAAGAAATTGGAGAAATAATATGGTCATTTACTTTAAACAAGTAGGTGCATCACCTCCTTAATTCCTGCCACAAGTTTTTAAGTAGCTGCATCACTTACTTGCCCTTTTCATTTAAAATGTAGTCCACATATTCTAAGTGGGTGTATTTACCTACTTGTCCTTTTTAGTAGGTTAGAAATTAGTTTTACCTTAAGAAACTACGTGATCCTTGCTACATAAGCTAGACGTGTAATCAAGTAGCTTAATCACGTAAGACATTTGAACCAGTAGCTTAAGACAGTAGGTTAATTACTATGACAAATTATACTTTACTACTTTCTTTAGCCAACAACCCCTTTTTGTCACGACCCAAATCCGTCCATGATGGCTCCTACTATAACCTCCGAGTAGGCAAACCAAACCCAAGTCAAGCAAAAGTCAAACCTCAATCTAATTAAATAATTAATGCATAAGAAAATTAAAGAGAATATAACAAAAGAAAAGTCAAGCTAAGGTATAGATATGTAAAAACGATACAAAATATACTAAAGGACCAATAGCGACCAAAAAGATAAACTGATATTGGATCAAACCCCGAACCTGGTGTCACCTATGCAGGATCTACTAAGTACAAAAGTTGACAACATATACAAATATATATACAATGAGGAACTGACTGTCAAAAATACAAAAATACAAGTCAGAGAAAATGAGGGAATGTAGCAATTCTCTGAATGCTGGGAGCTCACCATAATCCGAATCTGGCACCGATCTGGATGATTAGGCGCGCGCTGGGGGTGGCTTGAACTGGGAGCTGCATTAAAAAAAAGCCGAAGTATAGTATGAGTACCAAACCACAGAGTACTCAGTAGGCATCATAGGCGGATCGAGATCAGAAAGAATAAACATATAATAAGCAACACGATGAAACTAGTAAAAATAGGGAAGAAGCATAAAATCTAGGATCTCAGGGAAAAAGGTACCGGAAGATCATACAATAATCAAGTAAATCCAACAGATCACGTAACCACATCAATAATCTCAACTCATAAGATACCAAAAGAATGTCCAAATGTATACTCGTAGTTATGGCCCATTATCCTCTAAAAATATCATGAAGCGCTCAAAATAACCCTCGAGTTCATCAATGAAAGTGTCGCTCGAAATCATACTTTGAGCTCATCAACAACGAAATAATAACCCAAAATATGTATCAATAGGCCGCTCGAAACTCATACCTCAAGCTTATCAAATGAAATAAAGTGTAACCCAAAGACAATAAAAAGAGGCCTCCCGAAATTATGCCTCGAGGTCATCAATGATGAAATGTCATAAATGAGATATCACCGTATTTCTCTAAATTCATCATATTTATTCATCCGCCGAAAGTCTTACACTCATCATTTATTCTTTCTTTTATAAAGGTTCCTTTTTAACCCACGATGGGGTAAATGATGCAAGTAGTATGTCGAAAATAATATATCACTCACTTGAAACTCTAGCATATCGAAAGTACAGCCTGAGCTCAACATTTCAATATCATGAGAGACAAGACACAAGCATAAGTAGAATCATAGCAAGTGACCAACCAAAACCAAATAAGTCAAACAAGCGGTATCCTAAGTTCAAATTACCTAGGAGCAATTTCTAAGGATTCTAGATGTTGTAAGCAAGTCAAGCTAGCACCTAGACTGAGGCTCCAATGTCTAAAACCCAAACTAGCTAGTAATGATGATCCTCAACTCGAAAATACTCAATATAATATCAACACCTAAACAACACCTAAATCACCACCTAATCACACGTTACCACCTAAAATACATCAATTTCAACCAAGCCAAGTCTAGCAAAAGAAAGTCATAACCTACCTCAAAGCCGAAACCGCACACGAATTGCTAAACCCGAATTTTTCCCTTTTGGGCCTCCTCTGAACGATATCACTCTATCAAATTATCAAAGAACACATCAAAGCAAATCCAATGATACCCATATTATTATAATTAAAACAAAACTAAAATTGGGTCAATATTCGACATTAGGACCCATGCATGAAATTGAAAAACCAACTCTGTTACAAGGTCCCAAATAACTCAAGGAACTTGTGCCCCCAAAATGGGCATATTTCGAGCAACGGAGTTCACAACGCTACTTCCTCCGTTTTAATTCGTTAAATCTCTAAACAAGCTTGTTAACAAGAAAAAGAACCTCAATCTTACCTTAGGTGTGCATAAACCATGAAAACTCCTTCTTAGCTTATTTGTAGCTCAAACTGAAAGCAACGCAATGTGCAACACCTTTCTCTTCACGAGCTTCGGAATTTGAGACTCGAATTTAGGTCAAAAATATCTTTTCTTAGCCTAGGAGTTCTCTCTCTCACCCTATAAAATGTTATGGAAAGTTATGGTCTGAAAATGAAGAGATAAGGCTGAACTTATCTTTTAAATATTAGGGGAAATAGGCCTGACCCGACTTGGAATTGGGTTGGGCCCAAAATCGCTACATAGCTTGACCTTTCTACCTTAAAACGTCCATAACATTTTATCCTGATGTCACATATGATCTTATGACCTATGGTTGGAAAGGTATTTCAATTATCTACAACTTTAATTCTATGAGTATTCCCAAATGTTCAAATGCTTATGGGTTTATGGCCTCCCGAAGTCAGATCACCCGAAAACATAGCTAAAAAAAATATTTTTTTCTTTTTAAAAGAAAATTGGGGTGTTACTAGTTTGAGTTTTGTGTATTTTATGAACCCACAATGATGTTGAATTAGAAATAGAATTTCAAAAAAAGTTTTCTAAATGTGTTGACTATTTGAGATTATAAAAAAACTATCTTTTGCTTCATTAGTGGCATCCTCCCAAAGGGGATGCTACAATTCCGCTCATGCACCTTCAGCTGCCTAGAAGCATATGCAATAACTCTACCCTACTGCATCAGAACACAACCCAAACCAACACATAAAGCATCACAATACACTGTAAATCCCTAGTCCTCAACACGAAGGGTAAGAATTGGAGCTGTAGTCAACAAGGGTTTGAGCTTCAAGAAGCTCACCTCACACTTGTCAGACCACTGGAAGGGTACATTATTCTGAGTCAATATGGTCAAAGGCGTTGCAATAGAGGAGAACCCCTCTTGAAATCATCTGTAATACCCTACCAACCCAACAAAACTACAAACCTTGATAGGAGAAGTGGGTCTAGCCCAATCACGAACTGCCATTATCTTTGTCGAATCTACCATAATACTATCATTGGACACCATGTGCCCTAAGAATGCCACAAAATCAAGCAAAAATTCACACTTAGTGAATTTGGCATACAATTGCTAATCCCGCAAGGTCTGAAGTACTATCCTCAAGTGTTTCTCATGTTGCTCTCTGCTACCAGAGTAGACTAGCATGTCATCAATGAATACAATGACAAAAGAGTCTAAGTAGGGCTGGAACACACGATTCATCAAATCCATGAATGTTGTAAGAGCATTAGTCAACCCAAAAGATATAACTAAGAACTTATAGTACCTGTATCGAGTCCTGAAAGCTATCTTAGGGATATCTGACTCCTTAATCCTCAACTGTTGATACCTTAACCACAAGTATATCTTAAAGAACACTGCTGCACCCTGGAATTGGTCAACTAAGTCATCAATCCGCGGAATTAGGTACCTATTCTTAATGGTCACCTTACTCAATTATCTCTAATCAATACACATACTTAAGGTACTATCTTTCTTTTTCAAGAATAGAATAGAAGCACCCCAGGGAGACACACTGAGACTGATAAACCCCTTAATCAAGAGGTCCTGGAGCTATACCTTAAGCTCCCTCAACTCAACTGGAGCCATCTGATATGTTGGAATAGAGACAGGTTGTGTACCCAGCTTAACATAAATACCAAAATCAATATCACTCTCATGAGGAGGGCTAAGTAGATCGGTGGGAAATATGTCAGAGAAATCTCAAACCACCATAATAGAATCAATAGAAGGAGTGTTGGCACTAGTGTCACGGACATAAGCAAGATAGGCTAGACATCCATTTTCCACTAACCGCTGGGCCCTGAGGAAGGATATAACACCACACGGTACATGAATAACTGCAACTACCCATACAACTAGAGGAATACCAGGCATACACAAGGTAACAGTATTGGAGAAGCAACCAAAAATCGCATAATGAGTACACGACCAATCCATTCCTAGAATCAAGTCAAAGTCCACGATATCTAGAACAATCAAGTCCGCACTAGTATCATACCCCACGATAGTCACCATATAGAATTGATACACTCGATCCACTACTAAAGAATCACCTATGGAGGTGGAAACACACATAGGCACAAGAAATGGATCACATATAACATCCTACTGAATAGCATAACAAGAAAACACAAATGAGTAAGTGGACCCTGATCAAATAAGGAATAAGCAAGCTAATGAGATACGGAGATCGTACCTATGATAATGATATCTAATATCTTTTCTTCTAGCCTACCAGAAAAAATATACATGTGACGGTATCCACCTCTACCACCTGTCCGGCCTTCCTGGGGACCACCCCTGATACCCTAAGACTCACCTCTACCACCTTATAACTCTCTTTGGGCGGTCGAATTGGGGCCCTAGGGACGTGAACCTACTGACCCGGTCAAGCCTGTTGATCTGGTGTATGGATGGATGATAGTAGGACACTCCCTAGCAAAGTGGCATATCACACCAAAATCATAGTAGAACCTTTAAATAAACCTCCCTAAGATGTCCCAGTTGAATCGAATGGCCGCTATGGCATGAATACCCAGAAGTCTAACCCCAAGAAGACTAACCCAAAATCTAGCCCTTTGACCACCGGCACCTACTGATCCACCATCAGTAAGCTATAAGGCTGCCTAAATTAGTCAACTAGGTGGATACTATTGTGGATGTCCCCTACAAAAAGAACCCCTATTATGTGACTGGCGTCAACTGAAACTACCCTGGCAGCAAGCCCTCTTGTCGCCACCTCTGTAGGCCTCATAATGTATAGCCTCAATAGTACGGGAATGATCTACTATCTGCAATAACGAATGGCCTGATGCAAACCATCTACTCTATATCCAAACTCAAAAGAACAGATAACCCTCTAATAAACTAGCGTACCTGCTCCTCCTTTATTGGTATAATCATAGTAGCATGCCTGGAGAGCTCATGGAACCGAGATTCATATTTTGTGACCGTTATCGACCCCTATACCAGTGTTGTGAACTTATCTCTTAGCCTCTCCCTTAAGCTGCATACTTCTCCAAGAACGCCTTGGAGAATTGGGTCCATGTCATCGATGATGATTCTGCTAGTTTGCAGTTAAGATAGCACCTCCACCACTATTTTACTGGTCCATCCAGCTGGAAAGCAGTGTAATCAACCCTGTGGTACTCCACCAATCAGAGGTTATGCAAGCTTTCTTGGCAACTAACTAAACAATCATGGGCATCCTCACCCGCAGCACTTGAGAACCTGAGAGGGGACAATCTGATAAACCTTCCCAACATCTTCTACTCCTCCACAGTCATAATCGGCTGAACTGCCATAGACTGAACAACTGTGGGAATAGGCTGAATCACCAAATAAGAAGATGTAATAGTAGGCTGTAGAACAGGAGCCAAATCATACTGAGCCCCTCCCTGCCCTAAAGTCTGCGCCTCCTCTCGGACCTGAGGTCCGACTGAAGTGCTAGGCAGTGTCCTTGTTCGGGACATACCCTTCCTAAAGTTGAGGATCTAGTCCACAGTTTCCTGTAACAATGGCGTGGCCAAAAATCTAGGTGGACGCTTTGTTGGATGTTCCTCCACCAACTTAGGCTTGAACTACTCAACCTCTATATCTAGCTTCAGCACTAGTGTTGTGGCCAAAGCTCCACCCCGTCCTTTATGTCAATCTCAATCCCTACCCTGAGTTGGGGCTCTATCTATAGGTGCAAAGGGTCCTAGTCTGCCCTGAGTAGATCTCGTCCTCTCTATTTGAGAAAGAATGAAACAATAGAATTCAAATTGTTCATCATTATCAGCATACGATTAGAAACAAGAATAGTGAAGTAATTCCTAACAATTCTTATAGCCTCCCAGTGATTACATACGGACGTCATTATACCGATTTACGAGACTCTATTAGATATTTGCTCCTGTAATGGTGAGACCGGTGAACCTAAGCTCTAATACCACTCTATCATGATCCGAATTTGGTCCATGATGGTGCCATCTATAAATCCCGAGTAGGCAAGCCAAACTCAAGCCAAGCAAAAGTCAAACCTCAATCTAATTAAACAATTAATGCATAAGAAAGCGGAAGTAAAGAGAATATAACAAAAAAAAAGTCAGGACAGGGTATAGATATGTAAATATAATATAAAATATACAAATGATTTGATAGGGACCAAAAATGATAAACTAACACTGGACCAAACCCTGGACCTGGTTTCACCTATACAGCAGCTACTAAGTACAAAAGCTGACAACATATACAAATATAAATACAACGCAAAATAGATTGTCTAAAATGCAAAAATACTATTCAGAGCAAAAGTGGGAATGTAGCAAGTCTCTGAATGCTGGAAGCTCACCACAATCCAAATCTACCACCGCTACAGCTGATCAGGCTCACGTTGGGGGTGGCTCGAATTGGATGTTGCATCAAAAATATATAGAAGTACAGTGTGAGTACCAAAACATTGGGTACTCAATAAGCATCATAGGCTGACTGAGCTCAGAAATAATAAATATATAATAATCAGCATGATGAAACTAGTAAAAATGGGGAAGAAGCATAAATCTACGATCTTGGGGAAAAAGGTACCAGAAGATCATACAATAATCAAGTAAATCTAAAAAATCACATTACCACATCAACAATCTCAACTCATAAGATACCGGAAGAATGTCCAAGTGTAAACTCGTAGTTATGGCTCATTATCCTCTAAAACTATCAGGAAGCATTTGGAATAACCCTCGAGCTCATCAATAAAAGTGCTGCCTAGAATCATACTTTGAGCTCATCAACAACGAAATAATAACCCAAAATATGTATTAATGGGCCACTCAGAAATGATACCTCAATCTTATCAAATAAAATAAATTATAGCCCAAAGTTAATAAAAAGGGGCCTCCCAAAATTATGCCTCTAGCTCATCAACCATAAAATATCATAAATGAGATATAGTCAAGACCCGACCTAGGCCTAGTCATAACACGGCGATCAAAACCCCAAAGGGCTCCAACCAAGACTCTTATACATATAATGAGCATACATAAGGTAAAGTAAAAGCGGAAATATCATAAGAGAGTATAAACCATGAATAGTAAATAAAGAATGTCATATGACAACATAGACTCGAAACATTTGTCCAACTAGATACCTTTACACATGAGTATGGGCGAGGCCTAAGACATGTCCCCAGCTCACCCTCAATATGAAACATAACAAAAAATCTTTGAAAATAGTAACTAACTCAACAACTAGTCCTTGATAAATGAGGATTCACTACAACGCCACTGAATAGGGAAGCTCAACTAGCCATGTAGATGAGTATGATCTTCAACCTCAACCCTTACATTATACAACAATATAGGCAAAAGTATGCATTATTATGTTAGAATGTACTAAGTATGAAGGCGTGACATGCAACATAAATCATGGAATTTAAAGGTCAAGTAAAACACATGATGAGATGGAATAAGTAAAGTCATAAGAAAATCATATTGACCAAAGCATTTAAAAGCATAAATTCAAAATCATAACATACTTAAGAGATCATACATATGTGGGATAGGAACCATAACCAACAATAAGACCATGCGAGCTATAACATGGAATTCTGTTGTCTCCCCATACAATGAAGAAAAGGGGAATCTACTTGCCAAGGTAGACTCTACCCCACTAGGCGGGTCATACATATGCTATATATGGATCCAATAGCTAATCCATGAAGGCAACCTATGGTGGCATATAGTTTATGGGACATGAGGCTGCTACTAAGGCTTTTGGTAGGGCCCCCACCTCACGTCCACTCGATGCTAAGTTAAATTCCACGGAATACATGCATAGCATACAAATCATAATTACATATATCATAGTCATGATCATAGGTTTGAAATCATAGAGTAGCTCATTTTCATAACATACTTGTAATGTGAGAATTTTGCTATAATCATATTTGCATAATTCATATCGTTAGGTCTTGGGTCACCACGTAGCTCATTTTCATAACATACTTGTAATGTGAGAATTTTGCTACAATCATATTTGCATAATTCATATCGTTAGGCCTTAGGTCACCACATAGGGCCCTAAGTCACCATACTTCATAACTTGCATGAAATTCATACTTTGAACTTAGAGTAAAACTCAATTGCATAATCAATTGACTTTGAAAATCATGTAATTCACTTGAAAACATGCATGATCATAAACTTTATATTAGCTCATACATAATTCATATAGATAATATCCTTTGGAAGTATAATTCAAAATACTCATAATTTACATCATGAACCCTAGAGATCAAAATAGGAGAATCCATGGGAAAATTCTTCAATTCAATGCAATAACCATCAATTTATATCAAAATAGACTCATGATCATATTTTGAATCATAATTCATGCAATAGGAATAGAGATCATAAAACCCATAAAATATCATACTTTAATTTGATAGAAAACCTTGAGAAATTGATTGAGCTTCATGGATGAAAAAATCCATGAATCAATACCCACATACGTTAAGTGAAAATGCCAAATAATTTGTAAGAACTTGAGAGTTTTGATGAAGAGCTTGAGTGAATTTACTTGAAGTCTTCAATGGAGTCTTTGAGAGTCTTTTGTAGAGAGAGAAATATTTGAGTAGGTGAATTATAGGAAAATGAATAGAATTAGAGGTTTAGGTTAATTTATAGAGTTGCAGTAGGTCCTAAAAATGTCTAGATTCATTAGCTAACAATTAGGGAAAAGTCTAAAATGCCCTTATTAAAAACCCAACTCGAACCTGTCGCAGACCTTTCTGTTTTGTGTAGTTTCTTCAAAAATCTATCTTCTGATATACGGGTCCTAAAAATCCACCTAGATATTTTTTCCACGGGTTTTGACCCCCTGATCAATATTCTAAACTTGGATTTTCCAAAAAGATTAAGGATAACACATTACATGAGCAGCCCATTCCCAAGGCATTTCTTAAGGAACTTATGCATTTTGAGGAACGTTACAGATATCATCGCATTTCCCTAAATTTCTCATATTTATTCATCTGCCGAAAGTCTTAAACTCATCATTTATTCTTTCTTTTATAAAGGTTCCTTTTTAACTCCCGATGGGGTCAATGATGCAAGTAGTATGTTGAAAATCATATATCACTCACCTAAAACTCCGGCATATCGAAAGTACAGCCTTGGGCCCAACATTTCAATATCATGAGTAGACAAGGCACAAGCATAAGTCGAATCATAGCAAGTGACCAACCAAAAATAAATAAGTCAAATAAGTAGTATCCTAAGTTCAAATCACCTAGGAGAAATTTCTAAGGATTCTAGATGTTGTAAGCAACTTAAGCTAGCACCTAGACTAAGGCTCTAATGGCTAAAACCCAAACTAGCTACTAATAATGATCCTCGACTCAAAAATACTCAATACGATATCAATACATAAATCACCAATCTAATCACATGTTACCACCTAAAATACATCAATTTCAACCAAGCCAAGTCTAGCAAAAGAAAGCCATAACCTACCTAAAAGCCGAAACCACACATGAATTGCTAAACCCAAGTTTTTCTCTTCTAGGCAACCTCCAAACGATGTCAATCTAACAAATCATCGAACAACACATAAAAACAAAGTCAACGATACCCATATTATTATAATTAAAATGAAACTAAAATCGGGTCAAATTCAAAATTGGGACCCACGCACAAAATTGAAAAACCAACTCCGTCACAAGTTCCAAAGAACTTGTACCCCAAAAAAGGCACATTTTGAGCACCGGAAGAGCTCAAACAACCCCACTAATTTCAAGCCCTAGAATAGACAAAAATACAAGGAAAAAGGGAAATTTACCTCAAAGAAAGCCTTTGCTCCTAAGTACGAGCGTACCAATGGATTACTCTAAAACATCCACGCAATTTAGCCTTTTGAATCACCTAAATTGCTAAAATATAGAGAGAAAAATCGTGTTTGGAAGATAGGGCTCAAATCTGAAAAAGAGAGCAAAAATAGGCCTTTGATGTCACTTAACAAACCCCCGGTGTTCGATTAAGCGACCACCTCAAAGGAGGCGGGGACCACTTTAGTGACATCAGGTCGCTTAAGTGATGGGTTGTCGCTTTAGCGACACTGGCCCTAGGTGCCTGATCGTTTTAGCAACCTCTTGGTCACTTTAGCGGCACTCAATTTAGAGGCTAGGAGTCACTTTAGTGACCGCACCAGATGCCTGATAGTGCAAGATGAACTTGACATGCCAAATTCTCTGACAGGGTATTCCGAATTCGTTCGGAACCCCTTGTGCACAAATGAGATATGGTACCCCATCAAATTTGGCATTCCATGCTCAATAATGCATTTAAAATTCCCACATGAGGTTTTTTCACTAAAAAGTGGGTCTCACACTCAAATGTCATTTTCCACAATGGGCCTTGGGATCAAACCAAAAGCCTCGGAAAGCAAACGAAGGGTCATTTTAGACCAAACTTGATATTTCAAATCTAACTGTGATGTCAAAATTTCCATCTGACATTCCATAAATGTTGAAAAAAGTCAAACATTGGCTAATTTTCAAGGTCAAAAGTTCCAAATGGCTCCAAACTCAAATAAATTGCCTCAATACTTATGCTAATCATGCAATTAGCCTAATTTGACCGTCCCAAAGCTATGGAACTGTCGGAAATCTTTTCTGAGGTCGTTTAATATAAGTTATGACTGAAGTCATCTTTTTAAATTATAAAGGTTCCAAAATAGAGAGACGAGCCTAAATCCATTTTGAACACCTCGTGAACTAAACCAAAGGTCATTCTAAATCAAACTTGGCATTCCGGAGCTAACCGCGCTAATGAATTTTTCATCTGGGCACATTTACTAAAAATGTTGACATAAGTCAAACTTGGCCAAAACTTTAAAGTTAAAATTCCTAATCGTACAAACTCAGAACAAAGACTCCAAAACCCAAACTAACCTTCCTTCTATACCAAAATTGTCATGCGGGTACTCTAGGCGTGGCCGGCACTCAAAAATCATCTCTGGCCTCCGAGAGAACTACTTGGTCTCATTATTCATTCGTTCATCAGTGAAAGACTTAAGTGAAAATAAGAATACTTATGTGTGCTGCCATCATCAACATCAAATGAAAGAAATAATACTTAGAAGAAGTAGTTATAAAGGAGAACTACTCCAATTACATCATCAAACTCTATCTATGAAGACTCTAACACTATCAGATAGTGTCAATGACATATCCATGGCTACCTCAAAAGAAACATAATACTCAATAATAATAAAAGGATAAAGAGTTCCTCTGAATCCAAGAAGGACTCACCAAATAGCTATAAAGTAATGATCTTCAACGATGCGCCTGTTGAGGATCTCTAACACCTGTATTTACATTATAAAACGATGCAGGTCAAATGACTTTAGTACATGGAATGTACGAGTATGTAAAATGGAAGGAAAGTAAGGATAGATACAAGAAACTCCTCTCAGAAAGACTCAGCTCAGAAATCAACATCATCTCAACATCAATATGTAATGCAAGTTTAAAAATAATAATAATAAGCAATGCTTACTCAGTTGGGAGTTTCTCTAACTGACAACCATCACTTATGAGCTAGTGATGATACAATGAAGCAATGTCACTGCCACATCCATCCAATACCTTGCCAGGGTAAAGGACATCACCATCTTGGATCCAATTATCAAAGTCCTTTTTGGGGACTTAAGAGGTATAGCCTTCATCCTACGCTGGCTACGTAATTCTGGGTTTGAGTCAATTAAACTCTTACCCAACTCGGTGCTCAATATTACTCCCAAAATATGTACTCATATTAACATCATCATCTATTCTTATTGAAAAAACATCAAACTTATCTTATTACCTCTTCATCAATTATTACACTTCAAAACATTATTTATATCTTATCAAAACATCTTCCTCAAAACATCATTTACTCAAATTCATTTAAACTCAATTCTTTTGCTCTTTCAAAACTCAATAAAATACATATATAGTATTAATTTAAATCACTCTTTTTTCAATAAATATTAAAAGCCAACATCTTTACTCAAAACACGTGTAAAAATATTCATGAACATCAAATTAATTAGAGTTCATGAGAAAGTAGCCATGAATAATAATTTCAATAATATAAGAGATAAAAATAATAATAATCTCAATGCATAAATATATCTAACTCAATAGAAGAAGAATTAATTCATTTAGAATTCAAGATTTGGGTAAAACTCAACTATAACTCAATTATGATGAATTTAAATATTAGGCGCATGGATGAACTCAATCCATGAATAGCCTTACATACTTGGAATTTAAAGCTTTACTACGAATTGAAAAAATCAATGACCACTCTTGAACTCCTAGTATTTTCTCCTCGCCGGATCATTTTGTGTACTACCCGGAGTATAAGAATCACCAAAATAGTATTTCTACACTACTAAAAACTAAAATTATATTTGAGAATGAGTAAACAAGTGTATAGAGAGAAGAGTTGCTTGAGAAAGCTTGATCAATAAAATAAAGAAATAAGGTGGGTATTTATAGGTGTGGAGGAGGACCTAACAATACATAAAAATAATTACAAAGGATGATCTTGGAAATTCAATGAAGGATTGTGATCTCATGGATGATGTTAAATAGAGGACTATTAATGTCATGGGTGATGTCAAATAGATCTAGATCTTTCCATGGTTGGTGATATGAACCTTCTTTTAACGGAATACCATTTTTTGGAGATGCGTTTGAACAAGATAACTTCCTAATTAGGATTTGGTGTCTCATATGAATTATAGATATAGAAGTATACTTTTATGTCATTCAAGAATCAACCAATTTGGATTATCCTACCGCGAGATATGAATTTTCTTCTACAAATACTCCATTTCATTATAGCACCATATCTTAAAAATAATAATTTATTTGACCTACGTATCCTCCGAATCTTAAGATATACTCTATAAAAGTTGTAGGTAATGGCGTAAGGGTTATTTAAAAATTTGAATCACCTAATTTGGACTATTGTATGAAAAGTTATGCCTAAAATACAAAAGCAGTATCATTTTTGTTGAGAATTGAAACACCACATACAACGTTTTAGGGGGTTTTACAAAAATAGACTTTTTGGAGCTGATGGAACTAATGGAATTGCCATCCGACATTAGAATCTTTGAAGATTAACTATCACGACCAAAGACTATGGCCTAGACGTGATGTGGAGAATAAGGAATCCGAAAGTATCTTAAACAAGCCTCTTAGCATTTTTTTAGCCTTTTAATAGGTAATGACAATAAATAAAAAAGAAGAAATCATAATAGTAAATCTTCAACTTACATATGTCCAATAATACCTCTAACTTTTAGATTTAACGGAACGAAGACAAGTCCCTAACTCACCCTCAATCATAACAGAAAGAAATGACATAGTAAGTGTCTAAAGATCTCAACATATCATAAGCTAGAAAGATAAAGGAGTATTGTTCCCAAAACATGGAAACTCACCAAAAGTAGTATTCAAATAAAATCTCAACTAGCCACGTGGAGGAAAATAAGGAGGAGCACCGATCATTACATGATGATATCATGTAGGCAAAAGAGTATGCGTTAGTACATTGAATGTACTAAGTATGTAAGCATGCATGAACATTGAGGAAAAATTAAAATATTTATGTTATATGAAACATAATGCAATGCATGCATAATCAATCATATAGATATCTTTTAAAATATTTATTTTGTAGGAAAATTATCATAACCGACATTTAAGACCATGCGATCTATTACATGGAATCTAACATAACCCTCTAAGTTGGTCGGGGAGACTACTTGTCGGGTAGAACTCCGTCAACTTCATTCATTTCTTTAACTTTATCTTTAAGGGCTACTTGTGGATCCATTAGCCTAATGCCTACAAGGGCTCCTATGTTGGCACATAGTTAATGAGATAAAGCATTGCTACTAGGTTTCCCTTACCGAATCTCACCTCAATGACCTATTCGATGCTAAGTCAATCCCACAGAATAGTTTAATACTTCAAAATAGTCATAGTATATAGCTTGAGAATTTTAAACATCATATTCTAAAGAATAGCTCATTAAAACCTTTGGTAATTCAAATATGCAAGAATTTTCCCTATTTCATAAAGAATCTATCATTCATATTATTTCATCATTCTTTCATTTCATAAGACTCCCTTTTGATCATAGACATTGCTTTCATAAACATTCATTTTGAGTCAAAGCTTTCAAGTCAAACTTCATTGAAAACATAGTAAAACTAGGTGGGTTCAAATCACTTCAACTTTCAAACATGAATGT
The DNA here is from genome assembly GCF_947179165.1 of Solanum dulcamara. Taxonomy (NCBI): domain Eukaryota; kingdom Viridiplantae; phylum Streptophyta; class Magnoliopsida; order Solanales; family Solanaceae; genus Solanum; species Solanum dulcamara. The sequence continues at coordinate 31,997,812 of NC_077239.1, forward strand.
AAATGAAATTATGCATAAATACTTTGAAATCCATTAATTAAAAATCATGCTATAAACAACCCACCATGAATTTCAAGAGCCTTTAAAGACCTAAATAGAGAAAATACTTGCAAACCATCAATTCGAACATATAAAATTATTTTGCATCAAAATAGACCAATAATCATTAGTTTAACCATGATCCATGCTATTAAGTAGAAATAACAATTACTCATAAGAAAATCTTACTTGAAATCAAGAGATTTAGTTGAAAGAGTTTTAGACTACATGGGTGGAAGAACCCATGGATGAACACCCACATACCGTAGAGTAAAGCATAAAGAAAATAAACATAATTTATGATATAATCAAAATACTTTAGGCATGAGAGTGGAAGAAATACTCTCATTGAAGCCTGACATACCTGGAATCCGAAGCGTTACTCAGAATCGAAGGACTTAATAAACACTCTTGAATCCTAGCATTTTATCCTCACCGTAGCGCTTTGCATACTATCCGAAGTATATGAATCACTGGAATAGTATTTCTACACTACTAAGAACTAAAACTATATTTTGAGAATGAGTAAAGGAGTGTATAGAGAGAAGAGTTGCTTGAGAAAGCTTGATGAACAAAATAATGAAATAAGGTGGGTATTTATAGGTATGAAGGAAGGACCTAACAATAATTAAAAAAATTATTAAAAAAATCTAAAAATTTAATGAAAGATTGTGATGTCATAGGTGATGTCAAATGGATCTAGATCCTTCCATTGTTGGTGAGATGAACCTTTTTTTAATGAAATACCTTTTTTAGAGCTGCGTTTGAAAAAGATAACTTCTTCATTAGAATTTGGTGTCTTATATGAATTGTTGCTCTAGAAGTCTAATTTCATATCATTTAAGAATAAACCAATTTGGAGTAACCTACAGTGAGATATGATTTTTCTTGTACAAACACTCCATTTCGTCAAAACACCATGTCTTACAACAATTAGTTTATTTAACCTACTTAACTTCTGAAACTTAAAATATGGTCTTCACAAAAGTTGTAGGTAATGATGTTCGGGTTATTCAAAAATTTGAATCACCTAATTTGGACCATCCTATTAAATGTTATGCCAAAAATACATAAGAAATATTATTTTCATCGAGAATTGGAACATCATATACACGTTTTTAGGGGGCGTTACATTAACTCAGGTCAACCTTTTCAAGTCTTAAGCTTCAAGAATGGTCAAATAGCCTCAAAACTCAACTGAACCCTTTTGGGGAGTATGTCACCTATTCCAACATCACATAAGAGCTATAAAGAAGCTACGAAGAGGAGCAAAATGGTAAAAATATGCCAAAGCATGAAAAATGACTTTGGAGGTCATTACACTTTCGAATCCTTCCAAACTTATTTTAAACCATCACTACTCACATACAACTAGTCTATGTAAAATATGGGGTGTTACATATAACTTGAATTAATTCGGTTGTGAACTTTAAAAATCTTGTTGAATTATAATCCTTATGAACTAATTCAGATAATTAGAGTTTAAAAATATTTAATTGTAGAAATCTTGTTGAATTATAGTCCTTATGAACTAATTAAGCTAATTAGAGTTTAAAATATTGAATTCTAGTAGTTAATTATTTACAATTAGGTTTCAACCTATAGAAATTTTGAATTGTTCATGAATTTATGAACTTAGGTTTGAAGCTTTAGAAATCTTGATGAATTGTAGTCTTTATGAACTAATTAAGTTTAAACTTTAGAAATATTGAATTATTGTAGAATTTATGAGCTAAAGGTTGTGAACTTTGAAGGATCTTGAATTGTAGAATTTATGAACTTAGGGTTTGAACTTTAGAAATCTTGATGAATTTGTCTTTATTAACCAAATAAGCTTGAATATCTATAATTTTGTGGATGGACCATCATTTGTGGATGTGTAACATGAATTATGAAATTGGTGGTGGATTGAAACCTGAGTTTATTGACGGTGTAAGAGGTATTATTCATCATGCACTGATTCTTGATATATATATATATATATATATATATAAATAAACCTTGTCGTGAATGTAGGTGTTTGAAATTTATAATCCAAGTATAGTTATAGTTCATTTGTATGGTAATAGAGTTAAGCCTAGATATGTTGTATAGGTTGATCAGGTAGAAATAGATGGATTGAATGGTATATTTTATAATGTGTTGCCCGTGGTTGAATACAATATGCTTCACCACATGGTCAAACTAGGGTTGAACATGATAAGGTTCCACATGATAGAGTTCAACATGATATATTTCAACATGATAGAGTTTATGTAATGGTCAATGATACTTTTAGGGTTCAAATTGGAATGAAATCTGAACAATATTTTGATAAAGCTCCTAATGAAGAAGCAAGATGCCTCTATCAATAATTAGATGAGGCTAGTAATCCACTATGTGAAGGGAGTCCGCACTCTGCTTTATCAGTTGCAGTTAGATTAATGAATACTAAATCAGATTAGAGTATTTCTCATGTGGCTATGGACCCAATGGTTGATCTTTTGTGCGAACGGGTTAATCCAGAGTTTAACATACCTAAGAACTTCTACCTGCCAAAGAGATTGATTTCCAAGTTAGGATTATCGTATGATAGAATTCATTATTGTGTTAGTGGTTGCATGTTGTTCTACATGACCGATAGAGAATTAGAAAATTATAAGTTTTATGGACATGCTCGTTATAAGAGGACTCCTGCTAGAAAGACGGTCCAGTTAAGGCGATGCATAATTTACCTCTTATTCCTAGATTAAAGAGGTTGTATGTATCAATGAGGTCTGCTCCACATATGAGATGGCATCGTCAATATAGAAGGTTGCCAAGTATCTTTTATTATCCATCTGATGAAAAATATTGAAAGTATTTTGATAACATATATCCTGATTTTTCTAGTGAATCAAGAAATGTTAGATTGGGGTTGTGTGTAGATAGTTTCACACCATTCTCTAATTCTGCCTCACTTTATTCATGTTGGCCTATATTTTTTACTCCATATAATATTCCTCTTGAAATGTGCATAACAAATACCTACATCTTACTAAGTTATGTTATTCTGAATCCCTATAACCCAAGACGTTTGACTGATGTCTATCTACTGCCATTGATAAATGAGCTAAAGTAGTTGAGGTTTGAAGGCGCTGTAACTTATGATATATCAATTAAGTAAAATTTTATCATGTGTGCTTCTTTAATGTAGACTATTAATGATTTTCCTGCATATAGAATGTTGTATGTTTGGATGACAGCTAGAAAGCTAGCTTGCCCACATTGTATGAAAAATAGTAAGGCATTCACTTTAAAGCATGAAAGAAAAAATGCATGGTTTGATTGTCATAGTCAGCTCTTGCCAATGAACCATGAGTTTAGAAAAATGAAAAACTCATTCAGAAAAAAAAAGATTGAAAATGACCCCCACCACCATTACTCATAGGGCATAAAATTTGGGAGAGAGTTTCTCAGTTCTCTAAAGTTACAAAAGTTTCACCTTCTAGGATTTCTGGATATGATGTTAGATCAAACAAAGCATATTTTGGGAGTTTCCGTATTGGAAGGATAATCTCCTATGCTTAATCTTGATGTGATGCACATTGAAAAAAAAAATATTTTTAAAATTTGTTTAACACATTGATGGATGTTAAGGGCAAGAAATAAGACATTCAAAAGTTAGAATGGATATAAAGGAATATTGTAGGAGAAAAGAGTTGTGGCTACAGGAATTAAAAAATGGTAAAATAGTTAAGCCCAAAGAATTTTTTTCATTTACATTGAATGAGAAACATGAATTTATGAGTGCCTTATAAATTTGAGGATGCCAGAGGAAAATGCCAGAGAAACATGATTGTCATATATTCATGGAAACTTTAATTCATATCCCTTTTAGCCATCTACCTGATAGGATATGGAAACCAATCACAGAAGTAAGTCTTTTCTTTAAAGATTTATGTTCAAGAAAGTTGTTTTAAAATAGTTTAGACAGGATGGAGGAAATATTCTTGTTATTACTACTAAGTTGGAGAAGATCTTTCCATGTGGTTTCTTTGATGTGATGGACGATCTTCCAATTCATCTTGTATAAGAAGCTCACCTTGGAGGTCCGGATCTAACAAGATGGATAAATTCATTTGAGAGGTAAGTTTTTTCTTTATATTCATAAGTTATTTCTTCTTATTTCTTCATTAATTATTAGCTAACATATATAGATATATACATACAGAAAAATTGGCAGTTGCAAACAAATAATTAAGCAAAGAGGAAAGATCGAAGGATCAATTGTTCAATGTCATATTGAGAGAGAAACTGGTGATTTTTATTCTTATTACTTTGGGAATGAAGTGCCATGTAGGATAAATAGACTCAATCGCAATGATGAAGGTGATGGTAATCCTATGTTTCCATTGATATCAAATTTTAATCAAAGTAGTCAACAATCTAAAAGGCGTGGAAGGCGAGGCTTCACTGGCATAGAAAGACAATCAGTTGTGACACATATTTTTCTTAATTATCCAAAAATTCAATCATATCTCAAGTAAGTATTAAATATATTACCAAATTATACATTTATAAGTTTTTATTAACTAAAAACAAATATCAATGTACAATTATCAGCTTGTTCGTAAAAACATAGGGTAATGAAGCCATATATACGAGGTTTTTCAAATGGCTAAAAGAATATGTAAGTATCAAAGCTTATATATTGAATCAATAAGTATAATGTACTCATTAGATTTAATTTTATATTTTTTGAATGATAATATATGTAGATTTATAATGAATACTCAAATGCGGAACATTTTCCATTAGTGAGAGAAGTTGCATTTGGAATAGAATCTCAAATTCAAACAATGAATAAGTATTATGTGAATGATTTTAAGTTTCAAACTAAAGAAGTTTCTATGTATAAGAAAACCAATAATAGCAGTGTGTGCTTTCAAAGTGATGTCGACGGTAATGGCCAAACTATTAAAGATTATGGAGTGATTCGTGAGATTATTGAAGTAAGGTATTTAGATTGGCCTAAAAAGATAGTATTGTTTTGGTATGAGTGGTTTGACTAATCACATAGAGGCACAAGGGTGGACCAACAACATAATATAATTGAAGTTAAGCACACCAGACAATACAGAAGTTATGATCTTTTTACCATTACCCAAAATGATAAGCAAATGTACTACGCTACATATTTGTTGCATAGAGATAAGGTTGATTAGTGGATTGTAATAAAGACTAAGCCTGTGGGAAGGATTGAAATTGAGAATGTGTTAAATGTGGCATACCAAAATAATGTCATAGTTGTTCAACTATAAGTTAATGTTGAATTGGAAACCACACTAGAACATCCCCAACACATATTAGAAGGAGTTTCTAATGATGAGCTAATGACAAATATTAACGAAGAAATAAATGAGGAAAATGAATCATTCAGGGAGGATGAATGGGAGGACGATGAATATGAAACAACTGAGAAGGAGGAATGGAAGGATGATGAAAAATGAAACAAGAGATGACAAAGAGTGGGAGAATGACAGACTATAGCTAGTATGTAAGTTAATTTATTGTGCTAATGCTAAATTTATTTTATTTATGTTTTTTATATATTGTAATGTAAATTTGCATAAAGATGTCATCAGGTAGTGATGATGATATATCTCGTGATTATCTTGAAGTTAGCCATTTCGATAAGACTAAAAAGAAGAAGGCTAGGAGGCCTATCAATCCTGAGGATATTCCAGGACATATTTCTTCTGTGCTAAATCAATAGCATCATCATAGTCCTATACATATTCCTGCTCTTCCATTTGGGACTATGGATCCATTTGTGTATCATAGTCAGTATCATCATCCACGTGGCACTTTTTCTACTTCATAGTCCAAACCTATACTTCGCCACACTTTTTTACCTACAGAGGCTCACCTCAAGCACATCCTTTATCATCTCTCATAGTTTTATCTCCCACAGTTCTATCTCCTGCATATGCATCTCCCGCATCTGCATCTCCTCACCTATTTAGTCTCAGACATAGACATCATAGTCTTGAGTTAGATGATATGGCTGGTAATCCTCCATTGACTCAACATTATATTTATCCTGGAGTATCACCTTTAGCTTCTCATGCTGCAACACCCGATGCGGAGCAGGATACACCTGAGTTAACATTTGGTCAGAAGGACAGGCTTGGTAGAGTCATGATTGAGCCGGATGGATCATCATAAGTTTGTTTTATTATCTATTAATTTCTTTATTTATTTATTTCTTCTACATTAATATATTATTTATGAACTAACATTTATTATATGTCTTGCAGGTGGCATCCATCGAAAGATGCTGCTAGGTCTCTACAGGAGAGTGTTAGAAGGCTTTATACGGAGCTCCATCACTCTTGGTGCGAGATTCCAAACAGAATACGGCAGGTAATATTTAATGAATTTAAGGTAGATACAAATTTAGCTATATATTTTTAGTTTAGTGTGATATTCTTTTAGTATACTTTACTTTGTTAATTATCGAATGATATTCGCTCTTTTTTCAGACTTTATGTACTTGATAGCCCAAGCACAATATGATCATTACAACAATATTTGAAAGGAAAGTAAGCACAAGACTGTCTAACTGGCTAAAGAAAGCTTGGGATTCAAGGACATCTAATAGTTAGATGTTACCAAATGTCTTTGAGGACTTGTGTTGATATTGGTATACCGATGAATTCAAGGCTTTTTTTGAACAAGCCAAGAAAGCTTGAGGCAGTGTTAAGGGTGACTCGTTGCACACCAAAGGTGCAAAGAGTGTTGAAAAATCTAGAGGAAAATGGTAAATTTCTAAATTTTAACTATTAGTTCATATAAATTATTAGTTGATTAAATATTATTTGATTAATATCATCTAAAACTGTATTTTTATTTATAGGAAAAAGAATTGGGGCATCTTCCCCTTCGTAGTGAAGTTTTCAAGAGGAATCATGTGAAAAAGAAGATTAATAAGTCAGATTCGAATGATTTGGTAGAGGAAAGGGTCGAACGCTCTTATGTAAGTTATTTAAAATAAATAGAGAATATATATAAATATATATATATATATATATATATATATATATATATATATATATATATATGTAGAGAGAGAGAGAAAGATGTGAACTTTTATTTTTAATATGCAGAGAGAGTATGATCGGCACGTGTGTGAGATGGATGATTCGGTCCAACTCACGCTTGAAGAGTCCAATCAAATTTCGACTGAAAAAGTAGTAGGAGGGACATATAAAGGAAGAATTTATGATATGGGCTCTTAGAACAACGTTCGATGACTCCAATCTGGTCTAGAAAGTACTAGATCTTCATACTAAGCCAAGGAAATTGATGGTGTTCAGATAGTTGCTATGTCACAGCAGATCTCTGAACTTACACGTACATTAGCAGATTTTGAGGCAAGAAGAGAAGCTAAAAGAAGGAGCATGAAAGAAAACATCAAGAAAATAAAAAAAAATAAGTGTTCAACCTCTCTCGCCGGCCTAATTATGTGTCCCATTCTTCAAGAGAGTCCACTCCTACCGATGACTTAGACAATGATGAAGATGAAGAGCATATAGAATCCACCCTTAGTTATCATCCCCTTTGATTATGAAACATTTTGTTAGTTTTTGTACTAACTTTGAAAGACTTTATAAGCCTTTAAATTAAGAATTTTGTGTATTTGAATGTTTAATTAAGTTTGTTATTATATATTTTGTGTATTGTGTTTGTTGGTTGAATGATATGAATGGGCTAATGTGAGTGCAGGTGGGCAGCAAAAACTGTCATTTTCTAATGAAAAAAATATTTAAGAAAAGTGACGTCGCTTTGTTCTTTGTTGTTCTTCAATACGAAGAACAAAGCGACGGACAATGTGTCCCTGTCCGTCACTTTTCTAAAAAAATTACAAAAAAACACTATTCGTTGCCTTGTTCTTCAATATGTAGAACAAAGCAACACACGGTGTCGCATATGTCAAAAAAATATTTAACAAAAAATAAAAAACAAAAAGCGACATACTGCGTCGCTCACTAACGATGCAGTCCATCGCTTTTTCAAAAGCGTCGAGGAAAAAAATTACGGAAGTGACTCATCACTTTTCCATCGATTTTGACCAAAAAAGTGATGTCGTATATCGCTTTTGGTCATCATTTTTTGATAATATTTTAGTAGTGAAACTCACACTTGCTAAACTTAGCAAATAATTGATGATCCTTGAGAATTTGCAAGACAATCCTCAAATGATTGGCATGCTCTTTTTCACTCCGAGAATAGATCAAAATATCATCAATGAACACAACTATAAACATATTCAAATATCGCTTGAACACCCTATTCATCAAACTCATAAAAGTTGTAGGAGCATTTATTAGTCTAAAAGACATAACCAAGAATTTAAAGTGATCATACCGAGTTCTAAAAGCTATCTTCGGAATGTCACATTCTCTTACTCAAAGTTGATGGTCACCTGATCGAAGATCAATCGTTGAAAAGTAGCTTATATCTTGAAGTTGAACGAATAAGTCATCAATCCTTGGGATGTGATACTTACTCTTAATTATGACCTTGTTCAATTGTAGGTAGTCAATACACATGTAAAGAGAACCATCCTTTAACCATGGAGAGATTCTTGATCTAATAAACCCTTATCCAAAACATCTTTCAACTGATCCTTTAACTCCTTGAGTTATACTTGAGTCATATGGTAAAGAAGGGATACCTGGGAGATCATTCGAAAAACACTTCCAAATATTCATTATCAACTGAAATTGACTATAAAGTAGGAGCTTTGGAATTCGTATCCCTAACTCATACTAGATGATAAATGCAATCTTTAGAAATCATTTTTCAAGCTTTAAGGCACGAGATGAATTGACCTCTAAACACAAAATTACTACCTTTCCATTCTAGGATTGGCTCATTTGGAAACTGAAACTTAAGTACACGGGTTCTACAACATATAGAAGTATAACATGCATGAAGCAAATTCATACCAAGAATAACATCAAAATCGGTCATATCAAGATCTACAAGATCAACTGAGGTGATTTTATGAAAGGCTGAGACTCGACAATTTCTATACTCTTTTAGCAAAAACTAAATCACCAACAAGAGTATAGACCCAAAAAGACTCTAACAAAATCTCAGGACTAACATCGAATTTCATGGCAAGATAAGGAGTAACAAAAGATAGAGCAGCACTTGGATCTAACAATATATAAACATCAAACTCAAAGACTTTCAACGAACCAGCCACCATATCGGGTGAATCCTCCAACTCTTGACGAGTTTGTATAGCACAGAATCTATTTTGGCACTGACCGCCACCCAAACCCGAAGTAGTACTATGTTGAGCCGATCACTCTGTAGTAGTCTGAGTCTGGGGTCGACCACCTCCACCTCTAGTAGCACTCGAAGGATAATCCTTCACTTGGTGACCCATCTTGCCACAATCAAAACAAGCACCTAAACCTGCCAAACACTCACCTTGGTGCCTCTTCTCACACTTCTTGCATGTGGGGATAGTTTTACCATTCAAAGCTCCTCCTTGAGAAGACACCCTATCATTGTTGACTTTTGTAGCCAGAGTGTTCGAAGGATTTTGTCTAGAGAACTTTGGGAGAAATTGTGAACGGACACCATTATCCAACTTACAATGTGAAAACTCACCACCATCGATCTAAGCCCTCTTGGACACCCTCATCTTCTCTTTCAACTTCTCCTCCTCTATTTTCTCGACATGTGTTATGAGCCTCGAGATGTCCATTTCTTTGATCAACATGGTGGTTCTACATTGTTTGACAACCAAGTCCGACACACCTAAAACGAACTTACTCATATGAGCTCTAGGATCAACAACCATGAAAGGTTCATACTTGGACAATTGAGTGAACTTGAGGGAATACTCCCTCACACTCATGTTACCTTGTCTTAAGTTGATAAATTCTTTGACCTTAGCTTCCCTCAACTCCAATGGAAAAAAGTATTCAAGGAAGCAACCTTGAACTCTTCCCAATCAATGGACCCATACCTCTAGCCATCTCACTCTTCCATTGATCAAACCAAATTTGTGAAACTCCCTTGAATTGATAGGCGGCCAAGTCCGCCATCTCCATAAGTGACACTCTAATGATCTCAGCAATCTTGCAAATACCCTCAATAAATTCTTGTGGATCCTCGTCCACCTTAGATCCATGATCACAAAACATGATGAATAAAATTCAAAGAAACATAAGAAATCATAAATGTTACATCCTCAAAATATGAGGACTCACCAACAAAAGGAAACTAACTAAATATCAAGCCACGAGCGGGATGTGAGTGATGATTGTCAGACCCTAAATTTTGATACAATGTAGGTAAAAGTATGTATTAGTATATGAAATGTACTAGGTTTGTAAGAAACATCCATGAAATAGGACAATCGGACATAATCAATATGAACATGTGATGCATGAGCAAATATCTTGAAAACTTGAAAATACTTGAAAGCATGCAATAAGATCAATGAATCATAAATCATTATTAAAAACCTATAGATATAGCATATACGTATGTGGGATATTAACCTTAAACGACATATAAGACCACGTGAGCTATAATATGGAATTCGATGTAACTCCCACACCAAGAAGAGAGAGGCTACTTGCCAAGGTAGACTTTGTATAAATATGTGGATCCACTAGCTAGGACATTAAGGCACCTATGGTGGCACATAGTTTTGGAACTAAGGTTTGCTACTAGGGCTCCTTGTCGATCCCCACCACAAAATTATCTTGGTGCTAAACGGAATACATGAAAACATAGTCATTAGGAAGGAAAACAAATACCATTTCACATTCATAAATACATCATAAGAATAGCTCCTTAAAACTCATGATCATAATATAAACATGTGGACACTTGCCTTTTTAAGCATCCAAATGATATTTTTTTCATATTGTGAGAAAGCCTTTCACAATTCATGGTTATTTTCTTGAAACATACTTGAAAACATAGTTCATAACTTTCATAAATCATTCATAAATCCTTGATCATAAATTCATAGTTTAAACATGAAATTCATAGCATAATGCATGGATAGTTGCAAAACTTATTGCAAACATATAATTGAGACTAAATCATGCATGAATAGTCTATTAAAATTAAGTAAAAGCATTATTGAATTGACCCAATGCAAATTGATCAAAACCCTAGAACCATTGAATTAAAATTGATAGAAAATGGGAGAAATCTTTGAGACTCCATGGATGGAAAGGATCCATGGATGAAATTTCCACATACCTTGGTGGATTCTAGCCTTGATATTTGAAAGAGGAGAATTGAAGATTGAATAACCCTAATTCACCTTGAGAGGATCCTTGAAGAACAAGACTTGAGCTCTAGAGAGATGATTTTTAATTTCAATAGCTTGAAAGCGAATGAGGGGAATTTAAAGGGTTTGGATAGTTATAAATTTTAAAAATAGTTCTAAATCGACATAGTTTAGGGATTAAAAGACTCAGAAAGGATGGAATTAACCTAGATAAATGATTGGCGTAAACAAGTTGGCGAGATCAATCGAGCTCGCCATTCTGATCGGTGAATCGCCGATCTCCTGTCCTACCTTGCCCAATAGTCAGGGTTCACTGAGAATTTTCTCTAAATTATTTGGAGAGCTACCTTCAGCTTGCCATCCAAGTTGGCAAGTCGCCTTTCATGTCTTATCTTGCCAACTTGTCTACCCATTTGAGCAAGATTGTTCTGAACTTTCTAACGAGGAAGCTCAGTTCGCAGAACTATTTTGGCGAGTCACCAACCCCCTTCCTTCTCGTCAACCCTCCTAGCTTTCTGGTCCCACTTTTATGAACCACTAAGCGAGCTATCGGGTACTATGACAAGTCATCGAATTCTTTTGTCTAGTCGTCGAGTGACTAGGTGAGCATATGCTTTTCCTTTTTTTTCAAACTTGACCCAAACTTAGGTAAACTTTTCTCGGGCCTTACAATTAGACTGATTAGAGAAAGGTTGAGGACTACACAAAGTCGACAAAAGTCCTATTCGAATGTAAGAACAAAAGAGCTTCAATATGAAGTTGATGATTGGGTTTACTTGAAAACCTCACCTATGAAAGGTGAGACGTGTTTTGGCAAGAAAGGAAAGCTTATTCCTCAATATATAAGCCCATGTCAAATTTTAAGGCGCTTTGGAAAGGTGGCCTACAAGTTGGATTTGCTTTTAGATTTGGTATCGGTGCATCTGGTGTTTCGTGTCTCTTTTTTGAAGAAATATGTTGGTGAGCCTACCTCTATTGTGCCTTTGGACAGAGCTTGTGTTCAGGAGAGTCTATCTTATGAAGAAGTTCTGATTGAGATTTTAGATCGTCAAGTATGGAAGTTGAGAAACAAAGAAGTTGCATCCGTGAAGGTTCTTTGGAGGAACTATCTAGTTGAGGGTGCCATATGGGAGGCCGAAACTGATATGATGTCTTGTTATCCTCATCTATTTCCTTCGTTCCTACTTGAGATATTAAGTTCCTTAATGTTCACTCCTTTGAATTCATGTGTTTCAATCATTCTCATATTTTTTATGCATGCATGTTCTTGGTTTTGTGCATTTTTATGTATCTTTCATGAGATAAGCTAGTCTGTAGATGCGACACGGCAATTAGAATCTCGAGGGACCCCAACCAAGCCTCTTAGCATATCATTCATGAGCATACATAAGGTAAATAAAGCAGCAAAACCAAGACATAGAGTCTAAAATAAAGTCTAAACATGAAAAGCCTTAATAAGGTAGAACCAGTCTCAAACTCGAATGAAAAGACAACATAGACTCCATGACATCCAACATTCTTCTACTAACTCGATGGGGCCATAAGAAAAGCTCCTAGATCACCCAATATAAAATATAGAAAATTTATAAAGACATAAGGAAAGTAAAATGTCATGTCCTCGAAACATGAGGACTCACCACAAGTGAAAGTAACAAGCTCAACTCTACTCATGAATAGGAGGTGCGCGATGATCATCTGACCCTACATTATGATACAATGTAGGCAAAAGTATGCGTTAGTAAATGGAATGCACTAAGTATGTTAGAAGTATGCATGAATAATGAATATAGGACATAATCAATATGAATCATGAGATGCATGACCAATATCTTTAAACATGAGCAAAACCTTAAAACATCATAATCATATGGTCAATGTATCAAAATATAATCATGAGAACTTTATACCTTTTCATATACCTTGATGTGGTATAGGACTTTTAACCGACATATAAGACCATAAGACCTATAACATGGAATCAAATGTACTCCCACATTGAGAAAAGGGAGGCTATTTTGTCAAGGTATACTCTGTGATGGTACTTCCTCTAACTTTGTTCTATATGTGGATACACTTAGTCATTATCCCAACATAAGTCATAAATTATTGTTATTAACATCATTAGGAAATACAATAAAATATATCAATCCTCATCATAATAAAATCATAAGAGTAGCTCATTAACATGGTTGATTCATAAGAATTCATGAGTTGGTGAGAATACCCTTTCACCTCTTTAACATGATTGTGCGAGAACTACCTTATCACACCACAATTACTTTGCTTAAAACATCATTGAAACATCATTCATCATTCATAATTCATAAGCTTTAATAATTATTCAAAAAATATTCATTGAAATCCTTTGAAATTCATGATCATAATTCATTGAAAACATACTTGAAACTAGTATATAGCATGGGTCATTGAAATTCATCTTGAAATCATATAATATGATGTGAATTATGCATAATTAGGCTAATAAAAATGAAATATATCATAATTAATAAGAAACAATGCAAGTTCATGGAATTAGGGCTTTTAGAAGAAAAATTCATAAGAGAAATTTGAAAAGAACCTTGGGACTCCATGGGTGAAAGGACCCATCGATGAATTCCCACATACCTTAGATCTTAGAATCCATAACATGTTCTTGGATTGAAGACCTGGCTTGATTTTCTCTTCTAATTGCTTGAGAAGAAGACTCTTGAGAGAAGATTTTGGGATTTAAGTGTTAGGGTGAGAACAAGAGGGTTAGGAGGGCATAGGGTAATTAATAGGATAGAATAAACACCTAAAAACCATTCACATTCATTAATGAGATCATAGGAAAAAGATCAAAACACCCCTAAACTTAATTGAAATGGCACTTGCATAGAGGACCCACCACGGTCCATGAATCTCACCATGGCCCATGGTTGTGGACGTGGTGAGGAAGCTATCTTGGGGTCTGAAGGGGGTGACCACCACAGAGGCCACCACGGCTCAAGGTGCTCACCACGGCTCGTGGTTCCTCTCATGGTCCACACCCACTTTCCAACTTGCACCAGGATTGAGCACGGTGGCTCTTCACGGCCCGTGAAGGGCTCCCTGAAGACCCCCTATACCAAAAGGCTTTAATTTTTTGGGAAATCCTCTTTAATCCTCATGTTTTGACTTTCCAACTTCCGAGGTCTTACAATATCTCCTCCTAGGGAACATTCTTCCTCGAATGGGACTCAAACTAGCATGAATGGAATAAAAAGGAGACATAGCAGCCCAATGAATGAAAAATATACAAAAATGCATAAAACATGAAATATTCAATCCCAATCTAAAGCATGACTTTAAAATTCATTTCATGAATATGAATGCATATGAAAACATGAGAATGACTGAAACACATGGATTTGACTGAGTGGGTCATGAAGGAACTCAATAAATCAACTAGGAATGGAAGGAAAGAGATAAGGATATCATGAAATCATATCGTCTTTGGCTTCCTTTGTAGCACCTTCGACCTCTTGGTTCCTCCATAAAATCATAGTTGAAGCTACTTCCTTGTTTCTTAGATTTCTAACTTTCCGGTCTAGGATGTCAATCGGAACCTCCTTATATAAAAGACTCTCCTTCACACTAATGTTTTCCAATGGCACAATGGAGCTAGGATCACCAACAAACTTCCTCAACAAAGATACATAAAACACCAAATGCATCGATGTCAACTCAGAAGGTAAATCCAAAGCATATGCTACCTTACCAATCCGCCTCAAAATTTGATATGGAATTAGATAGCGGGGACTAAGCTTCCCTTCATTTCCAAAATGCATCACACCCTTCATGGGTGATATTTTCAAGAAGACCCAATCACTTACCTCAAATTCAAGCTCTCTTCTCCTCACATCTGAATAGGACTTTTGTTGACCCTGGGTTGTTTTCAACCTTTCTCTAATCAACCTCACCTTCTCCATAGCCTTATGCACCAAACTCGTGTCCTATCAAGGCAACGTCACCGACTTCAAACCAATAAATAGGAGACCTAGATCTCCTACATATAAGGCTTCAAATGGAGCCATCTGAATGTTAGAATGGTATCTATTATTATAGGCGAACTTTATCAATGGCAAATGATCATCCCAATTACCTTTAAAATCAATTATATAGGCTCTCAACATGTACTCTAAGGTCTGAATGGTACGCTCAGCCTGACTATTTCTCTAAGACTAAAAAGTTGTACTAAGCTTCATTTGAGTACCAAGACCTTTTTGGAAAGATCTCCAAAAATGAGATGTAAACTGAGTACCTCAATCCAAAATGATAAACATTGGGACACCATGAAACTTGAACAACTCTCGGATATACAATCTAGCATAGTCCTCAGCTGAATAAGAAGTCTTAATAGGAAGAAAATGGGTTGACTTAGTCATTCAGTCAACAATCATCTAAATCGAATCATGTTACCTAAGGGTACGAGCCAAACCTATACTGAAATCGATATTCAAGGCTTCCCAGTACAAGCACGAATATCAATATCTTAAGCCAAACCTCTCGGTTTTTTATGCTCAACTTTCACCTGTTGATAGTTAGGACACTTAGCCATAAACTCTGCAGTATCCCTCTTTATTCCATTCTACCAATGCACTTCCCCGAAATCACAATACATCTTTGTGAAACTCGGATGAATAGAATACCGCAAACTATGAACTTCGAACAATATCATTTCCCATAACCTATCAGCAATGGGAACACACAATCAACCTTGATATCTCAATACACCACTCTTCCTTATTATCTTTCTTGGCCTTAACATACACCACAAGGGATGATTCAAAACCATTATGAAAAATAACACCACTATTCTCGAAATCAACCAATCGAACACCCAAATAGGCTAATCTATGAACATCACGAACAAGTTCTTTCTTTGTATCCTCTACATGGACAATACTATTCATGCAAAATTTACTAAGAGCGTCAGTAACTACATTTTCTTTTCCCGGATGATACAACATGCTCATGTCATAGTCCTTTCATAACTCAATCCATCTCCTTTGTTGAAGATTCAAATCCTTTTGAGTGAACACATATTGCAAACTCATACAATCAGTGAATACATCAACATTGACACCATAAAGGTAGTGTCTCCACAACTTCAAAGCAAAAACCACTGTCGCTAACTCCAAGTCATGGGTTGGATAGTTCTTCTCATGCACCTTGAGTTGCCTATAAGCATAGGCTATTACTTTCCCATTCTGCATTAAAACACAACCAAGAATGACCCTTGAAGTATCACAATACACGACGAACCCTTCGAATCCTTCCGGTAAAGTCAACACCGAAGCGGAGGTAAGCCTATCCTTCAACTCGTGGAAGCTTTTATGACTTGAACCATTGAAATTTAACCTTCTTTTGAGTCAATGTAGACAAGGGTGATGAAATGGAAGAGAAGCCTTCCACAAACCATCTATAATAATTGGCTAAGCCCAAGAAACTCTGAATATCGGAAGGAGACAATGGTCTAGGTCAATTCTTAACCATCTCGATCTTTTTTGGATCAACCGTAATACCTTCACCGGATTCAATATGGACAAAAAAAGCAACTGACCTCAACCAAAACTCAAACTTACGAAACATAGCAAATAACTAAATTTTTTGAGAATTTGTAAGACAACCCTCAAATGATCGGCATGCTCTTCCTCACTCAGAGAATAGATCAAAATATCATCATTGAACACAATTACCAACATATCTCAATTTGCTTAAACACCCTATTCATCATCAGATCCATAAAATCTACAGGAGCATTCGTTAGTCCAAAAGAAATAACCATGAATTCAATATGACCATAACAAGTTCTAAAAGCCATTTTCAGAATGTCAGTCTCTTACTCAGAGTTGATGATAACCCGATCGAAGATCAATTTTTGAAAAGAAGCTTGCTCCCTGAAGTTGATCGAATAAGTCATTAATTCTTGAAATGAGATAGTTATTCTTAATTGTGAACTTGTTCAATTGTCGATAGTCAATACACATACGGAGAGAACCATCTTCTTCCTCACAAAGAGAATCGGAGCACCCCATGGAGAGATACTCAGTCTAATGAAAACCTTATCCAATAAGGCTTTCAACTGACTCTTTTAACTCTTTCAATTCTGTTAGGGCCATATGGTAAGAAGGAATAGAGATAGGCTGGGTATTAAGTAAAAGATCAATACCAAAATATATTTACCTTTTGGGAGGGATACATGGGAGATCATTGGAGAAAACTTTTAGAAACTCATTAACAACCAAAACTGACTCAAGAGTTAGAGCTTCATAATTTGTATCTCTAACTCAGACTACATGATAGATGCAACCTTTGGAAATTATTTTCTGAGCTTTATGGCACAAAATGAATTGACCTTTAGACAAAGAGTTCTACCTTTCCATTTTAGGACTGGTTCATTAGAAAACTGAAACTTGACCACACGGGTCCTATATAATATAGAAGAATAGCATGAATGATGCCAATCCATACCGAGAGTAACATCAAAATCGATCAACCAACTTCTACAAGATTAGCTGAGGTGACGTTATGAAAAACTAAAATTGGGCAATTTTGATACTCTCTTAGACACAACTGAATCACCAACTGGAATATAGACCGAAAAAGTATCAACAAGATCTTAGGACTAACAATGAATTTCATGGAAAGATAAGGAGTAACAAAATAATAGAGTAGTACTTGAATCTAACAATGCATAAATATCAAAGTCAAAGACTTTCAACATACCAGTCACTACATCGGGCTAATTCTCTAGCTCCTAATGAGTTCGAAGGGTATAAAATTTGTTTTGGCACTGACTGCTACCTGAAGTAGTACCACGCTGATCTGTACCGCATGTAGTCTGAGTCTGAGTCTGAGGTCTAGCACCACTCCTACACTCCTTCTCTTGATGACTCAACTTTCCATACATATAGCATACTGTCACGACCCAAAATGGGCCGTGAGTGGCACCCACACTTAACTTCCTAGGTGGGAGAACCAACGATACAAACCCCAACTAATAAATATAACAATAACGCGGAAGCTTAAATAAATATGTTTTCCCCAAAACCTGAAAGTCATCACATGAAGGACATCTAAATTCTAAAACTAAGTTTCGAATTATCAAACACCAAATAAATAAATAACATAACGTGTCTGAAAACTGAGGACACCATGCCATGATAAGAGATTCCATCGCCAGCTAGAAGGATAGCTCACCCTGAAATCTTATGAACTGGAGACTGACTAGAGCTGAGGTCGAGTCGAAGTCGATGGAACACTCGCTGCACCCCACAAAACAAAACAAGAAAAGATATAAGTAGGGGTCAGTACAGGACAACATGTACTGAGTAGGTATCATCGGCCGACTCAAAATAGGAATCAATATGCAATAAGTAATAGCGGGAAATCAACTGTAGCACTTAACAGGTGGCAACTAACAGGATCAAGATCAAGTGACAACACAATGAACAATTTCATAACCAATCAACAATATTAAGATCACACATGAGGACTCAAGCCTCCATATCACACTCCTTTGAAAAATGAGTTATTGGAGATTGGGTAGCATCAAGTAATTTTAATTTATTTCCCTTTAATATTACCGTGCCGGAACGTGACACCCGATCCAAATATACCGTGTCGGAACGTGACACCCGATCCAAATATACCGTATCGGAATGTGACACCCGATCCAAATATACCGTGTCGGAACGTGACACCCGATCCAAATATACCGTGTCGGAACGTGACACCCGATCCAAATATACCATGTCGGAACGTGACACCCGATCCAAATATAATTAATTTATCATTCTTCATGATTACATTCCACTTCATTAAAAATATTTCATCAAGCCTCCTTTATTCAAGGCACCATTTTTGATAGAGCAAGTTCAAGATTATGGATTTCATGGCCTCGGGATTTCAGACCAATCACAACAACATATCAACCATCCAAACCACAACAATTAAATGCGTAGTAAACTTCACACATTACCCAATGAATATCAATCACTATTAAGAGTCTATCTATGATATAGAATAAAACCATAACCTACCTCAACCGAAAAACCGAATCCAAGCAAGCTAATTCACGAATGTCTTTCCTTTCTTCAAAGCCTCACGTTTCCAATCTATCAATTATACAATATTCGTAAGCAAACGGATATATATATATGTATGTTTAACCTATACTTAACAAATCATCCAAATTTATAATCAAATTCCTAAGTTTTGATACCCACTAATATCTCAAGTCTCATATTCCTAAATCTTAAGTCTAGGGTTAAGTCTCAATTCCTCAAATAACTTAAATCTAATGGTATTTATATAATCTAATAACCTAATGTTTAATTATCTCTCTCAATATATCAAAACTTGAATCACAATACCATAACCATAAGAAAATTTCCAATTTGAACTAAACTAAGCCGTCAATACCCTACAATAACGAAACCAATCTGCACACTGCCTATATCATCCAAAACTGCATCACAAACTATCCCCAATAATTAACCCTTCATTGGCCATCATAATTTCTTATTCAATATTATCCTCATTACTTAAGAATTGAATTACTATTTGTCTACCTACTATTTTCAAAACAAAAAAAAGACTTTTCAACACCACAACAATTCGCTGGCTTATATCAATTCCTTTAGAATATATATATATAATTACACTAATATAGATGTAGCAACACCATACAATTCCCTATGTGCATTCCAGGAACTTAAAGCTTTAACAGATTCTTACCTGGGATCGTCGCCTACTCTTTTGCAGTTCGTGCACAACTGCACCAATAACCCTCTCCACTTATTTTAATAAATGGTATAGGGTATTAAATAAATTATCAACTTAGCCCCTTAATTAAATTAATGATTTAAATTTACCCCTCAACTAAATAACTTAGTTATCAATTAGTTCAAATACCCATTAAAAGTTTACGGAATGAGTCTTTTATAAAATAAAAAGCTCCAGTTTTCAAAACGACCTAATGGGTCGTTACAACAGATACCAATTTACCCACCGTTCGTCCCCGAACGGACAAAAGAAGAGTGATGATAGAAAATGGTACCTGACTCGACGAACAAATGTGGATATCTTCCACGCATATCAGCCTAAATCTCCCAAGTGGACTCCTCAATAGGACGATTCTTCCACTGGACCTTCATAGACGCAATCTCTCTTGACCTCAACTTGCGGACCTCCCTATCAAGAATAGATACAGGCTCCTCCTCATAAGACAAATTCTCATCAAGCAAGACCGAATCCCAGTGACTAATATAGTTCTCATCTCCATGATATTTCTTTAGCATAGACACATGAAACACTGGGTGCACTCCAGATAAACCTGGAGGTAAAGCCAATTCATAGGCCACCTCTCCAACATGCTTAAGAACTTCAAACGGCCCAATAACCGCCAAAATCTATCACGCACACACGAAGCATATCCTCCGGCACTTGAATTGTCCTTTCAGACTGCCCATCGGTCTGAGGGTGAAATACAGTACTAAGATCTAACCTAATACCTAACTCAGCATGCAAGGTCCTCCAAAAGTTAGAAGTAAATTATGTACCTCTATCTGATATGATAGAAATCGAAACTCCATGTAATCGAACAACCTTGACTGGAATGAAGTGAGCAGACTTAGTTAACCTATCAACAATCACCCATATCGAATCAAACTTACCCAAGGCCTTTGGAAGGCCGACCAAAAAATCCATTACAATTCTTTCCCACTTCCATTTAGGAATGGGCATTTTTTTTTGAACTGTCCCTCTAGGCCTTTGGTGCTCATATTTTACCTACAGACAATTTGAACAATGGGCAACAAAATCAACAATGTCACACTTCATTCTGCTCTACTAGTAATGTTGTCTCATATCGCGATACATCTTAGTTGCACCAGGATGTATAGAGTACCTCGAACTGTGAGCCTCTGCAGGAATAGTCTAAATCAAATTATCAATACGGGGCACACATACCCGCTCCTTAATCCTCAAGACGCCTTCCTTATCGATCACAACCTCTTTGGCCTCTCCCTGCAAGACCATATCACGAATTCGGCTCAGCTTCTCATCATCAAACTGCTTTTCTTTAATCTTGTCAAGGAAAGAAGATCTTGCCTCCACACAGGCCAAGAATCCTCCTTTCTCAATTACTTCCAGCCTCATAAAGCTATTGGCCAGAGTTTGAACCTCTCTAGACAATGAACGTCTGGAAACCTGCAAATGAGCTAAACTTCCCATGCTCCCTGCTTTTCTGCTCAAGGCATCGGCCACTACATTAGCTTTTCGTGGGTGATAAAGAATAGTGATATCATAGTCCTTTAGCAATTTCATCCACCTCCTTTGCCTCAAATTCAAGTATTTCTGAGTGAACACATGTTGTAAGCTGCGATGATCTGTATACACTTCACACTTTACCCCATATAGATAATGTCTCCACTGCTTCAATGCAAATACAATCGCAACTAATTCTAAATCATGAGTGGGATAATTATGTTCATGCACCTTCAATTGCCTTGAAGCATAGGCAATTACATTCTTCTCCTGCATTAGCACTGCACCTAAACCAGAATATGATGCATCACAATAAACAATGAAATTCTTACCTTCTACCGGCAGGGCAAGAATCGGTGCAGTAGTCAATAAGGTCTTGAGTTTCAGAAAACTCTCTTCACACTCATCCGACCACATAAATGGAACTTTCTGCTTAGTCAGATTAGTCAGCTGGGAAGCAATAGAAGCAAATCCCTTGACGAACCGGCGGTAGTAGCTAGCCAAACCAATAAAGCTCCTTACCTCTAAGACATTAGTGGGCCTTGCCCAACTCTTCACTGCTTCAATCTTCTGGGGATCCACCATCACTCCATCTTTAGAAACCACGTGCCCTAAGAAAGACACTGAATCAAGCTAGAACTCACACTTAGAGAATTTGGCATATAACTTCTTCTCCCTTAACAATCCCAGAACAGTTCTCAGATGCTCTTCATGTTCTTTTTGGCTCTTTGAGTAGATCAATATATCATCAATAAAAACAATAACAAAGAGGTCCAAATATGGCTTAAAGATTCCATTCATCAGACTCATGAAAGCAGCAGGCGCATTTGTAAGCCCAAAAGACATTACCAAGAATTCATAGTGACCATACCTGGTTCGGAAAGCCGTCTTCGGTACATCTGTTGCCTGTATTTTCAGCTGATGGTAACCAGACCTCAAATCAATTTTTGAGAAAACACAAGCACCCTCCAACTGATCGAATAAGTCATTGATGCAAGGAAGGGGATACCTATTTTTTAATAGTCACCTTGTTAAGCTGCCTGTAGTCTATGCACATACGAAGGCTACCATCCTTCTTCCTTACAAATAAGACTGGGGCACCCCAAGGAGAGACATTCGGTCTAATAAAACCTTTACCCAACAACTCCTGAAGTTGGGCCTTCGACTCCCTCAACTCAGCCGGGGCCATTTTATAAGGTGGTATGGAAATAGGGCGAGTGCCGGGCTCCAAGTCGATACAAAAATCTATATCCCTATCAGGTGGCATACCAGGTAAGTCTGCGGGGAAAACATCCATAAACTTACGCACTATCAAAATAGAATCAATCGATGGAACTTCAGAACTATCATCCTTGAGATGTGCTAGGAAGGCTAAACAACTCTTACTTACCAACCTCTTAGCACGAAGAAAAGAGATAGTCTAAACTAGGTCAGGAAGATAGTCACCCTCCCATACTAATTGATCCATCTCAGTCTTGACTAATGTCACAGTCTTAGCATTACAATCTAAGATAGCAAAATTTGGAGAGAGCCAAGTCATACTCAAGATTGCACCAAAGTCAACTATCTTCAGAATAATCAAATCTACATAAGTTCTGCTTCCCCAAAAAAAACTCACAAGGCAAGACCTATACACTTTCTCAACTAGCACAGACTTACCAACAGTAGTAGAAACACGAATAGGCATGTTAAGTAAGTCACAATGTAAATCGAGTCCATCAACAAATGCAGAAGATACATAAAAAAAATGTAGATCCAGGATCAAACAATACGAAAGCCAAGTTATCGCAGACTAGAGGAGTATTTGTGATAACAGCATCGAATGTCTCTGCCTCTAACCTCCCGGGGAAAGCATAACAATAGGCTCTGTAGCGAAGTTATCTGGCTTCACCCCCTCCACCTCTATCACAAAATCAACCACTTCTAAAGGTCTAACCCAATTTTATGTGCACGTTCTTACTAAACTCTTCGATTGTCTTTACCCAAGTTTACTTGTTGGGTCTTCTTGTACCCATAATCTTGTCGTTCCTATACCGATCCACTCTCTTGGAGCTTACGATGAAGTCACCGATCCTTATTTAGAATCTTTGGAATATAATC
Source organism: Solanum dulcamara (assembly GCF_947179165.1). Taxonomy (NCBI): domain Eukaryota; kingdom Viridiplantae; phylum Streptophyta; class Magnoliopsida; order Solanales; family Solanaceae; genus Solanum; species Solanum dulcamara. The sequence goes on from NC_077239.1 coordinate 32,021,540, forward strand.
AACAACCTAAACGCATTAATCGTATCTAAGATATACCCCTAGAACACATTATACCTATCGAGAAGATCGTACCTCAAATAATCCGCACCTTCTTACTCATTGAATAACTATAAAACATTATCAAATTCGACCCATTCTATCTCTATCCCAAGCGATATACATTCTTTCATAGGTCAAGTCGCTAGCACAAGTAACACAATCCATAATCTAACCAAGTAAGCATCAATATCATTATAGTAGTCATATCCTGACCCTTTTTGATATACACTCAATCTATGAAACTGCAATAGAGATTCTGACCACAATCCTTTCACAAAGTGGCAAAATCCGCTCTTCTGGACTGAAGCAAAGTTGCATATTTGGATAAGGCACGAAACCTGATCTCACAAGCTAAAATGAATATCTTTCCTTGCTCTATATTTTGGAACTCATCTCCCCTCTTGTCCCTCTAGGTTCGGGGGATATACTTCTCTATGAAGAAGTCAGAAGACGTTTCCTACCTGCCTGATCTCTGCCCCTGATGGGCTTTCTCCTGCGACCTCTACCACGATCTCTCGTCACTAACCACCTCTAGCTACAGCCTTAATGGCTGGCTCAGGCGATGCTATTGTTTTAGTTCTGAACATTTGCGAAAATAGAGTGAAGAAGGTCAGATACCAATTTGTATCACCTAGATACCAATTGGATTCAAGTAATAGCACGAAAGAAAGAAGGAATAAAGTTTTCCTAATGTCCCGTAGCCTCTCGAAGAAAAGTAAAGGCGTCCCTGTACCGTTCCGCAAGACTCTACTAGACCTGTCCTTATGTGATGAGATCACCGAACCTAAGGCTCTGATACCAAGTTTGTCACGACCCAAAATGGGCCGTGAGTGGCACCCACACTTAACCTCCTAGGTGGGAGAACCAACGATACAAACCCCAACTAATAAATATAACAATAACGCGGAAGCTTAAATAAATATGTTTTCCCCAAAACCTGAAAGTCATCACATGAAGGACATCTAAATTCTAAAACTAAGTTTCGAATTATCAAACACCAAATAAATAAATAACATAACGTGTCTGAAAACTGAGGACACCATGCCATGCTAAGAGATTCCATCGCCAGCTAGAAGGATAGCTCACCCTGAAATCTTATGAACTGGAGACTGACTAGAGCTGAGGTCGAGTCGAAGTCGATGGAACACTCGCTGCACCCCACAAAACAAAACAAGAAAAGATATAAGTAGGGGTCAGTACAGGACAACATGTACTGAGTAGGTATCATCGGCCGACTCAAAATAGGAATCAATATGCAATAAGTAATAGCGGGAAATCAACTGTAGCACTTAACAGGTGGCAACCAACAGGATCAAGATCAAGTGACAACACAATGAATAATTTCATAACCAATCAACAATATTAAGATCACACATGAGGACTCAAGCCTCCATATCACACTCCTTTGAAAAATGAGTTATTGGAGATTGGGTAGCATCAAGTAATTTTAATTTATTTCCCTTTAATATTACCGTGCCGGAACGTGACACCCGATCCAAATATACCGTGTCGGAACGTGACACCCGATCCAAATATACCGTATCGGAACGTGACACCCGATCCAAATATACCGTATCGGAACGTGACACCCGATCCAAATATACCGTGTCGGAACGTTACACCCGATCCAAATATACCGTATCGGAACGTGACACCCGATCCAAATATAATTAATTTATCATTCTTCATGATTACATTCCACTTCATTAAAAATATCTCATCAAGCCTCCTTTATTCAAGGCACCATTTTTGATAGAGCAAGTTCAAGATTATGGATTTCATGGCCTCGGGATTTCAGACCAATCACAACAACATATCAACCATCCAAACCACAACAATTAAATGCGTAGTAAACTTCACACATTACCCAATGAATATCAATCACTATTAAGAGTCTATCTATGATATAGAATAAAACCATAACCTACCTCAACCGAAAAACCGAATCCAAGCAAGCTAATTCACGAATGTCTTTCCTTTCTTCAAAGCCTCACATTTCCAATCTATCAATTATACAATATTCGTAAGCAAACGGATATATATATATGTATGTTTAACCTATACTTAACAAATCATCCAAATTTATAATCAAATTTCTAAGTTTTGATACCCACTAATATCTCAAGTCTCATATTCCTAAATCTTAAGTCTAGGGTTAAGTCTCAATTCCTCAAATAACTTAAATCTAATGGTATTTATATAATCTAATAACCTAATGTTTAATTATCTCTCTCAATATATCAAAACTTGAATCACAATACCATAACCATAAGAAAATTTCCAATTTGAACTAAACTAAGCCGTCAATACCCTACAATAACGAAATCAATCTGCACACTGCCTATATCATCCAAAACTGCATCACAAACTATCCCCAATAATTAACCCTTCATTGGCCATCATAATTTCTTATTCAATATTATCCTCATTACTTAAGAATTGAATTACTATTTGTCTACCTACTATTTTCAAAACAAAAAAAAGACTTTTCAACACCACAACAATTCGCTGGCTTATATCAATTCCTTTAGAATATATATATAATTACACTAATATAGATGTAGCAACACCATACAATTCCCTATGTGCATTCCAGGAACTTAAAGCTTTAACAGATTCTTACCTGGGATCGTCGCCTACTCTTTTGCAGTTCGTGCACAACTGCACCAATAACCCTCTCCACTTATTTTAATAAATGGTATAGGGTATTAAATAAATTATCAACTTATCCCCTTAATTAAATTAATGATTTAAATTTACCCCTCAACTAAATAACTTAGTTATCAATTAGTTCAAATACCCATTAAAAGTTTACGGAATGAGTCTTTTATAAAATAAAAAGCTCCAGTTTTCAAAACGACCTAATGGATCGTTACACATACATCCGATCCTGCTAAGCATTCTCCCTTATTGTTTCTTCCACACTTCTTGCATGGAGGGATGACTTGACCACATGGAGCTCCTCCTTGTACCTTAGGATTAGGCATCTTATCTTTACCAAATTTTGGAGCCAGAGTGTTTGAAAAGTTTTGGCTGGAATACTTTTGATGAAACTGAGGATGGCCATCATTTCCAAACCCACCATATGAGAAATTACCACAATCAGTTCAAGTCCTCTTGGACTCCCTTCTAGACCTCTCCTTTAGCTTCTCTTTCTCTATTTGTTCGGCATGTGTCATAATCCTCTAAATGTCCACTTCCTTGATAAGCATGGTCATTCTATATTATTTGACCACCAAATCAGACACACCCAAAACAAACTTGCTCATCCGATCCCTTAGATCTACAACCATGAAAGGAGCATATTTTGACAACTTAGTGAACTTGAGGGCATACTCCCTCACACTTATATTACCTTGACGTAAATTTATGAGCTCTTGCACCTTAGTTTCGCTCAACTCCAAAGGAAAGAACTGGTCTAGAAAAGCACCTTTGAATTCCTCCCAATCAACGGGACCATTATTTCTACCTCTTTCATCTTTCCATTGATCATACCAAACTTGAGCAACCCCTTTGAGTTGATACGCTGCTAAGTCTTCTTTTTCCATCGGGCAAATACCCATGATGTCAAGAATCTTACCAATACCCTCCATAAACTCTTGTAGATCCTCATCCACCTTAGAACTATGAAACTTGGGAGGGTTCATATGGGTAAAATCACAAACTCTGCTAGCCATCGTACCCATATTTGGGTTCACGGGAGCTACCACTTCCTTATTTGCGTGAGCGGCTAGGGCCTGGGCTAGAACTTAAAATGCGGCCCGAAACTCTGCATGAGAGACTTGCTTATTCAAAGGGTCATTTGGAGCTTATTGCTCCTCCTCAACATTCAATGGGGTTTCTTCTTAGAGGCATATTTCTTAAATCGTAAAGAGAAAGCGTTAGAGAAAAAATCGTTAAAGTTCAACTCTACCGCATGATGAGATTATAAAAGAAGTGATGTTTTTCCTAAGATGCCTCATAGCCTCTTATTCATAGATATGGCGCACTTCACACCAATGAACAATACTCTACTCGATGCAGCATGTTAGACTCCCTGGAAAACTTTAAACCTTGTACTCTGATACCAAGTTTGTCATGACCCAAGTTAGACCCTAGCTGCGACACCGCGATTGGAATCCCGAGGGACCCTAACCAAGCCTCTTAGCATATCATTCATAATCATACATAAGGTAAATAAAGTAATAAAGCTAAGACATAGATGCGAAAATAAAGTCTCAACATAAAAATCCTCAATAAAGGAGAACAAGTCTCAAACTCGAATGAAAAGTTATATAGACTCCATGACATCTAACTTGCCTCCACTAACTCGATGGGGGCATAAGACAAGCTCCTAGATCACCCAATATAAAAGATATAAAAGTCATAAATACATAAGGTAAGAAAAATTTCATGTCCTCTGAACATGAGGACTCACCACAAGTGAAAGTAACAAGCTCAACTCTACTTACGAATAGGAGGTGCGCTATAATCGTTCGGCCCTAGATTATGATACAATGTAGGCAAAAGTATGTGTTAGTACATGGAATGCACTAAGTATGTGAGAAGTATGCATGAACAATGAATATATGACATAATCAATATGAATCATTAGATGCATGAGCAATATCTTTAAACATGAGCAAAACCTTGAAAACCTTAAAATATCATAATAATATAGTCAATGCATGAAAACATCATCCTGAGAACTTTATACCTTTTCAGATACGTTGATGTGGATAGGACCTTTAACTGACATATAATACCATGTGAGCTATAACATAGAATATGATATACTTCCACATCGAGAGAAGGGAGGCGACTTTGCCAAGGTAGACTTCATGCTACTACTTCCTCTAATTTTGTGCTATATGTAGATCCACTAGCTACGCCATATAGGCATTTTAAACCTACACGGGCAACATAGTTGGGGACTAAAGATTGCTATTAGAATTTTCTTGGTTAGCTACTATGACTACCAAACCGAAACAACCTTAAAGTCCTCTCGATGCTTAGTCATTATCCCAAAGGATGTCATAAATTATAGTCCTTAACATCCTCATCATAATAAAATCATAAGAGTAGCTCATTAACATGGTTGATTCATAATAATTCATGAGTTGGTGAGAATGCCCTTTCACCTCTTTAACATGATTGTGTGAGAACTACCTTATCACACCATAATTGATTGATTAAAACATAATTGAAATATCATTCATCATCTTTCATAAGTCATTCATAATCTTTAATAAGCATTCATAAAACATTCATTGAAATCCTTTTAAATTCATGATCATAATTCATTGAAAACAAACTCGAAACTAGCATATAGTATGGGTCATTGAAATTCATCTTAAAATCATGCAATATGATATGATTTTTTCATAATTAGTCTAATAAAATGAAATATATCATAATTAAGAAGATCCAATGTAAATTCATGGAATTAGGGCTTTTAGAAGAAGAATTCATAAGATAAATTTGAGAAGAACCTTGGAACTCCATGAGTGAAAGGATCCATGGATGAATTCCCACATACCTTAGATCATAGAAGCCCTAACTTGTTCTTGGCTTGAAGACTTGACTTGATTTTCTCTTTGAATTGCTTGAGGAAGAAAAAGACTCTTGAGAGAAGATTTTGGAATTTGAGTGTTACGCTGAAAATGAGAAGGTTAGTATGGCTTAGAAAAGTTAATAGGATAAAATAAACCCCTTAAAACCATCCACATTCATTAATGATATCATAGGGAAAAGACTAAAACACCCTTAAACTTAACTAAATAAACATCTGCATGAAGGACCCACCACGGCCCATGGTGGTGGTCATAGTGAAAAAGTTGTCTTGGGTTCTGAAGGAGGTCACCATCACAGAGGCCACATGGCTCGTGGTACTCACCACGGCTCGTGGTGCCTCTCGTGTTCTGCATCCTCTTTCCAACTTGCACTAGGCTGGACCATGGTGTCTCTTTACGACCCGTGAAGGGCTTCATCAAGACCCCCTGGTGCCAAAAAGCTGCAAATTTTAGGAACTCCTCTTAAATCCTCATTTATGACTTTCCAACTTCTGAGGTCTTACAGTATCATTGCGTTCATGTTGGGTTGTTATGTCTCTTTCCCTATTGTATTCATGCTAGCCTGAGCCACATATGTTCCCAATGGGTAGATATTGTAAGACCCCAAAAGTTGAAAATACGAAACATAGGAAAAGTTTCATAAAATGGGTTGGTGCAGGTTTTCACGAACCTTTCTACGATCCATAGGAAGACCTAAGAGCCGTAGGAAGGTGGTCATCGGAATCCTAGGCACTTGTGAAAAAATTTGGATCATAGGAAGTTCTACAGGCCATAGGAAGGTTCGTAGGAAAGAGTAGAAGACTTGGTAAATTGAAGTATGCAGGATGAACGGATCCTACAACCCGTAGAAAGATTGACGAGCCATAGATTGGAATCGTAGGGTGGGTCCTGAGGTTTTAAAAATTTGACTGAGTGTCAGGGCATTTGACGAGTGGCATCTATGAACCCTAGAAGGTCCTACAGTCCCTATATGGGAATCGTAGGGTTAAGGTGCAATTCCTGTAGCTACTTTTTTGGTGCACTAAATTCTACGGAAGAGTCCTACGACCCATAGGAATTTATATGACCCGTAGAACATAGTCTGTAGGTGTTGGGTCAAGTTTGGGATGGATTCTACAAAAGGTTTTATGACCCGTCCCCTGACCTACGACTTGTAGGTCCCCGCTCATAAGTCCTTTCGACGGTTTTAATGAGAGGTATTTTGGGTATTTTCCATTCTATCTACACCTAAGCTACGTCATTTTCAGGCCATTTTAGAAGACCTATATCTACACAAACACTTCAAACTAACCCCATTCTCTCAAAATCACCTAAGGATTCAAGGTTTCCTCTCAAGTCTTCTTTCCCAAGAAAGAGCTAGGGATTCAAGGATCTTCAAAGTTTCAACCTCAAATCTCTACTGCTTTTTGGGATTTGATATCTAAGATATGTAAGAATTCACCAATGGATTCCTTTCATCCATTGGGTCCCAAAAGAATACAACTCTTCCAATTCAAATTCATCCAATTTCAAAGGGGTTTCATACCAATTATTCATGGGTCTTTCTCAATTAATGTTATTCTTTTATATTATGCATGAATTTACTATGATACATGATTTTAAATTAATTTCATATGCATTATGTCAATGATTTTGAACTATGAATTTATGATCATGAACTCATGAAAGATTTATGAATGATTTGTGAAAAGCTATCAATTATGTTTTCAAGTATGTTGTCAACCATGAATGAACAAATTGTGAAAGGTTTTCTCACAATATGATGAAATCATAATTTAGATGCTTAGAAAGGTATGTGTTTATATGAATTATGTTATGATCATGATTTTCAAGGTGTTATTCTTATGATATACTTTATGATGCGGATTGGTATTGATTATTGTCTTTCCTAATGATATGAATGATAAATAATTCACTTATTCCATTGGGATTAACTTATCACCGAGAGGACTTTGTGGTCGAGACTTGGTAAGGGAGTCTCTAGTAGCAATCCCTAGTCTCAAAATACATGCCTCCGTAGGTTTTCCTTAATTGGTCTAGCTAGTTGATCCACATATAGCACATGATAATGATTATGATATGGAGTCTACCTTCGAAAGTAGACTCTTTCTTCTCGATGTGGGAGTTACATCGGATTTCATATTGTAGCTCACATGGTCTTAAATGTTGATTAAGGGTAATATGCCACAAATGACTATATTTTTCTTATAAGTTCTCAAAGGATGTTTTTATGATGCATTGACCTTGTTATATGTTTTCATGTTTTACTTCATGCTTTCAAGTTATTTGGTCATGCATTACATGTTCATGTTTATTATGTTCTTTTTTTATGATCATGCATATTTTTCACATACTTAGTACATTCCATCTACTAACGCATATTTTTTCCTACATTGTCTAATAATATAGGTCACGACGTTCCCGCTCCTCCACGTGGCTAGTTGGTGATCTACTCTTGCTTAGCTATTTTTGGTAAGTCCTTATGCTTTGAGGCCGAACCCATCATATTATTTCTTAACTATTCAGGCATATATCTTTTATATTTGGTGAGCTAGGGCTTGTCCTATGCCCTGTCTAAAGTTTGTAGAGACATGTCTAGACTATAGAAGTATGTTTAAGTCATTTGGCTTTTATGTTTGAATTCTCCTATACTCGAGATTTTATATATAAGATTATCTTCCATTTTTCAAAGTTTACTCTTGATTTACATTATGTTTTATCATGCTATGTATGCTAAGAGGCTTTGTTGGAGTCCTTTGGGATTCTAATCGTCGTGTCACATCTAGGGTCTAGCTTGGGTCGTGACATTCCAGAGGATCAATTATATAAGTCCTAGATCGAGACCAAGTAGTGTAGATGGACTTCCCACATCTCTTATGGGTTCGTCTGACCATGTGAACATTGAACAGGAAGAGGGAGCCGCATAGGTCCTACCTCACTGTCGGGATAGGACGTAAGTGTATATACTTTGTTGTGCAGCACTTGTTACAGATGGCACTATGGATCTTATTGCATAAATTGCATTCATATGCATATCCTATCACTAGTATATTGATTGTTGTTTGCACCTATCGGTCTTATGGGAGACCGGTTGGATTATGATTGTTGTTTTGTACCTTCCGAGCTTATGGGGTCTAATTAGGTTATTGTTGGACTATATTCATGTTTTTTATTGTGTTGAACTACTAGTTGGTTATGTATGTGGCCTGGACTTTCCTTGATATTGGTACTCCCTGATTTGGTAGAGTTAGATTGACTTTTAGGTTGTTTTGTTGAATAGCGGTGATTATCGTCAGTTTATCTATGGTTAGTTGACTTTCGTAGTATGATCTTTTCATGATTAATTGGTTGGGCTAGTGTTCTCAGGTATGTTCCCTTGTTTCGATCTCTTGCTCATTTATTCTACTATTTTGTCTCTAATTACTTGTATTATTAGTTGTTTGTGTTATACTTTCCCTTTTTACCTGTTGCTCATACTTTTATTATATTTGGAGCTCAGTCGGCCTTTGCCTACTGAGTACCACTTATTTGATACTCATACTACACTTCTGCATGTTGCAAATCATAGTATGTGCTCTTATTGTTGTTTTGGATCTCGTCCGAAGCAGCTTCTTGGATTCAGAGACTGGGTGAGCTCCTGACATACGAAGCAACCATTCTCCATCTGTTCCGAATAGGACTAGTCTTTTTTTTCTTTCGGAGACAGTCTGTATATTTTTTTTTTGTAATACCTTGTATCACTAATTTTGAATTAATAGCTTAAGTATCGTCTGATATTAGGTCTTGGGAGATGTTGTTTGTGTATTTGACTCTATCTATCTCTCGAGTACCGTCTGATATCACGTTTTGGGATATGTTGTTTGTATATTTGACACTATCTATCTCTTTTATTTAGTTACCCTGTTCTTTGTTTTCCATATATTTCTCTTCCGCGTGATAGCCTATTGCTTTTGGCTCCGGGTCATGGGTTAGGCTTACCTACCAGTGGTGTTAGTAAGTACCATCATCACTTGAGATTTTGGATCGTGATACAATTCCCACACTATTTTATGATAGGTTGCATCCAATACAACTCTTCTAAACTTCTTTCTCCTTCTTGCTTTAACTCTCTGTTGAACCTCTCCTTCATCATCACTGTAATCATCTAAATTTGTTTCAAAGCTAGCAGCTTCATCTAAGGGATAGTAAGGCTCATCACCAGCTAGCTTGCCTTTTAAGTTGTTTCTATTATTACCTATAAATTAGCAATGGAGACGACGACACAGTAAATGCTCCAAGCAATGAACTCCTCGATTGTAACCACCAACTTTCTCCCAATATGACTCAAAAACACTATAAAATCAAAGAAATCTACAGTAATTTCTTTGATTTACGATTGAATTTGTCGATTAGGTTTTCATGTTCTTAGAGAAATTAAACGGGTGGATGAAATAAAATGGATTAGGGTGAAATAAAATGGGTTTGGGTGAAATGAAATGGATTTGGGTGAAATGAATTGGATTGGGGTTCATTAAATATGTGGCATCATTAGGGTGCGAGTCTCACTCTATACACAATATATGGGTGTGGGGTATAGGAAAGGATAAATAAATTCACTTTTGAGTAGTACAGGTGTGTAATAGATCGCTTCAATAGTTTAAGCATGTAACTGACTGATCAAAATAACTTCAGGGGTGAATTTATGCCTTTAACCTCAACTATATTGCAATTTTATCATTGTATAAATTTATTTGATGTGTTGAATTAGTTGTTGTATCCTTTTCTTAGTTTATATTGTATATAATGATTGTGCCATGGTAAATGTAGTATGTATACATTATTTATATTTTGCTTGTATGCATATCTAGTGTTTTTTTAATGAATGAAATCTTATGGATACATGTGGCATATCAAATTTTTAATACATACATTAAACTATATTGCAAATTATATTTGTATGCATTTATTTAATGCGTTGATTTAGTAGATGTAGGCTTATTGTAGAGTATGGTAGACTTATAACCAATCCAATCGGAAACCTTTTATTTAATTCAAAATTTACTGTATACATGTATTGTGACATGTTAAATGCAATATGTCTACATTACTAATATATCATTTGTATATATTATAAGTATACATAAATATTTTGTGTACCTATTGATGTGTACGATTGACAGATACATTACCTTCCTTCAAAATATTTTGATACAAATAATCAAGTTTGTATACACATTGTCAATTGTGTGTGCATAATACTGATTGCGTATACATTCAATTTGAAAATGTATACATCAGGCTGTCATACAGTCATGCCTCAATGTATACAAATTAATATTTCACATTAAATAAGAACCAAGCCTTTCTTCAACTTGGACACCGAAGTGAGTTTGCATATATTGAAAGCGATGTTGTAGATGGAGAATCTTTAAAATCAAAATTATTATTCCAATTCTTCATAGGTTTTTTAGAAGAGTCACTCTTACCCGTTGACTTTAGAAAAAAAAATACACCAATTGTAGTAGTAGTTACTCGAAATTGAAAAATGAATACTCAAAACCCTGGGGAAGGGGGGATTCGAGTTGCGTAAAAGGAAAAAAAGAAATCATGAGTATAATGGACTTCTGGTGAGAGAGTTATTTTAGAGAAGAAAAAGAAGAATAGAACCGTAAATCCTTAAAGAAAGAAGAAAGAACAAAGAATAAAGAGACATGCACAAATTAATAATATAAATTAAAGAGGGAGAATAACGAGAGATAGCACAAATTAAGTAAATAAATCAAAACATAATAACCAGGCTATTGACTAGCCCAAAAGATTCTTGTTTGCCCAAAAAAAAAGGTATAATAGGTCTATTTAGTGTCAATTTTATCTATAAGTTTATATACCATATCATTTTTTCCAATAGTAACTAGAGAAAAGACAAAGGCAACCCTTCGTCACATCACCCTATGAATAAGTAGAGCTCCAGAGTAACTTTTGTGATATCTGGATTAAACCCCAGGTCGAAACAATCACATTGACACCTGTTTCCTCTTCAGAGGGCAATTGCAGATGCACAAATCCAATCCCAAGCTCAAAACACTTTATGCTGGCAAACACTCAATGGCCTATTAAATTTACTTATTATCTGAAGCTTCTCTTGACCTATCACAGAAATATTACAGAAAACGTAAGAAATAGGGTAGTCGATTTAGTGTTCTAGAGTTTCTTCAACTTGTTGTTTTGTGGTTAGGTTAGATGAGAGCAACAAAGTCATCCCAGCCTCAGAGAACTTAGGTCATCAACAGAAAGAACACTAATTAGACCTAGCTCTAGTTTGAAAAGTGAAAATAGACCTTTCATAAACTGAAATTGACAGTTCACAGACAAACACAATAATCACCTAATACAGAAATCACAGGAGATTCTACTATGAACGACAAGAAAAAGTAGAATCGCTTCCACAATACCAGTCAATAATCAACATGGAACAATGAAGCTTAGCTTTTCACTTTTCACCATTTGGGATGGTTTCCTTCACTAGACAAATCTACATATTCGTTGTCCAAAGTCCCCAACATACTCCATCCAAGCAAAATATTGTCACTTGTTCAAACATGCAGCTATTCTCCTTTAATTAAGAAATTTAACCGACTTTTTTTTAAAACTGGGAAAGGAAATAAAACAAAAGAATGTAAGCGAAATAATTAAGCATGTGTAATAACACGGTTCTGCAAGGTTTGAACTGCAGATGAGCACACAAGAAGATATATACAAAAGAAACGGTGGCTTCACCAAGGTAGGAATGGGGGACAACATGCCCTACTGGAAGGGAGGGGGTGGAGAGAAAAGCAGACTGGGGGAGGGAGCTGACAAGATGGTCTAAGGAACCTGAGAGAGGCCAGGAAAGTGATCAGGGCAGAACAGTTAATTTTGGGATTCCATTACTATCAAACTTGGATTTTCAAATGGCTACGGTCAATCTAGATCTTAAGGTTGAAGAGTATTTAGGAATATCGATAGATCATTAATATCAAACCTTGGGGTGTGTTTTTGCTATGGAGGAAATTATTCAATTTTTTCATGTATGGTTGCTCAAAAGTTTTTGAAAATCAAAAAGATACTTATTGTGGAAGAAGAGCCCAAGAACTATGAAGAGAATGGACTAAGTGCTACATATATTTCAAGATAAAAGTCCAAGTCCAAGAGGAAGAAGATTCGGTTCATATGAAGCCCAACAAAAGGGGCCCACATGGACCCCAAGAGAAGTCCAAAGGAGTGCCCAACAAGGGGCTTATTTGTATGCCCAAAGTCCTGAAAGTTAAAAACCAAAAAAGGCTGAAATTCATGCCCAAAGTAGGGCTGAAATTAGACGTGTGAATTGAAGGAAATTTGGCCACTTTTTTCTTTCTTTTTGTTAGCTAATTTTAGAAAGAAGTTTGGTAATATATTTTTACATGCTTTCCTTTTTGGTTTTAGTATTTATTATTTTCATTAAAATAGGATTCGAATCCCATGCTATTTGGATAGGTTTCTTTTATATATAACGATGGATTTTGTTATTTTTCATTAGACATTATGAATATTATTTGAGAGGTTTTTCTTCTTTCCACCTTTCTCTATGGTGAATTTGAATTTATCTTATAACCTTATAAGAATGATTCTTTACGTGGTAAGATTAATTCTTAATTTGATATTTTTGATTCTTTTTCATAAATTAAAAAAGGTAATCAGTCTTATACTAATTATTGCTTTAATTTCTTCGAAAGAGGGATCATATCACCTTTTGATCTAAGTTCTTGAATTGACTCTATTAGTATCATAACTAGTTTTAATCCGCTAATTTGAATACTAAGATCAATTAGAGTTCTTAGCGCTTAATCTTGAAATCTAGGGATATTATTCTTGAATTTTGCATATCTTTAAACTCCATCTTTAATCTTTGTATTTTCGCTTCCGCATTATTTTTTGTGTTTATTCAAGTAAACCCAATTTATATCAAGTGGTACTAGAGCGGTTCTTATCAAGTTTTTGTTCTTGATAATCTTGGAGGTTCTTGATCCACAATAGAAAACTAAAAAAAAAATCCTTAAAAATGTAGTAGCTTAAAAGGTAATCTACATATATAGCAAAAAACTGAAAATTACCGAGAAAGAGAGAGAGAGAGAATTCAATTGCTTGAGAATTAAGGTATTTTCAAGAAACTCCGAATTTGTTTTGATTCTTGGCTTTCTACATCAAAGAGGAAAACCAAGAAGAGGGGGAAATTAGAAAAAAATTCTTGTTACACAAATTGATTATTTTTTCTTGTTTCATCAAACCCAATTCGTTTGATTGTTAGTAAATTATTTTTCTTTCTACGTCTTACTTCTAAAGGGTTGTTACTAGCAGGGTTTTCTTAAAAATGTAGTAGCTTAAAAGGTAAGCTACATATATAGCAAAAAATGAAAATTACCAAAAGAGAGAGAGAATTCAATTGCTTGAGAATTAAGGTATTTTCAAGAAACTCCGGATTTGTTTTGATTTTTGGCTTCCTATGTCAAAAAGAGGAAAACCAAGAAGAGGGGGAAATTAGAAAAAAATTCGTGTTGCACAAATTGATCTTTTTTCTTATTTCATCAAACCCAATTCGTTTGAATGTTAGTAAAGAATTTTTCTTTCTACGTCTTACTTTTAAAGGGTTGTTACTAGTAGGGTTTATATATAAATCCTAAAGGATCCAGCCAAAGGTAGTATTTGAGTAGAAAAAGCAAGAGAGAGTGAGATCAATGGAGGGGGAAAAAGGTCAAATTGAGAGATACTTGTTTCTTTGATATTTTCTTGAAATGTCTCAAACAGGTAAGGAAACTGAAGCTGGAACTCAAAACGACAACAACTCAGCTGAGGTTCTTAAAATGATTATTGTCTGACTAGATGCGATAGATTCATCATAGTTGAGCAAAGGAAGACCAACCGAATGAATGTACAACTTGGCAAGGATGAGGAGGACCAAGGTAGAGTTAAAGAATTGTCTAAGCTATGCGCCATGAGAATTGACAGAGAGTGGCTATAACTTAATTAGCACTTATATGGTTGAGAGATTGAACTTACGTTGTATTTAGCTTATTTCACCCTACATGTGGAAAGGAGTGAAGAAAAAATAAAAAGGTGTTATTGTCGTTCACTCTTGAAAGTTATGAGGACAAGGTATGGTGTGATGTTGTTCCCATGTATAATTGTCATATCTTATTCCGGAAATCATGGTATGCTAATTGCAGAGCTTCATACAACATAGAAAAGAATAAATACTCTAACAGGGAGAAATTTGCTCTCGCATCTTTGACTCCTCATAAATTCGTGAGGATGTAAAAAAAATTAGAGAGATATGGATGATGATGAGAGAGAAAAGATTGAAATGAGCAAGAGAGTGCATGTTGACATCCCAAGAAAGGAAAAAAGAGAGGATGTGTTGTGTTAAGAGAATAGGATGTCAAGTGAGAAAAAAAGTGAGATCGAGTGAAGAAAAGGGAGTAGAGAGAAAAGGAGAGAAATGGTTGTGAGATACAGAGAGAAAAACAAGAGAGTTTGAGTGAGGTTATTTCGTATTCTAACTCTAACATTCCTACTTCTTTTTCTAGTTGTTTTGACACTCTTGTACGCACTCATGGGAAAGTTTGCATTGAAGAACCATCATCGGATGAACTTAATCCTAAGATGGTCAAAACTATATTCCCCACTGAGCAAGTGCATGTTGATGAGAAGGATAAAGGTAAAGAGAAATATTTTGGGTTCGTCCAAGATAAGACTCGTGAAAAGAAGTGCAACAAGACAGATGTGGATCTAACACCAATGAGCAAGAAAAAAAGAGATGATGTTATTCCTTTGCTGCATAAGACCAAGTACGGTATGTATAATTGATTTATTCACATTCTTGTATTCCTACAATACCTGAAGTTTTTTTGCAAGTAATGGAGTACACTTTTATTTCTTATGTTAGTGACCTTATTAATTTTGAGGATGATGATAGTTTGCTATATAATAAGTCATTAACTATTACTTTTAAGTTCAAGCATAACAGTAATTCTTTCCTTTTTAAAATTGAGTATAACATTATTGATTATAAATTCTCACTTGTTGACAAAAAGGCGCGATGTTTGTGGGAGGGGACTTGTGAATGAGTTAGATGATTCCTCCTCTCTTAATCAAGAGTTGAATCAGTTTTTGTGTGATAACTTGTTGAAATATGATTCTTTCTATGGGATGAGACATTATTCTTCAAGTCTTGATGATTGTAAGCTTAAAAAGGTGATTGCTATTAGTGATGGGAAGATAAATGACTATTATGATTCCTTGTTTAAGAATTTGAGTAATTACTTAGAATTTAACGGAGATTCTATTTGAAATTTAAAAATTCTTTTAACCTTCTTGAAAACTCTTGTACTCATGTGAATAGTTTTTATGTGGAAGAATTTGTGAGTAGTGTAATTGAGGATGCTTAATTATATCATAAAAGTGTTCAATTTGATGCATGTTTTAGGGATCCTGAGTCGTCTTTCTTGTGCCCATTGAAAATACTTTATTGATAGAACTAAATTGAAGTTTCATGTATAATTTTCTATGGCATCTACACAAGGATTTTGTTGTGCTTATATAAGTAGGAGAATTTTTTATTAGGATGATGATGTCCATATGCTTTATAAGTGTATTTATACATGCTAGGCTTAATTGGGTAAAGTTGACACATGGTCACTATCTTGTTTTGTTCCTATCATAGTTGCTTTTGCTTGATGGTTGTTGTTTATTAATGTATGTCTTCTTGATTTTGTGAGATTCAAATTAGAGGACAAATTAATTTTTAGCATCCATAATGGCATACCTCCATTAAAGTTGATGGGAAATCAATAAGATGTTTATCATGGAAGAAGAGCCCAAGAATTATAAAAGGAATGGACTAAGTGGTACATGTACTTCTTACTCTAAATTCAAGTCCAAGAGGAGGAAGATTGAGGCCATATGGAGCCCAAGAGAAAGGGCCTACATGGAGCTGAAAAGAAGCTCAAAGGAGTGCCCAACAAGGGGCTTACTTGCATGCCCAAAGTGCTGAAACTTAAAGCCCAAAAAGTTCTTGAAATTCACACCCAAAGTAGGGCTGAAATCAGGTGTGTGAATTGGAGGAAATTTGGCAACTTTTTCAATTCTTTTTGTCAGCTAATTTTAGGAAGAAGTTTAGTACTATTTTTACATGTTTTCCTAGTTTAAATTTTTCTAATTTGGTTTTAGTATTTATTATTTCTATAAAGTAGGAATCAAATCTCATGCAATTTGGGATAGGTTTCCTTTATATATAGGAGTGGATTTTGTTGTTTTTCATTAGACATGATGAATATTATTTGAGAGGTTTCTCTTCTTTACACCTTTGTATGTGGTCACTATGGATTTTTCTTACAACCTTATAAAAATAATTCTTTAAGTGATAAGATTATTCTTAACTTGATCTCTCTTTGGTTTTCATCCATAAATTAAAGACGTTAATTAGTCTTAACCTAATTATTGTCTATAATTTCTTCGTAATAGAGGGCTAGATCACCTTTAGATCTAAGTTCTTGAATTGAATTTGTTAATATCATAACTAATTTTAATCCTTTCTAATTTTGAATACCAAGATCAATTAGGATTGATAGCACTTAATCTTGAAATTTGAAAATTTTATTATCGAATTTTACATATCTTTAAATTTCATCTTTAATCTTTGTATTTTTGCTTTCTCATTATTTTCTTATTTTTATTCAAATAATCCGATTCTTATCAACAATACTACAGGAAGATTCGCTTGCTAAAAAGCCATCATTAAGAAGTGGTCTAACACGTGAAATTTAGGATATCACAAGAAAAATCCAAGAGTCACTGCAATATAACTTGGCATTGGCCATGGATGGTACCCTTTTGTTGGTGTCAAATCGAAATATGATTCCTTAGGAATGAAGAAATGAAAGCAGAACAAGAGTTTGATTGATTATTTCCAATGGTGAAATCGAGGGTTACGTTTATGGTATATACAGGGGGCATGGGTCTTTTTAAATTGGATCGAATTGTTTTTGTGCTAGTCCTATTGCCATGTGGGACCAATAAATTTTTGCCACGTGTTCAATTAAAAGACCCACATATTCCATATATCGTGTTAAAATGAGGGGCAATTTTGTGGTTAAAGATAACGTTAAGGGAAATTACAGTCCAATAGCTCGAAGGAGGATATTTTTTTATCCATTTTCAATACGTTAAGGGAAATTTTAATCCTTTTCTGATCATTTTATAAAAACAAAAAATGTTATATGGTACACTTTCGCTCTTCTTGAATCTTGATATAACATATGTTCTTTTATCATCTAAAAACATAAAAGTTAGCATGCAATTATCAGTTCCCCCACAAATACTGGACAATGCACAATCAGACTCGTCTCTATTTCCTTCCAATGGTCAAAAGAGACTATGTAAACGATAAAGCAGCATTTTGGTTGAATGAGAGTTGATTCAGCTCAACATATATAGCAATGATGGAAAAATTACGGTTTCCAAACTCATTGGAATGTAAGTACGGAAAAGGGTCAAACATATCTCTGTACTATTGAAAATAGTTTAAATATACCCCTCGTTATATTTTCGGGCTAAATATACCCCTCCTGTTATACTTTTGATTCAAATATACCCCTTTCACTATACTTTGGTGCAAATTCACCATTAATTTTAACGAAAAAACACTTGAAAAGCTCAAAATTAAATAACTTATTCCCAATTTTAAATATCTGATTTTTTTAGGAATAAATAAAATTTTCAAGTACTAATTTGAGTTTTTTTTTTCCCTTAGAAATAACAATACCACACTAATACATGACATTTCTAAGTACTAATTTGAGTCTTTTTTTCTTACAAAATGATAAGACAGAAAATGCTGAGAAATAATTTTGCAGCATTTTTTGTCATATAATTTTGTAAGAAAAAAAACTCAAATTAGTATTTAAAAATTTCATGTATTAGTACTTAAAATTATGCAATGCATTCTGTATTGTCATTTCTAAGAAAAAAACACTCAAATTAGTACTTGAAAAATTTATTTATTCCTAAAAAAATCAGATATTTAAAATTGGGAATGAGTTATTTAATTTTGAGCTTTTCAAATGTTATTCCGTTAAAATTAAGGGCGAAATTGTATCTAAGTATAATGAAAGGGGTATATTTGAACCGAAAATATAACATGAGGGGTATATGTAGCCCGAAAGTATAACAAGGAGTATATTTAAACAATTTTCAATAGTATAGGGATATCTTTGACCCTTTTCCGATGTAAGTATTATGCTTAACATCTGTAGTCACCATTTTAATCCCAGAGTAGGAGTTTTACTTACTTGCTCAAGAGTCAAAAACATGATAACATTCCACGATCCTAGTCGAAAAAAATTGGGGAGGAAACCCTTATAAAAAGCAAGTGGTCCCTGCATTAGCCATGTTAAGCTATATAAGCATTTCAATTAGTATCTACTAATTCGAATACCATCTTTTCTTGAGATTATCAGGGTAAATTTAAGATCAGTAATGCAACACAATGTAAGTTGAGAATATAGGATCAGCAGCAAGCAGTTTGTCAACTAGTACCTGAAGGGTGACCACTTCTCTGAGCTCCCCATTGACACCAGTTAACACACCAAGGAATTAAGAAGTATAGGCCAGGAGGAACTCATACCAAGAAGACAGAAACAGGAGTAAAATATTTGCTTAATAGTATAGCTGCTTTCTATGTTATAAAAAAAATCCTCCATAGCAATACCTTTCCTCATACATTATTTAGCAATTAGACAAAAATAGGTCCTCTCTGTCATCAACTATTTGTTATCTATCTCGCTACCTACCCCTACCACTCTTTTTCTTTCTTTTTTCTTTATGATCAGTGGGAGAAATCCACTTCTCATTGCATGCAAAGGCACATTTCAACTTCTGGATTATTTTTGATGAAGTACGAATTTGCACTAAAAAGCATCAAGAAGATGTATAGCAAAAATAAAAATGCGTGATTTGTAACTTCAACTTCTGGATTCTCCAAATACAAATAAAACAATCTTATGGGTAATGTTCAAGCTGAAATTAGAAGTGTTTACCTATTTCAAGCATGACTACTGTTTCATACTTTGGGACGACTATTACTTTTCCATATACAATTAGTGATTGGAAACACCTTTAGCTAGACTTTCTACAATTCTGAGTCTACATATGCAGTAAACAATTTTAGGTCGCAAATTACTGAAGTACGTTTTGATAATATTTTTCTACCTACAATAAATATGATATGCTGACAAATGACCATGCATTCTGAAACAAGAAAATGATAACAAAATTACCTCGTACTTCAATGTTCTGAAAAAACAATCAAAGGTGTTCCTGTATACTGAATCACCCATCATTCTTGATTTGACCTAAAAGACAGCAAGCAAATGACCTTTTCACAGGCATAACATAAATTGTGTTTTTACAGAAAGTATTCATCAAACTTCCAAGAAAAACTCGAACAAGTCATGAATATGTTCCCTTGGTCATCACTTAGAGGACCCTTGTGTTTGTGCATATGTGAGAATGCTGCATGCTTGTAGTCTTTTAATTCTTATTAATCTAACCATTCATGAAAAACTATGTAATAAACAACATATTTTTATAAGTTACTTTTTCTTTTGATGAAGTAAGTAGTATTATAAATGGCATCAAGAAAATGCATATCGAAAAATAGTTACAAAAGAGTGAGATTGATAGCTCTGTTACAATAAGAATTGAGACCTATGCTAAAGATAAAGAGCTAATGAAGTCCAACAATTTCAAATGAGAATCTATGGGGAATAGACTATCCCAGCTACCCAAATCTAAAAGACATCTAACCTTAAGGGGATGGTTTGGAATTGATGTTCCATCAAAACAACTTTTGTTCCTCTCATTCCAAACACACCAAAAAATACAAGCAGGAAACATTTTTCAGACTTGTCTGATGGATTTATCAACTTGCCATGAAATCCAACTAATGTAGGCACCCTTGATACTATCAGGCATTATCCATCTTATGCATAAAATTGTATTGAACATGTTCCAAATATAAGCAGCCATTGTGCCATGTAGGTGTAGTGTCCCTGAAATTTCAATTTAATTTTTTTTTTTATGAAGTGAAAGATTTCATTAAAGAGCGTCAGGGTGATGCTAAAGGCAGAAGTGTACAAAGAAAGAGAGTTAGTTCCTTAACAAGAGTACTAAGCTAGGATCAAAGAGCTAACAGATTCCAAAAAACTGTCAACATTATTAACAGGAGACAAAAGTTCCAACTAAACAGATTGACTAGGCATCTAGCTTTTAGAGTTTGGCTTGGAGTTGAGATCCCATCTGTAACACCCCAAAATATTCTAACTCAGATCAGTCTAGAAAAAACTCAGGAAAAGACTTCAGTTCTGCTGAATTCTGACTTGTACGGACCCCATCTACGGTCCGTAGAAGTTTCCACGAACCATAGATAGACTCCTGGAGTTGAACTTCAGTAATTGAAATTTGGACCAGGAACTACGGACCGTAGAAGTTTCCACGGGTCATAGACCTGATCCGTAGACCAAATCCTGAAACTCAGAAATCCCAAGTGTACAGGGCGAGTCCTTGTATGAGTCATAGTACCATCTACGGACCGTAGATCAAAGTCCTAAAACTTCACCCTCAGTATATTTTCTACGACCACCCTTGTACGACCCATAGAAGGGTTTAAGACCGTAGAAGGGCCTGTAAACCCAAACTTCAGAGACCCCGGGCTCCAGACACTTTCTACGAGAGAGCTTCTACGGCCCGTAGAAGCTTCTACAGATCGTAGATGGCACCTGTAGATGTTTTCGTCAGATTTTAAGGTTAGTTTGGTCTTTTTCCACCCTTTCTAAGCCTAAACCCCGACGGTTTTACACCAAATTAAGTCCCTTAACAGTACTATTCGACCATTTTCCTCTCTAATCACTTTCAAGACTTAGAGAGCAAGGATTCAAGAGGAGAAAAGTTAGGGTTGCGTGCATCTTCTTCAGGTTCTTCAAGAATTTTGTTCTTCCAGGCATGTAAGGCAATTCATAATGTTGGACTAAGTTCGTCCTCACACCCTATATCTAAATTAAGTCAGTAAGAGATTAATCTAGGGTTCTAACCCAAGTTTTCTTCAATTCTTGAATGGGTCTAAATTCCTTTTATTAAATATTGAGTATTATCATTGAGTGTATGTTTATTATTGTAATTCTGATCCTTGAATTATCGTTCGTGTTTATTCCTCACATGAACCCTATTAGCTAAGAACTTTGAAGTTTTTGCATTACTATTCATTATGCATGATTTTCAAAACTTAAGTAAGATCAAGTAGTTTGTATTATTATCAAGAAAGAATTTTAAGGGAACTGAAGGGTTCAAAATGCATTATTGTATTGAGAAAAACATGTCTATTTTAAAAAGAGCATAAATAGTTTCCAAAGCATTTTCAGTCAATTAAAGAGAAGTTCAGTATAGCTTCAAGAAGTATTTTGAGCATTGACACAACACATACAGTAGTATTATTATGAGCATTATTGCATTGTTTTAAGAAAAATCACCTTTTAGATTAGGATGGGTGCCTCTAGCAACCCAACCGGAGCACATCAAGCTGGGAACGAGTGTGTATCTACTACAACGCAGGTTTCAAATCATATGAGGAGCCCATTTGAATTGGCTTTAAGTTGATCACTTTTTAGCTTTTGGACATGTTTGTCTAATGCTGACTTTAAATCATAAAGTTCTTAAAGTCAGTCAAAAATGAAAAGTTAGAATTCCTAACTTTTTTTTTTCAAAGTGCTTAAAGTCATTTTCTTTGACCATGGAAATTACTTTTATATCCCTTATATTTTAACTAAATTCTCAAACTATCTTTTTTTATTCTTTTAACCTTAAAATTCACATTATAAGCACTTTTATCCAAACACTCAACTGCTTATTTATAAAAATAACTTTCAGCACTTCAAAGTTCTAAAAGCACTTCAAAGTTCTAAAAGCACTTCAAAGTTCTAAAAGCACTTCAAAGTTCTAAAAGCACTTCAAAGTTCTAAAAGCACTTCAAAGTTCTAAAAGCACTTCAAAGTTCTAAAAGCACTTCAAAGTTCTAAAAGCACTTCAAAGTTCTAAAAGCACTTCAAAGTTCTAAAAGCACTTCATACGTAAAAGTTACTTTTTTTAAGCCAATCCAAACGGGCTCGAGATCACCAGGTTCAAGAATGAAGCAGAAGTATGGTTAGAATGGGTGGAGCGCAGCCAATTTCAGATAAGAAGAGTCAAAATTAGCATAAAAGTCCTGAGGTGGTTGGTAGCCATATTTATTGAAGCTTCAAATGTACAAGGGAGAACAGTTCAGAGGTGGAACATGAAGGACCACTATGCGGAGTTTATTGCGCACTTAAATACAATGAGAAGGGGAGATACATCAATTTCATTGCAATTCAGGAAAAAAATAGATCAATCAGTATTACACCTGAAACAAATAACAAAGGGGGTTGGGGGAACATAGCACACAAAATAGCTGGTTTCATTTATGAACATGCAAGAGCACAGGGGATAGATAGAAAAGAGAAAGTGCAACAGGGAAAATCATATAAAGAAGCTTTTAATCGTAGCAGATGGATGACGGAATCAGTTGAGACGGCTAACATCTGAAACACAACCAACAACATTGATATCATCGAGGAAACAACAGAAAAAGAGAACGACATTTTGGGTCAATGTGTCATTGGAAAGTTCCAAAATCAAGGACAAGAAATTTCAGTTTGAATGACGTGAGGAAATGGGCTTGTAATTCCTCGAAATCAGCAATAGAAGTCAAAGCCTTTGCAATGAACGATGGACATTTTTTGTTTGAACTTTCGACAAGGAGAGTGTAGAGCATGTTCTGACGGGCCGATGGATCTAGAAGAGGATGAAGCTAGATCTTGATTGGTGGAAACCAACCACTGGATGTTGGCCGGCGGAAATCAAGAGAGACTGGGTCTGGATCAGGCTACTAGGGTTACCCATGAATCTATGGTCCAAAAAGGTTCTCGAGGAAAACGGGAATCGATGTGGAGGATATATCGAAACGGAGGAGGAGACTTCGCTAAAAAATCATCTCCACTGGGCCAGAATTAAAGTGAGAGGAGACGACAGCGATGTTCCCAAGGAAGTATAAGTGAACAGTGAAGGATTCACATACACCATGCCGATGTGATGTGAAACCCCGGTGACAGTGAGAGTATCGGAGAAGAAGAGAGAGGAAAGGGGAAGATATCGAATGGATATTATCCAAAGACAGGCTGAGAAGGATTTTCAAAGCTCTTGTCAGCGGAGTATGTGTAGGGGCACGTGGGTACTTCAACATAAGGGGCACATGCCAAAGGTGGGTCAACATTAAAAGAAAAAGAGAATAAAAGGGTAGACCAAAGGGGTATGGGCCAGAAAGAGATATTGGGCTTATTCAAAGACCCAATAGCAGAGGAATTAGTTAAAGGAAAAATTACTTGATTGAGTGCTTTTTAAAAATTAATTACTGATTTTAGCGATATTTTTTTATTTATTACCATTTATAGCAATATATAGCAATATTATGATAAATCTACACTTGTATTAAAAGTGAATTATGCATACAATATAAATGTATTATAAGTGTTTTAAAATATATATTATGTTTGTATAGTAAGAAACTGACATAATATATTATAAGTCTATTAAAATATGTGATAAATGTATTATCCATCTATAAAACTTGTATTATATATGTTTTATAAATAGTTCTCTGCAATATGTATTAAAACTGTATTATAAATGTATTATAAGTGTTCAGTGGAAAAAAAATTATTGCTATAAATGGTAAATATTTTCTTAATATTGTATATTTATGTAAGTTTCCCTTAGTTAAATCAGCGGAGATGGCCCAAAATTTTGACATAATTAATATCGAAAGATCAGTTAAATCTATACAGACTGGCGAAATAAAATTAGTTAGAATGAGGATGAACAGGAGACACAACAAACAGGGAACTCAATGGAGATTTTGAATGAAAAATAAGGAGAAGGGGGGGAAAAGACAGAAATGGTGATCCTAGAACAACAAATATAAGATAATCAGAGCCAAACAACAGAAGATGTTGTGCCATTGCAAATCCAATTCCCAGAAGAAGAACAGTCTGGCTCAAAAATATCTGAATGGATACAGCAGAATATAGTCAGACTCAACATGGAGTTTGGAGTTAATTTTAAGGGATGTGAAGAAAAAGCAAAGGAACTGTTGATGAAGATAGAGAGGAATAAGCAAGGAGATAGGGGACCACAAAATGAATTGGGAAATGGCAAAAAAAGAGGGCTACAGGAATTGAAAAGTCTACAATTGGACACCAAAATTCATGAGTAATGGCACTAGAAGTAGAGGGGCGTATCTGGCCATCATGGAATAATGAAGGTGAACATAATATCTTGGAACGTAAGGGGACTGAATTGCAAGAAAAGAAGATTAATGGTTAGGAATATGTTGAAGATATGGAAAGTTGATGTAGTATGTCTACATGAGACAAAGCTAGAAGGGGAAATTACAAACTATGTCAAAGAGATACGGGGCAGCAGATGGGTTGATCATGTGCATTTGGAGGCAAGTGGAACAAGGGGAGGAATAGTCATAATGTGGGACAAAAGAATTTGGGAAGGACGGTCAGTAGTGTAGGGAAATACTCAGTGTCTTGTAGCCTAACAGGAATGAATTTTGCTCTCAACTGGCACATCACAAGTGTGTATGCACCAAATGACAGAACAGAAAGAGAGGAAACATGGTGGGAAGTGGGGGCAGCCAGAGGTCTAAGTAATGGACCTTGGGTGTTGTGTGGGAATTTTAATACATTCAGATATCCATCTGAAAAGTTCAATGGCAACAGAATCAACACATCAATGACACAATTCTCAGAGTTCATTGAGGATATGGAACTGATGGACCTAGAATTAGCTAGGGGAAATTACACTTGGAGGAGTGGGGAGAGACACACCACAACTGCTAGGCTTGATAGATTTCTGTTCTCAGAAGACTGGGATTCAACCTTCAAAAACATTAAACAATCAGTAATGCAGAGGGTAGTATCGGACCATACTCCAATATTTCTACAGTGTGGAGAATGGGAGGTGTCCAAGTCATATTTCATGTTTGAAAATTGGTGATTAAATATAGAAGGTTTCAATGACATAATAAGAAGCTAATGGGAATCTTTCAATTTCCATGGCAAACCTGATTTCATTCTAGTATCAAAGTTGAGGGCATGGAAAGACAAGCTGAAAGAATGGAGCAGAACTGTTAATGGTAATCTGAAAGTACAAAAACAATTAGTCCTAAATCAGTTAGCTGAACTTGAGATCATACAAGAACAAAGAAGCTTGGAGGAAGGGAGATAGTTTCAAAGTTGGCACTCATCTCAGAGTTTGAAGGTATAACAAACCATGAGAAAACAACTTGGAGACAAAGGTCCAAGGCAACTTGGCTTAAAGAAGGGAACAGAAACACTGAGAGTTAACACAATTGACAAGTTAAAAGTCAATGAGGTGTTAGTGACTGAACCAGAAGAGGTGAAAAAAGGTGGTAATTGAGTACTATGATAACTTGTACTCAAAAACTGAAGATTGGAGACCTGACCTGAATATGAGAGATTGTCCTATGATCAATGAAGAAGACAATAATATGCTAATGGCCCCTTTTGAAGAACAGGAAATTGTAGATGCCATCAAATCATGTGCTGGCGACAAGGCACCAGGACCGGATGGCTTTACAATGGCTTTTTTCAGCCACTACTGGAACATCATCAGTAAGGAGGTAGTGGCAGCTTTTAAGGCTTTCCACAAGGATGGGATTTTTGAGAAAAGTATAAGTGCTAGCTTTGTGGCTTTAATCCCAAAGAAGGTAGGGGCAATGGAACTAAATGATTTTAGACCCATAAGTCTAGTGGGGGGAGTATATAAAATCTTTGCAAAGGTCCTAGTAGAAAGGCTGAAAAGAGTGATGCATAAGTTAGTAGATAGGCAACCAATAGCATTCATAAAGAACAGACAGATTATGGATGCAATGTTGGTGGCAAATGAGTGTGTGGACTCAAGACAAAAAGACAAATAGGCAGGGATCCTATGCAAACTGGATATTCAGAAAGCATATGATCACCTAAATTGGGAGTTCTTAATGAATATGTTGCAGAGGATGGGCTTTGGTTCAAGGTGGCTCAGGTGGATTAGACAATGTATCAGCACAGTCAAGTTCTCAATTCTGATAAATAGAAGCCCATGTGGCTTTTTCTCCTCCCATAGGGGTTTAAGGCAAGGGGGTCCACTATCCCCTTCCTTTTCATCCTTGCCATGGAGGGACTAAGCAATCTAATATATACAGAAAAAATCAGAGGATGGGTCAGAAAATTTCAAGTGGGAGATAGAATAGGCAATAATATGAGGTTACACATTTGCAATATGTAGATGACACTCCAGTGTTTTGTGGAGCCACATGAGAACAAATGTTGATTCTCAAAGTTGTCTTTAACATTTTTGAAGCAGTATCTGGTTTGCATATAAATTGGGGAAAGAGCTTCATATACCCAGTCAATACAGTGCCAAACATTGAAGTTTGCAGTTCCAAAAGAAGCTTTATGGAAAGAGGTGATCAGAACAAAATATGGCATGCAAGACAGATGGATGACAGAGGAGGTGACAACCCCTTATAATTGTAGTGTAAGGAGATTCATCAGGAATCTATGGCAACTAGTTTCTTCAAGAACAAGTTGCAAGGTTGGAAATAGAGAGAAAGTGGCCTTCTGGAAGGATATATGGTGTGGGCAATGGCCTCTAGCAAGGAGAGTACGTCAGGCCTCGTGGATGGCATCTCGAGTGTTTACATCACATATGATTATGAGACTTGAGACGTTGACATCAGAACTGTGGAACACTATGACACTTGAGATGTTTTTAAGATCCTAAACATGTTATAAAGTAATGTACGCTTCATTACATACTTTAATGAATTAAACTATATACTTGGTTCCTCTATTATACGATTCTAGTTGTGTTCCCTTTGTATGCTTTTGGTGAATTAAATTGTTTATTTGATATATCTTTCATGTACTTGTATCTTTCTCCATATATTTTTGTATAAATCTTGCCCCACCACGAGTGGCGGCTATGACTCATATTTGAGTATTCCAATACTCAGGTATCATTTTTTTAAATGATTTCAAGTTTAGGTGTAGGAGATGGTCAGGTGCAGGGTGATCAATGTACAACAAGAGTTCCTGCAACTTTCTCCTTTTGGTGAGCTAACCTTTGTACTCGTGGGATCACTCTATTTCAATGGTATATTTTTGTATAGAGCAGGATTGCCCTGTAACTTCATTATTTTATTCATAGTGTCATAGAGACTCCATAGAGACTTTGTATTATTTTGGGGTAATGAATACTCATGTGGCATCATGAATGACATTTCTACTTATGTCTAGTTTATGATTTGATGCACTTTTATCGTTAATGAAGTCTTTTCTCATTTATTTTGCTTAGTATGGAAATAAGTTAGATCATTGAGTTACATGGATACAAGTTATGTAAAACATCATAATGGTTTACTTGGTGCAAGCTGATAGGCACCGGATGTCATCCATGTCGCAATCCATTTTGGAGCGTGACAGTAGGAGGAAATGTGTAATGGTTTCTATGTTCTGTTTACACATATAGCATCTGTTAACAGTGATTATCTTCCTTCTACTAAGTTTTTCTTGAGTCAACCAGGCCTCATGCATTGCTATCCAGCTGAAACATAACACCTTGGAGGTGCTTTAATTTTCCAGCTTAGTTTCCATGGCCAAGTGTCCATCTGATTTTGGGCACACAAAGTTGTATATCCTTCCTTCACTGTGTATTTGGCATCGACTTTCCTTCCCATCTGACTTTGTCTGCATCTTGCTCATTGAATGTGCAATTCTCCAATCTAGCAAGCATGTTAGATAAGTCTTCAAGTTCCCAGTCTTCAAAGTATCTTCCGGAGATTGGAGCTCAAGTGTTGTAGTCTGTTCTGGGAGATGGAGGAACTTGGGCTGCTTGATATTGAGTAGAGAGCTGGATCATACTGGAGAGTGGTGTTACCAGTCCATCTGTTTTTCCAGAACTTAACATGTAAACCACAGCCAGCTTGGTATTTACAATGCTGGTTGAATTCTTCCCAGAGTTAAGTAATGTACTTCCAAGGCCCAACCCAAAATGGTGCTCTGGAGACTTTGGTGCACCAATGTGATTGGATTCCATGTTTTTCAGAGACCACTATTTTCCATAATGCTATCTTCCCTATTGACCTCCATAACCATTTCATAATCAGACATCTATTTTGGACAGCCAAGTTCTTGATGCCTAAACCACCCAGATGCTTAGGGATGAGTGTGACTTTTGGCCACTCTCCCGAGACCCTTTCATAGAATTCCAACAATTTCTCCCGCTCCTCAAAAGCCCACAGGAACGGGACTAGATAGAATTTGTGGAGCTTGGTGTTTCCTTCCCATAGGAAGTTTGTTCTAATTGTGTCTAGCTGTAGCAATATATTTTTTGGCATAGGGTCGAGGAACATGTAGTATGAGGAAATGTTGTCTAAGACATTGTTTATGATTGTAAGCCTGCCCCTTAAAGAAAGGTATTGCATCTTCCATGAAGCCAACTTCTTCTCAAATTTCTCTATGATGCTCTCCATTTTAAAAAATTTCACCAAGTACATTTTTTGAAAAACAAAGAATAACATGAATATCAACAATAACATAGAACGAAGCTTGATGGGATTTTAAGTCGGTCCGAAGGGGATTTCCACTTTCTGGTTCCAACTAAAACTGTTGGTATGGTTTACGAGATCCTAATGGAATTCGAGCATGCAACCAAACATCACAGATATAGCTATGCCCTAAGAGTATGATTGTAATAGCCACATGATCTCAACTACAACTTATTCACTTTCTTCTAAAATCAATTGCTTGAAAGATAAAATGCACTGAAATCTAGCTACGCAATATACAGAGCAACGCTTGTATCAGTTCTACCAGATTCTACGGTTTCTTTTGTTCTTCAATACTAACAGTGCTCTAAGGTTTAAATCAACTCCGCCTATATGAGCTTCACAAAGCATAAATGTCAACGTTCGGATAAGGAGGAGGCTTGCAGTTGGTTAACAATCTACATACACATAGTCTAACTATATAAATCCTTTAATCACCAAACTCAAATTGAGACACTGACCCTAGTTAGCTTGGAACGAAAAGGAGTAGATAATTAAGTTGTGACTATCAGTCCTCTAAACCTTCTTTTCTTTTCTTTTATAACAGTGGCATGCAAGCACCTGCTATGCAACATTTTGGTGCATTTCTATATATATATATATATATATATATATATATATATATATATATATATATTAATTATCTCAAAAACTTCTGGTATCAAAACGATAAATATTTCCATGATTAAAAAAGAGCAATTTATCCAAAAAACAAGGAATTTTACCACATCAACTGGAGAACCAATAGAAACTGCAAAGAATCCAGCGCCTAAACCAGCTAGGAGATGAGTTAAAACAGTGTCTGTAAATCCTGGAAGTTTTAAAATTATCTGCATATGATATAATTTTAGAGAAGCAGCCAATGAAATAGTTGCAGAAAATTAGTCGAGGTACTGCAAAAAAAAGTCAGTGAATCAAAATATCATTAGATCTACCTCTTTCAGATGATCATAACTGGCCAGTTCAGCAGCATTAATAATAGCATTCCGTGCAATATTTGGGACAATTCCTGTCCACAAAGCTGCCAGTCCTTCCTATAATTTGATCAACTAAAATATGTAAAATGACTGTGCATCAATAAATTACTTGTGCATCTTAGTTCCTCGATCACCTGTTTGGCTATGGTACAGTATGCATCGAAAGCACCATCATAACGCCTAGGTGTACCAGCTTTACCTTCAGCCTGGAGTCGAACTTTTACAAGATCAGTTGGATTAGCCACAGCAATTGCTATTGCACCTTCGCAAGGAAAGAAGACGTCACTACAAACCATAAGTGTGATGTAGAAGCAATATCAAGTTTATCTCACCAGTAACAAGAGCAGCAAACACTTTACTGAATAAGGAACCATCTCCAACATAATAGCTACCTGCAAAGAACGCCTTAACCTGGTCCAATTGCAATCAATCAAAAAATGTTTTATTTTTAAGGAATTGGAATATAAATTTCAAATGACTACTAACAGGCTCATA
The DNA here is from genome assembly GCF_947179165.1 of Solanum dulcamara. Lineage (NCBI taxonomy): Eukaryota > Viridiplantae > Streptophyta > Magnoliopsida > Solanales > Solanaceae > Solanum > Solanum dulcamara. The sequence goes on from NC_077239.1 coordinate 32,052,400, forward strand.
TAACCCAATCCTTAGGCCTCCATATATACATTGTCGATGTAAGCCAGGTATAATGCCTTTCCAAAGAGCTAATAAACCTTCCTCTTTAGCAATTGTAGCAACTGTACCTAATAATCCCCCGTACTTGCCTTCCCCTGATCCTGCTCTCTTTTGTAACTGTAGTCTAACTTTGGCGGTATCTAGAGGTAAAGTACACAACTGCAATTTCACAGATCTAATCAAGTATCTCAAAAACTAACAATATCAGTTGACAGAGAAATGCAGTAACTGTTCAATGTGAGAGGAAGAAAAAATACCTCGGCAAAACAAGCAGCGGTAGCGCTAATAGCGAAGATTCCGGCGAATGAGATCTCGGATGCCAATGCCATTGAAAGAATGTTGAATGAAGAAATGGAGATAATATTACTGTATATAAGTAAATAGGAATTGAAGGCATGATATGAAACAATTACACAAATTGAAACCTCAAGCAACAACTCCCATACTACTGCTCAACTACTAAAAAGATTCTCTCACATTTCAATAGTTTTTTTTAATTATTTTGGACTCTTCAACTTTCAACTAATCTCTCTTATTTTCAGTTTGATCACCATAATTATTCAAACAGAAAAATGCTTTATTTAAAAATCAGTTTTTATCATGAAAATTTAAATATGATTTGAAATTTTTAAAATGCCTCAAAATTTGTTTTCACTTTTCAACCATTATATTTAATTTTTCTTTTTAAAAAAAATTAGTCTTGAATTTTCTTATCTATTTATTTGTCTATATCTTATCTATCTATCTATATTTATCTATCTAGATATTAATAGCACAAATATCTTTAGAAAAATGTTGTTTGAAATCTTTACCTTTCGTTAAAATATCCCATTTTAGACAATCATTTTTTCACCATTTTTCTTCAATTAGTATATTATTATTTTAATAATATTAAATATTGATTTTGATAAACATAAATAAAAATAAATGCAACCGATTTTTTTATTATGGTTAAGTTTCTACCCTCTTAAAAATATGATAAGAAGAAATTTTATGACGTGTGTATGTGAAAAACTCCAAACATATATGGTTCCTAAAAATATAGGACTCCCAAAAATATGGTAAGAGGTTAGTGTAAATTCATAATTGTACATGAAATTTTTTGTAAGTGGAAAACTTCCAAAATATTAATATTTATGGTTCCTTGTCACGACCTGATCTAAGACCTAGCCGCGACACGGTGATTATAATCCTGAGGGATCCCAACCAAGCGTCTTAGCATAATATTCAAAAGGATACATAAGGTAAATGAAATATATAAGCAAGGATCAAAGATACGGAAGCATAATCTTAATATAGAACATAAGTCTCAAAATGCGGAATAAGAGACAACATAGACTCTATGAACATCTAACATGCCTTTACTAGTATAGATAGAGGCATAAGACAACCTCCTAGCTCACCCAATATAAAAGATAAAAGAAGTCATAGACTCATAAGAAATAACATGTCTCATCCTCGGAATATGATGACTCACCAACAATACAATAGTGCTAAATCTAGCCACGAGCGGGAGAAGGATGAACATGATCGTTGGACCTTAAATTATGATACAATGTAGGCAAAAGTATGTGTTAGTACATGAAATACACTAAGTATGTGAGAAGATGCATGAACAATAAACATAGGACATATTCAATATGAATCATGGGATGCAAAACTAATATCTTTAAAACATGAATAAAGTCATGAAAATATTAAAACATTCATCTCATTGGTCACAGCATCAAAATCTCATAATTAACGTCAGAACTCATAACTCAACTGAAACTGTTGTGGGATAGGACCTTTAACGGACATATAAGACCATGTTAGCTAATACATGAAATTTGATGACTCCCACATCGAGACGGGGAGGATACCTTGCCAGGGCATACTCCATTAGTAACTCTTTTAACTTTGCTATGTGGATCCACTAGTTTCACCATAATGACGTCTTTGAACCTATGCGGGCAACGTAGTTTGGGACTAAAGGTTGCTATAGGATTTCCTTGGATAACAAACCTTTGGTTACCGGACCGAACTCCACCCAATAGTCCTTTCGGTGCTTAGTCATTATCCAAACGGAACTCATAAAACATGATCATAAACTTCAGAGGGAAAGATAATAATAGATATTGTTATGTCGGAAAAAGACGGTTTAAAATTAATTTCAATTTTACTTTAGAAAAGAAGAGTCGCCACTTAATTTTTTTAAGAAATTAAGAAAACTTAATTTAAAAGACCCTAACAGATTTAAGTCTTAAAAATTTAGAGAAAAAGGTACGAGGTTCTTATTACTATTTTAAGAAGGTTTTAGCATTTAAAATAGCCGCTAACATGCGATTGTCCGATGATTTGAAAATAATTTGACTAACTTTGGGAAAATGTGTTTTAACAATAATCAAAGCAGTAAACAATTTGAAAGAAATATAAATCTTAAAACATTTAGGATAATTTATAAGAGTAATAGACTTGGTATAAAAATTATTAAATAAAAGAGGGATAATTTAAATAAATCACTTAAACGAAACAAACGATCATAAAAAAATGGTTTCCCTTCAAGGGATTTAATTAAGCTAAACTAAATAATTAATGTTAGAATTAATACAGGATAAATAAATATTATTAACTAATTAAATAAGAGTAAAGGCAATAGAAATTAGTGATGCCTAAAAGGAAATATTTTAGTTTTTAACATTAAACTACCCCAAATATGTACAAACGAAAATATTTTAAAATAGATGGGATAAAAATATTTATGTATTCACATTCTTCGGAACAGCGCCGGCTTATTAATAGGAAGACAAAAATATAGTATTTTGTCATTTTTCTACTCGGGTCGACTTTCATCATTTACGAAGGGCCTATCTACCCTACCCCTCCTAAGTTTATTTATTATTATAATCCTAAATCGATCTAAAAATAATAATAAAATCTAACGTCCCAACTTAATATCCAAGAGGCATTGGATGTACTATTAGGGTAGGTTTTAGACTAAAAAAAACTATAGGCATCCTAATTAGACACATCGTCAAACAAAACAAGTAAGATGACATTTAGCATGTAAAATCTTAAATAAGCCTCTACATTAATTAATTAACGTACTTGAAAACACAGATAAGTTGTGAAGGTCATAATGATTATGGGTGTGCATACAATCAGACGTAGGTTCGTAAATATAAAAACTTGAATAACATGAATGACAAATTTTATTATTTAGACATATGAAGGAAATTTTAATTACTAAGGTGATTATAATAAAAGGAAGAATGCTTGATAATTTTAGTTATTAACTAATAGTGTTTATAAAATCCTATTAACATGATTCTTAGTTAGCAGCGTGCTGAAAATTTATTAAAATACTATAAATATGATTTCTAAATGTTGATATGTTAAAGATTTATTAAAATATAGACACGATTTAAAAAATAAAATAATATAATAAATATTTATTAGAACCCTATAGGCATGACTTCTACACATAATATTATAAAAATATTTATGAAAGACTTAATATCTATTTAATTGGCATATTAAAATTATAATACATATAAACATGATTGTTATATGATAAAATATTCTTACCGGCATGATTTCTATATGCTTGAAATAATATTAAATCCTATAAATATGATATCTAGGTGATTAGCATGTTGAAATTTATTTAAAATACTATTTATAGACATGGTGTCTAAATGAAATGGTGTGCTAAAAATTTATTAAAATTGTAGGCATGGTTTCAAAAATAGAATAACATGATAAATATTTGTCAAAATTCTATAGATATGGTCTCTATATATAATATTATGATAAACATGTACTACAATTCTAGAGGCATGGTTTTAATATAAGGTGCTGAAATATTTATTAAGAATTTAAAGGCATGGTTTCTATTAATAATATTATACTAAAAATATTTATAATGGCCTATAGACATGATTTCTATAAAATGGAGAAAATATTTATTAAACTCATAGGCATGTTTTATAGATGATAACATACTACATTAGACATGATTTCTATGTGGTTAACCTATTGAAAATTAAATCTTATAGCCATGATTTCTAAACGACATACATGTTCTGATGTAAGCTTAATTATTTAAACAATTATTCTAATAATATAGGTTGGTAATTTTAGTTTAAATTAGACAAATGTAAACATATACAAGTTAGGCAAATCATTTTTTGAAATTCATGTTTGTAATATACAAGAAGACAATACTAGAATAAAATTATTGGCACAGTAATTTTAGACCATTGTTTCAATTACATTGACTAGGCTAACTCAAAAGACCGTGGCATTTCAATGGACTGATGAGTGTGAGGCGAGCTTTCAAAAGCTCAAGGAATTATTGTCTTCAGCACCTATTCTAGCCTTACCCAAGGAGGGCGTGGCATTTATTGTGTTTTGTGATGCTTCGGGAGTCGGCTTGGGTGGTGTATTGATGCAAAAAGGTAGAGTTATAGCTTATGCTTCTCGACAGTTGAAGGTACATGAGAAGAACTATCCTACCCACGACTTAGAATTAGCAGCGGTGGTGTTTGTTCTGAAGTTGTGGAGGCATTATCTCTATGGAGTGCATTGCGAGGTCTATACTGACCATCGTAGCCTTAAGTATATCTTTTCTCAGCCGAATCTGAACATGCGGCAGTGTAGGTGGTTAGAGTTATTGAAAGACTATGACATTACCATACTTTATCATCCGGGCAAAGCTAATGTGGTAGCGGATGCCCTGAGTCGCAAAGCATCTAGCATGGGTAGTTTGGCCTTTCTTAAGGCTGTGGAGAGGCCTTTGGCGTTGGAGGTTCAGTCATTGGCTAGACAGTTGGTCCGACTTGATATTTCTACACATCATGGTATTTTGGCCTTTGTAGAGGCTAGGTCTACTTTGATGGACCAGATTCGTACACACCAGTTTGAAGATGAAAAGTTGAGGGCCATTCGAGACAAAGTGTTAAGTGGTGAAGCAAAATCAGCCTCTCTTGATTCGGAAGGAGTTTTGAGGATTAATGGTCGCATTTGTGTGCCCAAGGTTAGTGAATGGGTACGTATGATATTGGAGGAGGCTCATTGTTCCAAGTATTCGATTCACCCGGGAGTGGCAAAGATGTTTCATGACTTGAAACAACACTATTGGTGGTGTGGCATGAAGAGAGACATTATTGATTTTGTGGCTAAGTGTTTAAATTGCCAACAAGTGAAATATGAGCATCAGAAACCGGGTGGTCCTATGCAAAGGATGCCCATTCCTGAGTGGAAATGGGAGCGTATCACTATGGACTTCGTGTCTGGATTACCCATGGCATTGGGTAAGTATGACTCTGTCTGGGTGATTGTGGATCGATTGACCAAATCAGCCCATTTCCTTCCGGTGAAGACTAGCTACAATGCGGATCAGTTAGCTAGGATCTATCTTCGTGAGATTGTTAGGCTGCATGGGGTGCCTATCTCTATTGTATCGGATCGGGGTTCAGTGTTCACCTCTCACTTTTGGAAGGCATTACAGCGTGGTTTGGGTACGCGGCTAGAGATGAGTTCAGCATTTCATCCCCAAACCGATGGTCAGTCCGAGCGGACTATTCAGGTGTTGGAGGATATGCTTAGGGCCTGTGTGATTGATTTTGGTGCCCGATGGGACCAACACTTGCCCTTAGCAGAGTTTGCCTATAATAACAGTTATCACTCCAGCATTCAAATGGCACCATTTGAGGCATTGTATGGTCGTAGGTGTCGATCACCCATTGGATGGTTTGATTCTGTTGCGGTTGATGCATTGAATACTGACTTACTTAGGGATGCTGTGGAGCGGGTACGTTTGATTCAGGGTCGACTATTGACAGCTCAGAGTCGTCAGAAGAGTTATGCTGATAGGAGGGTTCGTCCCTTAGAGTTCATGGTGGGTGATTGCGTGTGGCTTAAAATATCGCCCATGAAGGGTGTAATGAGGTTCGGAAAGAAGGGCAAGCTTAGCCCAAGGTTTGTTGGCCCGTTTGAAATCCTGAGGAGAGTAGGTGGAGTGGCGTATAAGTTGGCCTTACCCCCTAAATTATCAGCTGTCCATCCGGTGTTTCATGTTTCCATGCTTCGCAAGTACATACCGGATGAGTCTCATGTGATTTCTTATGATGCGGTAGAGTTGAGTCCGAATTTGACTTATGAGGAGGAGCCGACAGTTATTCTAGATAGGCGGCTTCGTAGACTCAGGACCAAGGAGGTCGCTTCGGTCAAGGTGCAGTGGCAGCATCGGCCTGCTGAGGAGGCGACTTGGGAGTTAGAGTCTGATATGCAGGCTCGGTACCCTCAGCTTTTTGAGACCCCAGGTACTTTATTTTATCTTATGTTCGAGGACGAACATCCTTTTTAGTGGTGGATATTGTAATGACCTTGAGGGTGATTTTCGAAAATTTGTACAAAACACGCGTGAACAGTAACACGCGTGAACAGTAACTTTTTGGGCAGAAAATTCCCCTTTCTTCCCATTTCAATATTTTTCATCATTTGTTTGAGTTCTTGAACTCCTTGAGGTGATTTGAGAAGAGATTTTCGAGGCAAAGTGTTGGGTAAGTGATTTTTGACCTAAAACCTTCCTTTTTCATTAAGTTTTTGACGATTTTAACTCTTAAATTTTAGTTTCAAACTCCAAAAATCTTTGTTTCTTCCCTAATCCGAATTTAAGGAAAATTGTGATTTCCAACTCGTTTTGAGCTCTATTTTTATGGGTTTTTCAACCATGAGTTCCTTATTACCAATAGAATGGGATTGTTCAATAAATTTCCAGATTTGACCCTTTTCGAAAATAGTTAATTTTTGGACCATTTTACCCTCGGTTCCGAAACCTATCAATATGGGTGTCATTGGACTCCTTGTGACGTGTATGTTTCATTGTTGATAGTGGATTGTCATTCCGGGCGCTGAATTCGAGAGTTGCTTGTCCGGTGGAGGTATTCGAGTGCGGTTTCGGCAATTGAGGTAGGTTTGGCTATCTTTCTTTGAGATTGAGATGGGGTAATTAGTCATTCATATGTTATAGACTTTGGGATGGGGTTGTAGTATGAGTTGAGAATGTTATATATATTGTGATGTCCGTGTGGAGGCTTATTTATTAATGTGTTGCCGTGACGGGGTTTATTTGTATTACATAGCCCGTGTGGGGGCCTTATTTGTTATCTTATTTGCTTTGAGAGCATGTGAATTATGATTTGCCTAAGAGAGAGGCTTGAGTATATTATTTGACTTGTGATGCCGCCTGAGAGATTGAGTTGGGGGTTTTGAGCATACTTGAGTATTGAAATATTGTTGAGAAAGGGGTGAATATTTAAATGAAAGTGTGTTCTTCCCGTTACTATTTATTGAGGGTGAATATCATGTGTAGGTTAAGTTTTGAGAACTTTGAACCTTATACCACATGTGAGTTGATTATTACTTCCATGCATATATGTTTTGATGCATTCATCCTCATTCATCATATCATGAAACATGGGAAGTTGAGAAATATGGAAATTCTTTTTGAGAAAGAAAATGAAACACCTTTAAACCTTTGTATCTTGAGTCCCTGATCGAGGCAGTTTTCCGGCAGGGTAGTGGATGCATTGTGATCCTAACCTTTGTATCTTGAGTCCCTGATCGAGGCAGTTTTCTGGCAGGGTAGTGGATGCATTGTGATCCCTTGACCACGAGGAGGTGGCAAGGATAATGAGATATTGTGATTGAGGTATATGGTCTGCGAGACCCCCATGGGTCCTGCTTGGTAGCACAGCTCAGCAGGTGTATACGACAGGCTGTGCGACAGTCTTGATTCCACCGTACCACCACATCATTGCATCATCATATTGCATTGCATTGCATTGATATTTGTGTTGCTTGAATTATTCGATTAATTGTGATTATGAGTTGTTATTATGGGTTTTCTTTACTCGTGCCACTATATATATAAACTGGCGGCACCGATGCCGAAGTGGGACTTTTCTGTATGCAGGTGGAAGCGTTCCTTAGTTTATTTCATAGGTTTGATTAATTCCTTATACTCAGTCAGCTAAAACCTACTGAGTACATGTGAATTGTACTCACCCCTACTTCTGTGTCCCTTTTTGATGCAGATACTAGTCGGGGTACCCCACGTGGCAGTTAATATTCTAGCGGATTGTGTATTCTCAGATTAGTGGTGAGGTCCCAGAATTCGGATCGTCACTAGTCTATCTTTATTTTTCAGTCTTTTGTACCATTCAGAGACTTATGTTGTATCTTCAGATTCGAACCTTGTATTAGATGCTCTTTATACTTATGACACCAGGTTTTGGGATAATTTCTTCATTGTTTTTTTGTTATTTATTTAAATCGTGGAATCACTTTCCCCTTTGGGAGTCTTGTATGAGTTTTATTTTTAGGGTTACACATCAGATTGGGTTTTGAGATGTGTGTCATCATGACCTCAGTTTTTGGGTCGTGACAATTGGTATCAGAGCACTAGGTTCACCGGTCTTATAAGTTAAAGAGCAGGGTGTCTAGTAGAGTCTTGCGGATCGGTACGTAGACGTCCGTACTTATCTTCGAGAGGCTACAAGATACTTAATAGGAGAATTTCTTTCTTTTTACTCCCTTCGTGCGATTTATTCATATCAAGTGTTATTTACCTCTGATCTATTCCTTCCGCATTAAAAGTAACTGTCGGGTTCGAAATATCGGCTCTTGCTTAAGGATGATTTAGTGATGCCTATTCGAGCCTGATTATGAGTATGAAGATGTGGAGCAACAAAAAAAAAGTATGGAAGATGGTCGGTTAGACTTTGACAGTTAGATTTCAAATTTTAGATATCTAATTAGCCCACTTTGGATTCCTTTGAGATCTGTGGTTCCACCTATGTCTTCTAGCGTTGCTATGTTTATGTTAGACCTATGTCGTCAGGGTATTGTCTCCCAAGTTTGAGGTTATCACTGTTGAGAAGGTTTATATCTTTTTGACCAAGTGTCAGGACAGGTTGTTCAAAATTGGGTATCTTGAAGGCACATGGAATGTCTTATTTCTTTTTATAATTGCGGGAATGGCTAAGAAGTGATAGAGGTCTATTCTTGCTCATAGACCTGTCGGTCCTCCTATGATGAGTTGGGAGTAGTTTACTTAGGTTGTTTTGTGATGGTGAGTTTGAATAAGGGGCAAATATGTGATTCTTCTTCTATTTAGCCAGGGTCACAAGTTGTCTGCAATACACCAGTTTTAGTTGTTTGAGGTGCTTCATGGAGTACTCGAGGTGGTGGTTGTAGTGGTTCACAAGCTAAGGGTGACTATTAATTATGCTATGCTATACTAGGTAAATTTGAGGCAGAGGCCTCTGATGTGGTTATTACATGTATTGTTCTGGTTTGCCATCATTTTACGTCAGTATTATTTGACCCAGGGTCTACCTATTCTTATGTGTCGACTTATTTCGATGTGGGTATTGATTATGTGAGTGAGTCCCTTATTGTGCCTATTACTATTTCTACCCCAATAGGTGAATCTTTAGTAGTGGATCGGGTATACAAGGGATGTTTGGTGATATTTTCGGGTAGAGAGACCCGTGCAGACTTGATTTTACTAGACATGCTTGATTTTGATGTGATATTGGGTATGGACTGGTTATCTCCTTATCATGCTATATTAGATTGTTATGCAAAGACCGTGACCTTAGCTTATCCCGGTTTACCTAGCTTAGTATGGAAGGGTAATCCGAGTTCGTATCCTAAGGGGGTGATATCTTATATTCGTGCTCGTCGCTTGATGGATAAGGGTTGTTTGTCTTATTTGGCTCATGTACGTGATCTCACCACGGAGTCATCTCATATAGAGACTACGAGGGTGGTGAGAGAGTTTATGGATGTATTTCCTACAGACTTGCCGGGAGTTTCTCCTGACCGTGATATCGATTTTGTGATTGATTTGGAGCATGACACTAAACCCATCTCTATTTCTTCTTATTGGATGGCTCCGGCAGAATTGAAAGAGTTGAAAGAACAATTGGAAGATTTATTGAAGAAAGGGTTTATTAGACCTAGTGTATCACCGTGGGGTGCACCGGTTTTATTTGTGAAGAAGAAAGATGGTACTATGAGGATGTGTATTGACTATCGACAGTTGAACAAAGTCACTATCAAGAACAAGTATCCTCTCCCTCGCATTGATGATTTATTTGACCAGCTTCAAGGCACATCGGTGTTCTCAAAGATTGATTTGGGGTCGGGTTACCATCAGTTGAGAGTTCGGGAATCTGATATCCCGAAGACTGCATTCAGGACTCGTTATGGGCATTATGAGTTTGTGGTTATGTCCTTCGGGTTGACTAATGCCCCGGCTGCTTTTATGGAGTTGATGAACCGGGTATTTCGACCTTATTTGGACTCGTTTGTGATCGTTTTTATTGATGACATCTTGGTTTATTCCAAGAATGAGGCGGATCATGTTAGGCACCTGAGGACAGTCCTTCAGAGATTGAGAGAGGAGAAGTTGTATGCAAAATTCTCCAAATGTGAGTTTTGGCTTGAGTCCGTGACATTCTTGGGTCATATAGTGACCAAGGATGGTATTATGGTTGATCCAGCCAAAGTTGCAGCGGTTCGTGATTGGGTTAGGCCTACTTCGGTTACCGAGATTCGGAGTTTTATTGGGTTGGCAGGCTACTATCGTCGGTTTGTTCAAGGATTCTCTTCTATTGCAGCCCCATTGACTAGGCTAACTCAAAAGACCGTGGCATTTCAATGGACTGATGAGTGTGAGGCGAGCTTTCAAAAGCTCAAGGAATTATTGTCTTCAGCACCTATTCTAGCCTTACCCGAGGAGGGCGTGGCATTTATTGTGTTTTGTGATGCTTCGGGAGTCGGCTTGGGTGGTGTATTGATGCAAAAAGGTAGAGTTATAGCTTATGCTTCTCGACAGTTGAAGGTACATGAGAAGAACTATCCTACCCACGACTTAGAATTAGCAGCGGTGGTGTTTGTTCTGAAGTTGTGGAGGCATTATCTCTATGGAGTGCATTGCGAGGTCTATACTGACCATCGTAGCCTTAAGTATATCTTTTCTCAGCCGAATCTGAACATGCGGCAGTGTAGGTGGTTAGAGTTATTGAAAGACTATGACATTACCATACTTTATCATCCGGGCAAAGCTAATGTGGTAGCGGATGCCCTGAGTCGCAAAGCATCTAGCATGGGTAGTTTGGCCTTTCTTAAGGCTGTGGAGAGGCCTTTGGCGTTGGAGGTTCAGTCATTGGCTAGACAGTTGGTCCGACTTGATATTTCTACACATCATGGTATTTTGGCCTTTGTAGAGGCTAGGTCTACTTTGATGGACCAGATTCGTACACACCAGTTTGAAGATGAAAAGTTGAGGGCCATTCGAGACAAAGTGTTAAGTGGTGAAGCAAAATCAGCCTCTCTTGATTCGGAAGGAGTTTTGAGGATTAATGGTCGCATTTGTGTGCCCAAGGTTAGTGAATGGGTACGTATGATATTGGAGGAGGCTCATTGTTCCAAGTATTCGATTCACCCGGGAGTGGCAAAGATGTTTCATGACTTGAAACAACACTATTGGTGGTGTGGCATGAAGAGAGACATTATTGATTTTGTGGCTAAGTGTTTAAATTGCCAACAAGTGAAATATGAGCATCAGAAACCGGGTGGTCCTATGCAAAGGATGCCCATTCCTGAGTGGAAATGGGAGCGTATCACTATGGACTTCGTGTCTGGATTACCCATGGCATTGGGTAAGTATGACTCTGTCTGGGTGATTGTGGATCGATTGACCAAATCAGCCCATTTCCTTCCGGTGAAGACTAGCTACAATGCGGATCAGTTAGCTAGGATCTATCTTCGTGAGATTGTTAGGCTGCATGGGGTGCCTATCTCTATTGTATCGGATCGGGGTTCAGTGTTCACCTCTCACTTTTGGAAGGCATTACAGCGTGGTTTGGGTACGCGGCTAGAGATGAGTTCAGCATTTCATCCCCAAACCGATGGTCAGTCCGAGCGGACTATTCAGGTGTTGGAGGATATGCTTAGGGCCTGTGTGATTGATTTTGGTGCCCGATGGGACCAACACTTGCCCTTAGCAGAGTTTGCCTATAATAACAGTTATCACTCCAGCATTCAAATGGCACCATTTGAGGCATTGTATGGTCGTAGGTGTCGATCACCCATTGGATGGTTTGATTCTGTTGCGGTTGATGCATTGAATACTGACTTACTTAGGGATGCTGTGGAGCGGGTACGTTTGATTCAGGGTCGACTATTGACAGCTCAGAGTCGTCAGAAGAGTTATGCTGATAGGAGGGTTCGTCCCTTAGAGTTCATGGTGGGTGATTGCGTGTGGCTTAAAATATCGCCCATGAAGGGTGTAATGAGGTTCGGAAAGAAGGGCAAGCTTAGCCCAAGGTTTGTTGGCCCGTTTGAAATCCTGAGGAGAGTAGGTGGAGTGGCGTATAAGTTGGCCTTACCCCCTAAATTATCAGCTGTCCATCCGGTGTTTCATGTTTCCATGCTTCGCAAGTACATACCGGATGAGTCTCATGTGATTTCTTATGATGCGGTAGAGTTGAGTCCGAATTTGACTTATGAGGAGGAGCCGACAGTTATTCTAGATAGGCGGCTTCGTAGACTCAGGACCAAGGAGGTCGCTTCGGTCAAGGTGCAGTGGCAGCATCGGCCTGCTGAGGAGGCGACTTGGGAGTTAGAGTCTGATATGCAGGCTCGGTACCCTCAGCTTTTTGAGACCCCAGGTACTTTATTTTATCTTATGTTCGAGGACGAACATCCTTTTTAGTGGTGGATATTGTAATGACCTTGAGGGTGATTTTCGAAAATTTGTACAAAACACGCGTGAACAGTAACACGCGTGAACAGTAACTTTTTGGGCAGAAAATTCCCCTTTCTTCCCATTTCAATATTTTTCATCATTTGTTTGAGTTCTTGAACTCCTTGAGGTGATTTGAGAAGAGATTTTCGAGGCAAAGTGTTGGGTAAGTGATTTTTGACCTAAAACCTTCCTTTTTCATTAAGTTTTTGACGATTTTAACTCTTAAATTTTAGTTTCAAACTCCAAAAATCTTTGTTTCTTCCCTAATCCGAATTTAAGGAAAATTGTGATTTCCAACTCGTTTTGAGCTCTATTTTTATGGGTTTTTCAACCATGAGTTCCTTATTACCAATAGAATGGGATTGTTCAATAAATTTCCAGATTTGACCCTTTTCGAAAATAGTTAATTTTTGGACCATTTTACCCTCGGTTCCGAAACCTATCAATATGGGTGTCATTGGACTCCTTGTGACGTGTATGTTTCATTGTTGATAGTGGATTGTCATTCCGGGCGCTGAATTCGAGAGTTGCTTGTCCGGTGGAGGTATTCGAGTGCGGTTTCGGCAATTGAGGTAGGTTTGGCTATCTTTCTTTGAGATTGAGATGGGGTAATTAGTCATTCATATGTTATAGACTTTGGGATGGGGTTGTAGTATGAGTTGAGAATGTTATATATATTGTGATGTCCGTGTGGAGGCTTATTTATTAATGTGTTGCCGTGACGGGGTTTATTTGTATTACATAGCCCGTGTGGGGGCCTTATTTGTTATCTTATTTGCTTTGAGAGCATGTGAATTATGATTTGCCTAAGAGAGAGGCTTGAGTATATTATTTGACTTGTGATGCCGCCTGAGAGATTGAGTTGGGGGTTTTGAGCATACTTGAGTATTGAAATATTGTTGAGAAAGGGGTGAATATTTAAATGAAAGTGTGTTCTTCCCGTTACTATTTATTGAGGGTGAATATCATGTGTAGGTTAAGTTTTGAGAACTTTGAACCTTATACCACATGTGAGTTGATTATTACTTCCATGCATATATGTTTTGATGCATTCATCCTCATTCATCATATCATGAAACATGGGAAGTTGAGAAATATGGAAATTCTTTTTGAGAAAGAAAATGAAACACCTTTAAACCTTTGTATCTTGAGTCCCTGATCGAGGCAGTTTTCCGGCAGGGTAGTGGATGCATTGTGATCCTAACCTTTGTATCTTGAGTCCCTGATCGAGGCAGTTTTCTGGCAGGGTAGTGGATGCATTGTGATCCCTTGACCACGAGGAGGTGGCAAGGATAATGAGATATTGTGATTGAGGTATATGGTCTGCGAGACCCCCATGGGTCCTGCTTGGTAGCACAGCTCAGCAGGTGTATACGACAGGCTGTGCGACAGTCTTGATTCCACCGTACCACCACATCATTGCATCATCATATTGCATTGCATTGCATTGATATTTGTGTTGCTTGAATTATTCGATTAATTGTGATTATGAGTTGTTATTATGGGTTTTCTTTACTCGTGCCACTATATATATAAACTGGCGGCACCGATGCCGAAGTGGGACTTTTCTGTATGCAGGTGGAAGCGTTCCTTAGTTTATTTCATAGGTTTGATTAATTCCTTATACTCAGTCAGCTAAAACCTACTGAGTACATGTGAATTGTACTCACCCCTACTTCTGTGTCCCTTTTTGATGCAGATACTAGTCGGGGTACCCCACGTGGCAGTTAATATTCTAGCGGATTGTGTATTCTCAGATTAGTGGTGAGGTCCCAGAATTCGGATCGTCACTAGTCTATCTTTATTTTTCAGTCTTTTGTACCATTCAGAGACTTATGTTGTATCTTCAGATTCGAACCTTGTATTAGATGCTCTTTATACTTATGACACCAGGTTTTGGGATAATTTCTTCATTGTTTTTTTGTTATTTATTTAAATCGTGGAATCACTTTCCCCTTTGGGAGTCTTGTATGAGTTTTATTTTTAGGGTTACACATCAGATTGGGTTTTGAGATGTGTGTCATCATGACCTCAGTTTTTGGGTCGTGACAGTTCCCCTCCCCTTAGTCTATCCCCAATTTTTCACTATTTGTATAGAGAGTTACTTACAAAATTATTACAAAACCACATAGAGAAGCAAATAAATAAAGTAATACAAATTACAAACAAAATTTAAAGTAGAACAATAAAATTCTAGATTTCTTGCTCAGGCAAGCTCTTCGTGTCTCAAACTTTGAAGTTCACGTCCTGCTAAACCATAAGGAAAATGCAAGCGGTGTACGAATAATATGGAGATATAACATGATTATGCAATTTTCATCCGAACAAAATAATCAAACAAAAATAAGAACACATTTAAAATAATAGACCCCTACATATAAAGAAGAAGATTAGGACTAATCTGGATGCTTCAGTTAGGAAGGATACACAAATAAAATCTAACTGGTGATGTTGAGAACAAGCAAAATAATATTGAAGCACAAGACAACTATTCTTATTGCTTTGTTTTTGTTTGAGATGTAAGAAATGTAAAGTAAAATATATTTTGTTCTTTTCCTTTCTTTCTCTACTCTTTTTTGTGTTTTTGCCTTTCTTGTTTCTGTCCGTCCCTCCCTTCTTTCGTAACTCTCTCTTTATATTGATGAACCCTTGGATAAAATGCAATGAAGTCAACAAAGACAGATGACCCGGTTTTTTAATTCAAACCTCAGCCAAAAGAGTCCTAATCCGTTTCAAAAGAGATGGCAAAATTTTCAAAATTCTGTCCACAAAATCAAACAACATCTGCTTTCCAGATTTGATCCAAAATTTATCCAAAAAGATGTTTCAAAAGTCAAAAGTTATGCCCAGAGGGACCACTATCAATAATTGTAAAAAAATAATTACTTACAGGCAAAATAAAGTGATATTTACCATAATAGGAATAATTGAGAATTCAAATAAATTAGGTTTAGAGTGTTCAAATTTTAAGAACATCAATTGTATATGCTATAAAAGGAAAAATTGATCAAGGAATATTATATCTTACCATATCAGATGCAGGAAATTAATTAAGACAAAAATTAAGTTAATTAAGCAAAGTTTACCATAATAGGTACAAGTAAGAATCTAAGAAAATCAAAATTAAAGTCATTTAATAATAAATAATATCGATTACACGTACTAGAAAGGAAGATTTATCAAAGAATATTTTATCTTATGATAATCAAACTCCACAATTACACTAAATAAGCAATGTATTCCCAGATTAAAGAATTGTCAATGTAGTAGCGGTTCAAATACCAAAATCTGTAAAACACATTCTCAAATTAACAAGACTAATTAGACAGAGATGAAGGTTTCACCTATTTTCATACGAGTAATATAGATATGTAATATGTATATATTAATATGAATAAGTAAATTATAAAATAAACTTAGTTAAGTAATATTTTTTATATAAAAAACACACACATATATAACATATACTAAATACACATGTAAAAATATTCAAATGTATGAAACTCGTTATTTTAAAAAATAAAATAAAGATAATAGTTATAATATTAATAAATAACACAAATATTATAAATTACAAATGTCAAAATATATGATTTATTGGGTAAAACTAAATATAAATTTATTTATTTAATAAAGAAATAATTTTGAAAAATGCCAATTTATTAGGATAGAAATCCAAAAAGTAGTTATGGGTTGGTCAAAATTAGGTGTCAACAGATATCAATCCATCTGTATAAAATAACATAAGAATAGCCCATCTAACATTATCATAGTAAAATCATAGGATTAGCTCATCTATCATATAACTCATGTAATGTGGGTGTAGGCCTTCCATCATTACATATCTTTGATCATAAAACATCTTTAGGGACTTAACTTGCTTGAAACATCATAGAATCATCATTTATAAACTCTTTTGCATAAATCATCTTTAAACTCATTCATAAAGTTTTCATTGAAATAACTCAGTACATGTATCGTACTGACCCTCCTTTCTTTGGAGGGCTGCGTTTCATGCCCGCAGGTACAGACGCACGTTTTGGGGATCCGCTAGCTTAGGGTTCCACTCAGCAAGTTTGGGAGAAGCTCCATTGAATCGAAGCCAAGCTTTTGGGTACTAGACCTTCTATGTATATATTTGTATATTCAGGGGTACGACGGGGGCCCTGTCTTGCCTTATATTGTTATTAATACTCTTAGAAGTCTGTAGACATGGAAGTGGGTTGTGTTTATACGTGTGCTCGATCGTGTCTGTATGATTTATGTTTAGGACATTCCCGTTGTCGTGGCGGCCTTGTCGGCTCATATGCATGTATATCATGGAATGACCCCACATGCTATGTTAGCCTCAGCGGCTTATGCGTTATATTGCCTAAATAATAGGTGTGATAAGTAATGACCCCTCGGGGGACAGGTTGTGCTAATACGTAACTATGCGATAGGGGTATACGCGAGTGTCCAGCTTGGACACCCATAGCGGCCTATGGAGTTGGGTCGTGATAGTAGGTGATACTTTTAATGACACTTTGTTGAATCTTAGTAGGGCTTTGCAGAGATATGAAGAGGCCAACCTAAGTACTAAACTGGGAAAAATAACACTCTATGGTCAAAGAGGGTATTCTGCTGGACCACAAGATTTTGGAGAAAGGTTTGAAGGTCGATAAGGAGAAAATAGAGGTGATTGAGAAATTACCTCTTGCTATCCCTGTAAAGGGTGTCCGTAGCTTCCTGGGTCATGCAGATTCTTATAGGCATTTTATCTAGAATTTCTCTAAAATTGCACACCCTATGTGAAAATTATTGGAGAAGGAGGTAGAGTTCTACTTTGATGAGGCATGCATAAAAGCGTTTGAGTGCTTGAAGGAGAAGTTGATCTTAACACTAGTGATTATTGCTCTAGATTGGTCTGCTCCATTTGAGATCATGTGTGATGCTAGCGATATGGCTTCGGGGGTTGTCGTAGGACAAAAGCACAACAAAATCGTTTATCCCATATATTATGCTAGCAAGGAACTAAATGCAACCCAAAAGAATTATACTATGACTAAGCAGGAATTGTTGGCAGTAGTGTATGTGTTCGAAAAATGCAGAGCGTACCTTTTGGGTACCAAGGTGATAGTGCACACTGACCATGTAGCCTTGAGATGCTTGATAACAAAGAAGAATGCCAAGCCAAGGTTAATCAGATGGGTGTGTTGCTTCAGGAATTCGATTTTGAGGTAAAGGACCGTAAAGGTAATGAAAATCAGGTGGCTGACCACTTCTCCAAACTGGAAGATGAGAAAAGAGGTAAGTGTCATGACCCAAGCCTAGGTTCTAAACGTGACATGGCGAATGAGGAATCCGAAAGTAGCTCAAACAAGTCTCTTAGTATTCTTTTAGCCTTTTATAGGTAATGACAATAAATAAACAGATAGAAATCATAATAGTAAATCTTCAACTTACATATGTCCAACAATACCTAACTTTTAGATTTAACAGGGCTAAAATAAGTCCCTAGCTCACCCTTAATCATAATAGAAAGAACTGTCATAGTAAGCATTTAAAGATCTCAACATATCATAAGCTAGAAAGATAATGAGTATTGTTCCTGAAACATGGAAACTCACCAAAAGTATTCTTCAAACAAAATCTCAACTAGCCATGTGGAGGAGAACGAGGAGGCGCACCGGTCCCTACATGATAATATCATGTAGGCAAAAGAGTATGCGTTAGTACTTTGAATGTACTAAGTATGTAAGCATGCATGAACATTGAGGAAACATTAAAATATTTATGTTATATGAAACATAATGCAATGCATGCATAATCAATCACATAGATATCCTATAAAACATTCACATTGTGGGAAAATGACCATAATTGACATTTAAGACCATGCGAGCTATTACATGAAATCCAACTAACCCCCTACGTTGGCTGGAGAGACTACTTACCGGGTAGAACTCCGTCAACTTCATTTATTTTTTTAACTTTAACTTTAAGGGCTATTTGTGGATCCATTAGCCTAAGCCTACAAGGGCTTCTATGTTGGCACATAGTTAATGAGACAAAGAGTTGCTACTAGGATTCCCTTACCGAATCCCACCTCAATGCCCTATTCAGTGCTAAGTCAATCCCACGGAATAGTTTAATACTTTAAAATAGTCATAGTATATAGATTGAGAATTCAAAACATCATATTCGGTAGAATAGCTCATTAAAACCTTTGGTAATTCAAATATGCAAGAATTGTCCTTATTGCATAAAGAATCCATCATTCATATCATTTCATCATTCTTTTATTTCATAAGACTCCCTTTTAATTATAGATATTGCTTTCATAAATATTCATTTCGAGTCAAAGCTTTTAAGTCAAACTTCATTGAAAATATAGTAAAACTAGGTGGGGTTTAAATTACTTCGACTTTCAAACATATATGTAAATGAAATTATGTATAAATAATTTGAAATTTATTAATTAAAAATTATGCTTTAAACAACCACATGAATTTCAAGAACCTTTAAAGAGCTAAATAGGGAAAAATACTTGAAAACCATCAATTCATACATATGAAATCATTTTGCATCAAAATAGATCAAAAATTATTAGTTCAACCATGATTCATGCTATTAAGTAGAAATAAGAATTACCCATAAGAAAATCTTATTTGAAAACAAGAGATTTAGTTAAAATATTTTTGGACTACATGGGTGGAAGAACCAATGGATAAAAACCCACATAACTTAATATAAAATTTTAAAAAAATAAACATAATTTATCATATAATCAAAATACTTTAGGAATGAGAGTGGAAGAAATACTCTCATTGAAGCCTTACAAACCTGAAATCTGAAGCATTACTTAGAATCGAAGAACTTAATAAACAGTCTTGAATCCTAGCATTTTCTCCTCGCCGGAGCGTTTTGTGTACTATCTGAAGTATATGAATCACTGGAATAGTATTTATGTACTACTAAGAACTAAAATTATATTTTGAGAATGAGTAAATGAGTGTCTAGAGAGAAGAGTTACTTGAGAAAGATTGATGAACAAAATGATGAAATAAGGTGGGTATTTATAAGTGTGAAAGAAGGACCTAACAATAATTAAAATAATTATAAAAAAAATATAAAATTTAGTGGAAGATTGTGATGTCATGGGTTATGTCAAATGGAGGACTATTGATATCATGGGTGATATCAAATGGATCTAGATCTTTCCATGGTTGGTGAGATAAACCTTCTTTTAACGGAATATCCTTTTTTGGAGCTGCATTTGAAAAATATAACTTCCTCATTAAAATTTGATGTCTTCGTATGAATTGTTTCTCTATAAGTATACTTTCATGTCATTTAAGAATCAACAAATTTGGAGAAATCTACAGAGAGATATAATATTTCTTCTACAAATACTCCATTTTGTCACAACACCATGTCTTGCAATAATTAATTTATTTGACCTACTTAACCTCCGAAAATTAAAATATGGTCTGCACAAAAGTTGTAGCTAATGATGTTCTAGTTATTTAAAAATTTGAATCACCTAATTTGGAATAACCTATTAAAAGTTATGCTCAAAATATAGAAGTGATATTATTTTCATCGAGATTTGAAATATCATATACAACGTTTTTAAGGGGTGTTATAGTAAGAAAGAGCTTGACATTGATGATTCCTTTCTAGATGAACAGGTTTTGGCTGCCACTCATGATCTTATCCCTTGGTTTGCTGATTATGCTAACTATCTTGTTAGTGATATTATGCCCGAAGATCTTACTTTCTACCAAAGGAAGAAGTTTTTACATGATGTTTACAGGTTCTATTGGGATGACCATATTTATTCAGGATGTTTGCTGACAATGTCCTTGGGAGTTGTATTCCAGAAGCAAAAATACTCAGTATTTTGAAGGCTTGCTACTCATCTTAGGTAGGTGGACACCATGGTGTGAGTTGTGCTGCGCAAATGATACTGCAATATGGTTACTACTATCCTAACATATATAAAGATGCCCATGATATGGCGAAGAGTTGTGATCAGTTCCAAAGACAAGAAAACATATCCAGGCGCCAAGAGGTGCCTATGACACTAATTCTGGAAGTGGAGTTGTTTGACGTATGGGGCATCGATTTCATGGGGCCATTCGTAAGTTCATTTGGGATGAAGTACATTCTTGTGGCAGTTAATTAAGGCTCCAAATGGGTGGAAGTTGTCGCCCTACCAGATAATGATAGCAAGAGTGTTGATGATTTTCTGTGAAGAAACATCTTTTCCAAGTTTGGAACTCCTAAGGCTATCATCAGTGATGAGGGCTCCTATTTCTGCAATAAGATCTTTCAGACTCTGCTAGTGAAATACGGTGTGCCACAACACAAGGTAGCTACTCCATATCATCCCAGTCTAGTGGGCAGGTTGAGGTGTCAAACTGAGAAATCAAGGAGATTCACTACAAGAAAATGGCTTTTTAAGGACCAAAATATAGGGCCGAATTAAAAAACTGATCCTTGAAAGGATACTATAGGGACAAGTTTTTTCACTAGTGCTTTATTCCTAATTAATTAATGTCGGCTAAAAATACTCGTCTCTAAAGTAATAGATATGTGGTCCTAAATATCTAAATTGAGTTGTACATAAGGCCCAATCCCAAATTTTCCCATTAAAATAAATAAAAATAAAAATTAAAAATCCCTCAAAATTAAATACTACATCACAAGAAATTCTTCATCCCTCAAAATTTCTCATGACCGACGCTTATTCTCTTCTCTCAAAACCTAATCTTCAAGCTTATCCTTATATATATCCATGATTCACCACCTAAAATTTTCACTAATGGATGAGATTTGTAGTTATTTTATGCCAGAGAGTCCCAAATTTTAGATATTTGTAAAATGTGTCGCTTAATGGAGGCATTGTACATTGAATGCGATTTCACAAAATGGAAACAGCTTGATAGTTTCTTCTATTTAACCTCTATACACTTCTTCATTTGACTATGGTAAGTAGTCACATACATTAGGGTATTTGATAAAATGCTTATAAGAAGTGGGTTAGCACATTCAGTTGGGATTCATGTTTTTTTTAACGATGTTGAAAGTTCATCTTTACAGGTACGAATTAGTATTTTTCTAGAGACTTTATAGTATAAATTATTTGTTTTCCTTTTATTGTTGTCTATGCTAATTTATTGGTTGTGATTATGGGTCTACGTAGTAGTTTATTGGAAAAAATCATTCGAGTGGTTAAGTATAGGCTATAGAAGTATTAGAAAGACAAAGAATAAATATGATCAACATCGTTCGACATGAAAATTTGGCTATAGAGAGAAGTCAAAGACATATCTCTGAAGGTTATTGCATTTATAGAGTTTTTTTTTAATTTGCCTGAAAGATAATATTAAGAATTTGTTGATTTAGTCTAATTTGTATCTGACAATTCTAAGTTGAGATATACTACATAAATGATGAAGTGAATAATCTCCAACTTACTTATAAATTTGTCAACAATTATTTGTATAGTGTTTGCAAATTTATTTGTTCATATTACTTAATAATGTTTGGGGTTATAGAATTGTTCAAGAAGCAAATATTTTGATATGGTTGATTTAGGCTTATGTCCCTTGAGATATATGAGATAGTTTGGCTAATCGTATATGAGCTTATCAAATGTGAAATCACCAGGAAAATTATTTATTTGGTCTTCCTCCAATACATCCTTATTATTCACTTTATAAGCTATTCATATGCGCATGAAAATAGATTTAAGGGGAATGAGAAAATTATTAGATAAGTGTCAATATAAACCAAAATTGTAGAGGTGACAATGTTCACGAGCTATAAATTGTTAGGTTGTCTATAAACTTACTTTTAAATCTTAGTGGCATATTCTTATCACATAAGACAATCGGATGCAAGCCTCCATTTTTTATAAATTAATTGGTTGAGTTTATGGGAACTAGAAAAGTATTTTTGTCTTTGCGAACTAGAAAATAATTATGATCCTTCCTTATATACAAGTGATTTTCATATAATATCCTTAGCGTAAAGATGTCAACGTTTAATGCAACCAAATGATAACAAGCACTTTGAATTACTGTTATTAAGTATTATTATTCATTCTTTTAATTGAGACTATTTATTAAGTCGAATTGTGTGAGAAAAAGTTTTATTAAAAATTGTAGAACAGAAGGACTGTAATTTTTAATCTCTAAATTTTACTGTTCAAGTCAAATTTGTGTGAGAAGATTTTGCTAGCAGATTGTGGAATATAGGAGAATAGTAAGTTAAATCCATGAATTGAATATTTTAAATGTGGAATGGTTATGTTTCAGAACTATACTGTCTCTAAAACTATGCTTCCTACATGATAACCTTGATTAAAGTTAGGAGAGTTGAAGTTCTATTTTAACTTTAAGATTTTTATTCTATTGTAAAACTATATTGAGTTAGGCAATTCCACTAACTTTTTTTAGCAAAATCGTCACTATTAAAAGACAGAAAGGGTGAGAGGAGAAATGTGAAACACGAGTTTACAGTTATTCTCATCCTGCTTTTTGAATATCATGTACAAATCAGGCCCAAATGAGAGGCATTAATGTTTTACTGGATCATTTGTCAATTTGAATACCACCTGCTAATAGCATCCCACCTGCAACTCATGTATCACGCACCAATATTGTAACATCCCTCAAAAATGCTCACAAGTGCCTTAAGAATGCTTTGGGATTATACCACTCATGTAACACATTATTCTTAATTTTTTTGGAAAATCTGAGTTCGAAACACCGATTAGGGGGTCAAAATTTGTAGGAAAATAGTTTCAGTGGATTTTTAGGACCCGTACATCGAAACATAGATTTCTCAAGGATCTGTGCAAACCAGTAAGGTCCGCAACAAGTCCGCATCGCGGACTTGCTTGCCTCTGTGTCGTGGACCTAGCAAGGATTTTCTAGCCAAATTTAGTTTTTAGTAAGGGCACTTTAGACTTTTTCCTAAATTGTTAGGTAATGAACCTAGACGTTTTTAGGACCTAATTCAACTCTATAAATTAACCTAAACCCTAATTCTATTCATTCTTCTACTATTCACCTACTCAAATATTTCTCTCTCTACAAAATACTCTCAAGGACTCCATTGAAGACTTCAAGTAAATTCACTCAAGCTCTTCATCAAAACTCTTAAGTTCTTCCAAATTAATTGGTGTTCTCACTTAAGGTATGCGGGTATTGATTAATGGATCCTTTCATCCATGAAGCCCAATCAATTTCTCAAAGTTTTCTATCAAATTAAAGTATGTCATTTTATGGGTTTTATGATCTCTATTTCTATTGCATGAATTATGATTTAAAGTATGATCATTAGTCTATTTTGATATAAATTAATGGTTATTGCATTGAATTAAAGAGTTTTTTTTATGAATTCTCCTATTTGATTTCTAGGGTTTATGATATAAAATATGAGTATTTTCAATTATACTTCCTAATGATATTATCTATATGAATTATGTATGGGCTGAAAGAAATTTTATGATCATGCATGTTTTCAAGTCAATTTTATGATTTCAAGTCAATTAATCATGCATTCATGTCTTGCCCTAATTTCAAGTATAAGCTATGATCTTGAAATTCTAAGTATGAATCATGTCTATGTATGTATGATTTCTAATATGGAAGAACAATGCCCGTATTGCACTTATGTTATGAAAATGAGCTACTCTATGATTTTCAAACCTATGATAATGACTATGATATATGAAATTATGATTTCTATGCTATATATGTATTCCGTGGGATTTGACTTAGCACTAAATGTGGACTTGAGATGGGGGCTCAAAATACAGGGTCCTTATATAAAGTCTCTTGTCTTATAACTACGTGCCACCGTAGGATTGCCTTTTTGGCCTAACTAGTGGATCCACATATAGCATATGCATGACCCGCCTAGCAGGGTAGAGTCTACCTTGGCAACTAGATTCTCCTTTCCTCCAATGTAGGGATAACATTGGGATTTCTTGTTATAGTTCGCATGGTCTTATTGTCGGTTATGGTTCCTATCCCACATAAATATGGTCCTTGTTATGTTTTAAATGACTAATCCTATCTTTTATTTTATATGATACTCTTATGGTTTATTATGCATTGATCCTTCTTAAAGACTACTTATGATTTTTACTACTTCTCCCATCATGCTATTTTAAAATGGTCATTTGCACAAACATGGTTTTCTATGCATTGTATTGCCTATATACTTAGTACATTCCAACGTACTAATGCATACTTTTGCCTACATTGTCTCATAATGTAGGGGTTGAGGTTAAAGATCATATTCCTCTATGTGGCTAGTTAAGCTTTCCTATCAGCAGTGTTTGTGGTGAGTCCTTATCTATCGGGGACTAGTCATCGAGTTGGTTAATATTTTTCAAAGACTTTTGTTATGTTTCATATTGAGGGTTAGCTAGGGACATATCTTAGCCCCCACCCATGTTCATGAGTAGAGGCATCTAGTTGGACAAATATTTTGAGTCTATGTTGTCATATGACATTCTTAAATTTTTATTCATAGTTTAGATTCTCTTATGATGTTTTTGCTTTTATTTTACCTTGTGTATGCTTATGATATGTACAAGAGGCTTAGTTGGATCCCTTCTGGGTTTCGATCGCCATGTTATGACTAGGTTCTAGATCGGGTCATGACAAATGTTTACTTTAAAAGTATAGTGAATCTATAAGATATATTGTCCTCACCTTCTTCTCTTTTAGTTCAAGTCTCTAATATAACTATAAGTTCTCCTATGTTGTATTTATTGAATAGATTCCCTTCCAACTCACTAATTGCTTTTGCATTCTCTTTGTGTGCTTTATCCTTCATTAAGGTCTAATGCTTCTTCAAAGTTGACACATATTTTCAGTTATTGAAGGCAATGATCCCGCATATCCATCAATACATTGCATTTGATAGTAGCTTGTTAAAATTAATGCTCAACTTCTCAAAGAAGCCTGAAAACCCACAAACAAAACTTATTGAAGCTAGTTTTACTAACAAGTCAAGAGGAATTCTCACAAACTTTATTTTCCAAGCTATAGTTGTAAAGGTAATTGTACTTTAATGTTTTCTGCTTTTCATTTGGGAAGAAAAGTTGGCATAGAATGATTGATTTAATGATATGAACTGATCAATTTGCCTTCTTGAGCTTGTACCATTTGTTATGATTCTAAATCATCATTTTTGATATATCAGTTTTCTTTCGACATTTAGTAGAAACTAGTAATTGCAATCAAAGTAGAAAAAATATGAAATTATCTCACCCCATGTTAGGGCAGAGCAATTTTTTCAAAGTAATATCTTCATGGTTAAGACATTTGAGGCTGGAAGATTTAGTGATATGACAGGTTTAGAATTTGTCCAAAGGTTATCTTCATGTTTAGATAAACTTATTTAATAGTTTTTCAACACTTTTGGAATGTTTGAATAAATTAGAAAAGTACTCATAAGCACTTGATTTTAAAATAAAATAAGTAAATAAGTAAAAAGTCATAATTAAGATTTCTAATTTAAGCTAAAAGCTAAAAGCCAATCCAAACAGGATCTAAGACATGTAAAAAAAAACACATCAACATTGTTATTAAATGTATTGTAATAGTCACTGTGCTTATCCAATGTAAACTCTATGAAAAGAACTCTTCATAGGATTGAGACAAATTCACAGAGTACATCGGTGTTGTTCTTAATTTTGTTGGGGCTTCCATTATGGAAGAGGAGGTGCATGATAGAAAGTAATGAGTACCACAAATTTGTGGAATGTGGGACTAATGAATATGAAATGAGTATATTATGAACATTCCTTTGTGATAAATAGATTCTTGATAAGTTGAGGTTGATATTTCAAAAAGATGGTAATCTATAGAAGAACTGATATAAGGAGGAAAATGAAAGTTAGAACCGTAATTTTGTTTAGTGAAATTCTCAAATAGCCAAAGTTTTCTCTATTAGCTGCACAATGTATTTTTTACTAATAGTGAGGTGTTTGGTTCTTCAAGAAGGAAAAGAGAACCTACAGTAGTTATGTTGGAATGTCTCTTCATTTATCACACACATAAGAGTTTCAAGCATCCATAAATCTAGAGGACATGTTGAGATTAAGATAGTTGTGTTGTTTAGAAGGAAGATATTTAAAAGCTATGTAATTGAAGATGTGTTTTATTTTTGCACTTTATTCATACAAAGAACACATAGACACCAAAAAAAGTTGCATTTTCATTTTAGATATATCATGAGAACTGACTCTTATATTTGAAACTTTTAGAAGAGGAGAATGATGAGTTGGCGTTTACGTGGAAGTAGTCATTTCTTGGTTTATTGTTCTGCAATCTAGTAAATTGCAACAACTTAATAAAATAGTACATGATTGAACATATCATATATACTTATAAAATATGTTATTCCTTATGCTATAAAGTTGGACACCTCTTTTTAATCACTTGTTATTACCTCGATTAATGTTGCTATCTTCGAGCCTTTTCATTCTGCATAATGTATTTGTAATTGCTTATGTATCATTTTGGTTTTTAAAAAATTAGCTCCTTTGATTTTAAAATTGAATTTAACACATATTGGTCAAATGTTTTATGTCCTTAACCATTGCAGGTGCATTAAATTACTGGACTTAGTCAACACACTACTATCCTTGCAATAATGATCAGTGTATTGACTGATGTTAGGCCTTCACAATCCATCTGTACTTTGACAATTGGTAGACCTTACACTAGAAATATATAGACTTTGCTCCACTTCTAGAAGGTTGAAATCTGCGTGAAGATTAGCTCCCTCCATGGGCTCGACACACTAAACCTGAAACTGCTCAAAATAGTAGCTGGAGTTGACACTTTTTTAGTTATGAGAACTGCTAAGTGTTGATTTTGGAGCTCAAAGAGCCTACGCAGTTGGATAAGCATATATGACATGATCTATATTAATATTATTTGATGAAGGATGTTAGTTCTTTTTTCATGAAGTAGTTGTGTAAACTCTGACGGTGACTCATATTATGATGAGAATTCATATATATATATATATATATATATATAATTTTGTTTTGGAATTATGTATATATGCATTTGATTATTGCTTTTAAAAATTATATTATACTTTCAAAAATAGGAAATTAAGGAGCATGTATATAAATAGCCTTCTAGGACCAGTAAACTGGTTATTGAAAACCTTTAAGAATCAATTGGTCTTATATGTAAATATCAGTAAATCTAGTCCCTAAACAAATTATCAGGACCAGATTTTTAATGGTTGTAAAATTTCTTTAATCAGGGACCAAAAATACGGTCCCTTAAATCATTTTAATGACAAGTTTAATACTTGTCACAAAAACAATTTAAGGACCAGTTTTTTCATTTAGTCCTAAATGTTTTTTAGCGAAGGAGGCTATAAGGACGAGATGTCGACCGGATTTTCTAGTTGCTATTGAACTTTAGGGACTAGAATTTCATTTTTAGGGACTAGTTTTTCCTTCTTTATTGAGAGTTTTTCTTGTAGTGATTCTAGCCAAGTCTGTGAATACCAACAGGAATGATTGGGCAAGAAAACTAGATGATGCTCTATTGGCATATCAGACAGCTTTCAAAACACCCATTGGTATATCCCCATACTAGTTAGTTTTCGAAAAGGCATGTCATTTGTATGTGGAGCTAGAATATAAGACGTTATGGGTACCTAAAAAAGTTGAACTTGAATTGGAGTGAAGCTGCACATATGAGTCTAGATCAAATCAATGAGATGGATGAGTTTCGCTTGCATGCATATGAGAGTGCTGCTCTTTACAAAGAGCGGATGAAACTATACCATGATAGGCATATTGAGCTGCGCCAATTCAGCATTGGGGATAAAGTATTGCTGTTTATTTTCAGGCTGAGGTTATTTCCAGGAAAGCTATGGTCAAAGTGGTCTGGACCTTTCACCATCACACAAGTATTTTCTCATGGAGTAGTTTAACTTGAAGCTCAAGATGGTCATAGGTTCAAAGTGAATAGACAGCAGGTGAAATAATACTTGGGATCTCCTGACGAAGTGAAAGTTGTTGAAGAACTACAGCTTGATAAAGTCTAAGTAGTCAAGGAAACTGCGTCGTGCCGCGATGTTAAATCAGACACTGCATAGAAGGCAACCCATGGGGAAAAGCTTTACAAAGTCTGACTAGTGGAGTGACCCGCATTGTGATGCGATGTTAAATTAAAAGCTTGGGAGGAAACCCAAGTATTGTATTAATATTAGATAGGCTAAATTCTATTATTTGATGTTTTTATAGTGTCATGGTGTTTTCAGTAAGTGCAGGGTCTCATAGAAGGAGAAAAATATTAAAAAGTTGCCAAGGTTCCCCACCACGAGCACATATACAGACCATATAGGGCACCACGTCCTGTGGTGGAATGGTATAATGAGCACTGTCTTAAGGAACTCGAGGATTACAGGAGGGATTATGGTCCGTAATGCACTTCATGGACCATTTTTCCTTCCGTGAATCCCAGGTAAGGTCCCTCACCTTTTGTCTAAGTCTATCACTACGGTAGAGATTATGGTCTGTGGTTAACTTCACAAACCATTTTTCCCTCCGTGCAGCCCTTGCAAGACCCCTTTCTTTTTGTCAAACTCCTATATCATGAAAGGGGACTACACCCCATGGTTCTCTTCACGAGTATCCACCATAGGTCGTAAGCCAAGTTGGCTAATTAATTTTTTAAACAACTGGTCACGACCCGAACCCAAAGTAATTAGGGATTTTTGAAGTATTACCCATTACCACCATAAAATTGGGTCTTTCCAATTCTCTCCCACTACGAACGAAAGCACAACAATCCCTCTGATCCCTTATTATGTAAACCACTCCTCTTCTCATTGATTCCAGTCGCAAGTAGTATTTGTGTGGGTAGTCTAGTGTCTTAGTACTTGGGCCTATGAAAAAGATCAAAAGTGTGAAGCATACATTTAACAAATCAAGTAAGTACTTATTTCAATTTCTTGTGTCGATGCAAAATGGGAGTTGAGTTGTAGTTAAGATTATGTGTGCATAACTATTGGGCTATGTTCGAATATAGGGTGTATCTATAAATGTGCACTTGATTGGGTTATTTGAATTTGGATAGTAGTAGTTGGAATGTGGAGTGAATGCATTCTTGTATTTACTTATCTATGAATGCCTAATTGATGAGTTACGTATTGCAATGTGCTAAATGTTCTTGAATTGGTGTAAAGATTAAGTTGTGAAGAGTGAAGTCATTTGAACAATGGCAGAACCGAGAGGTTAGGGACGATGACCTTCACCATAGACCGTATTGTGATTCATGATCCATGGTCGAGGCTAATTGTCCTCACTATTGAAAAGGTTCCAAGTATAGGATCACTGAAGGCATCACAGACCATGAAGTTTATCACGGCCTGTGGTATTGTTCCATGGTCCCAACACTTAGAAAATTTTCAGCGTACCTCCTGAGACCTAGATTCTGAAAGGCAATAAGGAAGCCTTCACGGTCCGTGAAGACCTCCACTGCCCGTGAAGGTCCACCATATTGAAACACTTTGAAAATTTTTCTGAAAATTTGAAAAATACAAAAATACTTCTTATTTTAGTTTTCACTTACGATAACTCTATGATAGATTAAGCGACGCCATTTCTTAAGGATTATTATCATGCTAGTATGAATCACGGGAAAGTCTGAGTATCTATTTAAATTCGTTGCATTGTCTTGTTAAAATACTAAATATTTATGGCTTTTGTAGGTACCATGGCACAGCCATGCACCAAGAACGCTTCCCAATTCACACTCTATTACTCCATATCCGAAGAATCAGAGTATGAACTAATGTATGAGTAAGAGAAAGTATCGGGAAGTGAAGCATCTAGTGGTTCTGAGGTCCAAGTGGACACCCATATCTCTCCTCATGCTCCTACATGACTAGATCCAAAGCAGCTGCTGAGGCTGAGGCCACTCCCTCCCAGTCTAAAGAGGAGGCAGCCAGCTTGGACAATAAGGCAAATGGGGATGACACATAATCCAGAGAAGGGGGTAGTGTTGCCGGTGATGAGGATGACAGACTGGATCCTATAGAGAGATTTGTCCATGCAAAAGAAAGTGACCAGTTGCGGGCTGAAATGTTATTACTTTTTTGAGAAATGGGTGCCTTGTTCTAGGTCAAAACGATATCTTTGCAAATGGCTTAACCAAAGGGTCTAAAGGCTTGTATATATGAGCCATTGTGCTAGAGGGTTAGGTGGTCCCTGATAACCTCTCCTCCCTACCTAAGCTCAAAGAACTCTTCTATAAGCATCATTTTGGGTAGATGACCAAAAACCCAGGATGTTATGGTAAAAGTCTAGTCTGGGAGTTCTATTCTGCCTATGCCGCCTCAATGATAAATGATATGCCTACTGAGATCTCGAAAAAGAAGAAGAGGGCCTTAGCGTTAACGAAACCACCATTAGATGAAGTCGCAGTTTGTGGAATGGTAATGAATATCTCTGAGACTACACTCAACAGGTTCTTATATGGTCCGAAATTCTAGACTGATGTTCGGACAGGTCCCTATGAGATCGACAACACGAGGTTAGTGATAAGGAAAAGATGGGCAATCTCAAGGTGCGAGGAATGATTATGGGATAGATTGTGAAGCATATCGCTATTGAGGGAGAAAATATGTCGTAGGTCACTAATGCCAAACATCTGATTACTAAGGCTTCACTCACATTTCCAACTAAGTTTTGGTGGGCCATTGTCCATTCCCATCTCCAACCCACTGCAAATGAAAACACCCTTCATCCCATATAGGCATCTCTAGTAGCCTGATTTATGGCTCGGTTTGAACTATAAAGCGATAGGCTAATTGCGGCCGAAATTTGGGACCAAGTATTTAATGAGCGTGCTGGACTTCCATTCTCATGTCTGATCATGGCGTTATGTGAGTACATGGAGACAGTGGTAAATCGCCACTTTGACAAGCGCATCCCAGTAATGAAGTCCTCAAATGCGGCACTGATAAAGGATTTGGACAACCCGATGTACAAGACCAAGCTGGGCTGACCTATTGGTCTAGTCACTATGCCTATAGGTCCACCTCCTCCTACTCTGGCTTTGAAGGGTGAGACTTCATGTACTATGAAGGAGGAGACCACAGAGAAGCTAGAGGGAGATACCATGCCTACCCTTTCCACACCCACAGTTTTAGGTATTAGATCCTGTTCCTTATGCCCTCCTTGAGCAATTGGTGTAGGATAAGTGGTAGACACGGGCATTAGTTGATCAGGTGATTGAGAGACTCCCGAGGGTTATCTAGATAATGATATAAGCGAAGGTGAATCAGATTCGTATCGAGCTCCGATGGGAGGTGACATTGATATAGGGCCACATTGATGGCCTTGAGGCTCATATTACTACTCAGAGTGGTCTTTTAGGTGATTCAGAGAATGCTTCCTTATGGGCTGAGTTGGCTGCCTTACAAGAGGATGTGGGTAAATTGGAAGCGAAGTCTTCCTCTATTATTCCTGCTAGTGCTACATATACCTTGCTATAACTGTTTTCGACACCCCCTGCACTTGTGTAGCTTGATGGAGTGTGAGGCTCCATTTTGGCACCCGAGCCCAATAACAAGGGCATGGGAAAAAAGTAGTGACAGAGAGATGATTCCCTAGATAAGGAAGAAAAGGAAAGAAGATCAGAGATGAAAGCTGATAAGAGAGCTAAGTGCGCCTCCCAAAAAGAATTCCAGGAAAGGTAGGAGTTTGAGAGGAAACAACTTGACGCTGCAAGTTTTAGAGAATCGACTAGCGGAGTCACTCATTTTGATACTGCTATGATCCTGGCTCCAGATGGGACTGTGAGTGAAGTGCTTCCTAGCACACTTACTCCTACTACAGGCGATGACCCTTTGGGGGAGCCTATATCATTGAGTCCACCAGCCGATGATGGTGTCACTACACCACCACCGACTGATGCCTAGGGCATCATAGGTATGATCACTTCCATTGTAGTTATTATTAAGTTCTTTGACGTGCAATTAAGGACAATGCACATTCATTTGATAGGGGGTGGGGCATCCTAATGCTTAGAGTTTTTGTTGCCATGTTTCATTTCTGTGAAGCGTATATATAGTGGAACTAGCATGTTTAGGATTGTTGTTGTGTAAATACCAGAGTTTATAGAAGGATACAATAGCCTATGAAAGGAAGAAGTCAAATTGAACTAAAATGACTCCTAACTAAAATTTTTGTAAAATACTATATGATTGATCTGGCTTGTGAAAAATGATTTGTTAAGATCTTTATAGGAAATTGTACATATTGACTTGTCGATCAAATGCTAGCTAGGGCATGACTGGGTTGATTAGTGCTGAATTGTATAACATATGTGCCATGTTTGTGTGAGCTTAACTACTTAGTTCGAACAATGCATCTATAAGCTAGAACTTGCCTGGTTTGTCTTACTGAAATGATTGAATAGCTTGATTAGGACATGATCATAGTGCCTTGGTTGATAATGAGCCATTTACCCTAAATTTAACCAGCCAAATGAAATTATACCCTTTAAACCAAAAGTTTGAGCTTGAATAGAGTCTTTGATTAACCAAAATTCACCTTCTCTTTATGTTTGTGAATCTAAATTTTGGCCCTGGTCCCTTGAAGGACAATGTGTACCTCAACTCAGTCTAAAAGCCTAAGTTGAGAGTGGCAACTATGAGGAGAATCAGTCTATGAATCTTTATCTTAGCCCTGGTCCCTCCTAGGAGATTATACACTTCAACTCAGTCCAAAAGCCTAAGTTGAGGGTGGCTACCATAAGAAAAAACAACAAATTTAGGGTATGAAAGAATGGTGGAATGAGAAGAAAAGAAAAGTATGGGTTGTGTCCGCAAATGAAAAAGAAAATAATTGCAAAAATGAGTTATAAAAAGAAAAAAAATAAGATTGAACAAAGGAGAAGACCACTCTCGATAAGAAAGAATGAGGAAATAAGGGAACAGCAAGAGTTTGGGGGGTTGAAAACAAGTAGCTAAGTTAAAAGTAGCTTTTTAAAGGGCAAAGTAGTCACTTTCTTGCTAAATGTACCCTACTTAACCCCGAGCCATTGTTACAAGCCTAAAAACTCCTATTCTGATCCTAAAAAGGTTATTCAAGAGTTCAAGTATTGAAAATAAGGGTAAGCCTATGGTCTTTGCTTTTGCATTGATTGAATTTCTTTTAAGAGAGCGAGTAGTTTTGTTCCAGTCTCCATTTATCCTTAATACACTATTTGAGAGACTTCTTTGTTATGAGGGCACTATGATTATATTGTTGAGTTGCTATATTGCTTAATACATCGTCAGTTGCATTTGTTTGGTTGACTGTGAATAGTGCTATGTCATAAATAGATCCTTGTGAGTTAGTTGGACTACCAGTTTATTACATAGTTGAGAATGAGTCATGGTTAATGATATGGGCTACTATATATCTATCCTACATCTATTTGTATTTGCGCATAGTGTTATTTTATTTTGTGTCATTGCTTGAGGAAAAACAATGGTTCTAAGTTGAGGATGTTGATGTGTCGTGTATTTACGACATTTTTGATGCTCAAAATAGTGAATTAGTGTGTGTTGCAATCATGTTTTTTTGATATGATGTGCCTTTTTTTATGTAGTAGAAAATCTAAGTTGCGCATGAGATTTGATGATTTTTTAGTTCTGAGTACTGGTTGGCTGAGGACTGAGGAATACAAGCCTCACCATGGACAATATTGCTGTTACACCCCACACTTTTAAAACTCGGAATGTCTTATAAGTTCCTTAGACATTATCATTTAAGCCAGATACGCTACGACACTATCAAAGAACTCCAAGAAAAGGAGAATGTGATGCCCCATAGTAGGGAAGGTTGGAAATAGGGTTATGAGAAGTTGGAAGAAGTTGGAGGCCAAGTAAGGAGTCGTGGGACTCGACTTACCTACATAAGTTACTAACTTAGAAGTCCTACACACTTAAGCTACTTGAGTACCGTCGAGCTTAAGTAGCAAGGATTACACAGGTTCTTAAAATAAGACGAGATTACGAACCCATGAGGAAGAGAAAAAGACAACACGTGGCAGCCTAGGAAGGAGACACGTGGCATCACCTCAAGCAAGCAGGTGACCCACCTGCTTGGGGTCAAGTAGGTGACCCACCTACTTGGGGGAGGTGGACCCCACTGCCACATGGCAGCACCCTATTGGCAGCATGCATACGTGGCCCAATAAGGGCTAGACACGTGTCGCCCTATGGGGTTGACACATGAGTTTCCAAACTTTGAAAGATCAACTTACCTCCGCTCCTATTTTGACTCTACCAAAAAGATTAGAAGGGTTTGTGGTTTATTGCGATGCTTCAAAGATTCATTTGCGTTGTGTCTTGATGCAAAATGGTAAAGTTATAGCCTATGATTCTAGGAAATTGAAAGTTCATGAATGTAGCGAGCCTACCCATGATCTTGAGTTGGCGGCCGTTGTTTTTTCTTTGAAGATTTGGTGGCATTACCTCTATGGGGTGTATCTGGATGTGTATACCGATCATAAAGGTCTTCAATATGTGTTCATATAAAAGGACCTCAATCTAAGACAAAGAATATGGCTAGAACTCCTCAAGGACTATGATATGAGTATGCATTATCATCCAGGTAAAGACAATGTGATTGCCAATGCACTTAGTAGAGTGTCTAAGAGAACTGTGGCTCATGTAGATGAAGGCAAGAGGGAAATGGTAAAATATGTTCACCGGTTGGCTAGATTAGGGGTGAAGTTGTGTGGTATCAATGATGGTGGTATGGTTGTTTAAAATGGGTCTGAATCCTCCTTGGTGTTGGATGTTAAGTCAAAACAAGACCTTGACCTGACATTTATTAAGTTAGAGGTTGGTGAAGGAAAAGAAAGTAGAGGTCTTTTCACAAGAGGGAGATGGGATGCTATACTACCAAGGTTGGTTATGTGTTCTAGATGTGGATGATCTAAGAAGTTTGATCTAGATGGAGGCTCATAATTCCTCATACTTTATTCATCTCGGTTCAATAAAAATATACCGAGACTTAAAAGAGTTCTATTGGTAGGGTGGCATGAAAAAGGACATAGCAAGGTTCATATCCGAATGCCCGAATTACCAACAAGTGAAGGCCAAACACCAAAGGTCAGGTGGCCTAGCACAAGATATCAAAATACCTACTTGGAAGTGGGAAGACATGAACATGGATTTTGTAGTAAATTTGCCTTATACCAGGAAGCGTTATGATTTGATTTGGGTAATTGTTGATAGAATGACTAAGGCGTCTCACTTTCTACCGATCAAGACCACTTATAGTGACGAAGCCAATGCCAAGTTGTATATTAGGGAGTTAGTAAGGTTGCATGGTGTGCCTTTATCCATTATTTTGGATTGTGGTGTTCAATTCACCTCTTCCTTTTGGAGGTCGTTTCAAATGGGCCTCGGTACTAAGATAAAGTTGAGCACCACATTCCATCCTCAAACTGATGCGCAATCTAAAAGGACAATTCAAAAACTAGAGGATATGTTAAGGGGTTGTGTGTTGGAGTTCAAAGGAAATATCTACTGCTCATCGTGTTTGCCTATAATAATAGTTACCACTCAAGCATCGAGATGGCGCCGTTTGAGGCTTTGTATGGTTGACAATGTAGATCTCTGATTGGGTGGTTTGAAGCATATGAGATGACCTTGTTAGGTGCCGACTTGGGGCTAGATTCTTTAGAGAAGGTGAGGATCATTAAAGAAAGGTTGAAGATGGCTCAAATTCATCAAAAGTCCTATTCCAATACTAGGAGAAGGGATCTTGAGTTTAATGTGGATGATTGGGTGTACTTGAAGGTGCCACCCATGAAGGGTGCAGTTCAGTTTGGTAAGAAAGGAAAATTAAGCCCTAGGTATGTAGGGCCTTATAGAATCTTGAGGCGAGTTGGCAAAGTTTCTTATGAGTTGGAATTGCCTTCGAAAATGGCCATGGTGCTGTTACACCCCGTATTTTTATACCTTGGAACGCGTTCTGAAGTCTCTTGAAAGGCTCTTAAGTTTCTTGCAAGGATCGTAAGCCTCTTAAGTTTCTTAAAGTTTTTTAAAGCTCTTAAGGGTTACCATGTGATCCGGATAATCTATAACGCTATCAAACAACTCTAAGGAAAGGAGAATGCGATACCCTATAATAGAAAAGATTTGAATTAGGTCTATAAGATTCCAGAAGAAGTTGGAGGCCAAGTAATGATTCGTAGGAATCGACTTACTTACGTAAGCTACCAACTTGAAAACCTTATATACTTAAGCTACTTGAGCACATACTAAGTTTGCGTAGCAAGGATTACATAGGTTCATAAAGCAACACAAGATTACGAACCCACGAGGCAAAGAAGAGAGCGAAACGTGGAAGCATGGGAGAATAACACATGGAAGCAAATGGAAGTGCCATGTGGAAGAAGCTGCAGCAAGGGGGTGGGCCCCCACCTTCCACATAGATGCCCATGAGGGGTGGTGCGATGTGTTGGCCCAACAAGGGCTTGACACGTGTCACCACTTGGGGCTTGACACACGTCACCCCCCTAAGGTGGTATATATATACATATTTGATGACTTTTCAAATCATTCTTATCCCTTAAGTTCATCTTTATCAAAAAACAAAAGAGACTACAAGAAAATTCTAGAGAAAAGAAAGGAGAGAAACTTGAAGCTAGAGAGAGAGAGCGCTCGGATTTGGGAGAAAAAAAGGTGAGTCTCCAATTTAGTTCCGTAAATTAATTGTGTAGGGTGAACCATGATGTTATGAAGGTGTTATTAATTAAAATTTAGGATTTGGAGCAGCCCAAAACGTTATCAAACAGCCACAAAGTTTTAGGCGCGCTAAAGGGACTTCCGAGGCAAGTTTCGACGAGTTTGATGAGTTTTGGGCAAGGTAAGGGTTTACCTTTCAAATTGGAGTTTATGATATTTTTATGAGGTATATTACATTTCTTAAAAAGGTTGGAAGTGGAAAAATTGCATAAGGATGCTATACGCTAGAAACAAACTAAATTGAAGTTGTTGTAGTTAAATCAAAGTCGCGTAGTGTGTTGTTGCTGTGGTGTTGCGGTTGCAGCTGGTTGGGTGGTGTGTTGCAGGGTTGTAAAGTATTTTAAAAAGGGTATGGGTTCTTATGGTTGCAGACACATGACCCTCCATTTGGTATGGTTAAAGATTTTGCAAAATAAAGATTAAAAACTCTATTTTGGTATCGTATTTTGGAGCTAGTTGTTTGGAGCTTGTATTGTGCAATGTTGAAGTGACTTACTTGTAAATATGTTGCTGTTTTTTATTGTTGTTATGGTTATTGATATTTTAGCCGAGTCAAAATCTCGGGTACATTGAAGTTACAGCAGAAATGTTGCCTGATTTTTGGTAGCCTCGGAACTACTAACAAACTAGTCGAAGGTAATGGATAGGAAGTGACTCCTATTAGCACTTGGTTGTAGAGTGGCATATTTGAAAGTGAAAGGATATTAACCTTAGTATTACTTTCATATTAAAAAGGTTAAGAAGATATCAAGGCAAGTTGGGTTACAATTAATACCCTTTTTTTCTTTTGATATGTCTCAACATAAGTATATGATGATATATGTGTTACACCCCACACTCTCAAGCTCGGAATGTCTCTTAAGTTCTTTATACAATATCATGTGAGCCGGATAAGCTACGACACTATCAAATGACTCCAAGGAAAAGAGAATGTGTTACCCCATAGTAGAGAAGGTTGGAAATAGATTCATAAGAATCCGGAAGGAATTGGATGCCAAATAATGAGTCGTAGGACTCGATTTACCTACGTAACCTACCAACTTAGACGTCTTACATACTTGAGTTTCTTAAGGACATACCAAGCTTACGTAGCCTGGATTACATAGGCTCCTAAAATAAGATGAGATTACGAACCCACGAGAAAGGGGAAAAGACGACACGTGAAAGCCAATGGAGGAGCGACATGTGGCAGCACCTCAAGCAAGCAGGTGACCCACCTACTTAGGGTCAAGTAGGTGAACCGCCTACTTGGGAGGTGGGGCCCACAAGGACACATGGCATCCTAGGGGTAAGGCATGGATCTGTGGCCCAATAAGGGATGGACACGTGTCACCATATGGGGATAACACATGTCACCTCCTAGGACCACATATATACATGTATATGTGTCTTATACTACAGTTCTGATCCATTAAGCTGCAGGAAAAACTCAAGAACAAACCCTAGAACAAGAGAGAAAAACATGACGGCTTGGAGGAGAAAAATAGGTATGTCCCAATTTTGCTCCGTAAATTAATTAGATAAGGTAATATTATATCAAGTGGAGGTGGTTAACAATGTATCTTACCTATTTGGGGCAGCAAAAATGAGTAACAAGCAGCCACAACATTTCAGCCGCGTCAAGGAGGTTCCGAAGTTAATTTTCAGCGTGTTTGGAAGGCCATTTGATAAGCTATGGCTTGATTCTCTTCTTCCATGTTTTTTTAAGGGTTTTTCCATGTTATGAGGGTGTTCATAATGTAAATTTAAGGTTTGGAGCAGCACCAAACGGACAGCAAACAGTCCACTCCGTTTCAGCACATCAAGAGATTTTCCGAGGCGGGTTTTGGCGTGTTTTGGAAAATTTTGGGTAAGGTAAGGTTTATCATTTAAATTTGAAATTTATGAGGTTGTTATGGAGTGTATTATGTACCTTTTATACTTCTGGGAGTATGAAAAAAATCATGGGGATGCTCAGCGAAAGAAACAATCTAAATTGAAGTCACCGTAGTTAAATTGTAGTCGAAGTGAGGCGTGGTGTGTTTGGAGGATTCTTATGGTTGTGTGGTGTGTGTTACAGGGTCTAAATGTGTTCTAAAATAGGTTTGGGAGCTTCTGGTTGCAGCCACATGATTCCACTCTTCGTACGGTTAAAGGTTTCACAAAATAGAAACTAGAAATCCTATTTTGGTATTACAATTTTCAGCAAGTTGGGTGGAGTTCATATTGTGTAATGCTGCCATGTTCTACTTGTATATGAGCTACAGGTTGTTATTGTTGGTTGGCTGTGGTAATTAGGTATGTAATTAAGAATTCGGATAGGGCATATTATAGGAGAGATGCTGCCCAATTTCCGGTAACTCTTTAAATGAGTTAAGGAACTAGTCGAAGAGGCGAGCGAGGAAATGAGTTATGTGAATACTAAGGTGCAACCAAAGGCGCTGAAAAGTTTAAGGTTGTTGATACTCGCCTTTTTTCTATGTTAAATAGAATTAGAGGACGATGATGTGGACGTGATTAAGAGAAGTTCATACGAGGTATGTGAAGCTTTCTTTTGGCGTGTTTTTGGAATAAGTATGTAGAGATATCTTTCTTTTCTTTTGGCATGTATTAGATGTAAGTTATGAATGATATGTATGTGATATTTGGGATTCAATCCATTCATAAAGCCCTGAATATAAGTCAAAACTCTCATTTACTTTTTGATGTTAGAACTCCTACAATAGCTGGGTTGTTGCCCTTAAGTCTTTTATGTGATGAAAAGTAGTACATGTAAAGCCTATCTCTTCTTTTCTTTGGAATGGCTTAATTTTAAGTAAAATGATATATGATATGGGTTTAGAGGTAATTCCATTTATGAGCTCTAAGTGTAACTCGTGACTTGTAGTCACTTCTGAACACTAAGAGTTTGAAAGTAATCAAACTACTATTTCCGAGCCTGCTATATAATTAGTAGTAAGTGGAGGTACCAGCTCCTCTTTTTAAAGTCTTTGAAATGATCAATGTCTCTGATTGCATAACTGTGTATCTGATTACATATATGTGTCTCTGATTGCATAAACCATGTTTCTGATTGCATAAACTATGTGGCATTGTCTTGATGCATGTCTGTGGTTCCTGAGGCCCCAATTGATGTAACCCCTAATGATATCTAAAGGGGTACTTTGGATAAGTACCTTCCTGGTCTTCATGTGATGGTTCACTTGAGTGTTTCATTGAGTCTCAGAGGGTGACTTAGTTGCATATAGTTTCTCATTACTCTATTCGTGCATGTTGTAACCCTTCTTTTTTCACGTCCTATGATGAGCCAGATATTATGTTGGGTGCAGCTTTACTACTTTCACCGCATCCCGGTCCGGATGTGTATAGTTCTATGCATAAGAAGATGATGCCGTACGTGAGGTATGATATATGTTATATGTTATGACGATACGATTATTCACCGAGTCCCGGGCCGGCTATAATATGATAGTATATGTGGCGAAATAAGAAAGGAACACCGAGTCCCTCCTTAGAGGGCTGGGTATGGTATGTATATTATGATGGTACGCTATAGACGTACAGCACTCCATTCACTGAGTCCCTCACTAAAGGGCCGGATACTTTATATAGGCATACATATGAGATTAGAGTGATACATTATGACCCCGAGCCCCATAGTGAACCGGGTGTAACATAATGACATACATGATAAGATTATACCGTGTACGATGATATTATATCGTATACGATGATATAATACCGTATACGATGATATGATAAAATAAAATGCATGATGATACGATGACATGTGAATATGAAGAAATGATTATGACACCGAGTTCACTAAAAGGCCAGGCACAGTATATGATGATGTATAGGATTACGTGTCCTAAAGTGCAGGTACAGTAATTTGTTAATTGTTATACTTGTCCCCTACATCCCTATTTCAGTTATGGTCTCAGTTATGATGTGTTATATTTTACATACTCAGTACATATATCGTACTGACCCCTCTTTTCTCGGGGGGGCTGCATTTCATGCCCGCAGGTACAGATGCCCATTTTGGAGATCTATCAGCTTAGGAGTTACTCTCGGATATGTTGAAAGTGCTCTACTGTTCTGGAGGCTAATTTTTTATACTAGTCATTTGATGTGTATATTTATATATGCAGGGGTACGGCGGGGGCCTATCCCGCCATATGATGCAGTTATTACTCTTAGAGGTATGTAGACATGTGTGTGGGGGTTATTTGTAAGTGCTTTCCAAGTTTTCTCATATGATGTATTGCAAATGTTTTCACGGTATGGCAGCCTCGTCGGCTCGCGTGCCCTTTCCTGTTATGATATAGGTGAATAAGGCTACAGGTTTATGAAAAAAAGTTTTTGACCCATTGGAGTTTGTGTATAGTATCACTTTGTTCATAGTTCAATTTGACTACAACTGATAGGTAGGTATACGGGGGTCCAGGTAGGACCCCAGTCGTGACCTACGGGGTTGGGTCATGACAATATGTATATAATGACTCCATAAGGGAGAGTAGAGAGTATATAAAGCCTACCCTTTCTCTTCTTTTGGTATGTCCTAGATGTACGTAAAAGATGATATAATCTAGGAGGTGACTCCATTCCTAAGTGTTTCTTGCTCATCCTCTAATGTTGGAACTCTTACAATAATTGAGATGTTGCTTCTCAAGTTTTTCTATACATTGGGAAGTAGTTAGTATGTATAGCTAATCTTCCTTTCTTTTTGGCATGATCTTATGAGACAAATAGATGAAGTGTATATGATTCCAAGGAAGTTCCTCTTTTTAAAGCCACTAGGATAGCCAACTTATTGATTCCCAAAAGATATTTGATAATGACCTGATATGGGAATATGATTCCAAAAGTTCCATTTTGACCTAATCCATAGTGGCAATCAAAAGGTACTTGATATGACTCTTGTCTTAGTTTTTGAATGATAGCACATTTTGAGTATTCCATCGAGTCTCAAATACAATCTAAAATGTATAAGGTTACGCACTAGAGGGTCGGGTATGTATGTATGTATATGTAATATATGGATCAGGCCGAACGTTCCTCGGTATTACTATATAATATATGGATCGGGTCAAATATTTCTCAGTATTACTATATAATATATGAATCGGGCCGAACGTTCCTTGGTATTACTATATATTATATGGATCGGGCCAAATGTTCCTCGGCATTACTATATAATATATGGATCAGGCCAAACTTTCTTCAGTATTACTATATAATATATGGATCGGGCCGAACATTCCTTGGTATTACTATATAATATGTGGATTGGACCAAACGTTCCTCGGCATTACTATATGGTATATGGATCGGGCTGTACGTTCCTTGGCATTATTATATGAGATAGCACCAATAGTATATAGATGCTTACGATAACAGAGTGATGTAGTTGTTACACCAAGTCCCCGAACGAGCTGGGTACAGTACATGATGTTAGTATGTACGACTTTATGTTATCAGCTATAGGTACAGTAAATGATTAGATGTCATACTTTCCCCTGCATCCCTATACCAACTATAATTTCCTTATGATGTCTATGTTTATATACTCAGTACATATGTCGTACTGACCCTCCTTTTTCGGGAGGGCTGCATTCATGCCCGCAGGTACAGATACATACTTTGGGGATCCGCCAGTGTAGAAGCTCCACTTAGTAGCTCAGAAGTGCTCCATTATGCCAGAGCCTAGTTTTGGTATTAACCTTCGATGTATATATTTATTTGTTCACGGGTACGGCGGGGTCCTGTCTGCCTTATGTTACTGTTCGTACTCTTAGAGGTCTGTGGACATGTATGTGGGTCGTATATGGGTTGTATATGCATGTATATATAGTGGTGCCTATGATAAGCCTCGCCAGCTTATATGTTATCTTGCCTATTGATGTGCTATGACTTAAGCAGGGGACATATTTACTTATAGATAGCAGGAATATACACAAGTGTCCAATTCGGGCACCCGTCATGGCCTTCGGAGTTGGGTCATGACAAAAGTAGTATCAGAGCAGTTCTTTCTTGGAATATCTACAGACCGTGTCTAGTAGAGTCCTGTTTATCGGTGTGTTGTGCACCACATCTATAAAAAGGAGGCTACAAGGCATTTTGGATGTTATCTTTCTTTCTTGTCTTAGATCGTGCGATAGATCCTAGCCATAGAAAATGAAATTCCTTTTTTTTACTAACTTTGGTTTCAGCTGAAGAACGACATCGACAGAAGAAAGTGATGGATGATATTAAAAGCTACCCAGTGTATAGGTAAGTAATGGTGTGAAAAAGCCATGCTGGATAAGGTAGAAAAATTGAAATATGATTGAAATGTAAAGTTGAAAATTGAAGGAAAAAGTAGACAGGAAAGTGTAACGGGTGCAGCTCGAGTTGGACACACGAGGTAAGTCCATCATTTTATACGGCGGTTGATATTGGGTGCCCTGTGTGGCTATGATAGACTATGATATACATATATGTGTTGGCCCTGTGAGGCATTTTAACATATCTTGAGAGATCGTATTCACGATAACGATAAGGATGAAAGCTCATGAAGTAGGAAGGGGTATTGTGTATATGTACCTCCACTTTGGAAAATAGTGGGATCCCTCGAGGATAGGGAGTAGAAATTGCAAAACAACTGAGGCATTGTGAAATTATTAAAGGAACAAGTGGCATCCTTTGGGGAAAAAATGTGATAAGCAAAACGTGAGACACGTGTCATCAGAGTATAAGTGCCCCGAATGGAGAATCAAACACAGTTATAAGCACTAGTGACGTACTACTTGGGATGAATGAAATGTGGCTTTGGCTAAACTACTACATTAGTTATATGACTCGAGTACCAGTACTTGGACTAGATTGGGTACTAGTTCTCGATAATTCTAAGCACCCCATGGTTGTATTAAGGTTTCTTATAGGGGAAACCTAAAGTGTAGATGATCTAACAGAAAGTGTAGACATAGTGCAGTATGTTAAATGTGTTAGGACAGAATCATATGCGCATGAATAGTTGAAAATAAACAGAGGATGACATGGGTACACCCTAAAGGGGGAAGTGGACAAGAAAAATACAAGCGTGATAGGAAATCAACTGATACTATCACATGTTAACAGGACCGTGTAA
This sequence comes from Solanum dulcamara, assembly GCF_947179165.1. Lineage (NCBI taxonomy): Eukaryota > Viridiplantae > Streptophyta > Magnoliopsida > Solanales > Solanaceae > Solanum > Solanum dulcamara. The sequence goes on from NC_077239.1 coordinate 32,097,156, forward strand.
AGGATAGTAAGGCCATGTTGGAGTAAGGATTAAGCTATGGTAACGGAGTTGTTGGCCACTGATATGTGACATATAATTAGCAAGGAGAAAGAATAGAAAATCTCCTACGGTAGGAAAGGAGGAGACCAAGGAGTACGTAAAGGAAGAAAAGAAAGAAGTAGGACAAAATAGTGTTAGCACGAGCAAGTCCTAGTGTGAAGTCGATATGTAAAGCAAGATGGGATGGGAGATGAAAAGACTGTGTTTACCTCATACCGATGGTATAAGAGTTGTTGTGCAACCGACGAATAGTTATATACAGCATAAGACCAAGCGGAGGAGTACATGATGAAAAGGAGTTATGATATTTTAAAGATGTTACAGAGGAATACGAAGAGAAGTTAAATCAAATGGACAAAAAGGACACAGTCATGGTTGAATTAAAGATCTACCCCAACACCGATTGTAAGAGAGAAGAAGAGAGGGCAAGGCAAAACATAAAGACTAGCGAGAAGACGCTAAGTAAATCTTGGGCTAAGATGAGTGCCTTCACACATTATTGCAAGGATGGCAATGGAATGTGACACGAGGACTTCCTGGGGGGTCACCCATCCTAGTACTATTCTCGCCCAAGCATGTTTAACTTCGAAATTCTGGTGTGATCTGATGCATTAGTGCTGCTATGATCGCACGAGATGGGAGATTCTAAACTAGCGGCGAAGCAATAACACGAGATTATGTACCTAGAGTGTTATAAGTTATGATAAGGGAATTGTAAAAGAGCTTAAGCAAAACAAGAAGGATTAGCCAATTACTAACAAATGGCGCACTTGTATGCCACAGTTCTTTAACATAATACCAGTTAATGATAAGGCAAACCACAGAACGACTATACAGGTCATTGTGTGAAGGGACTTCAGCATAACTTGGTAGCCAACTTTGATGGGCAAAAAGCAAAACCCAAAAGGTGAGGGTACCAGTTGATGTCATTTAAAGAAGACAAGAAGTAATATATGAGGTCGAAGATTCCACAATACGACCTTGGCTACAAGACTCACTTTGCACTCCCTAGACAGACAATTCTATATGGAATGTTATCCACAGATTAACAATATCAGCCCATGTTTCTTCAATCAAGGACTATCGGTCCAGTCGAGATTGTGTAAAATTATAAGTTAAAAGGGTGGTGAGACTTTACGGAGTTCTCATACCTATTATCTCAGATGAAAGAGCCCGAGTTACAGTTAACTACTGAAGATCAATCCAACAAGAGATTGGGAAGACAGATAGGTCTTCGTACACCATTGTACCCTCAGATCGAAGGACAGACTAAGCTTACTAGCTAAACTCTAGAAGAGGTGTTATGAGCCTATATGGTTGACTCCAAAGGTAGCTTGGATAATTTCCTACTACTATCAAGAGTATTTACTACATCAACTATCATTCTAGTCTCCAGATGGCCCCGAAAGAGACTTGGTATGGAAAAAAGAGTAGGTCGACAATTGGTGGGTTATTGTTGGTAAAACATGACTAATGGGCCCAGGTGTGGTTCAATAAACCATCGAGAAGGTAAAGCTTATTCAGGAGAGAGTGTTAGCAGCTCAAAGTCGATAGAAGTCATACGTAGGTAATCGACGTCGACTTCTAGAGTTTCAAGTTAATGACTAGGCATTTCCAAAGGCACCCACACCACACACACACAGAGAAAGTAATGAGATCCAGCAGGAAAGGGGACATTAGTCCCAGATACATTAACCCTTTTTCCAATCTTCCTTATTACAGGGCATCACGTCCTCCCTTCCTTTGAGTTATTTGAAAATGTTATAGATAATTTAGGTCACAGGGAAACTTTTAAGAAGCTTAAAAAGACGTCCCAAAGAACAAAGGTACGGGGTATAACAACATATTCCATTTACATTAACAGGGTTCCGAAAGAATTTTGAACTCCCATCGGGGGAAATTCAAAATTCCTTAAGTTTAGCACCAACTAAACTGCTAGTGCAGCATCTATTCCTTTTTATGTTTGTGGGCAAGAGGCCGCGATCAGGAAGGTCAGGAATGTTAGTCATCATGATCGCGGGATCCACATAGCATTTGTGAAGGTAAGGGTTATTTGGTCACCACGATCGTGAAGGGTAGTTTGGCCAAGTCTCGCTATCTCGGACCGGAGTCCCGAAATCGCGATGAGCAACTTCAATGACTTCAATGAAATAAAATAGCCCATTTTTGCAGCTCAAATCCCATTTCAGAACTAAGAAAAATTAGGAGTTTGAGAGCAATTCATGATTAAAAATTAGTGTTTCTTGTTGAATTGCATTAGAAATCCTTGTAGGGACGTTCCAGAACCTATTCTCATCCTAAAAATCTTGTAAGTCTTGCACAAATTTGTTGATTTCTTCCATTTTTGACCTTCTTAGGGCTTGAACTTGGTGCGGTTCATTTGAGCCCTTCTGGTGCTCGGATTGTGCTCATTTTTCGCACACAAGTTCCTTGAGCTATTTGAAACCGCATAAAGAAGTTGGTTTCTCAATTTTGTGCATAGGTTCCAAGGTCAAAATTTTGACCTTTTTTTATTATGAGTTTAATTCTAGTAATATGGGTATTGTTAGCTTTGTTTTGATATTTCCTTCCATAATTTTGGTAGAGTGGCATCGTTTGGAGGTGGCCTAAAAAGGAAAAGCTTGGGTTTAGCGATGCGTGTGCATTTCAGCCTTAAGGTAGGCTACGGTTTCTTTCTTTTAGACTTGACTTGGTTAGAATTTTTATATTATGAGTATTATTGCATGATTAGGGTGGGTTCTAGGTGTTGATAGCCTTTTTGAGAAAATTAGGAGTTAATGGCCATCGTTGGTAACTAGTTTGGATTTTAGCCGTTGAAGCCTTTGCTTAGGTTCTTTCTTGACTTGCTTGAATCGTTTAGTATCCTTAGAATTTGATTTAAGGTAACTTGAAACTTAGGATGCCGCTTGTTTGACTTGATTGGTTATGTTTTCCCTTTTTGGTGTACTTTTGGATTCATAATTGTGTTTTGTTTGTTAATGTTATTGATATGTTGGGCCCAAAGGCTTTCTTTAGAGACGTTGGAGTTCCTAGTTAGTACCTTGCAGCCCTTTTGTGAGGACCTCTCCCAAGTATGTGTGATACATGAACTTTTGCCATATTACCTACTGTGGTTGTCCATTATGGCTCAATAACCGGTGTTTTCTTGGGAAGATAATCAAGTTGCTGGAAATATCATGAGTTTTGTTAATGGATAAGTATAAAGGATTTTAAAATATTGGTAATCTTATTGTTTATGGCATTTGCTACTATTGATTAGCTCGATGTATGATTTTGGGCGACTCTTTTATTGACTTTGGGCTACATCATTATATTCACTGTTGATGAGCTTGAGGTGTGAATTTTGAGCGGCCCATATATATATTTCTAAGCTAGTTCCTTGATATTGATAAGCTCGAAGGCTATTATGGGTGGCCTATGACATTTTTTGAGTTATTTGCTTCTTCTTTACTGGATACCTTTTATGTTCATTCCTGTATATTGTGACTGTGTTGATTGTTGAGGCTAATTATTTGTTATTGAGTTTTTTTGGCTGTTGTATATTCTACCCATACCTCGATACACCTGTAGTTGTAGTTTATGACTCATTTATGTTATTATTAGTATCATCGTGGTGCTTATTTATATATTTGTTCTTTCTGAACTGGATCAGCCTATGATGCGTTCTGGGTACCCCGTGTTTTGATACTCATATTGCGCTTCTGCATCTTTTGATGCAACTCCCAATTTGAGCCACCCCCAGCATGCATATGATCATCCATAGCTATGACAGATCTAGATAAGGTTGAGCTCCTGGCATTTAGAGACTTGTTGTTTTTCCATATTTTGTATTGAGTTATATATATATATCAACTCCTATTTAGGTGACACTAGATCCGGGGATTTTTCTAGTGTAAGTCTATCATTTTCGGTCACTTATGACCCTTTTGTATATTTTATATCATATTTACATATCTATACCATAGCTTGCTCATTTTTATTTTATTATTCCTATTTCTGCCTTCTTATGTTATTATTTATTTATTAAATTGATGTTTGACTTCCATAATTAGGGTTAGGTTTGGCTTGCCTACTCGAGGGTTATGGTAGGCACCATTATGGCCTTGTCTTGGGTTGTGATGAAGTGGTATCAGAGCCTAGGTTCACCGGTCTCACCAGTACGGGGAGAAAGTGTCTAGTAGAGTCCCGCAGATCGGTACGATGACGTCCGTATCCAATTTTTGGGAGGCTATGGGAAATTATTAGGAATAAAGTAACTATTTTTTTTATCGTATGATGATAATGATAGAAAATCTCTAAATCTTGTTTGTTTCACTCTTTCTCAGATAGAGAGGAAGAGATCTACCATAGGTGGGCGAGAGCCTACTGCACCTGTAAATAGAGCCTTAGCCCGGGTAGAGGTCGAGATCGACATAGAGGTCAGGGTAGAGCCCGAGCCACAACACCAGTACCAGAGCCAGATATAGAGGTTGAGAATTTTGAGCATCAACTGGTGGAGGTGGATACAGCCTAGCCCCCACCCAGATTCATGGCTACACCATTTTTATAAGATACTCTGTCCAGGATCCTCAGCTTCATTGAGGGTATGTCCCAAGCAAGGAACCTGATTAGTACTTTAGCTGAAGCCTAGGTCCGATAGGAGGCACAGACTTTGGCCTAGGTAGGGGCATAATACAATCAGACACCATTTCTATAGCCTACTACTATAGCTCCCCATCTAGTGATTCAGTCTATTCCTACAGTTGCTAAGCATATGGTAGCCAGGCTGGTTATGACAACAGAGGAGAAGAACATAATGGGGAGATTTATTAGATTGAGTTCTCCCAAGTTCTCAAGTGCTGCGGGCAAGGATGCCCATGAGTTTTTGGTCAGTTACCAGAAGAGGTTGCATAAACTCACACTACTTTCTAGCTGGATGGGCTAGCAAAGTAGTGGTGGAGGTCCTATCTTAGTTGCAGACCCATGGGATTGCCGCCCATGACATGGGCGTTGTTCTCCCAGGATTTTTTGGAGAAATATATGCCCTAAAGTTTGAGAAAGAGGCTGAGAGATGAGTTCACAGTGCTAGTGCAGGGATCAATGATGGTCACATAGTATGATTCCTGGTCCCATGAGTTATCCAGGCATGCCATCATGATTATGCCGACAGATAAGGAGAGGGTGCGTTGATTTTTTAGAGGGTTATCTCTTCCCTTAAGGTTAGTTATAGAGTAGATGGTTGTATCAGGCTGTTCTTTCTTACAGATAGTGGATCATGCCCATACTATTGAGGCTATACATCGTGAGGCCTATAGAGACAAAGACAAGAGACCTCGCTGTCAGGGCGGTTTTAGTGGATGCTAGACATACGACAGGTGTTCTTTTGGCAGGATTTATCCATAATAGTTTCCACCTAGCAAGCCAGTTCAGGCAGCCTTACAGCTTATCGATAGTGGATCAATAGGTACCAGTGGTCAGAGCAGCCAGACTTTGGGTCAGTTTTCTCGAGTTCAGACTTCTGGGTATTCAGGTCATGGTGTCCATCCAGGTTCAAATAGGACATCATAGGAGGGTTCATTTAAAGGTTCGTATTATGAGTGGTGTGATAGGACACTTTTCTAGGGAGTGACCAACAATCAGCCATTGTAGAACCAGAGTCAACAGGGACCATAAGGTGGCAGAGGTGATTCTTAGGGTAATAGAAGTGGTCCCCAGGCAGGCCAAACAGGCGTTGGAGGTGGACGTGGTCATATTTATGCATTTTCAAGTATGTTGGAGGCAGAGACATTGAATGTCATCCTCAAAGGTACGATCTCTATCTCTCATTAGCCTGTCTATGCTTTATTTGATCTAGGGTCTACTTACTCGTACGTGTCTACTTATTAAGCTACTCGGTTGGATGTTTTGTGTGAGCCATTACTTTTGCCTGTGCGTGTAGCTACCCCTATAGGTGATTCTTTATAATGGATCGAGTGTATCTATCCTATATAGTGACTATCTTGGGGTATGATACTAGAGCAGACTTGATTGTACTCGATATAATAGACTTTGACTTGATTCTAGGCATGGATTAGTTGTCTTCCATCATGTAGTTTTGGAGTGTTTCTCTAAGATCATTGCCTTGTGTATGCCTGGTATTCCACTGACCATGTGTATAGGTGCAGCTAGTCATACGCCGGGTGGTCTCATCTCCTTCTTCAAGGCTCAGCAGTTAGTAGGGAAAGGGTGTCTGTCCAATCTTTCATATGTCCGTGACACTAGTATTAACACTACTTATGTTGATTCTATTCTGGTGGTTTGAGAGTTTGCTGATGTTTTTCCCACTGATCTACCTAGTCTTCTTGCTGAGCGTGATATTAATTTTGGCATTAAAGTTGAGCAGGGTACACAATCAGTCTCTATTCCAGTATACCGGATGGCTCCAACTAAGTTAAGGGAGATTAAGGTATAGCTCCAAGACCTCTTGAGTAAGGCTTTTATAAGGCCCAATGTCTCCCTGGGGTGCTCCTATTATGTTTGTAAAGAAGAAGGATGGTACCTTGCATATGTGTATTGATTATAGTTATCTGAAAAAGATGACCATTAAGAAGAGGTATCTGATACTGCATATTGATGACTTATTTGATAAACTCCAGAGTACAGTAGTGTTCTCTGAGATAGACTTGAGATCGAGCTATCACCAGTTGAGGATTAGGGAGGCATGAATCGCTAAGACTATTTTAGGATGAGATACGAACAGTATGAGTTTCTAATCATGTATTTTGGGTTGACTAATGCCCCCGCAACATTCATGGACTTGATAAAACCCTACTTGGACTCCTTCGTTATTATATTCATTAATGACATCCTAGTTTACTCCGAGAGCACCATGAGCAACATTTGAGGATAGTACTCCAGACCTTGCGAGATAAGCAGTTGTATTCCAAAATCCCCAAGTATGAATTTTGACTTGAGTCTATGACATTCTTAAGGCACGTAATGTCCAAGGATGGGATTATGGTGGATCCGGCAAAAAAAGTAGCAGTTTGTGATTGGGCTAGGCCACTTCTCCTACCAAGGTTTGCAGTTTTATTGTGTTGGTGATAAACCTCAATTATACCTCTCAAAAGAAATGTAGATGATCATTAGTAGTATATTTTACTCAACTAAGAGTTGGGGTTGAACCCACAGGGAATAGGTTGAAACAAGTTCTATTACCTATCACTATTCAGTTGTAATTACTACTTCCCAAAAATAAACTTGCATAAAGTAAAGTGGGGGTTTTTGTTTTTTAATTTAGTAATCACTTAATGATGTTTTAGCAAAGTAACTAACAATTATGTTGTGAACAATATGAGAATTTAGCTAGGATTGTGTTCCCCATGACATGTAACTTAATAGACAATTTATATTCATGATATCATTCAATGTATTGCATGCAAAATCTAGCGAGCTACGTAACATCTATTTCACCTCCCGGTCCTTCTTAGACGTATCTTATTCATCTCCTTTCGATCTCAGAATGTATGATTTACTAAGCCTCACTCTACATCTCAGAGTACTATCTTATCCCAATCTCAAGTAATTTAGACGAAGTTTATCTCATCTTTTGAAGTCAGACTCTTCGAATTACCATTGTGATATTCTTCTCCTAATCACTACCTCCCTATTAGGAAAGCAATGAATACGGACAACTTCTTAATGCATGCACTCACTAAGAAAGACTTTTAAATGAAGAAATCACAATACATGCAAACACAAATCACGAATATCAATCCTACTTCTTGCCTATTTAATTAAGTCGGCATGGTTCCCACAACCCTAGTTGTGGACTTAGCTACTCATAACTGTAAGTAAAAGAATAAGAATTTGTGAAGAATTTATGAATCAATACCTACGTGAATAAAGAAGTAAATCTTGAATTAAACACACGAACCACAAATAAAGAATGAAAGCCGAAATGATATTTCAGGAATCAATCTCCAAAAATAGTAGAGTGTATCTTTAATATGTTCACAAAATACTTAAAAAACCAATAAAACGCTGAATCCTAAAAATAAAATAAATTCGGGTATTTATAGAACTACAAAACCAACTCCTAAACCAACTAGGAAAACTTAACTCGGCACTTTTCATGCTAGGTCATTATGGACCGTACTGAAGTTAACGGTCCGTGGTCCGGCTTCCGTGGTATTTAACTTGGCTTCTTCACCTGTGTAAACCTTGATCTCTTCACGGGCAATCATCACGCCCCATGGTGCTGAATACGGTCCTTACTAAAGTCTGTGGTAATAGCCTTTGACAATACTCCAACTTCTTCCCTCAGCCTATACGATCAACCAATACGGTCTGTAATGGACTCCATGACCTGTGATGGGTTTTATGGAGTTACACTTGGCCAAAATTGTAGCAACATCTTTACAAGGATAGCATTACAACACCCACCATGGCTCGTGCAAGGCACTACGGTCCAGGGTGGGTTCTGTAGAGTTATACTTCATCAAATCCTCTAGCATAGCTTCCTTATCTTATCATCACTATGCCAACCACCACAGCCTATGCAAGGCAATTATCACGACCCAACCCCGTAGGCTGCAACTGGGATCCGACCTGGACCCCCCGTACACATATCTGTTAGCTGTGGTCATATTAAATAGTAAATAAGACAATATCATGTAATAGAGCCCTAGTGAGCGATAACATTTTCATAAACCTATAGTCCTTTTCGTTTGTATCCCAATATGATAGGGCACGCAAGACGACAAGGCTGCCATAACATAATCACATATATCATATATCAGGTAGACCCAGTTGAATCAAACTGACATACACAACCCACATATATATGTCTGCAGACCTCTAAAATATAAATGACAACATATGGCGGGACAGGGCCCCCGCCGTACCCCCGAATGGACAAAATAATGTTATACATCAGTGGACAGTATCAAAAACTAGGCCCCGATACAATGGAGCCTTTCCCAGCTGAGCTGTATGGAATTCTAAGCTGACGGACTCCCAAAACCTATATCTGTACCTGCGGGCATGAATGCAGCCCCCCGAGAAAGGGGGTCAGTACGATATATGTACTGAGTATGTAAAACATAACATAGTACAACTAGAGGTATATCCATAATGAAGAAGCAGGGGAACCAATTATAAAATCAGAAACATGTACCAGTACTTTGTGAATCACAAAAATATGCATGCTCAAATTTTCAATATAGCCGGCCCTATCAGGAGTCCGGTGAATCATATATGTAGTATCAGTATCAGGCCCCATGCCATCGCCACCTTATTACAACACATTATCATTATATATATACATACGTACCCGACCCTCTAGTGAAGGGCTCGGTGGACAATGCAGTGAGTTGTGCACGATAACGGACCCAGCCCAGGACTCGGTGAAAGAAGTGTTACAATATACACGAGTAGAGTAGTGAGAAACCAAACACAGTTTAAATCATTATCTGAGACTCAATGAAGTCATCAAGTGAACCATCACCTGGGGATCAAGGCAGAAGGTATCTGAAGTATACTCTCTAACTGTCACTAAGGAATATGTAAAAAGGAGTTTTTAGAAATCTTAGGCGTATGCCAATGTGAAGTATCTTATAGCAGTCCAAGCATTGATTATCTCAGAGCCTTTCTTTTTTTACAAACAAGAGTTTAGTCGAATCAATTGTTATACAGTCATATAGAAGACTCAAAGATAGCAGCTTACTACTTTAAAGTTTAACATTCAAAAGTGAGTGAGGGTCCTGAAGTCATATTCAGAACTTGGGAATGGAATTACCCCCAAAGCTCATATCATATCCTGCTTACATCTAAGACATGTCAAAAGAGAAAAGATAGGCTTTACATACCTATACCAAAAACATACCAAGAGAAGCTTCACATACCTTGTCTGAGTTATTCCTTATCCTGTTCACCTCATCGTCCTTTGGACCTATTCAACGTGGAACTAATGCGAATATCAACTACTCCAGACTTTCCAGCACTTTCAGTTGCACCTTAGTATTCATGGAATCTATTTCCTTGTTCGTTTCTTCGACTAGTCCTTTATTTAGTTAAGGCGTTATCGAAAATTGGGCAGCACCTCCCCTATAATGTGTCCTATACAAATTTCCAATTAGGTCTCTAAGACCTAAAGCCAACCAACAACAATAACCTGCAGCAATTCAGACGAACAATATACAATATAAACTCCAAATGACTCATTCAAAAAGATGATATCAAATAGGGCATCTAGTCTTTATTCTATAACGCCTTTCATTATACGAAATGAGGGGTCGTGTGGATGCAACCAGAATCATCCACACCCCTTTTAGAATGCATTTAGGCCCTGCAACAATACATTACACCCCTACAGCAACAACTCACTCAAAACTATCAAAACGTGAATTCTGGACAGTTTACTGTTTTACCTTGTCGCTTCATTTTGAAGGGGTAATGGAGGGAAACAGGATTTACGTCCTTCATGAAAGTTATAGACATGCGTCTTAGGGTCGCATAAAATTTTGAATCACCCCTACATCAATTATGTACAAAATGATATGCCCAAAACACCAACAGCAGTCCGTGTAAGATATCCAAAACCAAAATCTAGACAGTACCTCCTCTACACTTCATCACCCTCTTTCGAGACGCTAAAAGAAAAACTGGATTTTAAAGTCTATATGAAAGTTATATGCCTATGAAATACCTTTCCAAATCATATTGAATCACCCAAAATGAACCTATACACAAGAGGTTATACCAATATTACTAACAACTGTCCCCTCCAAAAATGGGTTTGTTAACTAGTTTTTAACATTTTCCCTCTTTGTTCTTTCAACTTTCTCTCAAGTTCCCAGCTAAAGAATTAATTCTGTAGACATTGTAAGATACATATATACACCTCCACATGTTGATGAACACCGTAGATAATTAATTCACGAAGGAAAATTGGAACTTACCTTGAAAAGGAACCATCCGTAGCTATGTTCCTTTGTTCTCAAGCTTTTTCAGCTTTTGGCTAAGTTTTAAGATAAGGAATGAATTCCTTAGTCACTTAACATACATATATAGGGTGGATTTGTTACGGCTTGGGGATATGTGGCTCAACCCCTGACCACCACGAGGGATGAGATCCTTGGGTTAGGTCCGTTTAATAAAACAAATGTTATGTACATGATTGATTATGCATGCATCGCACTATGTTTCATATTACACAAATGTTCTAATGTTTCTTAAATGTTCATGCATGCCTACATACTTAGTATATTCAAAGTACTAACGCATACTCTATTGCCTATATGATATTACCATGCAAGGACCAGCGTTGCTTCACAATCACATTCACGTGGCTAGTTGACTCGTTGAAGGCTACATAGTTGGTGAGTTCCCATATTTCGGGAATAATATCATTTCTTTTCTAGCTTTTTTATGTAAAGACTTTTGGGATAATTGTCACAATACTTATTTCCATTTATTATGAGGGTGAGCTAGAAACATGTCTTAACCCCCGCTAAGTCTAAAGTGGTAGAGGTATTGTTGGACAAATAGACGATGTTGATGTTGTTAATTACTCTTATGTTATGTTGCTTCCCTTAGTCCTATTATTCGCTTATTTTCGTTTATGGTCTTAATGTCATTACCTATGAGAAGCTAAGTGAATGCTAAGAGGCTTGGGTGAGTTATCTTCGGGGGTCTCATTCGTCGTGTCACGTCTAGGCCCTAGTCATGAATCGTGACATGACTCGTACATGGGCTCATGGAAAAAGGCTTGGGGTTTGTAGGGCTTTCTCTATGGGTGCTTCTTACGGTCCATAGAAACTTTTACAGTATAAGCCACTCGTAGAAGGTCATCAACATAAGTCCCATTTCACTAAGTGAAGGGGTGACCTACGAACCTCACCCACGACCAGTAGCTCTGTCTATAGTCTGTAGGGTTTTGGTCATGGGTCGCAGTGCAGTGTTGTAGGGTTTATGCTCATTCTTTTTCGGCTATTCTAAGGGGTCTAAGCTAGGATGCTTTGGGATGTTACAACTTGTCAAGGTAGATTCCATATCATTATTATCAAGAGTTATTTGTGGATCCATTAGCTAAGTCATTTAAGACAACTTATGGAGGCATGTAATTTGGGACTAAAGGTTGCTATTTGAGACTCCCTTACCAAGCCTCCACCTCAAGCCCTCTTGGTGCTAAGTCAAATCCCAATGGAATAGATAAAAATCAACTATCAAATAACATTAGGAAAGGCAATAATCATATACCAATCCGTATCATAAAACCATATAAGAGTAGCTCCTTTCAAATCATGATTCATAATGTAATTCATATAGACATTTACCTTTCTAAGCATCTAAATCAGGATTTCATATTGTGAGAAAATATTTCACAATTCATTGATACATACTTGAAAAAAATCCTTGAAGAATAATTCATCACTTTCACAATCAAGCATAAATCCTTCATAAATTTCGTGATCATAATTCATAGTTCATAAGTGAAAATTATAGACATAATGCATGGGTCCATATGAAATCAATTGGAAATCATGTGTCTTAGTATATTCATGCATAATAAAATAGAATAACATCAATTGAATCAAGATAAAAAGGACCCATGAACAATTGACATGAAACTCTCATTGACTTGGATGAAATTGAACTTGAAAGATAGGGATCTCTTGTGACCCAATGGATGAAAGAAAATCCATTAGTGAATTCTCACATAGCTTGATAATCAAAGCACTAATACAAGCTCTAAAAATGGAGACTTGAACTTAAACTTGACCTTGAAACCCTAGCTTGATCCTTTGAGAGGAAGTTAAAAAGAGAGGATTTTTGAGTGGGAGAGTTTGAGAGGGAATGAGAGGGATTTGAAGGATTTGGGTAGCTATAGGCACGTAGTTTAGGCATTAAAGGAATGGGTAAATGTTCAAAATACCCCTAAGAAATTCAATGACGACTGATCCCACAGACACCTTTTATAATCTATAAAGCTCTATACAGACCGTATAGGATCTCATGAAAATCAATGGAAAAAATTAGCTTCCTGAGGTTTCCTTCTACGATCCATAGAAATTTACACGGTCCATGTACATCCCCTCATCCTGCCAACTCGTACAATTCCAACTCTCTGACCTTCACTCCTACGATCAGGTCTACGAATCGTAGAACCTTGCACGGGTAGTAGAACCCCTCGTCCAACATACTTTGGTCAATTTTTTCTTGGGGTCTTAGTGGTGTGGTCTACGGGCCCTCACACGTCTATAGGACCTATCATGGTCCATCCTGCTAATTTGTGGGTCAACTTCAGAGGCTCTATTTTACAAACTTTTTTGAGGGACTTCCTACGAATGGTTCTATGGCCGTAGGACCTTGTACAGACCGTATGATTGTCCTTCTAAAACGTCTTAGCCATTTTCCAATTTGGCTCCTTTCTACGGATGACCTTACGTAGGGTTGGGCATTCGGTCTGTTTGGTTTAGTTTACAAAATTCGGTTCGATTTTTGATTTGGTGAAAATGTCAATCCAAACTAAACTAAAATAAATTCAATTTGGTTCATTTTTTGTAATTTTGGTTCAGTTTATTTCAATTTAGTTTTCGGTTGGTGAGATTTTTCCACTAGCCCATGAAATAATATATCTTCTTTTGTCAACAAGCCCTTTACATTTAACAAGTATGATTTTCTCAAGAATACCGCGGTACACTTTCCGAAAGACCGTCTCCAAGGCATAGAAAATATGACTAACAAATAATAGAGAAAACTTACAAATAATACAGAGCAAAATAACCCACCCCCAACTTAGAAATCAACAAATACATAGATAGATAATAGGAGGAAGACAAGGCAAGGCATAACTTAAACTGTAAAAAGAAAAAGAGGAAGCAACAGTCAGGCGTCAGATGCTGCTCCTAGCTGCAATAGTCAATTGTTGCTGACTTTCTCCTTATTGCAAGCTATGCCTGGAAGGATGGAACTTGGAAGAATCCCAATATTCTCCCCAATATCATTTATCACTCCAATCTAATTTCAAAGCAGGGGAATAAAGGGGGAAGTATAAGTTGTGCCAGTTGCTATCTATACCCAAACAGCAGCAGCAAGAACTAAAGCCTTACTTAAAAAAAGCATCATTTTTCCTTTACAAAAAAGAACTCAAATGTAAAGAATTATTTTTCCATCACACAAAAAGCTAAAGTATGATGCAAAACAAGTCTTAAAGCTGCATAGAGTTCTTGTAATCAACAGCAGCATCTAGTCCTTTCAGATGAAGAGGTACTTACCAAGCACTTTTATTCTATATTCTATAGCTAAGAAAATAACAAAATATTTTCCTTCTATAGCTTCCAGCCTTCCAGTATGCAGCACCGCAGCATCAGCAACAAAAACTCCAAAAGACCAACAAGGCAACAAACATAATGCACTTTTATAGCTTCTAGTTCCAGGAGGCAGCAACTTAGAAAACAACAACACAGTGATGTACGTGTATGGATAAACTAGACAACCACTGCAAATCTGCAATAACATCCAAATTACGAGAAAATGAAACTCTTTAGACAAATAATAGACATTTCCTAATAAGATATATAAAACTACCAAACAAGCTATGCATAGAAGTATTTTACTTGCCACACATCACTAGTTGATAGATGTAACTACATATCCATAATATTAGATTCATTTCCACTACAAGCCATATCTAAAAAAATGAAAGAACTTGTTAATTGTTACGAAACACAAGTAAAAAGATTGTTTTTTATATAATTAAATAAAAATACAAAATTCTTACCAAGTTCAAGTTGCTCAAGATACTCCAAATCTTCCTTAATATTGATTGGAATAGACTCATTTCTAAGCCAATCTTGAAGATAAATAAGAGATTGCACAGTTTAGGAGTCAATGAACTCCTGAACGGATCAAGAATGCGACCACCTGTGCAGAATGCGTATTCTGATGCGACGCTTGAAATAAGAATGGCTAGCACATCACGAGCCATCTCCGCAAAAATGGGAAATTTTGCCTCATGAACTTTCCACCACATTAATATATCAAAGCCATCACTATCTGACTCAATATCTTCGGCAAGATATCTATCCAATTCTGATTTACTACCTGAACCTCCACTAACTTCTTTATGCTTCTCAAATTGCTGTTTTGTTCTCATTGTACCTTTTTTTGAAAGTTGTCATAATCACTCACACTAGATGTACTTGATGAGTTTCCAGATGATGTAAGTGAAGATGATGGAAATAAAGAGTCTTTTGATGACTTCGTAACATAATAACCATACAAAGCTTTCATGTATGTTTTCACTGCTTCAATTAGCCTGTCCCCAATTTCTTTTCCAAACATATTCACAATAGCAAAAGGAACATAATCAAGCTTATTACGGGGATCCAACATAGATGAAATAAAGATCATCTTGTACATTTTCTCTGGTTCACCCCAATACTTCCTGAACTTTATCCTCATATTTTTTGCCATTTCTTTCAAATTACCATCTTCATTTTCCATCATCTCTTTCAAAATAAGATCAAGTTCAGCAATTTCCACAAAATCCACATTGTTAGTGACATACTTTGAACCAAAGACCTTCAAAGTAAGAAGATAAAAAGTTTCAAGAAACTTTACCATTGACCTCACATTTTTCCAATCATCACTTGTAAGAATATCTGCACTAGTTCCATCTACACAAATATAGGTACGAAGATGATCGAAGAATACAATTCATAAAAAAAACTATATCTTTCAAAAGCAAGCTCAAAATGTTGTGTTGTATCAAGCATCAAGTATGTAGAATTCCACCGAGTAGGAACATCTAAACATAATGATTTCTTACAAGTTATCAATTGAGATTCACAACATTCTTTGAACTTTCAAATTTTTGCGGGAGATTGTTTAATGTGTTTCACAGCTTGTCTCGCTCTATTGATAGACTTACCAATTTCTTTCAAACCATATTGCACAATAAGATTAAGAATATGTGTCATACACCTCACATGAAGGCGTTCACCCCCCATTATGTTAGTTTCCCAATTACTCAATTGCTTAGACATTTTTTTCACCGTGACATCATTAGAACTAGCATTATCAACTGTAATAGTAAACACATTATCCAAACCCCATTCAAGTAAACATTTAGTAATGAAAATCGCCATATCCTCTCCCTTATGACTAGAAATAGGATAAAAGTTTATTATTCTTCTATGCAAAGTCCAATTTCTATCTATAAAGCGGGCTGTCAGACACATGTAGGTGATTCTTTGTATAAAGGTCCAAGTATCTGTCCTAAGACAAACTTTTGGACGTGCTTCTTTGAAAACCTTCTTCCAAACTTGCCTTTGTTCACTATAGAGTTCATAACAATCTCTTGTCAAGTTCTACTAGAAGGTATATAAAATTGTGGCATTGTTACTTTCATGAAGTTTTTAAAACATTCTTTCTCAACAAAACTAAATGGTAGCTCATCAACAATTACTATTTGGGCTAAAGCTCTCCTACTTTGTGCTTGGTCAAATTTCCAAGTGCTAATCACCCCTTCCTTTGCTTCCGTTGAAGATGGTAGAAAACTTATTAATTTTTGACCATCATCTACGGTCCAGGGAAGTTTAGGACACTTATTCAACAAATGGTTATTCATTTTCGTAGCACCATTACCTTTTGTAGCAGCTGCATAAATTTTCCCATAATACTTGAATTTGACTTTCGGAGATCCACTTTCGTCAGTGAACTTATCAAAATGCTTCCACCAAGCAACTTGAGCTTCCATGACTTTTCTTTTCTTGAAGTATCAACATTAACTTCAACTTCATTTGGAGATGAAGTGTTAGGTAAGCTTTCTCCCACATTCACTTACCCTACTTCCAATTTCTTCCATCTGTGGAAAGTGAAACAAACAAGAAGAATTAAATCAATAAGATGGCATGGAATAACAATGGTCTATGAGAGCTAACAAAGAAAACAGGTACTTAGCAATAAAATTTTCAATGTGAAGTGCTTGTGAGCATCTTATAAGAAGAAAGACATTGTACCAAATTACCTATATGAAACAACAGCCAATATTAAGATGACAAAATATATACTTTAGTCAAATTACCTTGATAATGGATTCACAGCATGTAAGTATATATTGTTGCAACTTCAACTAGTACATATTAAGATGACAAAATATATGCTATGGAACTATCTAGAAGTACTAGTCTATGGTGTTAAAATAAAATAGTAAATATTTATTAAGGCAAGAGTTGTCGAGTCTCGGCGAGGTAACTTAAGATGACAAAATATATACTATGCAATAGGCCACACACCACAACTATTCCTCCTTCAAGACACTTCAAAGGTCAAGAAAGGTTAACATAGTAAGCCATATGCTTAACAAGGAAAACACAAATCAATTGTTAAAGTAGGTCACATTGGTTGGCCTACGCTAAAGAAGACCACACTCAATTTTATTGTTCAAATGACACGAAATCATCTAGCTTTCTGTATATCAGTACACTCTACATCTTTTGTGAGCACAATTTCTTATGGGACTTACAATTAGCACAATACAACAAGCATAAACCTAAATATAATCCATTTTTACCTCTGCTGAGTATGTTTACTGGTGCTCTTATTACACATGGTTGAGGAGCGAAAAAAATGGTTTTAAAAAAAAAGGATGATTACTTTTGTATATTGCATACTTTAGTACCTTACAGTCACAGACGAGCAGTCCTTGATGGCCGAATGTCGATGGAGAAGACGAGCAGTCCTTGATGAGTTGATGTAGCCGACGAGCAGTTGCGACAGCCGACGAGGAGAAAGGACTATCGGATAGGAGAGTGGAACTAGAGAGTGGATACGGACTGACAGAGATCGAGCGGGAGACGGGGAGAGACGACCGAGTGCAGAGTGCCTAATGAGAGAGAATAAGAGTTTAGCTATTTAGGGATTTCAATTTTCAGATTTAGGAATTTGGATTTTGGCATATATTATGGAATATTGGAATTGGGTTTGAACATTTAATTGGGTCACACCTTTCATAATTGATAAATTGAATTGGGCCCATGTATGGATGGCCGGATGCTATTGGACTATTATTATTTTGGGTATTAATTAATTGGGTAAATTACCCTTTTACACAACTTCCCCTAATATATTTACTTTTACTCTCATATACACCAAAAAATTTCCAAATTCCCTCCTTTTCCTTTCTCTCTCTAAAAGTCACTGATACATCCGCCTTATTCCTCTATTCTTGCCCTAATTTGCTCTTGTTAGTTAGTTACTCTTCAAGTGTTAATCAATTTCAAAGTTCCAAATAAGGTAATGTATATTTTAATTCATCCTCATTCAATATGATTTCTCCTAAAATTTATATATTTTGATTTCTTCTGAAAATCTTTGAAAAATCTTCTAATTTTTTATCATTTGCTTTCTTCTGTAAATCTTTCTATTTGTGTTTCTCATACCTTAACTTATACATATGGATTCCGTTCATGGTCTCAAACAGTCCACTAAAAATCAATGAATTCTTGTTTCTCCCGGGTCTGATTCGTCTTGGAAAGGTTACGACGAAGTTAGATCCAAACATCGTAACGATCCAGCAGTGATGAATAAGCTACGTGAGAATTTGAAGTCGAAAGCTACAGTTAAACATGCACCCAATGAAATAGATAAAAAGATTGAAGGGGTTACAACACGCCCTAATCTCCCAAAGGTATGTGTTCAATTAAGTTTTTTGTTTTAGAATAAAAATTTTGTGAAGGTTTTAATGTTTCTGATACATATCATTTATGTATCAGATACATAATATCTTTTTAAAAGGAAATCTTTTGGAGATTTTTTATTTCTGATACATCATGTTTAAGTGTCAGTTTCTGTTGTTTTAATTTTTAATGATTCTGATACATATACATTTATGTATCAGATACATATTATCTTTTTCAAATGTATTTTTTTTGGAGATTTTCTATTTCTGATACATCATTATTAAGTGTCAGTTTCTGTTGTTTTAATTTTTAATGACTCTGATACATATATATTTATGTATCAGATACATAATGTATTTTTCAAATGTAATTATTTGAGATTTACTATTTCTGATACATTATGTTTAAGTCTCAGTTTATGTTATTTCAAGTTTAATGATTCTGATACATCTTCATTTATGTATCAGATACATAATGTCTGTTTCATATGAAATTTTTTGAGAATTACTAATTCTGATTCATCATCTTTAAGCATCAGTATTTGTTATTTCAAGTTTTAATGATTCTGATACATATACATTTATGTATCAGATACATAATATTTTTTTCAAATGCAATTTTTTTAGAGATTTACTATTTCTGATACACCATGTGTAAGTGTCATTTTTTGATGTTTCAAGTTTTAATGATTCTGATACATATACATGTATGTATCAGAATATAATATATAATTGTTTCTGATACATCTTCTGTATGTATCAGAATCTCATCTCATGCATCAGATATCTTAATGCATATGATACATCGTATCCATGTATAGAGTTCAAGTTGTATTTAACCATTTTCATGTCAATGCAGGTGATGAAATACGTCATCAAGAAGATCCCGTCCCACCCATTGAGATTCGGAACGGCATATAGGGCTAATTTTCTTAATGATTTTGAATCATCAATAGGTGAAGAAGGTATAAAGTTATTTAGGCAATCTATATTTGGTCACTACTTAGATATGCCAAACTGCAACTTTCAAGGGCAAATCATCAAATGCCGCTTACTTCTTGAGGTAGACCAAAAAAACAAAGAAGAACTGCACATTCGTCATGTGCAGGGTAATATACTGCGATTTACAATAAATGATTTTGCTATCATTACTGGTTTGCGATGTACCGGTAATATGAATGACTTCAAGTATTCTGATGATCAAGCAAGTAGATTATTGTCTTTATATTTTCCTGGTGCCAAAAATGGGATCAACAAAGCTCGTTTCGTTGAGCATTTTCTGGTTGGAGGATGGAAAACAAACGAAGATGCCGTTCAGATGGTCATTCTCTATTTTATCCATACTTTTGTTTTTTCTCAACTAGGTGATGCACCTATATCAGTTGATGATTTCAAGATGGTATAAGATGGTAGTTATGAGCAATATCCATAAGGGAAATTAGAATATTCAAAATTGATAAAAGGAATGCGTCAGGAGTTTTCAAATGCCAAACAAATGTATCGTCTAGGCGGCATGCCATACGCTCTGAATGTTTGAATATATGAATGTGCATCTCAAGTTCCCTCTGAAATTACTGTAAGAGTGGGTAATAAAATTCCCAGAATTCTTAACTGGCGTGTTGTCGCCGTGAAGCCAAAATTTGAGACCTTCATGTCTACCATCTTCAGTGAGGTACATGCTTTGAATATTATTCGTTTATGCACTGATTCATTATACATAAAATCTAAGATACATTATATATCCATGACCTTGGTACAGTATAATTTGATTCATAAAGTAGATGTATCAGCTCATATATTTATGTATCAGGATATAAATGTATCAAGATATAATGTATCTTATACATATACTTTATATAACCTTTCTGATACATATAATTGTATGTATCAGAAAGGTATTTACATCTCATAAAAACTCATTTATCAGTATTTACAGCTCATGAAAACTCTATCTTATGTATCAAATTATAATGTATCAAGAATTACATCTCATGATACATCTGCATGTATGTATCAGATAATGTTGTTTTTCTATCAGTTTAGCATGTATGAAGGATTAATGTTTCTGATACATCATGTTTATGTATCAGCATTAACATGTATCAATTATTCAATTTTTTTGCAGTATTCATGCTCCAACATTGTCCAATCTCAACATGAAATGGAATCTATTGTTGTTCATGACAGCCAACAGAAACCTGAAGATTCAACATCGGCTGCCAAGGTCAATTTCAGAAAACCTAATGAAGTCACTGGATTTGAGGACTTTTCAACAACACCACCCACTGAATTTTTAAAGAGATCCAGGGATGTCGCTGAGACATCTTCTCCACCTCCTTCCAAGAGAATGAAGACTTCCCCTGCTAAAAAGCCAATTCAAGTAGAAACAGCCAACATGCACAAGGATTTCATACCACCAAATGAATCAGAAAATCTTATTTCTCCTGACAATGAACCGGGGGCAAAGTCACCAAAGGAATCAGAAAAGCCTGTTTCTCCTGACAATGTACCAGGGGCGAAGTCAGCTGTAGGAGGTGAATCTTCCGGTCATTCGGATCAAATTATTCATATGCAATTCAAAGCATTGAAGAAGTCCATAAAGAAGTCTCTAAAGAGATACATAAGTTATTACTTTAAGATGTATCACGTATAATATACTTTTAATTAGGTGATACATTCTGATTTTTCATATACATGTATCAAGGTTGACCGGAAGTTCAAGCGTTTGGAGAACAAAATGGATTCAAATCACATTGATCTTTTGAAAGCCATCGACAGTATGGCGAACCGAATGACTGGCACATCATCTCAAGTTAAAAAAGATGATTTTGATCAATCATTCCATGTGGTTGAACAACAAGAAGCACCTACTGGATTGGAGGTGCACAATTTTGCAAATAAATCTGACCCACCCCAAAAAAATGACAAATCTAATGTCCAGGAAGATATTAAGGTACATACATCATGTAATATTTGATATTTATGCTTTTAAACTTCTGGATACTTTTCATTGTCATGTATCAAATGTAAATGTTATTATGTTTTCAGGGACCTGAACCATCCACCATGATAAATCAGGTGGACAACATATCGGAACAAAGCATTTCAGCAGATGTTCCTGAATTATTTGATCAGCAAGTTTATTCTGATACATTAAAGGTAATGTATTAGAAACAAATTGATGAACAATTTGATTCTATATATATATTTTGTATAAGCTCAACCTCTTTAAATATATATATATATAGATATTTAGTACATATATATCATAAGTAAATGTTATATCCATAGTTTTTTATTTAGTAATTGTTTTTTTAACATTTGTAGGAATCGAAAACATTAAATTTTACACCACAATTGAAGGATGTATCAGCACACCAAATGGAACCACAAAGAGCAGATACTGATCAGCTTATTGCTAATTCTGATACATTACAGGTAATGTATCAGATTCTTTACTGAGATAAAATCAACATTATTAATTTTTTTAATGACGTTATACATTATGTGTAGAACACTGGAAAGAAAGATGGAAGAGTAGCCGATGATAAATCTGACAAAGTAGAAGAGCAAGTCGAGGAGATTGAAAAAGAAAAAATCAAACCAAGCACATCAGAATCCAATACTTCAGCACCATTTTCGACCGAAACTCTGGATGTGATAGATGCTCTAATATACGGACTTTCATTACCAGCCATGTCATTGACAGCTGTTAGTCATGAGCAAGTTCAGGATGAATGT
Source organism: Solanum dulcamara (assembly GCF_947179165.1). NCBI lineage: Eukaryota > Viridiplantae > Streptophyta > Magnoliopsida > Solanales > Solanaceae > Solanum > Solanum dulcamara. The sequence continues at coordinate 32,119,582 of NC_077239.1, forward strand.
CTATTACGCGATAGCCAGCTACCAACCACTCTTCCATCAAAAGCTAATGTATTGTTTGACGATGCGAAGACACCATCTCGAAGAAGCAGGATTCCTTCGAAGATCTTACAGTCGCCGTATCTTTCAAACTTTGGGTCGAGTGAAAAGGGAAAGGAAAATTTGTCAGATGTTATGCATCAGACACACCCTTTTGAAGGTTTTGGTATATGCTATCAACCCCCTTCCGAGCTTGTCACAGACTACTCTCAATGGATAGATAAAGGACTTCTAAAATCACATGGCAACAAGTAAGTATGACATATTCAACTTATACCCATACAAGTCGTGTATTATATTTGTTATGTTATTAAACTACAAGTTTCCATTCAGAAATTCGAAGGAGGATCATTACAGATCTAAGTGCTCTTCATTCGGCTTTGAAAAAATGAACTTTGTTGTGGCATTTTCTAAAGATAAGAACTGGTTCTACCTAATATCACATCCGGACAGATGCTGGAACGATGAGGTAAAAATTTCATCATAAATAATATGATACAACTCATACTAACTACCTGATACATACATATTAATGTATCTGATACATAGATAGATAAATGTATCTGATACATTCATAATCTGATACATGATGCTAGTTGTTATATAACTAATACTTTCTTAAAATGTGCAGCACATCGATGTAATATTTTACTACCTTCGGAAGAAATCGAAGATGCAGTTGAGCAATCAGTATCGATACACAACGACAAACTGCATTTTCAAAAATTACATCGAATATGCACACACACGCTACTATCACCTTCCACCTAACATTTCTACACAAGAAGATATGGCAAGGGCCACTGTTACAGCTCATCAAGAGAGATCCGTGAAGAACATAATAAGAGGTTTCTCAATACCAGCCAGTTTGTCCTGGCATTTGGTAGATGAGGTATACATTCCAGTAAACTGCGACAGGGATTTTCATTGGGTTCTTGCGGTAGTTGTGTTGAAAGAGAGGTTGATACGTGTGTATGATTCATCGCCTAGACGAAGAAGTAGCAACCCTTCCCAAGAGATCCAAAAGATAGCAGCAATGCTACCAACATACCTGCAAGACAGTGGTTTCTTTGACAACAACGAACGTACTGATTGGTCGTCTCTTGATTCATACAAGGACAAATCAACCGGTAACATGCTTGAACCACATCACCCATTTGCAGTTGAGTATGTTGAAGAAATTGCGCAACAGGGAAGTGGCAGCTTGTGAGTATTAACATCGGCTATGTATACCTAAATCATTCATATGTCAATTTTACTTTTTTTAAATTCCTGTATTCCTTTATTTGCAGGGATTGTAGAGTTTTCCTGGCCATGTTTGCTGAATATCTTAGTGATGGAATTTCTATTCCAAATACCGGACTAAACGCTGAATTCTTCCATTCAAGATATGCCGCACTCTTATGGAGATATGGTTGTCAGAAGGCCATGGATGGTTATGTTAGCGATAACGACGATCCAAAAAAACCTAGGAGAGACATATCTCCAAACCAAGGAGAACTGATTGATGTCCAATAATTTTTTTTGATAGTAAACATTTTAGGTGATTCTGATTCTTTCAATGTGTCTGATACATAAACTGTAATGTATCAGATTTAGTATGTTTTAATATTTCCATACCTCAGATTTACTATGTTTTTCTCTGGTGTCAAAATGGAATATAAAATCAAAGTTTATGTTTTATACTCTACTGTATCAAACTTGTATCGAGTATAATATTCATAAGTGTCACATTTTTTGAATTCTGATACATGAATCAAGTTTTTTTTATTATGATACATCATGCACATGTATCAGATTCTCATTTCTCAAGATTTAATGATTGTATCAGATTTAATATGTTTTAATATTTCCATACATCAGATTTACTATGTTTTTCTCTAGTGTCAAAATCAAATATAAAATCAAAGTTTATGTTTTATATTCTACTATATCAAATTTGTATCGAGTATAATATTCATAAGTGTCACATTTTGTGAATTCTGATACATGAGATAAGTTTTATTTTATTATGATACATCATGCACATGTATCAGATTCTCATTTCTCAATATTTAATGATTCTGATACATTAATTTTTTGCATAAGAATTCTATGTCTCAAGATTTAACGTATATGATACATCTTGCTTATGTATCAGATTCGCATTTATCAAAATTTACTACATATGATAATCTACAACCTATATCAAATAGGATCTTATGTATCACCAACAACTCTTGTGTAATTATGGTTGTCGAAAAGACAAGAATGTTTATGTTTGGGAAAATAACGATCCAAAAAATAAACCATGTGAGATTTCATTAATCCAAGTCAAGGCGAACCGATGGACGTCCTGTATTTTATTTTAAAAAAAATTATAGCAATAAAATGTTCTAATCTTGATACATATCAACTGAAAAAAGATTTTTATATTTATGTCATGTGTCAAACTCAAATATAAAATATAATAATAGATGTTATTTTATGATTCAATTAGAATGTACACCGAGATACAACAAACATCATATCTATTTAGGAATGAAATTACAAGTCTTTTTGTTGTGGCCTTCGTGGCCACAACGTCCACAAGAATTTGTGCTACTTGTTATTTTCTCATTAGCGAACTTTTTTCTCCCTTTCTTTGGTTTTCCTGGCATCCTTTTGTATATTGGCGGCAAGACAATTTCTTCTAAAATTTCCTTCGGAGCAGTCCAGTCTTTCTTATCTGGCATTGGAACCATTGGTAATTCATAAGTATTTGCCAACGCCTCTGATTTGTAGTAATCAGAACAATATGGGTGCAGGTCAGTAATGTTCTTGCTCTTCAACACTGCAATTGCATGTGGACATGGTATCTCGTCTAGTTGAAATCTACCACAAGTGCATGTTTTTCTCTTTAGACACACAATGTATCTTATACCTAATTCGTAAACAGAATAAAGATACTCTGATGAAGCAATAACCTGCAGGAATTATATTTCAAATTTATGTATCAGTACTGCTTCCTCACATACACAACTATGTATCAGAACTGATGTAAAAGGGTAATAATTATCACAGGATATACATATCAGATGAATCAACAGCCAGCAAGAAATAAATTTCACATATATGTATAAGAAAGTACGTATCAATTACAGAAATGATGTATCAGAACTGATGTATCAGTATGTATTTTAAACATGTTATGTTTATATGTGTCAGTACTTATGTATCAACTACACATTTGATGTATCCGAATTGATATATCAGTGTATAATGAGCACAGGCTATACTTGAACGACGAAGCAACAAACTGATATAAATAAACTTCACATATATCTAATAGTACTTATGTATCATCTACACAAATAATGTATCTACACTGATGTATCAGTATATATTTAGAACAATTTATGCATAACTGATTAATCATCAGCCTGAAGGAAAATAATCTTTACATATATGTATCAGAACTTATGTATCAAATGTAGAACTTATGTATCATAATTGAAGTTTCATTATTTAATTAGCACATGTTATACATAACTAATGAATCATCAGCCACCAAAAAATAAAGATCACATATATGTATCATAAAGTATGATTCAATTACAGAAATGATGTATCAGAACTGATGTATCAATATATATGTATCAGAAAGTATGTATCAGAAAGTATTTATCATGTACCAGAACTGATGTATCAGTATATATGTGTCAGAAAGTATGTATCGTGTACCTTCATTCTCGAACACTTGATCGTGTTTGAAACTAGGATATCTTCGAATTTTCTACCCAAAGTATGTTTTGTATAAGATGCTATTTCTCTATTTTTGCAGTTCCAAGAACCAAATAACATTCTCGTTTGCTCCAAAAAGTCAATTATAGGCAGCTCTCGTGCTTCAACAAGACATCCATTGATACATTCTGCGATGTTAGAAGTCATCATTCTACCCCTGTTGACAGTGGCATGAACCCTTGACCACTTTTCGTATCCTGCATTTTTTAAATATTGTGCCACCCGTTGATCGATTCTTTCAACTTTGGCCATTAATTTATCGACTTCATCTTTTCGGTATGCCTTGGCCATTGAATAAAAGATGTCACTTAGTACAACTTTACTCCTTCTGTATTTAGTACACACATTTTTCCATATATGCCATATGCATGCAAAATGAGGAACATTGGGAAATACCATGCTTACACTCTTATTTATGCTTTCGTTCCTATCTGATACAACACACATATTGTCCCTCTCTCCAAATGCATTTTTGAAATTCTGAAAAATCCACGTCCATGATGAATCATTTTTCGTATCAACAATACCATATGCCAATGGCAATATGCAACCTAATAAATCAATAATAGCGATACAATAGTTATTAGAATTCATCAGAATCACAACAAACATGAAAAATGAGATGACACACTGTTATTCAATAAGAAATAGTATAAGAAAGTAATACCTGCCCCATCAAGTATGCTAGCTGATACAAACGTTCCTTTATAAGGTCCATCAAGATGTGCACCGTCAACAACAACTACTGGTCGACAAAACTGAAACTCCCTCATCAATGGCCTTAATGCTATGAACAAATACATGAATTCATCAGTTGATGACTTGTGCATACTTATGTACGAATTTGGATATACGGTTTTTAGAATATGTATGTATACAGGCAGCTGTCTATATCCATCAGCAGGTTTTCCCCTTAACATCTGCAAAGCATGCTCTTTTGAACGCCATGCCTGTTGATAGGTAATATCAATTCCATACGCTGATTTAATATCCTCTCGTATATCATTAGGGGTGACAATTCTCTTATGATTAACCAATTTAGGGGCTGTGAATGCACTAACAAAAGCCTTTGTAGCATGAACTTTGTTGAAAATCCTATCTCTCAGTGCACATGAATGTTCACTATTGAAATATCTAACTTTGAATATATTCGATTTTTTCCAACATGAAGCTTTCATTCTCCAACAACATCCTTCTGAAAGGCATACTAACACATAACTGCATTTGTATTAAAAAAAATGACATGTATCATATCAATATTTTTTCATTTATAATATTAACAAATACAGTGACATACTGATAGGAAGTGTGTCAACCCATGTACTTGATACATGCTTCTTTGTATGTATTGTTAAAAAAAACATCTGATACATAGAGTATTATGAATCTGATACATACTGACAGCATTATTATCATTTTTTAACTGAGTTACAGGAATGGAGTTTTGATGTATCATGACAGAAAAATTTATTTTATTTTAAGAATGTATCAGATACACATAGTAATATGTATCTGATACATACTGTTGGATACTATCCAACATCAAAATTCCCAAATGCAGAAATGGAGTTTTGATGTATCATGACAGGAAAATTTATTTTATTTTAAGAATGTATCAGATACACATAGTAATATGTATCTGATACATACTGTTGGATACTATCCAACATCAAAATTCCCAAATGCAGAAATGGAGTTTTGATGTATCATGACAGGAAAATTTATTTTATTTTAAGAATGTATCAGATACACATAGTAATATGTATCTGATACATACTGTTGGATACTATCCAACATCAAAATTTCCAAATGCAGAAATGGAGTTTTGATGTATCATGACATGAAAAATTATTTTATTTTAAGAATGTATCAGATACACACAGTAATATGTATCTGATACATACTGTTGGATACTATCCAACATCAAAATTTCCAAATGCAGAAATGGAGTTTTGATGTATCATGATATGAAAAATTATTTTATTTTAAGAATGTATCAGATACACACAGTAATATGTATCTGATACATACTGTTGGATACTATCCAACATCAAAATTTCCAAATGCAGAAATGGAGTTTTGATGTATCATGACATGAAAAATTATTTTATTTTAAGAATGTATCAGATACACACAGTAATATGTATCTGATACATACTGTTGGATACTATCCAACATCAAAATTTCCAAATGCAGATTATGCGCATACCTTTTACTGTCGGATCTTTTAACCTTGAAATTAAATTCATTATTGATTTTGTATTTGGCCATTACATCAACTAGAGTTGCTTTATCCTTATAGAATTGATTCTCCTTCACTTCCGCACCATTTGTATCATCTATGTAGTTCGTCAACTCCAATTCTGCTATATAACAACTTGCAACTTTACCAGATTCTTCTAAACCAAAATTATGGGATTCATTCGCATTTGATTCGGCACAAACGATTGCTCCAGATGTATTGTCGAATGATTTTATCTCACATCTTTTTATATCAAAGCTTGATATGCACAGGGGATAATTCACGAAACCAGGCTCTTTCTTCTTCAACTCTATGTAAAGATTAACACCCATATCATTACGAATATATATTGGCGACGAGTTACCTTCAACTATGTATCGGATTTCAATTTCTTTCTCTGATTCATCCACACTCAATTCAGCAGCGATTGCTGCTTTTAAATTCGAGTAAGATACATTATCACCGACAACGATTCCATCACTTTTGTATTATTCATAAGTAATATCGGATTGCCAAACTCCAGAATATCTCAGTAGTATCGAGATATTCATATCGATTAATTGATGAAATGCGAAGTTTGATTTGAATTGATACTCTGTTGTTTTCCTTGTAGTCGATGCTCTGACTTTTGGCTTCAAAATTCATCTACATAACTGTCGCCTTCTTTAATAGATCAGTAATTGATATAAATAGCCAATCTTTTATCCATAAATAGCTGATGTGCATTAACTATTCTATAGCTAAAGTTATGTATCAGATACATAACTTATGTATCAGCAAAAGTTGAAAAATAATTGAAATCAACTTCGGTATGAATTGATGCTCTGTTTTTTCCATTCGAGACGACGCTATGTTTTTTGGCTTGAATCTTCATGGACATAACAATTGTTTTTTTTACAATTGATGTATCATATACATAACTGATCTATCAGATACATAACCCAAACTGGAAAAAAAATGGAAACAAAGTTGGTTTGAATTTATGCTCTGTTTTTTTGGGCTTAAATCTTCAACTGCACAACCGTTCTTTTTTTAACCAAATTAATCTCATTAATTAGATCACTAATTGATTTGAAGAACCAATCATCCCTTATATTAAGATACTATCCATAAATAGATGATCTTCATTAATTACTGATTGGATAATTGATGTATCAGATACAAATCTAATGTATCAGAAAAGTTGAAAAAAGGGGATATCGGATAATTTTGATACAATGAGGGATGTATAGTAATTAAACTTTTCCATTATGGGATTTAGGTAAAGTTTACTAATTAATTTTGATTTTTCGGTTTAATCAAAGTAAAATAATTAAAAACCAAAAACCGAACCGAATTATTAAATTTTTAAAATTACAAACCAAAATCGAAATTTCAAACAGAAAAACCAAAACCAAAATTAAAAGAAGTTTAGTTCGGTCAGTTTTTTCTGTTTGGGTCTATGGTCCGTAGACCTTTTACAGACCGTATGATCGTCCGTCTAAAATGTCTTAGCCATTTTCCAATTTGGCTCCTTTATACAGATGGCCCTACGTGCCGTAAAAATTCCTGTGGCCCTATAAGACCCCAGAAGTTCGAAAGACGAAAAATGAGGATCAAAAAATAAATTTTCAGAAAAATCTCAATTTTGGCATCAAGCAGTCTTCACGGGACCCACTACGGGCCGTGTAGAGGATCACGAGCCATGAAAGGTACCATGTTCCATGCCCAGCCAAATGGTTTCCTAAGGTGAGGGCCATGAGAGGCCACCATGAGCAATAGTGCGAACCACTGTCTATAATGACTTCCGTGGTGAACCCCTCTTGCAGGCCCTGTACCACGCCAATGATTCAGGACCATATAGTCCTCCACCGACCGTGAAGGTCCCAGTGGAGGAAGTCCTGAAACCATCCCTACAACCCCCCAAGACTTCAAGTCCAAGTCAATCACCATGAAGGACCACCACGGACCATGGTGCCCATAATGGGCCATGGTGGATCTCGTGGTAGGCAATCCTCCGAAACTCTTTTCTTCAAAATCCTAAGTCCCTCACCACGGAGTCCGTGCACCATGGACCATATTGTCCACTATGTTCCATGGTGAAGGCCCATTTTGGGTTTTGGATCCAGTTTTAATGAAGGGTAATTTGGTCATTCCTTATGCTTTCATTAATAAATGTGGACGATTTTTGGGACTAGAATCCTACATATTAACTACCCTAAAGTCTTCTAACTCTCTTATTCTCTCCATAACTCCAAAAATCATAAAACCTTCTCTTCCAAGTTTTCTCTCAAAGTCTTCTTCTCCTTCAAGTAATTCAAAAGAGTTATTTGAGGTCAAGCTTCCATTCTCTTCAATTTATGGCTAATCAAGGTCAAGGTATGTGGGACTTCATCCATGGGTACCTTTGACCCATGGTCCCAAAGATTTCTTCTTAATTTCTCTTATGATTTCTTCAATTTAAAAAGTCTTAATTGCATGGTTTTCGTTGGGTCTCCTCAGTTATAATATTCTTCAATGTTATTAGTCTAATTATGCATAATTCACATCATATTGTATGATTTCAAGTTGAATTTTAATGACTCATGCTATATACTAGTTTCAAGTATGATTTATGAGATATGATTATGATTTTCAAGTTATATTTTATGAAAGCTTTATACATGAGTTAAAGATGCTTTATGCAAAAAAGTTTATGAATGATGATTTTATGATGTTTCAAGCAAGTTAATGATAGGGCAAGATAAGTCCCTAAAAATATTTATGATCAAAGATGTGTAATGATGGAAGGCCTACACCCACATTGCATGAGTTATATGATAGATGAGCTAATCCTATGCTTTTACTATGATGGTGTTAGATGAGTTATTCTTATGATGTTTTATAAAGATGGATTGATATTAGTTATTATCTTTCCATGTGATGTTTATGATCATGTTTTATGAGTTTCGTTAGGATAATGACTAAGTACCGAGAGGACTTTTTTGTAGGATTCGGTCCGGTAACACAGTTAGGTACCCAAGAGAATACTAGTAGCAACCTTTAGTCCCAAACTACGTTGTCCACATAGGTTTACATATGTCAATATGGCGAAGCTAGTAGATCTACATAGCCTAGTTAAAAAGAGTTACCAATGGAGTATGCCCTGACAAGGTAGCCTCTCCTGTCTCGATGCAGGAGTCATTGGATTTCATGTATTAGCTCGCATATTCTTATATGTCGATTAAAGGTCCTATCCCACACAGTTTCAGTTGAATTATGAGTTCTTATGATGATTATGAGATTTTGATGCAATGACCAATGAGATAAATGTTTTAATGTTTTGATGACTTTATTCATGTTTTAAAGATATTGGTCTTGCATCCTATGATTCATAGTGATTATGTCCTATGTTTATTGCTCATGCATCCTCTCACATACTTAGTGCATTCCATGTACTAACGCATATTTTTTGCCTACATTGTATCATAATGTGGGGATCAACGATCATGTTCATCCTCCTCCCATTCATGTCTAGAGTTTACTATTACCTTCTTGTTGGTGAGTCCTCACAGTTTGAGGACATGACATTTATTTCACATTTGACAGTTGTACTTCATTACTTCTATGTTGTCTATTGGGTGAGCTGTGAGATTGTCTCACGCCCCAACTAGTATTAGACGCATGTTAGATTAAAAAAAGGAGTCTATGTTGTCATTTTCTCATTTTGAGACTTGTGTTCTATTTGAGATTTTGCTTCCGTATCTTGGTTTAGTTTATTGCTTAATTTCCTTATGTATGCTCATAAATGTCATGCTAAGAGGTTTGGTTGGAGTCCTTCGGGATTCTAATCGTCGTGTTACGACTAGGCCCTAGATCGGATCGTGACAGCCCCGTAGATCATCTCGTAGACCAGTGTACAAGAACCAGTTTCTCTACAATATTTCCTTTCAGTTAAACTTTTCAACTTTCGGGTCTTACATATATCTAAGATCAATCAACATTCCTGTCAAAATATTCCTCCACAATACAAAGTATAATCTAAAAATAATTTATGAAAGTCCCTCTCAAAGGCCCCCTACATTAAAAAAATGATATACACAATCAAATTTAATCATGAACAAACACAAGCGTAATTCAAATTCTATTGAACTTTGAACTACTCAAAGGCGGCAAATCTCACTTGAGTGTTTTAAGAAGGATAAGAGTAGAAAACTTAAAAAATTTGTAGTTTAAAAATGAGATGAAACCCCTCTATTTATAGATAACAAATGGTAGTATGACCATGTGTTTGTTGTACCTTATCAGAAAAGTCACAACCCTTCAGAATAGTCACAATCTTTCGAAAAAGTCACAACCCTTCGAAAAAGTCACAACTTTTCAAAAAAATCACAATTATTCAATGTGAAATGATGTTTTCTTTCACTATAATATAAATAAATAAATAATGTAAATATAAAATATAGAAATATACGAAATTGAATGTCTTTAGTTGAGGATATTTTATTAATTTAACATTCAAGTTAAGAGTGTTTTTAGTTAAAGGTATAATAGTAATTTTACCTTCAAGATAAATAAATTCTATTTTTAAAAGTCTTGAAGAGTATGAAATGTGCTTTAGACCCAAGGGAGTTTAACACGTTTGGTTAAAAAGTGAAGGAAAGATAGGGAAAAAATTTACAAAGAGTGCAACATTTGAGAGAGGATTCTTAAATGGAGCCTTTTTAGCTTTTGGATGTGTTTGCCTAATGCTGACTTTAAGCCATAAAGTTCTTAAAGTCAGTCAAAAATGAAAAGTTAGGATTCCTAACTTTTTTTTTCCAAAGTGCTTAAAGTCATTTTCTTTGACCATGAAAATTACTTTTATATCCCTTATATTTTAACTAAATTCTCAAACTACCTTTTTTTATTCTTTTAACCCTAAAATTCACATCATAAACACTTATATTCAAACACTCAACTGCTTATTTATAAAAATAACTTTCAGCACTTCAAAGTTCTAAAAGCACTTCATACATAAAAGTTACTTTTTTTAAGCCAATCCAAACGAGTTCTAAGTTGCCCAAGACAAAGACCACTACCAAATGATTTTCAGCGGATATGTCATTTTCCAAGACTAGTACTACATTAGTATATATGTCTTGACTATTCCGCTAACTTCTCTTGCCAATTCGTTATCTTCCTTAACTACCGCCACCGGATTTTCAAATCGCCGGTAATGGGCCATCGGAAAATGCTTTTACCAGCGACCCGCTTCGCTGTATTCTTTATACTTTACCTGCTCTTATCCCCTTGCCTTTCCTTTTCCTTTCGCAAGCATCACAAAATCAATGGACCCATCAAAACTCTTGTCGTTTTGGTCATGGAAAACCGTTCTTTTGATCACGTACTGGGTTGGCTCCACAAGACCCGACCCGATATCAATGGACTGAAGGGCTCCGAGTTTAATAGGATTAATGCTTCGGACCCTTGTTCCTCAAAAATCTTTGTCTCCGATGATGCTGTGTTCGTTGATTCCGACCCAGGTCACTCCATTCAAGCTATTCGGGAGCAGATATTCGGGTCGAATGATTCTTCTTCAGCAAACCCAGCTCCGATGAACGGGTTCGTGCAGCAGGCTCTTAATATGGGCGTTCCTGGTCTGGAGCAGACCGTGATGAGTGGGTTTAAACCGGAGTTAGTACCGGTTTACACAGATTTAGCGAATGAGTTTGGCGTTTTTGACCGGTGGTTCGCGTCAGTTCCGGCTTCAACTCAGCCGAATCGGTTTTACGTTCACTCGGCAACTTCTCACGGTGCTTCCAGCAATGTCCGTAAAGACTTAATCCATGGATTCCCTCAAAAGACTATATTCGATTCTTTGGACGAAAATGGCCTCTCGTTTGGAATTTATTACCAAAACATCCCAGCTACCTTTTTTTTCAAGTCACTGAGAAAACTCAAACATATTTTTAAGTTCCACAGTTATGCATTAAAGTTCAAACTCCACGCTGAACTTGGGAAACTACCAAATTACGTTGTGATTGAGCAGAGATATTTCGATGTTAAAATTGATCCAGCAAATGATGATCATCCATCACACGATGTAGCACTTGGACAGAAATTTGTGAAGGAGGTTTATGAGACATTGAGGGCAAGTCCACAGTGGAAAGAAATGGCACTGTTGATTACATATGACGAACATGGTGGCTTCTTTGATCATGTACCAACTCCACTTTCTGGGGTGCCTAATCCTGATGGCATTATTGGGCCTCCACCATATTACTTCAGATTTGACCGATTGGGGGTACGTGTCCCTACTTTCTTGATTTCGCCATGGATTGACAAGGCCACTGGTGAGTCATTTTGTCCCTTATATTCGACTTATTGACTCACAGGATTCTTTGATATGAAAATCGTAAACTATTGTGGAAGTCTTACTAGTTAAGCTCATTGATATCTATATCTGGAGTTGCAGCTCATGAGTTATGACTAGATATGTTGAGTTAAAAGGGTATGCCTACAACTGTACAGGAATATCTTGAGCTATTCTTTGGGTTTGGATGTTCACAGAGCTTTTACTGCACTAGTTGTGAATAACTTGAACTGTGTGAATATAACATATATGGGGTTCTACTTTGTCTTACTAAAATAGGAAATTTACCTGCAAGCCTTGTAAACTTGAAAAATTGGTCTTCTACTGAAGTTAAATCTGTGATACAGTAGATGCATATGTCAAGTTACCTTTATGTGCACAACAAAGGGTCATTAACATATATTCTTGTATAATGTGAAACTTGCCCATATTCATACTATACTATTTAATGAGTTGCAGCCATCTACAAGTTTGTTGGTGTTTTTCCAAAACTTACACTTGCACAATTACATACAATGAGATAAATATGGGCTTAGTGATTTGGCATAGACGATTTAGACATAAGTTACCCTCAAAAACTGCACACTCACACACACTTTTATGTACAGATGCCCTCTTTTGGTATTGTAGAGCACATCTAAAATGTAAGCTTATATAGCCAAAAAAAAGAAAAGGAAGATACAAATGCTACTCTGTTAGTTGTTATGTCCATGCCTCTAGAAATTTAATTTGTATTTTCTGTATTGTTTGAGAAGCTCAATGAGCACCTAAAGTTTGCATCTTGCAAAAGCTATGGGATAAATGAGTAAGTTTATCTCATTGACAAGTGATAAGACATTAATGTTAATATGCTATATTCATCTTTCTTACCTTTCCATTTCCTTGTCTGCATGTTGGTGCTGGTGGATTGGAATGTTTAAACATATATACCTGATCAATATGTTTGATGCAGTGATTCATGGGCCAACGGGTCCAACTCCGTCTTCACAATTTGAGCACTCTTCCATACCAGCAACTGTGAAAAAACTTTTTAATCTGAAATCAAGTTTCTTAACCAAGAGAGACGCATGGGCTGGGACCTTTGAGAACTATTTCCGCTTGCGTAAGACTCCTCGTAATGATTGTCCAGGTTTGTAAGCATACAACTTCAGCAAACCATGAACAAATAGTTAGATAATTTCTCCATTATTGGATGCTTAATACTGAAAATTCTATGTTAATACGGAACTGACTGATAGTTACTTAGAAGACGGAGAGTATTTCCAGGGTATATGGTCTGCTTGTAGATGTTGATGCTTTAGGAAACACTTTAAGAGTAAAAGAATTCTTGCTAAAATTCTTCAAATACATATGGTGAAGATATTCTATTGCAAGATGCTTATTAGTACTTTTAAGGTGCTGTCTGCTGTGACTACTATTAATATCAAAACCTTCTTCTTTCCTCAAATGTGTTATTGTTGTAAGCAACCATAAACATTTTTTTCTGGATGAGCTGGCTTAAAATACATGTCCTTGTGGAGCTCTGTTGGCTCCCTCTGAACTCGTTGTCCCTTCTTCAATAGAATCTTCTTTTGATCCTTTCCTCAATTTAGCTGCTCCAACTGGTGCATGAGTTGTAATTTTATTTCATCATTTAGAGCAATGGGATGTTTTCCATCTTTTGTATTTTTAAAAGCTATTATTGTGCTTTGTTCAGTTGTATGGTGTGATAAAACAGATAGGATCCGTTATAGCATTCAGAAGGTAGGGAGGAAGAAGAATTGATTGCCCTTTTTTTTTCCAGAGTGCTGGCCTGAATATGGTAGAACATATCTGATCTGATGTACCAAAGATTGGATTTTCCGAGCGTGTCTATACTGTATACTATGTTGAATTGTGTAAAACCATTTCATTTAAAAACTTAAGTGGGTAGAGCTAGAGAGAACATATTTGTTTTAGTTCTGTAATGCGCCCCTCCACATACGGCTTGACTTTTTTCTTGAGCCAAGTATGTGAAATTATTTCTGTTGATGGCTAGGGGTAGCCTCAAACTTAGGACCTCTGCTTGATCTACTTCCACGTTGTAATACGTGAACTTCATCTAGAAGCTTAAACGCTTTTAAAGGGAACAATTTTTATATATTTACTATAAGGTTTGCAATAACTTAAATACTTCTCTATATCTTTGGTCATTAGGAGCGAGAGGCGGACCTAGGAATTGAAAGTGTCGGAGGCACCACTATCTTTAATATAGGCATGTTAGTTTTTTTCTTCAAATAGACATGTCAATTGTGTACTACAAAGTTTGCAGTGGAACTCTGTGAAAACTAAAAAAGAAAAAACAACTAAAAAAATTTGGGCAGTAACTACTAAAATGTCAAAAAATTAAAATTTGAGAAAATGCTATAGTGAGAACCAAACCCAGGTAAACCCACTAAATGTCCACCCGTGCACCCCAAATCAACTGGTGGAACCACTTTACCTTTGTTGCAAGGGTGCCAACAGAGAAGTATATATATTTTTTCTGAGGTTATGGGGTATCCGTGATTCCCCTACCCTAAGGGTAGATTCAACTCTCCATTTCCAACCCTTCATATTAAACAAGAGCCTTATCACCCGTTTAAGAGGTAGTTTAATCATAATCATTTGATCGGTATGATGTTGCAGAGAAACTTGCTGAGGTGAAGACAAATCTAAGACCATGGGGACCAAGAGAAGATGTAAAGCTCTCTGAATTTCAAATAGAAATGATCCAGCTTGCTTCACAGCTTAATGGTGATCATGTTCTCAAAAGCTACCCTGATATTGGATGGAAGATGAATGTTGGTGAAGCTAATCAATACGTAGAAGATGCAGTCAATAGGTTCTTGGAAGCTGGTAGGGCTGCTCTTAGAGCCGGAGCAAATGAGAGTGCCATTGTTGCAATGAGACCTGCCCTCACTAGCCGAGCATCTACATCAGATGGAGGATTCAACAAATACGTGGAAGCCTACTAATCTATTCCAAGTACAGCCTGTATATATTATATTGTTATAATCCACCTTATTACATAAACTTCTTGTTACCCATCAATTGTGTCCTTCCAAGGATATATACAAAAATTATGAAGTCTTTCTTTTCAATGTTGGGATGGTTATTGTAATCACTTTTAGTAAATAGTAAATCATTTTAGCCTCATAAGTTCCTATGAATGCCCATCTTTTTGCGACTTCTTTCCTTTCCTTTCCTTTCTTACCAAAATAATTTGCTGTTAGTTCCAAACATACAATTGAACTTGCAGTAGAACTAGTGCTTTTTTGTCCTTCCTATAATGGTTTAAACAAAATATTTTTAGAAAGTTTGTGTTAGCACTCCGTTAAACTTTATAATTAATGGCTAAAAAGAAATTTATAGTTAAATTTAAAAGGAGCCAAAAAGTGTTTTAAATGGGGAAAATTAGACAAAATATCTATTGGATCAGAATTCCTGGCTCAAAACAACCTAATTATAATTTATTAGGCGTTCACTTTGTTGCCGGCGAAGAGCAGGCGGATATCTATGACCCTTTCAAAGTTTTACATATTGTACCCACTACCAACTTTTATTGTTTTATGATATCTACGATCTAAATTCTCATAATTTCTATATACGGGTCGTCTAGTCTATTATGAAGGCGTAGTAATTAATTACAATAGCCCTATTTTAACGTCTAAATAAAAATAAGATGATTAGGACCTGTTCGCCAAAGTTTTCATTTTTTTCCGAATTGTTTTTCCAATTTATTTGAAAATCATGGTTTGATTAAGAAAATTTTAAAATCCAACTTAGTTGTATTTCAAATTTGAAAAACAACTTATAATTTATTTTTCAACTAAATTTTCACTTGTATTTAAGCACATTTAAGTATGAAAATTTTGGACTTTCAATTAATAATAATTTGTGAAGTATAAAAATGTACATGTGTATTTTGTTAATAATTTGGGACTATTTAGAGGAGATTTGAGTTTGCCGGTATTAATAAAAAAAACCAGCCCGTTGAGAAATATGAACTGGTGCAACGTATAAAAATTTGTATAAATAGTGTATATGAATATATATACATCTCTGATACGTAATTATACACTATTTATACATCTTTGATACGTAATTATACACTATTTATTACTCCCGCCTTTTCATTTTATGTGACACCATTGACTTGACACAATATTTAAGAAAAAAGTAAAAATATTTCTTGTGTATTTGTGTGTGTGGTTGTAAATCATTTTCAATAATGATAAATGGGAAATTTTAAAAGTTGAATTGTTTCTAATTATAATAAGGTGACATTTTTTGGGGGAAAGACTAAAACGGAATGGGTGTCACATAAAATGAGACAGATAGAATATTATTTATACATATCGATACATTACATAACTATTTATACAATATCGATATATTACATATATACACACTACTAGGGGTGTCAATTGGGCGGATTGAGTCAAGTTTGGATGGGTTATAATGGGTTAAGCCAACAATTGGTTCAAGACTCAACCCAACCCAAATTAGTTTTGGTCAAAACGGGTTGGGTCAAAATAGATTAGGTAATGGGTTATATAACGGATCAAGACCCAACTCAACTCAATTTTTACTAAGCTTAATTATTTTATTTGTTCTTTTAAACTATTTTAGTACCTAATAATTTTTTTTCTTATTATGGCTATATATAACATATTAAATTGAAAAAAATAATTTTAAAAATATTTTAACAAGATTCTTCATAAGCCAATTCGGGTTACATATTCAACCCATTTTTTATGAATTAAAATGAGTTGAGCTAATGATTGGGCGGGTCAATCACCAATCTAAACTTAAACGGATTGGGTTGGGTTTGATTTTGCCACCCCTACATACTACTATATTTTTGTTGGAAAAAAATGTTGTCACATGTAAACTTATGTAAGAAGCCCTTTAAAAAAGTATAACTTACGTAAATCACATAATGTAAAGGGCTAATTACTATTTTTCCCTATCTTTTATTAATTTACAGAAATCCTTTAAAAATATGATAATTCGGATACATTAATTCAGTAATCCAGATACATTAATTCAGTAATCCGAATGCATTAATTAGGTTTTTATGTATCAGCAGGTAATATTTAAAGCATGATACATTGAACATAGAGATAATTTATGAATTAGAATTAATGTATCCGGATTACTGAATTAATGTATCCTGACTACAGAATTAATGTATTCGGGTAGAAAGAAGGAATTTTAATTTTTTTTCAAAATGAATGGGAGTAACGGAAAATCTGATAAATAAAGTAGTGTAATTAGGTGATTTTTCCTTAAAATAATGATTAAATTTTAGGTCCATGAGTTGTTTTAAGAAGCTTTATAAATTTGAAGTTGTTCCAAAATTGTTGTTTTGCCAAAATCTCTAACTGACACTAAGGGATCGTTTGATTGGGGAATAAGTTATTATGGAATTAATTATTTTAACTTTATTATCTTAAGATTCTTCGTTCTTTATGTGGGATAATAATAATAATAATATTACAATTCTGAAAGAATTGATTCGGTGTTGCAATTTTATCTCTATCAAACATAAGATAAATTCATTTTAAATAAATTCAAAGATTAATTATTCCTTATCCCAAAACAAGGCCTATTTATGAATTTCTGAAATGCTCATTTATGTCTTCCTGATTAGCAAACTCATCTCACACGTCATGGGTGGGATTTATCTCCAATTGTAATGGTCCTCTGCTTTCTACGTATTTTTGTAAGAAGCTCTTGTTGGGTGTTTGTCCTGACTTTTCTAGTATAATTAGGTTTTCCTTTTTCTAAAAGGAAAACACAATGTCTCCATATTTGGCTAGTCCTTTTTCTTATAGGAAAATGTTTATGACTCTATAAATAGAGGCTTATTCCTTCTAACTGGGTAACATTCACAATGTAATCTTAGGGGCTTTGAGAGTTTTGTCTAGGGGGAGAAACGGTTAGACACAAGTGTTGCGTTAGCACTTGTGTGAACCTCTTTTTATTCCGAGTGAATTGTGTGAGGTTATTTCTCTCGATTATTTGTACTCTCATATTTATAGTGGATTGCTCATCTCCTCTTGTGGATGTAGGTCGGTTGACCGAACCATATTAAATGTTTGTGTCTCTTTTGGTATATTTCTCGTTTGTCTTCTTATTTATGGTCATTCGAGGTTTGTTTTGCTAGCTTCCGCATGACACCTAATTATTTTCGTTCCTAACAGCTCTATTCATTCTCTTATATAAAATAAAATTATCCGTAGGGTATAATCTGCATCACAATTTGATAAATATTTCAACGTCTCTTTCTATGCTAAAGTTTGCGTCTTCAAGAATCCTAACGTATATTTGCTCTCCCTCGTTATCGACTTTCTTTTCCTTCTAAAATAGCATACAAGTACCATTTTTTTTGGCTTTCATGATTATCTAGCCAACAGATATTTTAAAGCAAAGCATCGACTTTTCTTGGTGAGCTAACCTGACAAGTGGATATGCAACTTGTGTTTTATATTTACCACCAAGGGCCTTACTTGACCATATATAAGGACTTCTTTTTGTCTGCGAAAATTACTTCATGTAATATACAATTTTTTTTTTGGATATTTGAGATTAAAAGAAAAAAATATCTCAATTCCCGCGATTATTTCGTTAGATATTCTATAATTAGAATATTTTTTTCTCCATTTAGTTCCTCCATCAATGCAAACCCCAATTAAATTGTGGCATGTTTCACTTTTTAGTTATTGGAAGAACTCAACTATTCTTTCACATTCATGGTTTTCTTTCATGGTATCACTCACAACAATGGGAGTAATAGAGACATCAACAAGCTTTAGCTTACCAAATGATTTTAATGGGTTAAGTGAAGATAAAATGGGACACATACCAGAATAGTGATCAATAGCAGTGATATCAATAATACACTGTCTTCTACTCATGTAAAACCCCAAAAATTGGAAGGCCAAACAAGATAAAAAAATACGAAAAAAAGTTGCAGAAAACTGCAGGTGTAGGTTCTTACAAGTCAACCTACGAACCGTAGGAAGTATTACGACTCGTAGGAATGACTGATAAGAAGCCCGACACTTACATAATTTTTTTTTTCTAAGACAAGTCGAGGTCACGATCCGTAGGAAAGTTGACAAGTCATAGAAATGACTCGTAAGAAAGGTTTTGAGGAGGAAAAAATTCACTGAGTGTGAACCCACCCTACGAGGGGTTCCTATGAACCATAGAAGTTCCTAAGATTCGTAGGAAGGACTCGTAGGAGAAGTTCTGAGACTCAAGTTTCAGGGTTTTTCAGATTTGCCAGGATGAACGGGTCTTATCGTAGGACAATTGACGACCCGTAGACCAGGGTCGTAGGTTGGGTCCTGAGTTTTTGGATTTTAGCTAAGTGTTGGAGCGAGTGACGAATCGTCCCTATGACCCGTCACTATCCTTGCAATTCATAAGAGTGGATCCGTAGGTCCTTCCGGCCAGTTTTAATATGAGGGGTATTTTGGGAAATTTCCAACCCATGTACACTTAAACTACGTCCTTTTGGAACTATAAACTACCCCCATAACTGTTTTTAGCCTTCAAGTATACCCTATTTCCTCATTCTCTCAAATTCCTCAACTCACCTTCTTCATATTCTCTCTCAAGTACAAAGGAAGAAAAGCTAGGGTGTTAGTCTTCAGGTTCTTCAAACATCACCATTGTAAGGCCTTCATAACCAAGGTATGTCGACTTCATCCATGGGTACCTTTCACCCATGGAATCCCAAGTTTTTCCTCAAATTCTCCTTGTGCTTTCTTATTCAAAAAGCCCTAATTTTCATGATTTGTATTGAGTCTTCTTAATTGTGATATATCTCAATGTTAGTAGCCTAATTATGCATAATTCACATCATATTGCATGATTTTAAGATGAATTTCAATGAACCATGCTATATGCTAGTTTTAAGTATTAATTATGGATTATGATCATGATTTCCAAGTTATATTCAATGAAATCTTCATGAATGATTGTCAAGGTTTATGAATTTCTCATGAAAGGTTTCAAATGATGTTTGAAGATTTTTCAAGCAAGATTAATGAATTTTCAAGCAAGATTAATGAAAGGGTGACTTAAGATCCTTAATGAGGAAGGTGACTTAAGACCCTAATGATATTTTATGAAAAAAAGGATTCGTAATGATGAAAGGCCTACACCCACATTACACGAATCACATGATAATGAGCTATTCTCATGAACACGTTTCTATGAAATATCATTATAAATAGCTTATGATCTATGACAAGCACGATTTAAGGTTATGATATGATATGTATTCCGTGGGGTGATTTACTTAGCACCGAGAGGATTTTGAGGTGCGGGCTCGACCTAAGCCCTAGTAGCAATCTCTATTCCCTTAAACTACGTTGTCACTGTAGGATTGCCAAATATGGCCTAACTAGTGGATCCACATATAGACCATGATTATGATAATGTTGGACGGAGTCTACCTTGGCAAGTAGCATCCCACCTTCTCGATGTGGAGATCATCGGATTCCATGCAATTGCTTACGATTATCACCCACATATGCAAGTTCTTATGATGTTTTGATGCATTGATCAATAAGATATATGTTTTAATGTTTTCATGGTTTACTCATGTTTTAAAGATATTGGTCTTGCATCCCATGATTGATATTGCCTATGTCCTATGTTTGTTGTTCATGCATGTTTTTACATACTTAGTGCATTCCATGTACTAATACATACTTTTTGCCTACATTGTATCATAATGTAAGGTTTGATAATCACGTTCATCCTCCGTCCACTCGTGGCTAGAACTTGCTATAGTAGCTTTGGTGGTGAGTCCTTATGTTCCGAGGATGAGACATTTTTCAAGATTTTCCATACTAAAATGGATGTTATTTGTGCTATGTAATTGCATGAAATTTTAGTATGGAAAATCTGCTCGAGCAAACCCATAACATGACATGAACATAGAACATTCATCATATATAAGAGGATTATATAGCCCAAAAATAAACTCTTGAAAAATTCATCATGCATAAAGAAAATAAGTTTTTAAATAATTTTCTTATAAATAAATCATTTAAGTTTAGAAACATAATGATGCAAAAGTTAAAACTAAAATACATGACACAAGAGCTTACTACTAATCATCTATGAAGCCTCTAATATAATTGAATAATGTTTACTGAGACAAACCCATGGTATGAGCCATAAATTTAAACAAATTGAAACTAACAACATGTCTAGATTGTCTTATCTTAAGTGATTTTAAGTTAAAATAACTTTTAATTCTTTAAGTGTTTTGGTAAATTAAAAAAAGTGCTTATAAGCATTTGATTTTAAGCAAAAGTGATAAAAATAAGTCAAAAAATTAGAGTTTCTAACTTATGACTTTTAAGTCAAAAGTCAATCCAAACAGACTATAAACATGCTTCAGGGACGAATGAAGCTCACCAGTAGCTGAAACATAGAACTTAACATACAGCTCGATCATCCTAAGTACATGAATCTGCATCATTTAAATGCAGCGGCCTTGACAAAAAGAAAACCTTGACAAAAAGAATTGTAAGTACATATGAAATTGTATTATTTGTATAATGGTTGAATGAAACATGACTAAATAGAACATAACTGAAACATGAAGTAAACTGCCTAACTGAAGACCATGATTAAAGACATATAGTTAAATCATAAGCTTTAAAAAAATCATGAGGTCATCCTTAGCCAAAAATCATCTTTCATAAAAAAATAATTAATAAGGATTATCTTATTATTTTGTTATTTATCATACTATTTAATTTAACCCAACATAACCACCTTGCGAGTATATGGAGCCTGATCTTGGCCCAATCAGTTAAGCCACCTCATGTCTTGCTGGGTATGAAAATACATACATGGATTATGGATCCATAGTAAGCCTTTTTCAGGGGCACATAGAGGAGTTGCTTGAACTAGTGCTATAATCCTTATCTTACGTCGGGAAACATAGTTTTGGACATTTGTTATTTAAACTTATATCTATTCGGTGTTAATTATTACTCCTAATATATTATTAAATAGCTTTAAGCTCATATATCATAAAAACATGTTTGGCTTGAAAGTTCATAAGTCAAAACACGAGATCATGAGAGATACACGTGTGGCGTAGAAGTGTATAAGTCATATAAGTTTTTCTTTTATAAGAAAATTTCTTGAAAAAAATCATTTAAAATTCTCTTTGAAGGAAAAATCATATTTTTCGTAATACATGTTTTTCATTAAAAAAATAATGAAGCTCATGGATTAAATAATTATCAGCATAGATAAATAATTCATAGGAGTTCATGAGTTCGAATTAAATCTAGATGAACGAACATAACTGAATTCATTGGCTAGCCCTAATTTGATCACAAATGGAAGTTCATAGAAAATATGGCCTTTTTCGTGCATAACTTAATAATCAATGGAGGCAATTATATAGACATGGAAAAAGAATTGCGGGGAGGAACAAAGATGTTTCCACTCTCAGAATTAGCCTTACATACCTTTTGTCGCTCCAATAAAATCTTAACGTTGAAGAAGAATCCCAAAAGTTCATTTTTGAACTTTGAGATGAGTTCTCTTAGAAACCTAGGTTTTAATTATAGATACTTGCTAAGGATAGATGGGCATATGTTGGAAATACTAAGAAATCGTGAGAGTATGCTTACCTTGACGTGAAAGAAAGTATAATCTCTTTGATTGATGGTACATCTTGCTTAAAATCAAGTCTTTAATACTAGAAATGAGTTGTTAATTTCACTACATATAGTAGTTAATGTTAGAACCTTGTTAAGTCCCTCGGACGAGGAAAGAAGGGGATTTTGATTGGAATGGGTAGAAGAATTCATGATTAATGATTGAGAAAGTTATAAACACTTGAGATATATGGGAGGAACATACCTTGGTGTTGGAGGTAAAAGATAGGAGATAATTTTAGAGAAAATAAGTCTGAAATCTTCCAAGATGAGTACCCAACGACCCCCAACTTAAACGTAAAAAATAGAGAACTTAAAATCATAGATGCTGGAAATGGCCTCCCGCGACGCGCCCCACGTAGCGCACGATCAATTTGACTATTCTTCACTAAAACATGCACAACTTTTTACTCAGAAGTCAAATTGACGAGTAGTTGAATGGGTTGGAAACTAGATTCAAAAACATTTAATCTAATAGGTAATGAACCACATGACTCTTCATATTCTAGGAGATATGCTTGTTTGAAGTTGGTTCTAAAACGAATAATTCATAGAAGTTCATGAGTTCGAATTGAATCTACATGAATGAACATAACTGAATTCATAGGGTAGCCCTAATTGAATCACAAACCAAAGTTCATAGAAAATATGAACTTTCTCGTGCATAAGTTAGTAGTTTATGGAGGCAATTACATACATTGAAAAATGATTGTGGGGAGGAACAATGATGCTCCCACACTTAGAGTCAACCTTACATACCTTGAGTCGCTCCAATTGAAACCCTAATGTTGAAGAAGAATTCTAAAAGTCCATTCTTGAACCTTGAGATGGGTTCTCTTAGAAACCAAGATTTTAATTGTAGATTCTTTCTTAGGATACATAAGAATATGTTAGAAACACTAAAACATTGTGAGAGTATGCTTACCTTGATGTGGAAGAGTCTGTTTAGAATCTTGTTAAGAATTTGTGATTAATGATGAGAATATCACAAATATTTTGAGATATATGGAAGGAACATACCTTGATGTTGGAGGCGGAAGAGGGGACAGAATATGAGAGAATAAGCCCGAATTCATCCAAGACGAGTACCCTAATGAACCCCCAACTCAAACATAATAAATAGAGTAACTTAAAATCATAGATGCTGAAAAATGGCCTATCGCAATGCACCCCACATAGCGCACGACCAATTTGATTATCCTTCACTAAAACGTGCATAACTTTTTACTCAAAAGTCAATTGACAAGTAGTTGAATGCATTGGAAACTACATTGAAAGACCTTTAATTTGATAGGTTATGAACCATGTGACTATATTGTAGGAGATATGCTTGTCTAAATTCGACCCTTGTATGAGGTTATGCTTATTTGAAGTTGGTCCTTGTATGAGCTTATATAGAGACTTAATCAGTAGATGAACTTTCAACTCAACTTTGTGCTAGAGGTTCCTTCAAACTCAACCTTTACACCTAGATGCAATCAGATTTATTGAGTTTGGATCTAATTTCATGCGTTAGATAGTTCAAACCATACAAGGTGCTACACAAACTACTAACAGCAGATAAATGTAGGGAATTTTGCATAATTTAAGGACATTTTTATACTTTTCCGTTAAATATAGTCACATTTAAATGAAAGAGAAAAAAACAAAGTTAACTGCTGATCGCATTTTGCATTGGCTACAGGTTATAACGGTGCAAATATGACCTCTATCAAAGGAGATGAGAGATGTCAGAAGCAAATGAGTAACTGAAGGTACGCATAGAATATAGATATTCAACAAAGATATGTAGCTAATAACTGCTGCTTGAGAGCAGTAGGCAATAAGAAAGCATGCTGTGCTTGAACTTACATTATTCATATTCTAGTAAACAATGAACATTAGATCCTTAATTAGATACCAGGTTCGGAAGTGTCGCTCAAGGCACGCGACACTCGGCAATGTTCCAGATCTCTTTTGCATATTGAGAAATTGTACGGTCACTACTAAATTTGCCACTCCCACAAGTGCTCAGTATAGACATCTTTATCCATCTTTGCCTGTCCCTGTCAGGGTAAAGGACCCAAAACCTCAGTATTCATGTTACCACATATTTTACAATGAATTGAGAGTTTCCTACCAAAACTTCTGATGCACGACATAAACACACCCTCTCAATAAGTAAAATGAGTCATAGCAGCTTAGGATCATTGGTATGGAGTGTCGATTTGTGTATAATACTCGAAAAAACATCATGGATTGTCACAAGGCAACCCATAATGTAAGAACAAACTCAAAATATCACCAGAAATGAACATTGGGATGTTTGGTGGGCGGTTGGCCATTAAAATCAAATATTTTCACTTCTTTTGGAATTTTTGAAGAAGTTGGTGTTGTATTTGACCATACTTTTTGCAAAGAATATTTAGAATTTGAATGCACTTTCTCTAAATACCTCCAATTTCTAAATACTAACAAAATCACCCAACTTACTAATTTACCTGAAACATACAATCAATATTTTTTCACTTTATTTGGAATTTTTGGAAGTTGGAGTTATGTTTGGTTATAATTTTTGTTTAAAAGTATTTTTCCTAAAAAAAAAACAGAATATATGATTAAATATGAAATATAATTTAAGTGGAGTCATTTTAACAAAAATAAAAATTTAGGGTAAAATTTGAAAAGGGAAAATATAGTGAAACTGGAAAAAGTGAAAAAACAGTTTTGGGTGTTTTCCAAATACAACTAGTGGAAAAAATTCCAAAAAAACGTGAAAAATTTTCATGGCCAAACAGGTAACAGTGTCAAAGGGGAACTTCAAACCTACTCAGAAATTATTGTTTTATTTTCCATTTTCCCCCTTTTTTAACAGCTTTACTCTGACCGGATTTTAATGAATGAAAGCAGTACACGTATATGAAGTTTATAAAAAGGCAAGCACCAGAAGCTAGCGTTCCGGGAGAATGACGTCATTTAAGAACTTTGTTGCCACTAGTAAAATCCAGTTCATTAAAGAATAATTTTATGGAGTGACATTTTTTTGGAACCAAACAGTAGAAGTTAGTAAGGAAGAACGTCTTACTTGTAAGCTTCATCTACCCTTGCCTGAGCATCCATGTAGCTCGGAAAATCATGACCAACAAGAAAATAGTCGCCATGACCATAGCCCGAGTTCCCTTCTAGTGATTCAAGGAGGGGATTATAATCATAGATCCCAAATGCTCCGGACCTTATGAATTGCTTCGCCTCTTCAAACCGAGAATCAGGTTTGAACTGCATAATTAGAATGAGAAAACAAGTTACTGGCACTACTTTATCTGATGGGAATCCAACAAATGAGTGTATTCTAGTCTACATGGGGTAAATAGTATTTCAACTGCAGTAAGCTAATCTAGTAGAAAACAGAATTGACATTCCTCCTATGTGTTTTGGGCTGGTCCAACCAGAAGATACTTCCATGAGAGAACTTTGACTAGTACTGTTCGTGCGACTTAATTTGAGGACTTCCACAGGTTTCTATCATGAGAGGAAGTAAGTTAGTCATATCACTACAAATTCCTTTGGCCTACTGATTTTTCAAGTCAAAGTGTCAAACTAGGACTGAACTGAGAGGACCTACTGTCAAAGTAACCTATTGCTCCCTCCTTCCAAATTTATGTGGCAAACTTTCTTTTTTAGTTTGTCCCTAATAGAATGTCATCTTTCTAATTAGAAATAATTGAACTTTAAAATTCTCATTTTATCCTTAAATGAGATGATTTATAGCCACACAAATATTTGAGGTTTATATTAGATCAGAAGTTTCAAAAGTCTTTCTTTATTTCTTAAACTCCGTGCCCAGTTGGAGGGAGCGTTATTACAAAGATCTCTACAGAAAATGAGAAAAACATTATCCTTTAAAGCACATTAAATCTCGGTAAAACAGCAATCAGAATCATGGCCAGTAGTGAAACTAAGCACTCTACGATAAGATAATCTGGAGCCTAAACAACCAAGGAAATTTATTTCTCACACTTAAATCCACAACACATGGCAAAGTGAGTAGGCTAATCGGTGACGAGTTATAAATTAGCAGCACAGCAATGAAAATAAGATACTGCAAATGCTAATAGATCTAAGCCAGAACTATGGCTGACTAATCAAATTTCAATGTAGAGTAAATACTATATCTGTAGAACAATACCAGTCCATTCTCACGATCTTTGCGCAGTTGAGGAACTTCATCAGCTGTTGCACCAAAAAGAAAGAAGTTATCTTCTCCAATTTCCTCCCTAATTTCCACATTGGCCCCATCTAGTGTCCCTACAATAAGGCATCCATTAAGTGCAAATTTCATGTTGCTTGTTCCACTTGCTTCCATGCCTGCAGTACTGATGTGTTGTGATAGCTCACTTCCCGGAATAAGCATCTCTGCCACAGATACATTGTAGTTGGGAACAAATACCACCTGGAAAAATCAGCCAACCTCCTATTAGGCCAAAACTGACAAATGCATGCAAATACTGCTGCAAATTACACTGAAACTAGAGGTCAATATCCACAATTAAGCGTGAATCCTAAAGATGTGACTCTACATCAAATTAAAAATGATTTTGTTTAGTTTAATCTTATTCAACACTAGATCTTTGAAAAGAGAAATAGCATCAGAGAAATACTACATTGAAGTATCACTTATAGTTGAAAATAGGAGACTACAAGAAAGTAGAACTTGTTGTATTGATCTTTTTTCTTTTTAATGACTGCAATTAAAATCCTTGCACCATTTCAGATTCTCTCATTCCTCCTCTTCCCCCAAACATATACAGAAGTCGTAATATTTATGCTCCACAAATATGACAATTTAATTTGATGTGCTGGTTAAAGATCCACCAGAATTTACCTTTTGTATAGCAAACAACTAACGAAAACAATCAATTTTATTCAAATTAGTTATTGCTCCAACAGTTTATATGTATCCTCTCCTGATCATGACCATTATAACTTCTAAATAGAGGAAGTTACATATATGAAGAAAATAAGAGAGAAGGGCCAAATTTAACCCTCTACTTTGGTATATAATTCACATCTACCCTCTGTTTCACTTTGAGTCCAAATATGCCCTTGCCTTGAACAAAGTAGACATATTCACACCAACCCTAATGGAGGTCCACGTGGCATGGGACTCAGCACTTAAAATTGCCAACGGAAATTATAAAATCCCATTTTTTAACTGACCCCCTTTTTATTTGACCCATACCCATTTCCCTGACCCATCTTCTTATTTATTAAGCAATGAGACTGCCACTATTGTACACAGATCTTCATTGACTTAATGGCAATTTATAGCAGCAACTGGCCAATCCTGCATTAGTAATCATATAAGCCAATTCACAACATATTCAAGAACAATGAAGCTGGAAAGATTGTGCTGACAATCTAGAATCCAATTGAACCCAAGGTCTAATACTGCAAAGGATTGCTACAAACAACTTATAAGGTATGCCATTAAATTGACCTACTAGCCAAGACTAAACATGTAACCTTTTTCAATCAAAACATAGCACAAATTTGTAGTCACATGGAAGCAACTGGCCAATCCAGCATTGGTAATCAAACGAGCCAATTCGCAACATATTCAAGAAAAATAAAGCTGGAAAGATTGTGCTGACAATCTAGAACACTTCTAGCAAGAAGAAGGCGTTTTACCGACGCAAGATAATGAAATCAGCAATTTGAGATAACAAATTTATTGAGTTGTTATAATCAAAATCTTCATTTAAGATCTTATGGTGTTTTTGATGATTGACACACATCGTACAAGTGACAATCAATGCACAAGGAAAATGGACAAAGAAGTACAAGAACCAGGTCCTTAGCAGATCTCCAAAAGGAATTGGTGAAGCTGGCAACACTGCAGAGGAATGGTTGAGAAAGCTTGTTCCTTCAGACAAGAACTGAAGATTGTTTCGTTTATGCAAGAAGAAGCAATTCCATGTGCACAACAGAAAACCTTGTAGAATTGTAACTAGCCTTAATTCATTCTACAAGGAACTGAACTTCAAGACTTGGAAAGTTACCATAACTGAACAAAAGGAATTAGCTTAGAAATAATAGAAGTTTGGCCGACTCCAAACCAAGTCAAACAAGGATTGGATTCTTGGAAAGTCTTGAACCAATTCTTGGTTGAATTTGGAGAAACATGAATTGCTTTAATTCTTTACAGGCTAACCATCACAGAAGAGAGACTACACACATATAGAGATAATCTACACGAGAGAGAGTCCTGAAGATAAGAATCAACTGCTACAATGAAGAACATGTTCCTATCAAGAATTATCATTATTGTTCTAAGTCGTAATAACTACATTCTTGTGGTTCCAAAACTATATGTTTTTACATTCCTAGTGATTTTTGTAAGTATTGGTTTTACATTGTGTTGTAAAGGGACTTCTTAGACTAGATATAGTTTTTGAAGAGTTGGAGAGTTACCAAAAATTACGGAGAATTGTTGAGGATTCGGGTAGGGACTGTTAGAGTCAGTTCCTTAGGTGTACAAAGGAGTTGTAACTTGGGGAAATCCTATTGGAGATAGGTTATGGTTTTTGCCGCCCTTAACCAGGTTTTCCATGTAAAAATCTTTGTGTTGATTTACTTTACCGCACTTTATCTTCTTGCATCATTAGTTCTTTCAGGCAGTAGGTCACAGCAAAAATAACAATTGGTATCAGAGTGGGTTCTTTCAAAAAGGGTTAACACCTTGAAAGAATAAAGATGGTTGTACTTGGAAGAGTACAAGAAGATAAATCAACTACAAAGGCACAATGCTTCAATGATGACAGGTGGAAAGCAAGAAAGTGAGAATTCAACACCGGAGAAGACAAGAACCTATGGGTTAATGTTCAAAGATCCCCACGACTGCTCATGTTAGAAGAATTCCCAAAGAAAAAGGACCAGACCCTAAGAAGAACTGGCTCTTCTAGCAAGAAAAGTCTAAAGGATAATCAAAAGGGGGCCCTTGAATAAAGAAACAACCCCAACCTACAAAACAACAGACAGGGGGAACTCAAAATTATGTCATAAGTAGGAGGGTCATGACTACTCACTCTACAAGCGATTATCCTAAAGAAGAAATTCAGTTAAGAAGAAGCCTAGTTAAGAAGGAAAGCAGGGAACAGGTCCCTAAAAGCAGAATAACTGCAATAAGTTAAGTTCTAGCTATCGATAAAGAGATCCTTAGGGGATGAAGAGGATGATGAAGACAAAGATCAGTCCCTAATGGCCATGGAGTACTCTGACTCAGGAGAGAACCTGACATCTATGGCCACTCCTGACTCAGACTCTGAAGAGAATGATGCAAACCCAACGGAGAAAAAGGGTAACATGTGGTATGTAGACAGTGTTTGTTCCAGGCATATTACATGAGACAAAGGAAACTTTATCTCACTAGAGCCCTACCATGAAGGAAGTGTAGGATTTGGCAATGGAAAGAAGGCAAATATAGTAGGAATTGGAAAAATTGGAAGATCTCACTTCTCACTCCCATGCAGTTGAAAGTTTGTACTGTGTCAAAGGCCTAAACCATAATCTACTGAGTGTGTCTCAGATGTGTAACAAAGGTAACCAGGTCCTCTTTTCATCGGAAGATTGCTTGTGACAAACTCAAAGACAGGGAAATGGTTCTCAGAGGAAGAAGACACAAAAATGTCTTCACAACAGATATCATGGGTCCATCCCAGAATCTAGATATAAGTCTCCGTGCACATGAGACAGACTCATTAATATGGCACAAAAGGCTTGGGCATGCAAGTTTCTCACTATTCAACAATACTGATATCAAACGAATTGGTTCTTGGACTTCCAAAGTCAAGGTTCAAAGAAGATAAAGTATTGGAGAGTTTGGGAAAATTCTAGTGGAGATAGCTCATGGTTTTTGCCTCCCTTAAGCAAGGAGTTTTCCACGTAAAGATGCTTGTGTTGATTTACTTTTTCGCACTTCATCTTCTTGCACAGTTGTCTGGTTCTTCTGGGCAGTTGGTCGCAGCAAAATAACAAAATTTCTGTTTTGAGGGAAGATGAAGATGGAGTTTTATTTCAGTCTTTTTTTGCTCCAGCAGTATAAATTTCTTTTAGCCCCATATTCATATTGTATATGTTGACTTATTCTGTTTTGAGAAAAGGCATAAGTACCCCACTGAGCGATACCCGAAGTTCTAAGGACACACCTTATCTTTTTGGGGTCATATTACCCCTAAACTTTTTAATAATGGAATACATATCATCCTAAGTGCTTACATAGCATAGAGAACCGAATTCATGATAGGCAGTGAATAACATGCACTGCCACATGTAATTTTGCAATTTTTTTTAAAATCTATTAAATTTTCTTCCTTCTTGTTTACTTTTTAAGTCCAAATTATAATACATTCAACCAAATCCAAATGTTAAGATGAGGAAGAGGTTAAGAAGATGCAAAATAATAATTTATAGATTCTTTTTTCTTAAACTCCAATTTTAATGAAGATAACAACTGAACAAAATATCCGGCAAAAGCAGATCCGAATTTCTGTAACAAATTTAATATTTTACTATTACAACCATCGGCTTATACATTTTTCAAATCATTTCGAAATAAGTACTGGATCATTTAAAATGGTATATATGGATGGATGTTCTCAATATGTTCTGACTTTGCAAATTAATCGTAATTTTTAAGTACTTAAATTACTATTTTATAAATTCAATATCTTTAGACTATGCAATTGTTTGTTTTTTCTTATATTACTTTATTTATAACTTACACAAGATATACACATGCTTTAAACTAGTAAGAACATAAGCATCAGCTCTTTACATCAATACACAATACAATGTGCTAGTTAAACACATTCAAGATACTACTTTAAAGACGAATTTTTATTAAATAAAACAGGAAAAACTTTCAGAAAATTAAAAAGGAAAAGAAACACACACACACACATGCAGAGTCGACAATGCACACCCTTGCAGGAGATATACCTAAGTTTCCATACATCAGTATCCTTAAACAGAAATACCATCTCTAGAATTAACAAAAAGAAAAAGCAATATTTGGTCAGAAAAGAATCTAATGCTCTCCCTACTTAGTGGGGGGACACAGGAATTGGAAGGAAGGAGCAAGTTATGAAGGAGAACTGGTAAAAAAGATTTAGCAAAACTATACGCGCATACATTTTTGATATATCAATTTTTTTTTTTGGGGGGGGGGGGGGAATAGTCTCTTGAGATATTTAGGAAAATTCTCAAACTTCAAAAAGTAAAAAGTTTAGTTTTGATTCAGTTTTGGAGGGCAGGCACCAGTCTTTAAACCTGCACATACTTATAATTAAACTGCTTACCTTCAAATAGTCATTGACGTCAGGGTCACTATTGACAACGTCGCCAACATCAGTCACGAGTTTGACAATTCGTTTTGCATTTGTATATGTTGCAAATGCTTTTCCTCCAACCATGACTGTGCGAGGAGTCGTATTTTTCCTCTCTTCTGGGTTCATTTCCTATAGTCATGATACAAGTATAAGAATGTCATTACTTTCTAAAAAATGGAATATTCCAATCTTGCATCATCTCAATAATCTCGAGATTTCATCATGTGCAGAAAGGAAACCACGAAAGTAGAAAAGTTAAACTGATTTATGATCCTTATTTTTACTTGCTAGATCATTGCTGGCAGTGACAAACCGTCTTGAACTATTAATACCGCTAACAAGGAGAAATAACAGAAAATGGAAATTTGGCAGTTTCACACACCTTAAGCTTCTTGTATCTATAGATGACGCCCAGAACGTTTAGAAGCTGCCTTTTGTATTCATGGATACGTTTGACTTGTATGTCAAAAAGGGTATTTGGATTGATGCTCACACCTGTCACATGCAGTATATACTGTGCCAAACGCTGCTTGTTGGCCATCTTGGCTGATTCCCATTCAGCATGGAGATTCGCATTATCAGCAAACTTTGCAAAATGTATAGTCAATTGCAGTATCATTACGCACATCAAGCATTTTCAATGAAAAAGTTCAATGTATGCAGGCTTTTACGATAAATGATATATTCCCCCCACACACACATATATAAAAGATACCTCCCGAAGATTAGCAAGCAGTTCAAGGTTCGTCACCCACTGATCTGTTTTTAACCACTTGGTAATTATATGACTCAGCTCAGGACTACAAAATCGGATCCACCTACGAGGAGTTATACCATTGGTCTTATTCTGGAACTTGGTGGGCCATACAGAGACATAATCAGCAAATAACTCAGCTTTCAGGATGTCACTATGCAGCTGGGCAACACCATTTACCTGTCAGATATGGCTAATGGGGTTATGCTTCCCTTTTTAAAATTCAACAGGAACTTTGACAAGGAGGACCACTTTTATATGGAGATTCTTATTTTTGTTCTACTAATGTGTAAGGATTTGAAGAATTTTATTGTGAATAAGTTATTCTTCAAGTCTTCACTTATCAAGAATAAGTTTTTTTTGTATCTGTTGATAGGTTAACACTTGAAGTATAACTTAGATTTAAAAAAAAAAAAAAAAAGCTACGTAGCTTAATGCTATCAGCTTTTTCATACTTTTGGAGTTGGCTAAAACTGAAACATCAATAATGGCATGCAGCTCTGGGTTATGCATCAATAAAATAAAAGCCAGGGGATTTATAGAAGGTCTTCTTCTATAAGTGGTTGATATTCTTTTCGTTTACGTGTACTAAGAGATACAGTTGGAAAAAAAAATCAAAGAACGTTCTGCATGAAAAGAATTATTTTGATCAGAATATATTTATTTTTTGATTGGAGTCAAACAGCTTCAAATGAAAAGAATTATAGAATGAATTATCCATCGTTTGAGAATCTGGATAAGTTTACTGAAGTTAACTTATCAAACGCTCTGGTGCATAGTATCTCTTACCGTATGTGATGAGACAACACACAAGTTAGCCATACGCACAACAGGCTTCGTGGTGTTGTGATCCAAAATGCGCATGCTAGGCATCTTATTCTCAAGATCAGGTCTTTCTGACATTATTGTAGCAACAAACTGCAAGAAGTTTCAAATATACCTTTTAAGTAAGCTATATTTTCAAGTAGGACGAGACAAACTGGCTGGTTCTATACCCGTTTGTCAATTTCTTCAATGATTTCCATATGTCTAGGAAGGAGCTTCCACATGACTGCCTGTGACCATTTTTCCAGTGCTTCAGGTAGGACTGTATGATTCGTATAGGCAATTGTCCTGGGGATATAATGCATTACATCATCCAAATCATAAGTTTGCACGATACCGCACCAAGACAAAGCAAACAGAGGAACCATATTCATGTATTACTCAACACAGAGCATCTTACTAGACAAAATAAGATTGTAAAAAGCACCTAGTAGTGATATTCCAAGATTCATCCCACCCAAGTCCTTCATCATCCATTAGCAACCGCATCAGCTCTGGGATTGTAAGAGTTGGGTGTGTGTCATTTAGTTGTATTGCAACCTTCTTGGGGAATTCAGACCACTGGTGAGCACCCTTTCCATCTTCTCTCTCTTTGAATCTGGCAATGATATCCTGGTGTTGATCCAATGGCCAGTTACACAGTTGAGTAAAAGAAGGTTATTTTTCTGACACAACAGAATTACCAAATATCACCAAACTCTAGGTCAAATTAAATGCTAATTACCTGGCTTTATGCATGATTTAAAGTTGATCAAAGGCATATATACCTATTAAGAATCCAAATACTTTGGAAAATACGCTTCTTGGAAAACTTTTAATCACTCAAATATTCTGACAAATAGGTTCTTGGAGACTGAAACTCTTAAAAGTTCCCAAAATAATTGGACATTGTACAATATTTGAAAACATAGTTTGTCCCTGTAAAGAAAATAATTGTGAGCGTTGATATTTGGTTTACGAGAACTGATTTTGAGGTTCTCTTAAAAGGATTGGTTTTGCATCTATTTTTGTTTGTTAGGGGGGGAGGGGTGGGGGTGGGGGTGGGGGGGAGGTGATTCAAACTGACTTGGTCATTTTTTTTATGAAATGTTCAGGAGACTAGATGGGTAGGTACCAAAGCTCGGGACATGGACGGGTTTAAATTGTGGTACTCAGGAGGCTCACGAGATAGAAATGGAGTAGGTATTCTAATTGACGGGGATCTTAGGGAGTGTGTGGTGGAGGTAAAGAGGATTAGTGATAGGATGATGACTATTAAGCTAGTTATAGGCAGACTTATTGTGAACGTTGTTAGTGCGTATGCACCCCATGTGAGCCTGGATGAGGAAGTCAAAAGGCTTTTTTGGGAGGATTTGGATGAGGTAGTGAGAGGTATACCGAGCACCAAAAAGATTTTCATTGGTGGAGATTTCAGTGGTCATATCGATACAACTTTTAGTGTTTTTGATGATGTCCATGGAGGCTTTGATTTTGGGGAAAGGAATGGTGGCGGGGCATCTCTTCTGGATTTTGCTAAAGCTTTTTGAGTTGGTAATTGCTAACTCATCTTTTCTGAAGAGGGAAAATCACTTGTTTACTTTTAGTAGCACGGTAGCTAGGACTCAGATTGATTACTTACTCCTCTGGAAGGGTGAAAGAGGCCTTTGTAAGGATTGCAAGGTTATTCCGAGTGAAAATATTACTACCCAACATAAGCTATTGGTGATGGACTTGGAGATTCAGAGGGATATGACTGTTGGTTGCATTAGAAAAGCAGCTACCGAGGTACTAAGGGTATTGAGAGGAATCTTTGGTGGTCGTCAAGGAGATTGGTGGTGGAATGAAGAAGTTCAAGGTAAAGTGAAAGCTAAGAAGGTTGCCTATACGGAGTGGTTGGAGTGCGTGGATGAGGATGAGAAGTGTAGGCTTAAAGATATTTATAAGACGACGAAGATGGAGATGAAGTCGACGGTCACGAGTGCTAAGACGGCAGCTTTTGAACATTTATATGCTGAGTTAGGGGGAAAAGGTGAGGATAAGATATTGTATAGGCTCGCCAATGCGAGAGAGAAAAGGTGGCGACTTGGATCAAGTAAAGTATATCAAGAACGAGGAAGGTGAAGTGTTAGTAAATGAGACCTCTATTAAGCAAAGGTGGCAAGCTTACTTCCACAAACTCTTAAATGAAAAGGAGGTCAGAGACATTGTACCGGGTGATTTGGCGCACTCTCATAGTCTTCGAGATTTTGAGTACTGCAGGTGTTTAACGGTTGAAGAGGTTAGACGTGCTATTAATAGGATGAGGAGGGGAGAGCGACCGGACCCGATGAGATTCTGGTGGACTTTCGAAAAAGCACTGACAAGGCAGGTATGTAGTGGTTGACTAGGTTCTTTAATGTTATTTTGAAGACAACTAAGATGCCTGATGAATGGAGGTGGAGTACTATAGTTTCATTGTACAAGAACAAGGGTGATATTCAAAACTGTAATAATTATAAGGGTATCAAACTGCTAAGACACACTATGAAGATATGGGAGAGAGTGGTAGAGATGAGGGTGAAAGGAGTGTCAATTTCTTAGAATCAGTTCAAATTCATGCTGAGGCGGTCGACTACTAAAGCAATCAATCTTATGCGGAGACTCATGGAGAAATTTAGGGAAAGAAAGATGGATCTTCATATGGTTGAAAAGGCTTATGACAAGGTTCCAAGGGATGTCCTTTGGAGGTGTCTAGAGGTTAAAGGTGTCCCGATGGTGTATATTAGGGCGATAAAGGACATGTATATTGGAGACAAGACTCGGGTTAGGACGATGGGAGGTGACTCAAAACATTTTCCTGTTGAGATGGGACTACATCAAGTATATGTGCCGAGTCCTTTTCTTTTTACCTTGGTGATCGATGAGCTGACACAGTCTATTCAGGAGGAGGTTCCATGGTGTATATTATTGGCGGATGACATATAATTGATTGATGAGACTCCGGATAGATTTAATGATAGGTTAGAGGCTTGGAGACAAATTCTGGAGTCCAAAGGGTTCAAATTGAACAAGACCAAAACAAAATACTTGGAGTGCAAATTCAGTGTTGCGATGAATGAAGAGGACATGGAAGTGAAGCTTGCCACTCAACCTATCCCCAAGAGAGAAAGCTTTAAATATCTTGGATCCGTCATCCAGAGTAGTAGGGTCATCAACGATGATGTCACGAATCGCATTGGAGCAGCATGGATGAAATGGAAGCCTGCCTCTGGAGTCCTGTGTGATAAGAAGGTACCACTTAAATTTAAAGGTAAGATCTATAGAATGGTGGTTAGACCGTCTTTGTTATATGGTGTGGAGTGTTCGCCAGTCAAGAACTCTCATGTTCAAAAAATGCATGTTGAAGAGATGAGGATATTCAGATAAATGTGTGGACATACTAGTAGTGATAAAATTAGGAACGAGATTATTCGAGAGAAGGTGGGAGCGACCTCTGTGGCAGACAAGATGAGAAAAGCGAGACTGAGACAGTTTGGGCATGTGCAGAGCAAGTGTGTCGACGCCCTAGTTAGGAGGTGCGAGCGGTTAGATTTGGGAGTTACACAAAAGGGTCGGAGTAGACCGAAAAAGTATTGGGGAGAGGTGATTAGACGGATATGGCGCAGCTTCATATCACCGAGGACATGACCTTAGATAGAATGAAGTGGAGGTCGCGTATTAGGGTAGAAGGCTAGTGGGGATAGAATGTTGCTCTTGTCTTGTGACGGTTTAGGGTTGGTCATAGGTCTAGTCGTTTCATTATAGTTGTGTTGTTATTGCCTTTTGATTATCACATTATTTTGCTACTGTTATTGTTCTTTTCTTGTAGAATTTGCATTGCTCTTCGTTTTAGCCGCTATGCTATATCTATTGCTTTTCTTTCTTATTTGGGGCTGATACTTTTAAACCGAGGGTCTTTCAGAAACAACTTCTCTATCTCCATGAGGTAGTGGTAAGGTCTGTGTACACTCTACCTTCCCTAGACCCACTTGTAGGATATCACTGGGTATGTTGTTGTTGTTGTACTAGTTCAAATGGACCTAAGCTTTTCTTTCGAAATTCAACAAATGATGAAGAACTCTTTTTGGCTCGAACCTACTGAATATTGAGGATATTTGGGATTGAGGTGTAATAGTCATTTAGGGTAGAAAACTAGTAGGTAGTCAACCGTTGTCTTGTTTCCCTTATCCGTATTATTGTTCCCCTACTATCTTAGTCTTCGATTTTATTATTACCTGTTGTTTCATTTGCTATTGTTCTTTTCTACATTGTTTTCAACATGGTTTCTTCACTATTGTATTTCCTTGTCATACTGATTTTTTTTATGCTTTACTTGAGCCGAGGGTCCTTTGCAACAGTCTCTCTGCCTGCACAAGGCAGGGGTAAGGCTGATAAATACTACCTCCCAAGATCCCCACTTGTGGGATTACATTTGGTTCATTGTAGTTGTTGTAAAAGGGAAACATTTGGCACCAAAAATGCATTTATAGAATCTATAGAAGAACTTTCAGCTTTTGCAGAGAGTGGACTCCATGCTCCACTGTTTTCCAGTATAAAAATATAATTTCCTGTGTTTCTATTATCTGTTCTTTTTTTCTTTTGACTTGTTTTTTCTTTTAAAAACACAAGTTACTTAAAAAAATATTGTAAACATAACATTTTTCAGGATGCTCCAGAAACAAGCAAGAAAATTCACTCAAAACCAATTAGCAGGAGGACAGATTTCAATGCACAAGATCAAGATGAAAATATAAGCTGGAGGAAACAAAACGCTCATTAGTATCATCCCATTAGGTTGACTTCCTAAATAAGAGAATGCCTTAAGATATGGTATTTAAATGGAACAGGAGCAAAAAGGAGAAAAGGAAACTGTAAACCTGAAGTGATGCACTGCACAGAAAAAATTGTTGCTTTAGCCGTAAGAGTTTTCCATTCTCTGTAGCATCCCCAGGGTAAAGAACAGCACAAATCTGCATGGACCAAAATTAAACCACTCACCTCTTGAACATGGAATGAGAGAGTGACAGTTCAAGGTAAAGCGTTTCTATCTCCGGGTTAGCCTTACAATATTCAACCTAATAATTCAACTCCACTACTAAGAAAAAACAGAACAGTTAAGAGTTGTAGAGTTCTCGCAGCAAACCTGCTGAGCCCTAGAATGAAGCTGTGCAGCAGATTCATACTGCCCATCATTAAACAGAAACAAGTTGAAATCCTCAGAGTTTGCTTTGGCTTCCCAGAGACGAAGACTATTAGTGTTTTTAGTTCTGTATCCTGGAACTGGTACATCATACGCAACAGCCTGTATGACCTCTCCACCAACCCACTTTCGCCTGCGATAAATTCCACGAATAATTGAGTTTGAATTAGACAGCTTTATGGCTTCAAGAAATTCAATCTGGCACGTCTGTTTCTTTAAATACTTTACCACATATATAGTTTGTTTTAGTACTTACGAGCCAGAAGGGTGGACTTCAACTTGACCAAAAAATCTGATAGGAAAGACAACATCATGCCTGACAATTTCCCAGGGACTAAATTTCTGCATAGTACACAACCAAGTTTGATTACTAGCATCAAATTCTCATGGTATTTTACAAAGGCATTTACATGAAATCAGACCTCCAACCAATCTTCAGGAACTTCTTCTTGCCCAGCCTTTGTGATAAGCTGCTTAAAAAGTCCATATTTGTACCTCAAGCCATAACCCCATGCTGGAAGGTTCAATGTGGCCATGGAATCAAGAAAGCATGAAGCGAGCCTTCCTAAACCACCATTTCCTAATGCTGCATCTTTTTCCTATAAATAGAAGATAAATTATAGCAAGCCAAATAATCTCCCATCACTTTCCAGTGGCACTAACAGAAATAAGCCTCTTGAAGTGTCACAACTCCATTTCAGAAATAGCAAATAGAAGGTTAGATAATTGTTGATTGATTACTATCAGAAATAGAAAATGGAGAAGATTTAGGATAGCAGGACAGAATGACGTAATGGACAAATCACAACACAGTTGGAGAATACAGTAACATTATGTGGTGAAGTATTCATCCGGCAATATCCAGAATTAACGAAGTAATAATATCACCATAAGGTTGAACTGTGGAAGACTTAGACTGGGACTTGGGGAGAGAATCTTTTCACCCACTCATCCAGCCTTCATCTTTAACCCGTTCTCAAGAAAATATGGCAATTAGCTTTTACTGAGCCGAGGGTCTCCAGGAAACAGCCGTCCTACCTTGGTAGGAGTAAGGTCTGCGTACATTCTACCCTCCCCAGACCCCATGTTGTGGGATTTCACTGGGTTGTTGTTGTTGTTGTTGTTGTAATCATATAGGGGAAAAAAGTACATGTAACTTGTTAGAATAGGAATAGGTGTACACAATCCTACTTAGAATAGGAATCAGAATAATATAGTATCCTATTTGGTAAAGGATTGTATTATAGTGTCTATAAATAGGGTCTCTATGTAATAATTTAAATACACAATTCAATAATATTTTTCTCCTATATTTCTCACCTGGTATCAAAGCATTGATGAGAAAATTCAAGGGAAGAAACAAGTCACCATGCATCTGGCAGTTGATACTGATTTGTGTCATTTCTTATTATGTGGGTGTTATGTGAAAACCAACACCACCATGAGACTTGGAAAGCTCAGGCGACCAAACCTCAGCCAAAACCAACGAAAAATAGCATCCCACGTACTCTAACACGCCGATCGGAAGTGACAGTTTCCGGCGAGATCTGGCTCACGCGGCGGCGCGTGAGGGCTGTTCTAGTCGTTATTTTTGAGCATTTTTTTCTGCTGTGGTCGTCCAGCCATTCCGACCATACTCATGCAGTTTTTAACCAGATCCGATCGCTGAAATTAGGGTTCCGGCAATTTTCAGGCTATTTCCGGCGAGATCTAGATTCTCCAGCAACCAAAGCAACCAAATATCTATAATCTGGCGTTTCTTGTTGTTTTCAAGACAAATTTCAAACCATGTCTTTTTGAGTGTGATATTTTTGGTTCAACCCCTATAATCACTTCAGAACCATTAATGGAAAGTTCCAACTATTTAGCTTGGGCTTCTTCAATTGAGTTGTGGTACTGGTGCAAGGGTCAAGGTGTCCAAGATCACTTAACGAACAATGCTTGTGTGGTAGATGAAAAGGCAAAGGCTAGTGAGGAAAATGCAAAAGCCAAAACACAATGGGAGAAAGTAGATGCCTAATTATGTAGTCTCGCTCTATTGATTCCAAGTTGATGCCCTTGTTTCGCCCATTCCAGACATGTTATACAGTTTGGGAAAAAACCCGTGCTTTATACACCAATGACATATCTCGATTCTATGATGTGATATCTCGGATGACAAACTTGAAGAAACAAGAATCTGATATGTCTATTTACTTGGGACAACTACAGGCAGTCATGGAGGAATTTGAAACGTTGATGCTAGTCACTACAAATGTGGAAAAACAACAAAAACATAGGCAGACATTATTTCTAGTTCTTACACTTGCTGGCTTCCTACTAACTATGATTCAGTGCGTGATCATACTTTAGCTAGTCCTAATATTCCTACAATTGATGAATTATTCTCTTGTCTACTTCGTCTGGGTGCACTTTCCAGTCACAAAGTAGTTTTATCACCCATAGTTGACTCCTCGATTCTCGCATCTCAAACCATAGAAAAACGAACATATCAGTCTATGCAGAATCGGCGAAGAGGAAGGTGTTTTGGGAAACCTCGATCCAAGTGTAGCCATTGTCATAAACTTGGACACACACATGACATATGTTATATTTTGCATGGTCCACCACCCAGTCATGATCCTATTGCTCCAAAAGGAATATAATGAGTTCCTTCGGAATCGCCAGTAAGCAGGCATCTCCATAAGTAGCATCCGTTGCTCAGCCTAATCAATAATCCAATAATGCTCATATTACTCATACAGAATATGATGAGTTCCTTCAATATCGAGAAAGTAAGCAAATGTCTCCACAAGTAGCTTCAATTGCACAAGTTGATATTTCTGCTGCGGGTAATTCTTTTGCTTGTGTTTCACAGTCTAGTACTCTTGGATCATGGGTCATGGACTCATGTGCTTCTGATCATATCTCTGGTAATAAATCACTTTTGTCCGATATTGTTTATTCATAATCTCTTCCTGCTATTACTTTAGCTAATGGGATCCAAACAAAACCAAAAGGGGTTGGAAAAGCCAAACCCCTACCTTCTATCACTCTAGACTCTGTTGTTTATACTCTTGGCTCTCCTTTTAATCTGACATCCGTTAGTCGTTTGACACATGCCCTACATTGTGGCCTAACTTTTTTTGACGATTTTTTTCTCATGTAAGATAGCATTACGAGACAGATGATTTGCACAAAACATGAGTCACAAGGTTTTTACTATCTTACCTTTTCAAATTCCTTCACAGCATGCACCCCTACAGATCCTCCAGACCTAATTCACAAAGGTTTAGGACATTCGAGTCTATCCAAGCTACAATAAGATGCTACCTTGTTTGTCTAGTTTATCCACATTAGATTGTGAGTTGTGTCAACTTGGGAAACATACTTGTGCTATATTTTCACGTAGTACTAGGGTCATTCAAAGTCTATTTTTTCATAGTTCATTATGATATTTGGGGTCCTAGTAGAGTCAGTTCACCCTTAGGATTTCATTATTTTGTTAGTTTCATTATTGATTATTCAAGATGCACTTGAGTTTTCTTAATGAAAGATCATTCTGAGTTATTTTCTATATTCAAAAGTTTCTTTGCTGAAATACAAAATCAATTTGGTGTTTTTATCCATACCTTTCGTAGTGATAATGCTTTAAAATACTTGTTCTCCCAATTTCAGGAGTTTATGACTCACCAAGGAATTATTCACCAGACATCTCTTTCGTACACCCCTCAATAGAATGGTGTAATAGAAAGGAAGAATAGGCATCTCATTGAGACCACTAGCACTCTTCTCATTGAATCCCATGTTCCACTATGTTTTTGGGGAGATACAGTCCTTGCGACTTGTTATTTAATTATTAGGATGCTCTCATCTTCTATTCAGAATCAGGTTCCACATTCCATACTGTTTCCTCAGTCACATCTTTACTCTATCCCCCGTCGTGTCTTTGGGAGCTCATTCTTTGTTCATAACTTAGCCCTAGAGAAAGATAAATTAGCCCCTCGTGCCCTCAAATGTGTCTTTCTTAGTTACTCTCGAGTTCAAAAAGGGTATCACTGTTATTCACCTAAACTTCATCGATACCTTATGCCCGCAGATGTCACATTCTTTGAATTTGAACCTTACTATACATCTTCTAATCATCTTGATGTATCTAAGGTCTTATCCATACCTGTACCGACTTTTGAGGAATCTACAATTACTTCTACATCTTCGGTTGTAGTGCCACCACTCCTGACTTATCATTGTCATCCGCATCTAGTACAAGTCTCATATTATTCATGTCATGTGCCAGACCCTACTTCTACTGCGGACTTGCCTCCTCCTAGCCAACCGATTAGACTTCAAAAAGGTATACGATCCACTTGAAATGCTAACCCACATTATACTTTCTTAAGTTATCATCGTCTATCCTCACCACATTATGCCTTTGTATCATCTTTGTCCTCTAGTTCCTTTCCTAATACTATAGGTGAAGCAATTTCTCATTTTGGATGGAGGTAGACTATGATTGATGAGATGCCTTCTTTACATACGAGTGTTACTTGGGAGCTTGTGTCCCTTCCTACAGGTAAATCTACAGTTGGTTGTCATTGGGTTTATTAGTCAAAATTGGCCCGGACGGTCAGGTTGATCGGTTGAAGGCTCGCCTTGTTGCCAAAGGGTATACTCAGATATTTGGACTAGATTATAGTCACTTTCATACCCGTGGCTAAAATAGCATATGTCCGTCTTTTTCTATCTATGGTTGTCGTTCGTCATTGGCCTTTTCATCAGTTGAACATTAAGAATGTTTTTCTACATGGTGATCTTGAGTAAGAAGTCTATATGGAGCTACCACCAGGTTTTGTTGAAAGAGGGAGTCTAGTAGCCTTGTACGTCGATTGTCTAGGTAACTCTATGGTCTAAAATAGTTTTCCCTGAGCCGGTTTGGGAAGTTCAACACAATAATTTAAGAGTTTGGCATAACTCGTATTGGAGCTGATCACTTTGTGTTTTATTGGCATTCTGCACCAAATCTGTGTATTTATTTGGTTGTTTACGTTGATAATATCGTGATCACCGACAATGATCAAGATGGTATCACTAATTTGAAGCAGCATCTCTTTCAACACTTCCAGACTAAAGCCCTGGACAGACTAATGTAATGATCTTGAGGGTGATTTTCAAAAATTTGTACAAAACACGCGTGAACAGTAACACACGTGAACAGTAACTTTTTGGGCAAAAAATGCCCCTTTCTTCCCATTTCAATATTTTTCATCATTTGTTTGAGTTCTTGAACTCCTTGAGGTGATTTGAGAAGAGATATTTAAGGCAAAGTGTTGGGTAAGTGATTTTTGACCTAAAACCTTCCCTTTTCATTAAGTTTTTGATGATTTTAACCCCTAAAGTTTAGTTTCAAACCCCAAAAATCTTTGTTTCTTCCCTAATTCGAATTTAAGGAAAATG
The DNA here is from genome assembly GCF_947179165.1 of Solanum dulcamara. Lineage (NCBI taxonomy): Eukaryota > Viridiplantae > Streptophyta > Magnoliopsida > Solanales > Solanaceae > Solanum > Solanum dulcamara. The sequence goes on from NC_077239.1 coordinate 32,164,218, forward strand.
GTGATTTCTAACTCGTTTTGAGCTTTATTTTTATGAATTTTTCAACCATGAGTTCCTTATTACAAGTAGAATGTGATTGTCCAATAAATTTCCAGATTTGACCTTTTTTGAAAATAATTAACTTTTGAACCATTTTACCCCCGGTTCCGAAACCTATCAATATGGGTGTCATTGGACTCCTTGTGATGTGTATGTTTTATTGTTGATAGTGGGTTGTCAGTCCGGACATTGAATTCAAGAGTTGCTTGTTCGGTGGAGGTGTTCGAGTGCGGTTTCGGCAATTGAGGTAGGTTTGGCTATCCTTCTTTGAGATTGAGATGGGATAATTAGTCATTCATATGTTATAGACTTTGGGATGAGGTCGTAGTATGAGTTGAAAATGTTATATATATATTGTGATGCCCGTGTGGGGGCTTATTTATTAATGTATTCTATGTGGGGGTTTATTTGTATTACATAGCTTGTGTGGAGGCCTTATTTGTTATCTTATTTTCTTTGAGAGCATGTGATTCGTGATTTGCCTAAGAGAGAGGCTTGAGTATATTATTTGACTTGTGATGCTCGCCTGAGAGGTTGAGTTGGGGGTTTTGAGAATGCTTGAGTATTGAAATATTGTTGAGAAAGGGATGAATATTTCTATTACTATTTATTAAGGGTGAATATCATGTGTAGGTTAAATTTTGAGAACTTTGAACCTTCTACCACATGTGAGTTGAATATTACTTCCATGTCATATGTGTTTTGATGCATTCATCCTCATTCATCATAGAAGTTGAGAAATATGAAAATTCTTTTTGAGAAAGAAAATGAAACACCTTTAAACTTTTGTATCTTGAGTCCCTGTCCGAGGCAGTATTACGGCAGGGTAGTGGATGCATTGTGATCCCTTGACCACGAGGAGGTGGCAAGGATAATGAGATATTGTGATTGAGGTATATGGTCTGCGAGACCCCCATGGGTCCTGCTTGGTAGCATAGCTCGGCAGGTGTATACGACAGGCTGTGCGACAGTCTTGATTCTACCGTACCACCACATCATTGCATCATCATATTGCATTGCATTGCATTGATATCTGTGCTGCTTGAATTATTTGATTAATTGCGATTATGAGCTGTTATTATGGGTTTACTTTACTCGCGTCACTATATATATATAAACTGGCGGCACCGATGCTGAAGTGGGACTTTTCTGTATGCAGGTGGAAGCATTCCTTAGTTTATTTCATAGGTTTGATTAATTCTTTATACCCAGTCAGCTAAAACCTACTGAGTACATGTGAATTGTACTCACCCCTACTTCTGTATCCCTTTTTGATGCAGATACTAGTCGGGGTACCTCACGTGGCAGTTGATATTCTAGCGGATAGTGTATTCTCAGATTAGTGGTGAGGTCCCAGAATTCGGATCGTCACTACTCTATCTTTATTTTTCAGTCTTTTGGATCATTCAGAGACTTATATTGTATCTTCAGATTTGAACCTTGTATTAGATGCTCTTTATACTTATGACACCAGGTTTTGGGATAATTTTTTTTTGTTTTTCTTTTTATTTAAATTGTGGCATCACTTTCCCCTTTGAGAGTCTTGTATGAGTTTTATTTTTAGGGTTACACATCAGATTGGGTTTTGAGATGTGTGCCATCATGACCTCGATTTTTGGATCGTGACAACTGAAGTATTTTTTAGGTATTGCGGTTGCTCAGTCTAGATCAGGTATTTTTATTTCTCAACGCAAGTATGCCTTAGATATTCTTGAGGAGACAAGAATGATGGGATGTAGACCCATTGACACTCCTATGGATCCGACTGTTAAACTCCTCCTTGGATAGGGGGAACCACTCAGTAATCCTGAAAGGTATACACGGCTGGTTGCAAAGCTGAATTATCTCACAGTGACTAGATCTGACATTTATTTTCCTGTTAGTGTTGTAAGTCAGTTTATGACTTCCCATTGTGAAAGTCATTGGGATGCAGTTATTCGTATTCTGCGATATATAAAGTTAGCTCTCGGTAAAGGACTACTCTTCGAGGATCAAGATCACGAGCGTATCAGCGGATATACAGACGCTAATTGGGCAGGATCACCATCTAATAGATGTTCTACATCCAGATTCTGTGTTTTAGTAAAAGGTAATTTGGTGTCGTGGAAAAGTAAGAAACAGAGTGTGGTTGCTCGATCTAGTGTAGAAGCAGAATATCGAGCAATGGTTGTAACAACTTGTGAGCTAGTTTGGATCAAACGATTGCTGAGAGAACTAAAATTTGAAAAAACCGATCATATGGAACTTGTATGTGATAATCAAGCGGCCCTTCATATAGCATCAAATTCAGTGTTTCATGAGAGGACTAAGCACATTGAAATTGATTGTCACTTTGTCAGAGAAAAGATACTCTCAGGAGATATTGTTACAAAATTTGTGAAGTCAAGTGATCAATTTGCAGATGTCTTCACCAACTCCCTCACTAGTCCTCGTATTAATTACATTTGTAACAAGTTAGGTACATGTGATTTGTATGCACCAGCTTGAGGGGGAGTGTTAGAATAGGAATAGGTGTACACAATCCTACTTAGAATAGGAATAGAAATAGGAATAGTTTATAGTATCCTAATTGGAAAAGGATTTTATAGTGTCTATAAATAGGGTCTCTGTGTGATAATGTAAATACACAATTCAATAGTATTTTTCTCCTATATTTCTTACATAACCCACTAACTTATCAAAAAAAGGAACACGTAACTCACTATGCAATCATTAAAGGTCCGGCCTACTAATATCAGAAAGGAGGCTTTTATTCAGGCTCGACATTCACTGAAATACATGTCGCCTTCAAAATTAAAGAGAAACCTAATTTAAAAATAATTAAGAAAAACAAAAGAATATCATAGCAATACCTATAGCAGCTTCAAGGCAAAAGAAAAAGTACAACTGTCTCAAAGAGTGAAGAGTATTCAACTCAAACATATTCCACAATCTAATTGATAGCTTGACAAATATGGATTTTGGGAAGGTCCACCGAGCAGTTGATAGTTTTAGTACAATAACAAACCATTGAAGAAAACTATTTCATGCCAAAGATTCCTAAGGTTTTAATACCTGCTCAACGACCTCCTCAAGCTCATGACCCAGTTTCTTTAAAGCATCAGCATATGCATTGTGGATGTCTAAGTTTCCAATTGCATTTGTCAAAGTTCGTCCCTGGAGATACTCCATTGATAAGTAGTATGTTTGCTTTGGATTAACTTTGTCATAATGAAGATAGGTGTCATTCCATTGCTGCAAAGGAAAGAGACAAATAGCGACACTGAGATTAGCAACAATGATTAATAGCACAAGAATGCCGCTGAAGTAACGCTTAGAAATCCAACTTCCATGCTCCTCATCAAGCTCAATGTTACTGCTCTGTAGAAGGAAAAGCTTGTAACCATACCCTTTAAAAGAAACAATACATCTAGATTTCAAAACATAGATCACTGAATACATAGTAAGGTTCTCAATTTCAAAACCTAGATCGTTGAATGCATCTCGTATTTGATAGCGATCCCATGCATCTGTACCTTGATGTCCTAATGCCATTATGTAGAAGTATTGGAATCTTAAAATGCAGACAGCCAGGCCATTAGGTTGGCGTCGTCCAAGTAGGTTACAGTACAGCTTATCCTATTGGATGTTTGAAATAGAATAAGTTGGATCGAGCATTTATTGTCATTTTTTTTATCTTCAGTTGGTGAAAAATGAAAATCTAAAACTATACAGGAAGCTTCCATAAAAAAAGGTGAAAGTAAGAGAATAAATAATGTTCTATTTCTATTAATAAGGGTATAAGGAGACAACATAAAGTTGCATTTTTCATCAGATCATCTAGATTACTTCCTTTGGCCAAATTTAGTGCTGGATGGAGGAGTGTTGTCTCACTGTAGAATTGTGACATTGCAGCATGTGGAAATTGCTACTGATCAAATAATTGAGAGAGTTTTGGATGGATTTCATGACTTGAACCTTGAGGACAAGGTTCTTAATTGGGACGGGGGTATTGTTATGAACCAAGTCCAGCCCAATGTAGATACAAAGGTCACACAAGTTATTAATGGGCTGACAAGAGCTATTGGGCTGAAAACAAGCAATAGGTCCAGGTTAATTTGGGATCCGGGTTGAGGAGTGGATGTGAGAACAGTTCCATCAAAAGGAGTAGTGCTATGTGATTCAAGGATTATGCATATTGTTGAGAAAAATGTCTAGTCCTCTCATCCCCTTTGAGTCTAAACATCTCATCTTCCTTCTAGTTATCTTCGTCGATGGTTTCTAATCCATTGTTGTTCTACAATTTCCTTGTTAGTTTCATATTCCCTTTGTAACTTTGAGTTTAGTGAATATAATATTTGAATGTTTCTTTTGTGAAATTGGAGTTGTTACATAACGCAGTTCTGTTTTCCCAAAAATAACGAGTTAGTTGGTTTCAGAAATCCTATACACACAGAACTGTATACTACCATAAAACCTGGGAACTTATCTCCCATGCATATGTAGGGCCTTCCATTCATCCTATATCCAATGGGACATACACAAACATAGAGAATACAAGTTATTTACATTTGAGCACACCTACACTAGGAATTTTGCCTTTTAAATATCAGTGATTTCTGGCTCTCCCTTCCCCTATCTACATCCAATTTGTATAAGCATATCCTTGTCATCCTGATATTAAGATTCCTTTAATAATGATCAAGTGTTGCCTTTAATAATGATCAACTTTCACATGTTTGGTTGGGTAAAACAAGTTCATTAAAAATGACTTTGTAAAACAAGTTCCATAGTAGTAGAGGTTCAACTCACTTTAATCAAGCGATCACGAACACTGTCAGCAGTAGCATAGTATGCTTGTTCTGGCTCAAACTTGAAAGGAGAAAAATGAGGAGTAAAATAAGCATGATACTTGATGTTAGATGCAATCTCAGTTGGCTCTTCAGAAAGTGGTTGAGCAATAGCTGCTGACACATCACCTATAGCAGTTCCATTCGATTTTGCACTAGCTTCCATGCTCATATCACCAAACTTGGAAAACAAACCTATACCAGCAAAATGTTCACTTATATTTTTACTCTTCAAAATAAACCACAAGCCACATAGAATAACTGAATAGAATTAAAGCCAACAATCAACTAAAGAGGAATACCAAAATGACAGTATCAAAATCGAAAGATATTCTTGAGTACCAAATTGTTAGACACGAAAAGTGTGATAATAAAAGTAAGAATCATACTCAATTTGCAAGTATATATCTGGTAACCAGTCCAGAATCGAAACTTTTCTAGATAGAGAAATGGGAAAGACTGGAAGTGGAAGGTATTCAAATAGGAAGATTGATATAGAATATGCAAGGAGGATATTTTATTAAGAGAAAAATGACAATATGTAAATAGGAAAGAAGAATAAAAGAGCTCTCAACCCTTTTTCGTGGTGAAGATTATTGTGTATTGATATTGATGAATGGTGTGTAAGTGGGCAACATAAATATCAGAGGAGAAAGGAGAAAGACAAAAGAGGGGTTATCTTGATTTAGACATAAATCATCACAACACGTGGTATGGACGGAGGAGAAGAATAGCAAAGCAACTACTTTTACGTTCAGCATATAATTTATTTTAAGTATATAAAATATAAATTGTGAAAATCTTCGGCAAATTTATTTTTTTTTTAAAAAAAATTGAATAGAGATTGAAAATCAGGATATCCAAAAAAAAAAAAAAGAAGGAAAAAAAAAGGAAAGGGCAAACAGAGCGCCTGAAGTATGGGCATTGACTGTAAAATCGCCGGGCACGAGATCTTATGGTGAACGGTGAACGGTGAACGTGTCACGGTGGATCCAAAGTACCCACAAGTTTCGATTTTTCTTGGTTCAAAGAATTCATCGTCATATTTGATTTCCAACAAACAATTGGTATTTTAATTTCCTTTTCTTCTTCGTTACTTTTCTAGCGGTTGATATAAATAAAATTGTATCATTTGAATCGGTAAATATTAATTTTAAAAACTTATGAATTTCTTTATAATAAAAACGATTTTACAATAACTATGACTCATGTCACTAATCATCGAAAATCCTCACAAAACGAATGGATTTTCTTTATCCATGTAGCAACTCACATATTCGAAGTATTTAAAATTAGGCTACCAAGAACTTACGTGTCCAATCTTATCATTTCACCTATTGAGGAAATGTCGGGAGAGTAGTTGTAAATTGATGACTATACCAAGGAACACTTATATTAAGTTACTTGAAGTGTTAGACTAAAGTTGTAGACCAAAGAGAGTCTTGATACAAAACTTTTAGTAGAAGATTTTATCACGGAAAAGTATTTCAAATAATTTCGTATGTGATCTGACTTGGGACGAGCATATCCCCCAAATATATAAAGAGTTAGAGGGGCTAACACTTGTTGGGTTTGTGTAAGGTGTGAATTGGGAAATGTGGATGTAATGTGAATTGGGAAATATGAGGAAATTAAATAAAAGATTAAATGAAAAGCCATTTATCTCTCATTTATTAAATAGAAGAATAATATTGTCTTTATATTAAGAAACACTTTATTTAACTCTTAAAGAGTTAAGAAGAGAATGCCCCCTCACGCTGTCATCGTTTGGCTCGGCTTTGGCTTTGATATGATTGATAGATTTATTTATCATTCCCATTAAAAAAAAAATTGTCCTAATATTAATTCATGAAATATTTATTAATTAATTCGCGAAATTATTTCAGAGGACATTTTCCTTCTGAATTGACATTTTCTCCCAATAGATACCATACATGTTCGAAGCAAATAAGTTTGTTTTGAACAAGTGAGTTAGCACTTATTCAACCCAAATCGTTGGCTATAAATAGTAAGGGTTTTCCTCAGTTTCTGCATCAAAATTACTTCTTCTACATATATTTTTTTACAAAGAAAATTGAGTCTTAAGTGATTTGTTGCAGACTTTTGAGTTCGCTGAAATTATTGAAGTTTGAGGTACCGCTATTTCTTTAACATGTATATCCATTTTGTCGTAGAAGGAAATAATCCATTACCACGGGTACGATAAGTAGATTAAATTCCTTAAAGACACACGGTGAATTTTGTGGTCTTGGATATTTTTTCTTTTCATCTTAAAAGTATTTCTGACTTATTGTTTTACAATTTACTTAGATATTTCGGTTTACTATTTTTAATAGAGTAAACAACACTAGCTATCAAATTAAAGCTCTATGAGTACATATTAAATCGTTTAGCAATATGACTTTAGAGTAGAGAATTTTTTACATTTTTACATGACTGCACAAGCAGGCACATGAGGTGGGCCCTTAGGTCGGTGGAGACTTATATACTTTCATCTTCTTCATTTTAATTTCATTTATACTTTATTCCCAAACGTGAAGATCAGATATTTGAGCTTCAAATACTATATGGATCTAGAGTTCTTAGCTAGGAAGTTTCATAGAGGTTGTTTTATGTTGCCAATCCATCGTTGTGGTATAATATGCCCTGTCGATTTCAAGGTGTAACTTCGTATGTGTTGTGGCATTAGAGTTTTTGGCTATGTAGTGAGATTTCGGATAGTCTTCTAAACTTGAGATCAAGGTAAAACTCTACTTTTATTGATTTTAGCTTTGGTAAGTCGCGAATAGTATTTTACAAGTGAAATCCATATTTTCTGTTAGATTATCGTAGTATGTTGTTGTAACACCTTAGATGTTTGAAATTATCTATTATTTTGTATCAAAGATTTACAAAACTAAATTTGAGAGTTTAATTATAATACTCGCACATTCGGGGATACCTTAGTAAATTAGAAATTTGATAAAATGCAGTTTTTCTCTTTCATTGATGCCTTAATATTTATGAAAATGTTTAATTGCAATATATTTGAATATGATTAATTAATATTTTAATAGAGATTTTAAGTCTATTTATGCGGAGAAATTGGTGCAATTATACGAGAACTGAGTCTATTCAATCACTATTTATATCCCATTAATTTATCATTAAGTGGGGCCTAATAAGATCAGATTTTGTTTTAATTAAAAGCCTCCAAATTAATAAGAGAAAGTGATGTACCTAGAAGCGTCAAATTGGACAAATTATATCCCTACATGTATTGGCTTTTAATGGATTAACATTTTTACTTTGTTCTCATTTATTATTTTATATTAGAAGCAGTGGTTCATTATATAATTATCCCTTCAGTTGTGAGTCCAAAAAAAAAAAGAAATGTACACAAACTTAAACCAAGAATAGCTTCAGGGAGCTTTTGACAATGGAAAATTAATGGCATACAAGATTCCCACAAGAATTTGAAAAGCACCCTGCGAGAAATTAAGTTTGCAAGTTAAGATTTTCATCAATTTTTATCAAACATCATTGGTGATAACGCTCAACTATATCTCGTACTTAAGACATAAGCGGTCATATGTTAAACAATACCCAACTTATGAAGTCGGTGTCGAATCTCACAAGGAACAATGGAGGGGGAATAAAGAAATAAAGAATTACAAGCCACTAATTTGAATCCGAACAATTGATACAAGTATATTTTTGGCAATTTTTGATAATGAGACAAATACGAACACTAAAATAACAAAATAAAAGATAGATTGATCAAAGACCTTCTAAACCGAGGATAGCAAGGAGATTTGGGAATGGGGATTTAATTCATGTTCATACTATCCATCACAAATAACTAAATGTCATCTAAATAATCATGGATAAGTCAACTTTGCCTTGAACTCCTAAGTACTCCCGTGTATCTCTCAATCACAAGCAAGTATTTTTTAACTAATTCTTCCAAATTTAGCAACTATACCAAAAATAACAACCAATAATGGCAACACTAGGATTATCCTATCTCTAGCTCAAATCCATAAAATGATGGTTAAACTGGATCTAGACTTTCTCAAGCTCTAGTCCTTTTGTGAATCTTCAAATCGTGCTAATCAATCTTTCCCACACTTAATCCTCTTTCTCGAGCAAGATCAAATAAGTAGGAAAGTCCTTGGATTGATCATTCCTTTGGAAGTCAATTAAAGCATGAGATCAAATAGAGAATCAAAAACCCATATCATAAACAAGATAATATTCAATTAATTATAAAATCACAAAACACAAATCAAAACTCAAATATTATTTGTCTCTAACACAATATCAAAATCTGAAAATAAAACACTACAACTATGAAAAATCAAGCCGAACGAAGAGTTGAAGAAAGATTTAAAGATATACACTCTTTAAGCTCACAATCTTCACTCTTCAAGTTGAGTGATGACTCTCTCCTCTATCAAATTAGGTCAAGATAGGTCTAATATAGGTCAGTGATATCTTTTTCCATGATTGAGAAACCTTTTATCCGGATTGGGGCTTCCAAAAGATGTGAAATGATCATTTGAGCATCACTGTAGTTTGTCAATCGCTGGGTGCGTACATTTCATCGCAGGTGCAACTCTGCTGTAACAATCAATTATAGCATTGTTGATTCAGCATTTCAGGGGTGAAACTTTCTTCGTTAGTGTGATTAATTTTCTACAGGGGCCTTCAGTCAAATGTTTGACTCTTCGCTGTGGCGGCTAATATTCCGTTGGTGCGTGTCCTTCCTTGGATAAGTGAAGGACCTGGTAGTAAACTATTTACAACATATTTAATTTTTCCTCTTGTTTGCTTCTTTTCAGTTCAAACTCCCTTCCTGCATCTCTCTACCTGAATTACTCACAAAAGGCACATAAGTAGTCTCATTCAATGATTAGAAGACATAAAATCACAAGAAAAAGGACACAAATAAATGGTAAATTCACCTATTCAAATAGTTCTCTCTACAAAAGCTCCCAAAAACTCCATTGAAGATTCTCAAGGAATTCTCTCAAGCTCTCAATCAAAACTCCCTAATTCTTCAAGTTTCTTTGGTTTCCTCACTCAAGGTATGTGGTATTTCATCCTAGGATAATTTCACCCATGTAGCCCAATAAATTCTCTACTTTTTCAATCAATTAAAATATGTATTTTTATGGGTTTTATGATCTCTATTTCAATTGCATGAATTATGATTTTGAATCTATTTTTATATAAATTGAGGATTATTGTATGTAATTGAAGAGTTTTTTTTATGAATTTTCCTACATTGATCTTTAGGGTTTATGAGATGGATTATGAATATTTTCAATTATACTTCCTCTTGATATTATTTTTATGAATTATGTATGGGTTGATAAAAAGTATATGATCATTCATGTTTTCAATCCAATTTCATGATTTCCAAGTTAATTGATCATGTATTCATGTTTCTACCATAACTTCAAGTATAAGGTATGATCATAAATTTCAAGTATGCAAGCAAGTTTTATTAATGATGGTGACTTAAGACCCTAATGATGTTTCTATGAATAGGATTCATAATGATGGAAGACCTACACCCACATTACATGAATCACATGACAATGAGTTATTCCTGTGAACAAGTTTATGAAGTATGATTTTGAAAGACTTATGATTTATGACAAGTATAATTTATGATTATGATATGATATTTATTTTGTGGGATATTGACTTAGCACCGAGAGGACTTCGAGGTGGAGGCTCAACCTAAGCCTTATTAGCAACCTCTAGTTCCTTAGACTACGTTGTCACCATAGGCTTATTGCAATATGGCCTAGCTATTCCACATACAGAACTTAATGATGATAATGTTGGATGGAGTCTACCTTGGCAAGTAGCCCCCCCTTATCGATGTGGAGTCATCGGATTCCATGTAATAGCTCGCATGGTTTTATTGTCGGTTACAGTTATCTCCCACATATGTATGGTTCTTATGATGTTTTACAAGACTACTCCTATCCTTTAATTTTATATTCTGCCTTTATGGTTTAATTTGCATTGACCTTTATTATGCCTACTTATGATTTCACTACTTCTCTTATCATTCTATTTGAAATGGTCATTTGCACAACTTGATTTTATTATGCATTGCATTGCTTACATACTTAGTACATTCAAATGTACTAATGCATACTTTGTTGCCTATATTATATCACAATATTGGTACGAACGCTCCATCCTATTCTTATGGATAGTCGGTGATCCATTTGAAGAGTTGCTGGTTAGTCCTCATGCTTCGAGGGCAAATCGAATCATTCTTCCTTTTATTTTTATTTCTAGACTATGCTGATATTTTGAGACTATCCTATGTCATGTTATCACTTTCTTGAGGGCGAGTTAGGAACATGTCCTAGTCCTTACCTATGTAGTCATATAGAGGCATGATGGACATATGTGTAAGGAGTCTATGCTGTCTGGATTCTCTTTAGTTATGTGTAAGACCCCAAAAGTTGAAAAATCAAAAAACAAGGAACAAAAGATGAAATCCCAGAAAAATGCAACTTTTGGCATCAAGTGATGACTATGAAGGCCATCACAGGCAGTAGTCAGCACCACGGCTCGTGATGAGTCACCGTAGTGGTGGTTCTAAAACTCACTCCTGCAGGAAAGGTGTCACGACCTAGCCCCGTAGGCCGTGACTAGTGTCCGAATTGGACACCCTCGTATACACACCTATTATCTATAATCAATCGGCAATTAAACATGATATAGGATTTATATGGGTAGCACATTGTTTCAAACTGTTACTTATATATATACTAAAATCACCTATTTCTTGGGGAGTCTTAATTGTCAAAAATAAGATAACATAATATGTAAGCCGACAAGGCTTCCACTCCGAATGTAAACGTCCAAAAACATAAGTCATACTAGTACACTGGACAACATCTATATACAACCCACTCATATGTCTACAGACCTCTAAGAGGATTAACAATAGCATATGACGGGACAGGGCCCCGTCGTACCCCTAAATACACAAATATATACATTATAAGGATTAGTACCCAAAGTTTGGGCTCCGAGATAATGGAGCACTTCAAACTCGTTGAGTAGAATCCTAAGCTGGCGACTCTCCGAAATGAGTATCTGTACCTGCAGGCATGAAATGCAGCCCCCCGAAGAAAGGGGGTCAGTACGAACTATGTACCGAGTATATAAAGCATAAAATACCGTAAAGGAGATCACATCTGCAATAAAGATTCAGGAGCTAATCACTGTACCTGTGTCTTATGAAATGAATACATGCATATCATCATCATATATCATACCCGGCCCGTTAGGGAACTCGGTGTCACAATTATATCAATATATCGTTATATGTATATATATACCATACCCGGCCCTTTAGCAAGGAACTCGGTGAATAGAGTAGTGTACACTGATACCGTACCCGGCCCATTATGGGACTCGGTGCCATAATCATATCGTCATATCATCATAATATCATATTATCATATCACGTACCCGGCCCTCTAGTAAGGGACTCGGTGAATAATGTAGTGGAATCCATACATGATAACATACCCGGCCTATCGTAGGACTCGGTGAATAATACCATAACAATATGCACGAATAAGGTATCATTAGCAACCTTGTGAAATTTGATCATTATCGGAGACTTAATAGAATAAGCAAAATAGTCCATCATTTGAAACCCAAGACAATAGTCATTATGAATCACCAATTATGGATTATACTAAAATATGAATTATACCACAACATGAGTTATACCAACTAGGATGGCTGGAATCATACACATGAGTCAAGACATAACAATATAAATTTTGAAAATCAAGAACGGTAGCCATCCGAGTATATCTACGAATAAGAGTTTCTTTGGAATTTAAGCATACGTCATTCGTTCGTTTCATATGGATCATGCCAAAAGAAGAAAATGTTAACTTTACATACCTTTAGCGTTTATACGTATATGTTGTCCAATATTATCTCAACCTATATTAAAACGTTAAGCACTATGGTTAAGCTATGGACAAGAATAAAACGTAGTCTATCGTTAGTAGGTTATTTCTAAAAAAAAATTGGACAGCACCTCCCCTACACCGCTCACTTTTCCCACTTTCAAACCAGCCATATAATCATCAATCAACATCAACAATCCAAAATATTGACACAAAATAAGATTTATTATTGACAATAAGCCTAGAATATTTCCACCCGACTCATGTTACCAAAGCAGTAAATTCAGAAAGTCAGGTACCTCACGTTGTATCTAAATTTTGAAAATGAAAACGGCAAAACTGGAATTTATTACCTTCATGAAACATTTAGATCTCTGTCTTAAGTTTCCAATGCAAAAGAAATCAACTCAAAAATCATTTTCTACAAAGAGATATCATCAAAATACGAACAGCTATACATGAAGGATTTTTCATTCCAGAATCTGGACAGAATTTGTCTTATGATTCATCCTCAGTTTTCGACATCATAACAGCAGATATAGACTAAGACATAAACATAAGAGTTGTAGGTACGTGTATTAGCTTTCCAAAACATGTTTAATATCTAAAATCGAAGGTCTACACAATGAGATATTCCAGAATTACTACCAGCTACTCAATTCCAAAAACGGGTTTGAACATTCACAATCTTCATACACCTTTTTCCTCCAAATTCAAGAACAACAACTCATCAACAACATCAAAACAATATCAACCATTATTATACATCATCACTAAGATAATTCTATCCATTTAATCTACCTAAAACAACCCTTTAACCCATAAATCTCAACAATTCACCAAACTAGTTTATAACACTATTTTCTCCATTCTAATCCGTTAAAACTCTAACTAAACTTGTTAACAATAAAAAGGAGACTTTAATATTACCTTAAATTTGCAGCACCACATAAAATCTTTTCCTTATTGGCTGATTTCTAGCTCAAATTGAAGCCAACGCGACGTACAACAATTTTCTCTTCATGAGCTTCGGATTTTGGGACTCGAATTTTGGTCGGATTTGGTTTTTCTCTCAAGAACTTCTTCTCTCTCTCTCTCTAGAAATTTTCTGGATATTTTCTTAGTCTAAACTATGAAGGAAGACATAGAAATTGGATTAATTTCGTGGGTATTGGGCCTGACCCGAATTAGAATTGGGTTGGGCCGAATTCACTATTTAGTTTGGCCTGTCAGACTTAAAATGTCTATATCTTATTACTCCGATATCACATTTCGTCCCACGACCTATGGTTGGAAAGATATTTCAATTATCTACAACTTTCATGTTGAGAGTTTTCCCAAATTCTCAAATTATAAAGTGGTTATGGCCTCCCGAAGTCAGCTTACCCAAAACGTGACTTTAAGAAAAACATATTTGATGGCTTCTATTTTGATTTGGCTTAAGGGTCCTTCTTGAGATGTATTTTACTACAAATAAATTATTCATATAACTTGGCATTTACAACAAATCATGCCCTTTTAAAAATTCAAAATTAAAAGTCCTTGAATTTATAATCGTTAGCATACGAATAATTCAAAATGCAAAAATACGGAATGTAACAAAAGGGACCACGACAAGGGATCATGGGCCGTGGTGAACACCACGAGCCATGGTGACCCCTTCCCTAAGACCCTAAGAAAATTTCCAAAGGCAGGGACCACACTTGACCACCGCGGGCCGTGTATCCCTTCACGGAACGTGGTGGGTTCAGTAGGGTCGCTCCTGCAGACCCTTATGCAGGTACTGCACCATGCCTGCAATTCAAGAACCGTGATGACCTCCATGGATCGTGAAGGTCTCCGTGGATGAAGTCCTGAAACCCATCCCTACAACCCCAAAATTCAGAGATCAAGTCAATCACCACATACCGTGGTGAAGATCACGGACCGTGATGGGTCCTCCGTGTAACTCCAGTTCCAGTTTTAATGAAGGGTATTCCAATCATTTCCTATTCTTTCATTAATGTATGTGGATGTTTTTGGGACTAGATTCATTATGTAATTTTCCTAAATACTCCTAAGTCTATTCTTTTCCCTCATTAACTCCCATACAACTTTAAGACTTCTCTCTCAAGGTTCTTTCAAGAGATCATCTTCTTTATCAAGTTTTGCTTAGGGTTTCTTCAAGAACAAATCTCATTTATCAATTTCAAGTCTAAATTCATTTAAGGTATGTGGGGATTGATCCATTGGTTCTTTTCACCCATGGAGTCCCAAAGTTTTTATTCAAAATCTCATTAATTTCAATTGGGTTTGTAACCCTAGTTTGATGAAATGCAATGGGGTGTTTCAATTATGTTTTAACCATCATAATTGATCATTATAAGTATGTTTCTACATTAATTGAATAATTTTAAGATGAATTATGAATGCTCATGTATGAAGCTATTTTCAATGATGATATACATGAAGTATGATTATAAAGTTCAATGATTCCAAGTATTCTCATGGTTTCCATCTAAATTGACTATGTATATGAGTTTTAATCTAAATTTAAGTATGAATTATGGTCATGGATCACAAGTATATTCAAGATATGAATTGCATGTAAGTTATGAAGAAAGGTGACTTAGGATCCTTAATTGGTGACCTAGGAACCTAAAGACATGAATTATGCAAGTATGACATTGTAATGTTGAAAGACTTATACTCAAACTGCAAGTATGATATGAAAATAAGTTATTTTATAAATTATGAAGTTTATGAAAAAGTCTATAATTTATGTTAAGTATGAATACTATGCTATATATTCTATGGGATTTAACTTAGAACCGAATGATGACATGAGGTAGGGGCTCAAACTACAGGGTCCTTATATAAAGTCTCTTATCTCGTAACTACGTGCCACCGTAGATTGCCTTATGACTTATGTAGTGGATCCACATATAGCATATGTACATGACCATCCTAGCAAGGTAGAGTCTACCTTGGCAAGTAGATTCCCTTTTATCTTCATTGTATGGGGAGAAAAAGAGATTCCATGTTATAACTCGCATGGTGTTATTGTCGGTTATGATTCCCATCTCACATATGCATAATGTAACACCTTGACTTTTCAAAATGTCTAAATTAACTCGTACCTTCGTGGTAAGACAAAGAAGGGGAGTAATAAATTAGGAATGATATGGTATATCATATTTTAAGTGTTCAACGGTTGTATCTCAAGTTGTGAAGTTAAGCAAGAGGCAAAATAAAAGTTGGCGAAGATTATCGTAAGTTCCTTTATAAAGATTTTCTGAAATTTGGGTCAAATGTCTTGGAGCTCTTCTCCTAATCTATGAGGATTTGTGGGGCCTATGACCTATCAAATCGAAGGTCTACAAGTCTAGTTTCTAAATATCAAACAGTTTGTCCATATGACTTAGGAATAGAGAGATATTTGTATTTTTATGAGATGATGCAAGCAGACATGTCTGAGTGGGTCCCAAGCCCCTATGTCGATTCAGCTTTATATAAGTTGTTCAAGCTTTATTTTAACTCATTAAAATCACCACATTTTATATAAAATCATAGGGAAAGTCCCAAATCCTCCATGGATATTGATTCTTTCAACTCAGAAGTTTAACGGAAGTTGCTCTACATACAGAGCTTGTCATCTTGGTATAATTTCCCCCATCAATTTCATGGCGTATCTTCATGGATGTTTTGGAAGTGACATAGCAGGTTTTATTGAGTAATTTTCAGTAGCTATGGATATATATTGACAAGGTAAGGATACTGTACACTTATCTATTTGTTAAAATGAGATTCTAAGCTCCTAGATATGAAAAGTCACATTTGCCAATGACTTGTAGTAGTAACTTGTTGGTTTTTGCTTTGTTTGTTATTACTACAAGGAAGCATGTTATTTAGCTTTAGAATTCAGTCCCCTTTGTCAAGGAAATATTTACCGTACGACCCTCCTTCTCAATTATATGTTCTAGTATTATTTTATAGTTTTTGAGCCATGAAGTGATGTTGTAGATATCGTAGCTTTGGACAACCCCTTTATCTTACTATGTTTGGTTATTGTTGTTGTGTACAGATGGTGTTGAGGTGATGAAGAGATTGAGAAGTTTGTGCGATTCTTATTGGAGTCGCGTACGATAGTTATTATATTGGACGATGTGAAATATGCATTGTTGTTATCAGAATATCTTTATTAGATATAGCTGTTGTTTATCATTCTTATTGGCCTAATTTTATGATTTGGACTTGGATGGTTGCGAGTGTGACATTGATGCCTTACCGATCTTTGTAGCCTCATCTTTGTAGCCTTTTTATTCTCATATTTATTTGGTTGGTCAAGATTCATTTCAACATCTTTGGGGCTTCAATTAAAAGGTGTGTTAAGGTTATTCCCTTCTTTTGGCATGTTTCCTTATAGCATAGGAGCTATACAAGAAGATGGTTATTATCATTAATATACTCTATCCATAATTATTATTTGTTGGTTGCTCGAGTTGCTATAATTCTCTATTATTGGGATTCTTATTCTGTTAGTACGACCCTATGTTAGGAATGACTTAGAGATTATTGGTATAGGTTGCCTATAGCTAAATTGCTTGCTTTTAGCCTATTGAATTGTTATTGTTTCCCTTGGGGCTATAGTGGTTAGCTATAGGAATATGGTTGGTGCCTAAGAGGGCTATGATATATTGATGCTTAAGAAGGCTATGTATTGCCTACGGGGCTAGGTTTTTTCATATGAGGGCTATGAGTTGACTAGGTGGCTATATTAATACCTAATAGGTTTATGTGCTGCCTATGGGGCTATATTATTGCCTACGAGGGCTACGTGACTGCCTACAGAGCTAGAGGACTATTAGTCAGGATATATAGACTGATTTGGAACCTTTTAGGCTTATGGGGGCCTAAGTTGGTGGTCTTGTTTGGTGTTCATACCAGCCGAGCTTATGGGGGCTTGGTTTGGTTGTTGTTTGATTATTTTTATATCTTTAGAATTAGGAGTAGGTCAGTACGCTTAACTTATTCTTGATTTATTTATTTGATTATTCTAAGTATATCATGATACCTACTCTTAGTCTATCGCCTTTCATACTTGGTATATTATTTAGTACTAATGCCCCATTGCCCGGGGGCACTACATTCATGCTTGCAGGTCCCGACAAATGACTTGATAGACCTCCTCAGCAACAGAGCTGTCTTCTAGGAGGTTGGATAGTCCCCTTATTTTAGAGCTGCCAGAGTTTGGAGGTTTGTTAACTTTTGTTGTATATATTATTGGGTAGCTTGAGCCCTGTCCCGTAAGCTTTACTACTCCTAGAGGCTTGCAAACTAGTGTATGGGTTGAATAGCTATGTTATGGCTAGGTTGGCCTGGTATGTTGGGTTGCTGGGCTTGATAATTATTTGATGCAATGGCTTGTTATATACCTACTTTCAGCTTCTGTATAGAGATCATTGTGGCCACGATGTTCCAATCAGAACTTGTGTGCTAATTGGCTATATATGAACTGTTGGGAGTAGCTGTTTCTTTTAAAGATTTGTTGACAGGGGCCTTACCGATCGAGGGCTTAATTTTAAGCCGAGATATATTTATTTATTTTCATTATTGTGTGTGGCTACCATGCGCTAGTAGCAAATGGTTCAGTAGGGTCGGTTCGGGCCTGAGTTTTGGCATTAGGTGCCAGTTGTGCCCTTTGAGTTTGGGGTGTGACATATAATTTCCTTATGTTCTCTTATGATCTCAATATGTATTTTAAATGCTTTGATCATTATGGTTTTCTCATGACTTTGCTTATCCTCTTTATCATGTACGTTAATTGATCATTGTGTTCTATGATTTATATTGCATGGCATGCCCACATACTTAGTACATTCACACATACTAACACATATTATTTTGTATATTATCTCATAATGTAGGGGTTGAGGATTACATTTCCACACGTGGCTAGTTGAGCTTTA
Source organism: Solanum dulcamara (assembly GCF_947179165.1). NCBI lineage: Eukaryota > Viridiplantae > Streptophyta > Magnoliopsida > Solanales > Solanaceae > Solanum > Solanum dulcamara. The sequence continues at coordinate 32,182,980 of NC_077239.1, forward strand.
AAAATTGGTGAAGTTTTGGTGAGTCCTCATCTATCGAAGACTATTTATGAGTTGATCATTTCATTTCAAAGACTTTTATTTTATTCATGTTGAGTGTGAGCTAGAGACATATCTTAGCCCCACCCTTCTTGTTTAGTAGAGTTATTAGTTGGACAAATAATGCAAAGTCTATGTTGTTAAACTCCTATAGTTTAATGATCCATGATTTACAGTCTTTCTTATGTTTTTTCCACTTTACTTTACCTTATGCATGCTTATGATATTTCAAGAGGCTTGGTTAGAGCCCTTTGGGGTTTTGAGATCTATGTTACGACTAGGACTTAGTTCGGGTCGTGACAAACTTGGTATCAGAACACAAGATTTAAGATGTCCTAGGGAGTCCAACATGTTGCATTGAGTAAAGTCTTATTCATGGTTGTGAAGTGCTCCATATCTATGAATAGGAGGCCATGAGGCATTTCAGAAAATCCTCACTTCCTTCCTGATCTATGTCGTGTGATAAAGTATAGTCTAAGACTTCCTCTCCATAATGATTATTCTTTGCGAATTTTAGAAGAACACCTATGTAAAGAGGGGTCAATGCTAATAAGTACCAAGCTCCTTCGGTCCCTTAAGACAATGGTCCCCTACCTGACCAAGTGATTAATGCGGAGTTCCAGACCGCTATTACAATGCTAGCCCAAGTTATGGCCAACCAAGGGGTTGTATTTCCTCCTAATGCCCATACTCTGGCTTCTAGAGTGAGGGACTTTGCAAGGATGAATCCTCTCGAGTTCTATGGTTCAAAAGTTGATGAGGATCCTCAAGAGTTCATTGATGAGGTTTATAAAATAGTGATTATTATGGAAGTGACTTCAGAAGAGAAAGCAGAGTTGGCGGCTTACCAACTCAAGGGTGTTGCTCATGTTTGGTATACTCAATAGAAGTTAGAAAGAGTGGATGAAGGTCCCATTGAGTGGGAAGCCTTCAAGCTTGCTTTTCTTGATCATTTCTTCCCTCTTGAGCTAAAGGAGGTAAAAGTGTTGGAGTTCATCAATCTTAAGCAAGTCAATATGGGTATAAGGGATTATGCCCTCAAGTTTACCAAGCTATCCAAGTTTTCTCCTTCATTAATTACCAATCCATATGCCCAAAGAGCCAATTCATATTGGCGGTATTCGACTTAGTTGCAAAGAAATGTCATACCACTATACTTATTAAGGAAATTGACATATCTCATCTCATGACTTTTATCAAGCAAATTGAAAGATAAAAACTCAAAGAGATATAGATGAGAGACTCTAAGAGGGCCTGATATGAAGGTGGGTTCTCAAATACTAGGATCGGTGATAATAGTGGTCGTTTTTAACAAGGCCAAGGTTCGAGAAAGAAGTTTGATAAGGATATGAAGTCATATCCTAAGGGTCAAGGTGGAGGTGTGAGTGCTAGTATCCCCCTTTTCCAAAGTTTTCTAAGTGTGAAAAGATTCATGGAGGAAGGTGTTTGATGGGAATGGGGTGCTTGATATGGGTGTGGCAAGGTAGGCTATAAGCGATCTGAGTGCCCTCATGTTTCCAACAAAGGTAAAAAAGTTTATCCTCAAGGCCATGTAGCTCATGGAGGGAAAGTGCAATAGGGTGGGCAAGCTCAACTTAAGGGTGGCTAACGCAATAATAATTCTATGCACTTCATGCTAGGCAAGATATGGAAGAGACTCCTGGTGTGGTCATGGGTCTTTAACTTTTATGTTTATGCATTGCTTGATCCGGGTGATAACTTGTCTTTTGTTACTCCTTACCTTGCTATGAGATTTGATGTGTGCCCCGAAGTCTTATTAGAACCTCTTTTGGTTTATACTCCCATGGGTGATTCAGTATTAGCCAAGAGAGTTTATAGAGGTTATCCTGTGTCGGTCTTGCACAAAGTTATCCCTTGTGATCTTGTTGAACTTGACATGACCGATTTTGACATTATTCTAGGAATGTATTGGTTACATGCCTCTTATGCATCCATTGATTGTAAGACCCGTAGGGTCAAGTTTTAGTTCCCTAATGAGCCTATTCTTGAATGGTAAATATAATGATTCAGTGGTTAAGGGTCACTTCATCTTATGTCTTAAGGATAGAAAAATAATTTCAAAGAGTTGTATTTACCACATAGTGTGAGTTAGGGATGTTAATTCTGAAACGTCTACTCTTGAGTCGGTCCCTGTAGTTAATGAGTTTCCCTATGAATTGCCCGCCGTTCCTCCCAAATGGGAAATTGAATTTAGCATAGATATCTTTCCCGATACTCAACCTATTTCTATTCCTCCTTACCTTATGACTCTTGCAGAACTTAAGGAGTTGAAAGAGCAATTGATGGATTTGTTGGATAAGGGTTTTATAAGGCCAAGTATTTCACCATGGGATGCTCCCATGCAATTTGTTAGGAAAAAGATGAGTCACTCTGAATGTGTATAGATTACCGACAATTAAATAAGGTTAACGTGAAGAACATGTATCCAATTCGAAGGATAGATGATTTGTTTGACCAATTGCAAGAGGAAAGTTACTTTTCAAAGATTTATCTTTGATCGGGTTATCATAAACTCCGAATATGGGAATGTGAAATTCCGAAGATGACCTTTAGAACTCGGTCTTAGTTATGTCTTTTGGACTAACAAATGCCCTTGCAGCTTTTATAGATTTGATGAACAGGGTGTTCAAGCAATATTTTGATATGTTTGTGATTGTGTTCATTGATGATATTTTAATCTATTCTCAAAGCAAGGAAGAGCATGTCGATCATTTAAGGATTATGTTGCAAATTCTCAATGATCATTAGTTGTATGAAAAATTTAACAAGTGTGTATTTTTGTCAAGGACAATTGCTTTTCTTGGTCACATTGTTTCCGCAGAAGAAATTATGGTTGATCCAAAGAAGCTCGTGGCGGTTAAGAATTGACCTAGACCATTGACTTCTTCTGATATTGGAAGTTTCTTAGGCTTTGCCGGTTATTATAGATAGTTTGTGGAAGGTTTCTCCTCCATGGCATCGCCCTTGACAACTTTGACAAAAAAGAAGGTGAAATTCCAATGGTCTGAGGCATGTGAGAAAAGATTTCAAGAGTTGAAGAATAGGCTTACCTCCGCTCTGGTGTTGAATTTACCAAAAGGTTCCGATTGGTTTGTTGTGTATTGAGATGCTTCACAAGTTGTCTTGGTTGTGTTCTAATGCTAAATGGGAAAGTAGTAGCTTATGCTTCAAGGCAACTCAAGGCACATGAGAAGAATTACCCAACTCATGACTTGGAGTTGGCGGCGGTGCTATTTGCTTTAAAGTTGTGGAGATATTATCTTTATGGTGTCCCTGTGGATGTTTTCACCAATCACAAGAGTTTAAAATTCACTCAAAATGATTTGAATCTTCGAAAAATGAGATGGCTTGTATTGTTGAATGACTATGACCTGAGTGTGCTATACCATCTAAATAAGGAAAATATGGTTGCAGACGCTCTTAGTAGGTTGCCTATGAATAGTTCACTCATATTAAGGATGAGAAGAAAGAGCTAGTTTGGGATATGCATGGATTAGCCCATTTGGGTGTTCAATTGGTTGATTCCAAAGATGGTGGTGTTGTTGTGCCAAATGGTTTCGAATCGTCTCTTGTCGTAGATATAAAGGCAAAGCAAGATAGGGATCCCATTTTGGTAGAATTGAAGAAAACGGTTGCCAAAAAAGCCATTGAGGCTTTCTCCCAAGGGGGAGATGGTGTTTTGAGATATTAAGGCTGATTATGTGTTTTGAATGTAGATGGCTTGAAAGATATGATATTGTTCAAAGCTTATAATTTGCGGTACTCTATTCATCCCGGTTTCACAAAAATGTATCAAGATTTGAGGGGAGTGTGTTGGTGGAATGGCATGAAAAGAGATATTGTGGAATTTGTGGCTAAGTGTCCCAATTGTCAACAAGTAAAAGTTAAGCATCAAAAATGGAAGGTTTGGCTAAAGACATTGGGATTCCTACTTGAAAGTGGGAAGTCTTGAATATGGAATTTGTTACAGGTTTGCCTTGTACTCATAGGCAACATGATTTTATTTGGGTGATTATTGACCGAATGACTAAGTTGGCTCATTTTCTTCCCATTAAGACTTCATATTCACCCAAAGACTATGCTAGATTGTACATTTGAGAGTCAGTAAAGCTTCATGGTGTTCCATTGTCTATCATTTTGGATTGAGGTACTCAGTTTATATCTCAGTTTTAGAAATATTTCCAAAAGGGTCTTGGTACCTAACTGAAGTTTAGTATAACTTTTCACCCATAAATGGATGGTCAGTCCAAGTGTATCATTTAGACATTAGAGGATATGTTGAGAGCATGCATGATTGATTTTAAGGGAAATTGGGATGATCATTTTCCATTGATAGAGTTTGCTTATAATAACAGTTATCACTCTAGCATAGAGATGGCTTATTTGAGGCTTTATATAGTAGGCGGTGTAGATCCTCTATCGGTTGGTTTGAGATAGGTGAAGGTTCTTTGATAGGACCAGAGTTGGTATTTGAGGCTATGAAGAAGGTTATACTCATTAGAGAAAGACTAAAAACAACCCAAAGCCGACAAAAGTTTTATTCGGATGTGAGAAGAAGGGAACTAGAATTTGAGGTTAATGATTGGGTCTACTTGAAAATCTCACCCATTAAGGGTGTGATGCATTTTGATAAGAAAAGAGAGCTAAGTCCCCACTATATTGGCCCATATCAGATTTTGAGGCGAATTGGTAATGTGGCTTATGAGTTGGGTTTGCCTTCAGATTTGTCATCAGTGCATCCGGTGTTCCATGTGTCTTTGTTGAGGAATTTTATTGGTGATCCTAGTCTCATTGTGCCTTTGGAAAACATTGAGGTCAAAAAGAGTCTTTCATATGAAGAGGTTTCGATTGAGATCTTGGACCGACAAGTTAGAAGGTTGAGAAATAAAGAAATAGCTTCAGTTAAAGTGTTTTGGAGGGATCAACGGGTTGAGGATGTAACATGGGAGGCTGAGGCTAATATGATGTCCCAATGTCTTCATCTCTTTCTTTGGTGCCTAAATGAGGTATTTAGTTCCTTCATGATCCAACTATCCCAAATCATGTGTTTCCGTTATTCTCATGGTTTCATATGCATTCATGTTCATGAAATGAGTTTTAAAGTTATGCTTTTGCTTGAGATTAAAGATTACATATTTTATGCGTTATCGAGATGTTTTGCATTCATGTTGGGATATTATGTTCCTTTCCTATTCCATTCATGTTAGCTTGAGTCCCATTTAAGGATGAATGTTCCTAAGGGAGAGATATTATAAGATTATAAAGTTCAATGATTCCAAGTATTCTCATGGTTTCCATCCAAATTGACTATGTATATGAGTTTTAATCTAAATTCAAGTATGAATTATGGTCATGGATTACAAGTATATTCAAGATATGAATTGCATGCAAGTTATGAAGAAAGGTGACTTAGGATCCTTAATTGGTGACTTAGGAACCTAAAGACATTAATTATGCAAGTGTGACATTATAATGTTGAATGGATTATACTGACATTGCAAGTATGATATGAAAATAAGATATTCTATAAATTATGAAGTTTATGAACAAGTCTATGATTTATGTTAAGTATGATTACTATGTTATGCATTTTGTGGGATTTGACTTAGCATCAAATGATGACATGAGGTGGGCGCTTGAACTACGGGGTATTTATATAAAGTTTTTTGTCTTATAGCTATGTGCCACCATAGGTTGCCTTATGTTTTATCTAGTAGATCCACATATACCGTATGCACATGACCAGCTTAGCAGGGTAGAGTCTACCTTGGCAAGTATATTCCCCTTTCTTCCATTGTACGGGGAGACATCAGGATTCCATGTTATAGGTCGCATGAGCTTATTGTCGGTTATGGTTCCATCCCACATATGTATACTTTCCTTATGTTCTCTTATGATCTCAGTATGTCTTTAAATTCTTTGATCATTATGGTTTTCCCATAACTTTACTTATCCTCTTTATCATATATGTTAATTAGTCATTGCATCCTATGATTTATATTGCATGGCATGTTCACATACTCAGTACATTCAAAATTACTAATATATATTGTTGCCTACATTATCTCATAATGTAGGGGTTGAGGATCACATTCCCTAATGTGGCTAGTTTAGCTTTCATATCAGCGGAGTTTTGGTGAGTCCTCATCTACCAATGACTAGTTATGAGTTAATCATTTCATTTTAAAGACTTTTATTATATTCATGTTGAGGGTGAGCTAGGGACATGTCTTAGCCCCTGCCCTTCTTATTTAATAGAGACATTAGTTGGACAAATGATGTAGAGTCTATGTTAATAAACTCTTATACATTTATGATCCATAATTTAGACTCTTTCTTATGTTGTTTCCTCTTTACTTTAAGCATTCTTATGATATATCAAGAGACTTGGTTGGATCCCTTCAGGGTTTGAATTGCCGTATTATGACTAGGTCCTAGGTCGGGTCATGTTATTATGCCATGTCTTCTTGGACTTTTATGAGTTTTTGATTATTTGTTACCTTATGTATGCTTATGATATGCTAAGAGTCTTGGTTGGGTTTCCTTGAAAATCTTTTGCCCAAGTTATTTCGGAACCGGAAAAAAGAAGCGGTTTTTCGCACAGCTTCTTAATCTCTGTGTCACATCTAGGCCCTAGTTTGGGTCGTGACAGCTTCTCTTTTGACCAAATTTACTGTGAAGAAAGTCAAGTTCAGTGGTTCGATGCTTGTACTAAGAGTTTTCAGTAGTCGAAGGCTCAACTTACTACAACCCTAGTTTTGAGTCTATCAGATGGTTTAGATGGTTTTATTTTGTGTTGTGACACTTCTCATAGTGGTCTTGGTTATGTGTTGATGTAATATGGTAAGGTCATTTCTTAAGCTTCTAGGCAACTTAAGGTACATGAAAGAATTACCCGACTCACAATCTTGAGCTGACGGTGGTACTGTTTGCCTTAAAAATTTGGAGGCATTATCTCTATGGTGTTTATATGGACATATTCACCGATTATAAGAGTTTGTAATATGTATTTAATCAAAAGGAATTGGATCTTTTCTAAATAAGGTGGCTTAAATTATTGAAGAACTATGATATGAGTGTGGTACCATCTAGGTAAAACTAATGTAGTGGCAGATGCACTTAGTAGATTATACACGGGTAGTGTTACTCATGTTGAGAATGAAAAAAAAAGTTGGTTTGTGATGTTCATAGGCTTGTCTTTTTGGGAGTTGGTTTGGTTAATTCAGAAGTTAGTGGAGTTATTATTTAGAATGGTCTCTTGTGAGTGATGTGAAGGCAAGACAAAATGAGGATCTAATATTGGTTGAATTGAATGAAGTCGTACTTAAAATATCGTTGAGGCTTTCTCCTAAAGGGGAGATGGTGTGCTTCGATATTAAGATTTTTTGTGTGTTCCAAATGTCAATGATTTGAAGCAGTAAATTCTAGAAGATGCCCACAGTTCTCTATATTCTATTCACCCAGGATCTTCTAAGATGTACCGTGATTTGTGGGAGGTTTATTGGTGGAATGGCATGAAAGAATGATATTGCGGAGTTTATGGCTAAGTTTCTAATTGTCAACAAGTTAAGGTTAAGCATCAGAAACCAAGTGGTATGGCTCAGAATATTGATATTCCAATTTGGAAGTGGGATGATTTGAATATGGATTTCATCATAGTTTTGCCTCATAGGCATCGATAATTTGATTCTATTTGGGTGATTGTACACCAAATGACTAAGTCAACATAATTCCCTCTAATTAAGACTTCATATACAACTGAGGACTATGCTAAACTTTACATTCAAGAGATGGAGAGGTTGGATGGTGTCCCATTATCCATCATTTCTGACAGAGGTGTTCAGTTCACATCTTGCTTTTGGAGATTGTTTCAGAAAGTTCTTGGTACTTAGGTTAAGCTTAGTACAACTTTTTATCCACGGATTAATGGCCAGGCCGAGAAGACTATTCAAACTTTGGAGGACATTTTCAAAGTATATATGATTGAATTTAAAGGTAGTTGGGTTGATCATTTGCCCTTGATTGAGTTTGCTTATAATAATAGTTACCATTCTAGTATTTCGATGTCTTCATTTAAGGTTTTTTATGGTAGGAGATTTAGATCCTCTATTGGTTGGTTTGAAGTTGATGAGGTCACTTTGATAAGGTCTGAGTTAGTTCATGATTTTATGGAGACATTTTGACTAATTAGAGAGAGGTTGAGGACTTCCTAGAATAGGCAATAATCCTACGTTGATATGATAAGAAAGGAGCTTCAATTTAAAGTTGGTGAGATTATTTGAAAATCTCACCTATAAAGGGTGTGATGAGGTTTGGTAAGAAAGGAAAGTTTAGTCTCTGCTATGTTGGACTTTATATGATTTTGAGGCATTCTGACAAGATGGTCTATGAGTTGGATTTTCCCTCCGTATCGGAATCAGTCCATCTAGTGTTCTATGTTTCCTTATTGAAAAAATGTGTTAGAGATCCGACCATAATTGTGCCATTGGAGAGTGTTGGCGTTAGAGAAAGTCTCTCTTACAAAGAGGTTCTAGTTGATATTCTAGATCGTCAAGTTCAAATGTTGAGGAATAAATAAGTTGTTTTAATGAAAGTTCTTTGTAGGAATCAGTTGGTTAAAGGTTCTACTTGGAAGGCCAAAGCTGATATGATGTCGTAGCATCCACATCTCTTTCCCTTCGCTTCAATTTTGGTTTGAGGTATTAGTTCCTCATGTTTACTCTTTCAGATTCAAGCATTTTAGCTATTCTCATATTTCCATATGCATGCATGTTTATGATATCGGTTTTTAAGTCCATGTTTTAGCTTGGGGTCGATTACTTCTTGGTTTTATGCATTTTGATGTGATCTATATTCATGTTAAGTTGTGAGATCTCTTTTCACACTCTATTCATACTAGCTTGTGTCCCATTTGAGGACGAATGTTCCCAAGGGGGAGATATTGTAATACCTCGAAAGATGGAAAGTTGATTTGGAAAGAAATTACAGAAAATCTTCTGGTGCATTGGTTGTAAGACACCTTTATATGGACCATAAAAGGTCGTACAGGCCATAGGAACCAGTACTAGGTTGATTTTTTAAAAGGTGTATTTTTTTAAGCCTTAGCTGAGTTTCTACACACCAACAGGACGACCTGTAGACTCTTGTATGGGTCGTAAATGGTCACCCATAGATGAGATTCAGAGACTTGTGATTTCAGTACTTGTGTTCTACAAAGGGTCACTACAGACCTTAGAGGGAGATACAATCCTATAACATCTCGAAAGTTGAAAAGAAAAGTTGCAATAAAAGTTGTAGAAATATTGTTGGTGTAATGGTTTCACGAGCCCTTTGTATGGACCGCAAAAGTCTGTAGGGTCCATAAAAACCATTTGTGGACAGAAGAGTTTGAAACTTTAAAAATGTTTGGTTACTGATGCCTTAGATGAGACCATACATGGACCATATAAGATCCTACAGTCCATAGAAAGTGCTCATACAAGGGGTGTTGAGAGTTGAAAGAAAATCAAAGTTCCAAGTGTTTTTGCATGAGCTTCCCTATGGACTGTATAAAGTCTTATGGTCTGTCGGAGTGTACCTAGATGGAAATTCAAAGCGGGTGAGTTTTATAGTTTTACATGACGAGAGGGTATACAATCCATATAGCTTTCTACGGACCGTAGAAGTTGGTCGTAAAAGGGAACATCAAAAAGTTGGATCATCAGTACAATGGGTCTACCAACGTTTTTGTATGGGTCGTCTAAGTGTGTACCATCGTTGGTAATCTCCCTTAGTACTTGGTCTTAGAAACTCAGAAACCTATGGTGATTTCTATGGACGGCCTCTACGGGCCGTATAGGTTTCTACGGTCCCATAAAAGCCCTCATACTTCAGCTCATCAGTTTAATTCTCAGGGATATTTTGGATATTTCACATTCTTGTAAGACCTAAGCTACATTATTTTGGATTATTTCCCATGAACTATAAATACCCAAACCCTCCAAATTTTCTCCATTCCCTCTCATTCAACTAAAAATCAATAAGGCTCTCAAGGAGCTCCCCTAAGATCTTCTTCTACAAGTTAGGCTAGGGTTTCAAGAACTCAAGTGTCTTTTTCAATTTCATAGCTAAGGATCATCAAGGTATTGAAAAATTCATTAATGGAATCCTTTCCATCCATGGAGTCCCAAAGTGTTTTCAAATTTCTCTCATGATTTTTTCCTAAACCCTATATTTTGATGGTCTTGCATTGGGTTCAATCAATTAAGATCTTTTTCACTCAAATTGATCTTATTATGCATGAATTGATCTTATATACATATTTTTGATGAAATTTACATGAACCCATGCATTATGCCAATTTTATGATAATAAACTATGTTTCAAAAATTATGCATGCATCATGAATTTATGAACAATGATTTTAACGATGCTTTAGATGAATTATCAACATGAATTTTATGAAACCAAGGTTTTCTTTGTAAGGGAAGTATACTCTTCATGATGGGTTTTCATGATTTAGCCGCTTTGATTTAAGTGTCATTTTCTATGAAAACGTATCATGCTCTAGATGCTTTTGATTAAGTATCTCTTATGACTTTGATTGGGTTGAGGTTCATGATATGTTTTAAGGAGCTATTCTTATTGTTTCATGTATTTTATGAAGAACTTGGTATTACTAGATTCTTACCTTTCTTCTCATAGTCTATGGTTTGTTTAATTATAATATTCTTGTTGAGTGTTTATCTAGCACCGAGTGGACTAGGAGAAATCACCTAGATTTCATAACTACGTGCCACTGTAGGATGTACCAAGTTAGACAATCAAAGCTTAAGCTAGTGGATCCACAAATAGCTCTAAATGGTCATTACCTTGGCAAGTAGGACAATCTCTTTTCGATGTGGAAGGTATGACATCGAACTTCATATTGTAGCTAATATAATTTATGTCGGTTAACGGTTTCTCTGACTATGTTATGATTTTTATTATTATTTACTTACGAGTTTTGAATTGACCATGTTTATGTTTCTAAAGATGTTTTAAGGAATAATACTATGTTTTAGCTTCGTTATTACATTATCATATTTTATGTCATGCATTGCACATTCTCCATACTCAGTATATTCCATATTACTGACCGCATACTTCTTTTGCCTATATTATTTTATAATATAGGTCATGATTCTCCCACTCATGCCTGTGGTTAGTACAAACTCCGATCATATTTACATGTTGATGAGTCCTTATGTAACACTCAAGCATAGGGTCTAGACGTGACATGGCGAATGAGGAACCTGAAAATACCTAAAACAAGCCTCTTAGCATTCTTTTAGCCATTTATAGGTAATGACAATAAATAAACAAGCAGAAATCATAATAGTAAATATTCAACTTACATATGTCTAACAATACCTTTATCTTTTAGATTTAATGGGGCTAAGACAAGTCTCTAGCTCACCCTTAATCATAATAGAGAAAAATATCATAGTAAGTGTCTAAAGATCTCAACATATCATAAGCTAGAAAGATAAAAGAGTATTGTTCTCGGAACATGGGAACTCACCAAAAGTAGTCTTCAAACAAAATCTTAACTAGCCACGTAGAGGAGAATGAGGAGGAGCACTGGTCCCTACATGGTGATATCATATAGACAAAAGAGTATTCGTTAGTACTTTAAATGTACTAAGTATATAAGCATGCATGAACATTGAGGAAATATTAAAACATTTATGTAATATGAAACATAATGCAATACATGCATAATCAATCATATCTATATCGTTTAAAATATTTATTTTATGGGAAAATGACCATAACCAACATTTAAGACCATGCGAGCTATTACATAAAATCCAACATAGCCCTCTACGTTGGCCGGGGAGACTACTTGATGGGTAGAACTCCGTCAACTTCATTCATTTCTTTAACTTTAACTTTAAGGACTATTTGTGGATCCATTAGCCTAATGCCTACAAGGGCTCCTATGTTGGCACATAGTTAATGAGACGAAAGGTTGCTACTAGGATTCCCTTACCGAATCTCACCTTAATGACCCATTTGATGCTAAGTCAATCCCACAGAATAGTTTAATACTTTAAAATTTTTATAGTATATAGCTTGAAAAATCAAAACATCATATTCGGTGGAATAGCTCATTAAAATATTTGGTTATTTAAATATACAAGAATTGTCCTTATTGCATAAAGAATCCATCATTCAAATTATTTCATCATTCTTTTATTTCATAAGACTCCTTTTTGATTATAGACATTGCTTTCATAAATATTTATTTGGAGTCAAAACTTTCAAGTCAGACTTCATTAAAAATATAGTAAAACTAGGTGGGTTTAAGTCACTTCAACTTTCAAACATGTATGTAACTGAAATGATGCATAAATAATTTGAAATCCATTAATTAAAAATCATGGTTTAAACAACCCACCATGAATTTCAAAAACCTTTAAAGAGCTAAATAGAGAAAATACTTGCAAACCTTCAATTCATACATATAAAATTATTTTGCATTAAAATAGATCAACAATTATTAGTTTAACCATGATTCAGACTATTAAGTAGAAATAAAAATTACCCATAAGAAAATCTTATTTAAAATCAAGAGATTTAGTTGAAAGATTTTTGGACTACATGGGTGAAAGAATCCATGGATAAACACCCACATAACTTAGAGCAAAGCTTATAAAAAATAAACATAATTTATCATATAATCCAAATACTTTAGGCATGGCAGTGGAAGGAATACTCTTATTGAAGCCTTACATACTTGGAATTTGAACCTTACTCAGAATCGAACGACTTAATAAACATTCTTGAATCCTAGCATTTTCTCCTCGCCGGAGCATTTTGTGTACTACCCGGAGTATATGAATCACCAAAATAGTATTTTTACACTACTAAAAATTAAAACTATATTTTGAAAATGAGTAAAGAAGTGTATAGAGAGAAGAGTTGCTTGAGAAAGCTTGATGAACAAAATAATAAAATAAGGTGGGTATTTATAGGTGTGAAGGAGGGACCTAACAATAATTAAAATAATTATAAAGAAAAATCTAAAAATTTAATGAAAGATTGTGATGTTATGAGTGATGTCAAATGGAGGACTATTGATATCATGAGTGATGTCAAATGGATCTAGATCTTTCCTTGGTTGGTGAGATGAACCTTCTTTTAACGAAATACCTTTTTTCGGAGTTGCGTTTGAAAAGTATAACTTCCTTATTAAGATTTGGTGTCTCATGAATTATTGCTCTAGAAGCCTAATTTCATGTCATTTAAGAATCAACCGATTTAGAGCATTTTGTAGTGAGATATAATTTTTCTTCTATAAATACCATATTTTATCACAGCACCATGTCTTGTAATAATTAATTTATTTGACCTACTTAACCTCTGAAACTTGAAATATGTTCTCACAAAAGTTGTAGGTAATGATGTTCGGTTATTCAAAAATTTGAATTACCTAATTTGGACCATCCTCTTAAAAGTTATGACCAAAATACAGAAGTGATATCATTTTCATAGAGAATTGGAACATCATATACAATGTTTTTAGGGGGTGTTACAAAGACTCTTTCGTGCAGGTGCCCAAACTCAGTTTAAGTTAGGGTATTTTGGTCTTTTACCTATGATTTCATTAATAAGTGTAGTTTCTAGGGATTTATTCTATCCTATTAACTACCCTAAGACCTCCTAACCCTCTTATTCTCACCCAAATGACTCAAAACCCAAAATTTTCTCTCTAAAGTTTTATCTGAAGAGTTTTCTTCTTCTTCAAGTTAGTTCCAAGGCAAATCATGATCAATACATAAACGCATTTCAATTTAGGAATCCTAAGGTCTAACCTATATGGAAATTCTTCCACGGGTCCTTATTTCCTTGGATTCCCAAGGTTCGTTTCAAATTCTTTAAATAGCCCTAGTTCCATAAATATGCATTGGGTTTTCTTACTAATAACATATCTTATGATTTTTTATCATATTATACATAATTCACATCATATTGCATGATTTCAAGTTGAATTTCAATGACCCATGTTATATTTATTTCTAAAATGTTTTTAAGGAACTATGATCATGAATTTCAAGTGATTTCAATGAAATCTTTGTGAATGGTTATCAAGGTTTATGAATGACTCATGAAATATTATGAATGATGTTAAAGCAAGAAGTTATATAGTGATAAGCTAGTTTTCACACAATCATGTTAAAGAGGTGAAAGGGCATTCTCACCAACTCATGGATTCCTATGAATCAATCATGTTAATGAGCTATTCTTAAGATTTTCTTATGATGAGGATTGATATCTTTTATTGTCTTTCCTAATGATGTTAATGACATATTTTCAAGAAATTCCATTGGGATAATTACTAAGCACCAAGAAGACTTTAAGGTGGGTTTTGATCTGGTAGCAATAGTAGCTCCTAAGGGAATCCTAGTAGCAACCTTTAGTTGATAACTACATTCCCTACATAAGTTTAAAGTGCAAATATGGTGTGGCTAGTCGATCCACAAATAGCACTATGATAGAGGAAATATCATCACGGAGTCTACCTTGGCAAAGTAGCCTCCTCTTTCTCATTGTAGGAGTACATCAGATTCCATGTAATAGCTCGCATGATCTTATATGTGTCACGACTTAACCCCGTAGGCCGTGACTGGGGTCCGACCTAGACCCCCGTATACATACTTATTAGATGTAGCCAAGCTGAACTACGAATAATACGATAACTTACATAAGAAATCCAATGGGTCATAACGTCTTCATATAAATATATCCCTATCATTTGTCTCTTGAGGAGTCGCCACTAATCACATCATGAAAGGACACCAAGCCGACAAGGCTGCCATTTCATATTAATATTCACAACACATTGTATAGACGCACCTGAACAAAACTTACACATAACCCACACACATATGTCTACAGATCTCTAAGAGTGTCAACGGTATTGTAGCGACCCTCCAGGGAGGATGCTACTACAAAAAAAACATATATTAAATTCGTGACACAAAAAAAAATTTGTAAGGCCCATTTATATAATCTAAAAAAATTAGTGAAAGGTGTAAGTTGTTAGCCAACTTAAATTTTCTTTTTTTTATCTCAATTAAATCAAATAAAAATTTCAATTTAGGACGGGCGACTTCTCAAAATAGTTTTTTTTAAAATAGCTTCCGAGAAAATCATGTATTACGACAATTTATGCTTCATTCAAATATTCCAATACCAAAGGGTAAATTTAGTTCTTCATAAAACTTAGAAATGTACATACCCCAAAATTTACAAAACAAGCAACAATCTTTAAGTTACAACTCTCAGAAATACGTACATAAATACAAATACACAAGCAACCCATAATCGTATACACGTCTCAAAATACTACAAAATATAGATGCCTATATGCAAATGTGATCTCCCTTAAAGCTCCCAAAACTTCATCTCCAATGGCCAACCTCAAGCATCTTCTCGGATATTTCCTACGATCAAAACAACTATCGCTAAGCATAAAGCTTAGTGGTGCAAAACTACAAGTTTGAAGACTTTGGGTTCTTCAACTTATTTTCTCAAGTCGTGGGCAGCACAAATTTACACATCATAAATAAATGAAGACAACAAATATATCATGACTATCAAGTTTGATGTGTAAAAGGTTAAGTGTCAATAATTCATAGAAGCATATTTACAAAATTTAACATCAAGTTTTGCCCAATATATATGTCATGCCATCACACCAAACATGATCAAGTATCAAGAAGGACCGGAGCCCTATATCAAGAAGGGTAAAGACCCAATAATTAAGAGAACCAAGAACCATATTAAAAATGGCTTCCTACTTCGTACTTAAAATGGACAACTTTCATACTTAAGACTAACTAAAAATCCATAATCAAGATGGCAAAGGGTCCGAAACAAGAGGCATGACAAGGGTGACAAAGTCACAGCCACAAGAAGGACAAATTCCACAAGAATGTCAAGTGATCAAGCAATCCGTACAAGTGGGCGAGTTAAACAAGTGTCTTGCAATTTCCCAAAATACCAACATGACAAGACATATTTCAAGAAAATAACAACATACTAAGATAGGCTTTCAATATATTAGCAGGTAACAAGAGTTTATACACAAACCTCAGCCTTTTAGCATACAACAATCCAACAATCCAACACGACTTCAAAAGTTCAAACCGTAGGCCGTCAAATGTCTCAAGTTCCTCAACTTTGACACGATATAAACAACCTTAAAAATATCATTAAATGACTTATTTAACTTTCCAGAATATCCATAATATTGATGTAAAATAAGATTTATTATTGCAAATAAGCCTAGAATGTTTCGACCCGAATTATGTTACCAAAAGAGTAAATTCGGAAAGCCAAGCACCACAGGTTGAATCTAAATTTTGAAATTCAAAACAGCAAAACTGGACTTTATTCCCTTCTTGAAACTTTTAGATCTATGTCTTACATTTGAAACCCAAAATGAATCAACGCAAAACTCATTTTGTACAAAACGATATCATCAAAACACTAACAGGTACACATGACAGATTATGAAAATCAAGAATCTGGATAGATATACTTGTCCGGTTGTATCTAAATTTAGAAACTGAAAACAGAATAACTGGACTTTATGCTCTTCACAAAACTTGTATATATATGTCTTAAGTTTGTAACCCAAAAGAAATCAATGGAAAACTCATTTTGTACAAAAATATATCATCAAATTACTAACAGGTACACATGACAGATTTTGAAAATCATGAATCTGGACAGATATACTTGTCCGGTTGTATCAAATTTGGGAAACTAAAAATAGCAAAACTGGACTTTATGTCTTGTACAAAACGTGTACATATATGTCTTAAGTATGCAATCCAAAAGAAATCAACGCAAAACTCATTTTGTACAAAAAGATATCATCAAAATACTAACAGGTATACATGATGGATTTTTCAAAATTAAGAATGTAAACAAAACGTGTCTTATGTTTCATCCTTTTATTTCGACTTCATAACATCAGATCTAGGCTCTACCATAAACATAAGAGTTGTAGGTAAGTTCGTTAGATTTCCAAAACATATTTATTTGTTAAAATTAAATATCTACACAATGAGATATTCAAGAATTACTACTAGCTACACAGTCCCAAAAACGGGATTTGAACACTTACCAAGATGTAGAGTGTATCTTGAGTTCCAGCAAAAGGAATAGGTTGTTCTTCAGATTATTTTGTGAAATAACTTATTGTCAATAACCTATAAACATCCTTTAGTCTAAAATAAGTGAACCTCTTAGTGGAGATTCATTATGATATTATGTAGAAGTGATATCCATCACTCAATGTTGCTGAAAAGTTGAGTGGCTACCCAACTTTGTCATTTTGTTTTTTTTAAAAACAACTATCAATCCCACCTTGATTACCATTATTAGAAGGATATGTTTATATATATATATATAATATCATGGACATTGACTAAACTACCCTAAGACAATCCATCATAAAACTGTCACGATTTAATGAAATATTTTTTTTTATTCACATAACAAAATTCGAGTAGGTAGTAGATGATCATATCATCAAGAAATATCCACTTTAATGTGAAAATTAACTTAAATTATTAGGGGCGTTACAGGTATCATATGGGGGGACAAGGCCCCCGCCGTACCCCTGAATAAATAAATATATACATCAAAAAGATCAATCCCAAAAATCTAGGCTCCGGTACAATAGAGCACTCCAAAATAGCCGAGTGGAAATCCTAAGCTGGCGGATCCTCAAAATGCGTGTCTGTACCTGCAGGCATAAAATGCATCCCCCCAAAGAGAGGGGAATCAGCACAAAATACGTACTGAGTATATAAAGCGTAAGAACATTAAGTATAGATGAATCATGAAAACAGTCTCAATAATTGAATGCATCTGTGGCCAACATGTGATAATGTCTGTATAACTCTATATAACTGACTTTTAACTTTACGGCGTATGGCAGGCATAAACTATAGTATAACTGTTGGTGGTTTGGAACGTACAGCCCGATCCATATATAATATAATAGTATTGAGAAATGTCTGACCCGATCCCTAAATATATCATGTTAGTGCTGAGGAACGTACGACCCAATTTATATATAATATAATAGTGCCGAGGAACGTACGGCCCAATCTATGTATAATATAATATGTTAGTGCCAAGGAACGTATGACCAGATCCATATATAATATAATATATATACATGCATGTAAAACACGAAAACATATCAGACATCCCTCGAATATCATCATAAAGTTTGTCAAAGAGCCTCAAGAATTATAGTCATATGTCACTATAGTATGAAACATCTTATAGAAGTCCGAACATTAATTATCATAGAGTCCCTAAGAATAGAAATGGGTATATATCGACTATGATCCAACATACAGAAAACTGGAGGGGGGGCTCAATCACTTAAGAATTGTAATATTAAGAAATGAATAAGAATCATGAAGCACACTCAAAGCTTATGAATGGAATTACCCCAAATTTCATATACATATCATTCCTTAGTTATATCTAGACATTCCAAATGAAAGGAGGGATGGATTTACATACCTTTAGTGCTTATTCGCCACATAACACGTATACGCTGCCTGAAGCGTCTCAACCTATATTAAGATGTCAAGAACTATGCTTAAGTTATGTGAAGGTCCAAAATATATTCTAACGTTAGTAACTCCTTTCTAGAAAATTAGGCGACGTTTCCCTTATATTCAAATCAACTTTGTACCAACTAAGCCAACATCAATACCCACACGTTCATGTACTATATCATATCGAGGCTATTCGAGCCAAGACTCAAAAACACACCAGACAGCCTGCATGCTATTCCGAATCAGTCCACACATAACATTTGATCATAACCCTTTAACACAATAGCTCAGCCAACATGCAACACAACGTGTAACTTTAGCTACTATTAATCCTCCAAGCTCAACAAGAATAACAATGTACCAAAATAGTCCCCCAACACAGCCCAAATGGAAAGTCAACATTAACATATACAATTCCCTTTATTTTTAACACATAATCTATAACCATAATAACAAAATAACAATCAACCCAATTTAATTTACGCAAATTCTGATTCTGCCCGTTTCAAGACCAATACTTAATCATGGGGTCTTCTCATTTCAATTTCATTTAATTCCTTCTTCCTCATAATTAAAATTAATTCATCCTTTTTATTTCACAATAGCCCCTTCATGGTTTTTAGCACCCTTCAATAGTAACGTGTATAATTTCATATTTCCAGCCCTTCAACATACACAAATTACATTCAAATACAATACCATAATAATGACAAAACTAATCAAACTTTAATCCGATTAGAACAACTTCAATTCTGTCCATTTACAAAGTCAACAATACCCATATAATTTTCTTACCTCCAACCCCACTTAATACAAAGTAATTTCTCCATTACAATATTATTAACTCCAATTTGAAAAGAAAAAACCCTACCTTAGCAACTTAGCTTCTCAACTTGGCTGAACTTGTGGATTCACATTAGACCTTTTTGCTGCCCTAATGTTTAATTTATGTTTTTAATCACCTTCAGTTGATCAAAAAATACCTTAGATAATTAATTTATGGATCAAATTTTGAGGTCTCACCTTGCTTCAGCTATGGCCGTGAGGTGCCATGGCTTGAACTCTCTTTCTTTCTCTCTGGGGTTCTTAAGGTTGAAGATGAGAAAATGAAGCTCTTTGTCATTAATAGACCTATATATGTTGTTCATGTGAGGTTGACACGTGTCCATCCCCTAAGGGTGACATGTTTTCAGCCCCTACATGTGTCTATCCCCCAAGAGTGGCACGTGTCCAGCTCCTACATGTGTCCACCTCATCCATGCACCAATCAGCTACTGCCACGTATCTTGGTGGGGCCCATTTCAGTAGGTTCATAAGTAGGTGCATCACCTACGTACTCTTTTTCATAGATTCATAATCTAGTCTCACCTTAAGAACCTATGTGATCCTTGCTACTTAAGCTCGATATATACTCAAGTAGCTTAATTATTTAAAACATCCAACTGGTAGCTTAAGCAAGTAGGTTGATAACCATGACTCATTATTTGGCCTCCAACTCCTTTCAAATCCTTCCAACCCTATTTCCAACCATCACTACTCACATAGAACTAGTCTACGCAAAATATGGGGCATTACATCCTCCCCTCCTTTGGATCATTTAGTAACATCATGGATAACATGGATCACATAAAAAAATTTAGGGAACCAAATAAATGTTCTTATGTACAAAAGTGCTGGGTAAACAATAAGTCGGTTAAAGGTCCTATCCCACATCAAGGTATATGAAAAGGTGTAAAAGTTCTCATAATTATGCTTTGATTCATTGACCATATGATTATGATGTTTTAAGGTTTTAAAGGTTTTACTCATATTTTAAGATATTAGTCATGCATCTCATGATTCATATTGATCATGTTCTATATTCATTGTTCATGTATACTTCTCACATACTTAGTGTATTTCATGTACTAACGCATACTTTCTACCTATATTGTATTATAATGTATGGTTAGACGATCATCGCGTACCTCCCACTCATGGATAGAGTTGAGCTTTACTTTTCTAGTAGTTGATGAGTCTTTATGCTTTGAGGGCAATACTTTTATCTTTTATCATTCTAATGACTTTTCATATGTTGTCATGGGTGAGCTAGGAGCTTGTCTTACACCCCCATTTGATTAGTAGTGGCATGTTGGATGGTATAGGTTCTATGTTTTCCTTTCATGTTGAGTTTGAGACTTGTTCTCTTTTATTGAGATTTTTCCATGTTGAGACTTCACTTCCGCATCTATTTTTTTAGCTTTATTTCTTTACTTACCTTATATATGCTCATTTATGATATTCTAAGAGGCTTGTTTGGGGTCCTTCAAGATTCGAGTCATCATGTCACACCTAGGGCCTAGCTTGGGTCATGACATAAGCTTATGCTTCCAGACAGCTTAAGATTCATGAGAAAAATTATCCGACTCATGATCTAGAGTTGGCAGTAGTAGTGTTTGCTTTAAAAATATGACATCATTATCTCTATGGCATGCATGTGTATGTGTTTAGTAATCATAAGAGTCTTCAATATGTATTTTCTTAGAAAAATCTAAACCTGAGGCAGACGAGATGGCTTGAGTTT
Source organism: Solanum dulcamara (assembly GCF_947179165.1). NCBI lineage: Eukaryota > Viridiplantae > Streptophyta > Magnoliopsida > Solanales > Solanaceae > Solanum > Solanum dulcamara. Next base: position 32,204,217 of record NC_077239.1, read on the forward strand.
CTCTGGGGCTATAACATGCGTATTCTCTGCCATCCACGTAAAGCTAATGTTATTGTTGATGCTCTTAGCAGGTTATCAATGGAAAGTACTGCTCATGTTGAGGATAAAATAAAGGAGTTGGCTAAGGAAGTGCATAGACTTGCATGATTGGGAGTTCATCTTGTGGACTTGAATAAAGGAGGTATCATTATTAAAAATGGGGATAAATTTTCACTAGTTGTTGAGGTGAAAGAAAAGCAAGCCCAAGACATCACCCTACTTCAGTTAAAGAAAGATGTTCACAAGCAAAAAGTGATGGCTTTTGCCAAAGAGGGAGATGGTGTGTTGAGATATCAGAGCAGATTTTATTGCTCTCTTTTCTCTTCCTTGATTGTTGGGATTCTTTGATCTGGTAAACCCAGAAAGTCAAATCTCAGTTTGAAAACCCAATATTTGCAACTTAAGCAAAGGCAATAGGCACATAGCTCCTGATATTCAATTCATCCAGGTTCCACCAAAATGTACCATGACTTGAGGAAAGTCTATTAGTTGAACAGTATAAGGATAGACATTGCAGATTTTGTTTTTAAGTGCCCGAATTGCCAACAAGTCAAGGTTGAGCATCAAAGACCTTGTGGTTTGGCTCAGATATATACTTGCCAGAGTGGAAATAATAGATGATCAGTATAGACATCATCCCAGGTTTACCATGATCTTATAGACAGCATGACTTAATTTGGGTGATTGTAGACTACATAAACAAATCATCCCACTTTTTGCCAGTTAAGACTACAAATTCAACAGAGGAGTATGCCAGATTGTACATTCGAAAGATAGTTTGACTTCATGAATTCCCTTGTGTATCATCTCAGACAGAGGTTCATAATTAACTACTCAATTTTGGAAGTTGCTTTAGAGAGGTTTAGGTTCAAAGGTAAATTTTAGTACTTCTTTCCATCCTAAGACTGATGATTAAGAAGACTGTATGATTGAGACTCTTGAGGACATGCTGAGAGATTGTGTCATTGAATTTAAAGATAATTGGGATGATCACTTGCCTCTTACAGAGTTTGCATTCAATAGCATTGTTTTACTTTGAGTATCCAAATGGCTCCTTATGAGGCCCTTTATGAGAGAAGATGTATATCACCAATTGGTTAGTTTGAAATTGGTGAAGTCGAGTTGATAGGGCCAGACTTGGTTCATCAAGATATGAAAAGGTAAAGATCATTGAAGAGAGGTTAAAAACTCCACAAAGTCATCAAAAGTCCTACTCTGATGTTAGGAGAAGAGACTTAGAGTTATAGGTGAATGATTGGGTATATTCAAAAGTTTCATCCATGAAGGGTGTTATGAGATTTAGGAAGAAAGGGAATCTTAGTCCCCATGACATTAGTCCTTACCAGATTATTAAGAGAATTGGCAATGTGGCTTACGAGTAAGAGCTACCATCGGAGTTATTAGTCGTTCATCCAGTGTTCCACATTTATATGCTTAAGAAGTTCTTGGCAGATCTTTCACTCATTGTTCCTACATAAAACATTGGTGTGAAAGATAGCTTTTCCTGTGCGGACATTCCTGTCCAAATTCTTGATCATTAGGTTTGCAAATTAAGGACCAAAGAGGTCTCTTCAGTCAAAGTCTTGTGGAGAAATTACTTTGTTGAAGAGGTTACATGGAAATCCCAAGACGATATAAAAGACAAATAACACATCTATCCATCCCTCCTAGTGTTGATGTTGAAGGTATTATTCCATTTCCTATCTCAGGTCTAGTGCCTTCTTGAGTATTTGAGTACTTATTTGTAATGATCCAAGCCTAGAGCCTAGACGAAACACGGTGAATGAGGAACCCGAAGGTACCTTACCCAAGCCTCATAGCATTCACTTAGCCTTTCATTAGTAATGATAATAAATATCAAGCAGAAGAAAAAGGGAAAAGCAGGACTAAGGGAGAACATCATAAATTAAAAGTCATCATCACCCTTAGATCATCATACATTTATGTCCAAACATACCTCTACTAATAGACTTGATGGGGGCTAAGACATGTCCCTAGCTCACCCTCAAATAAACTAACAATGAACTACTAAAATAGGTATCTTAATGTGTCACGACCTAATCCCGTAGGCCGCGACTGGGGTCTGACCAGGACCCCGTATACATATCTATCAGATATAAGAACTATACATATAAACCCCAGTGGGTGATAAAATTTTCATACACGTGTAGCCTCTTTCATTTGCATCATGTCATGAAAGGGCATGAAAGCCGACAAGGCAGTTATAGCATAATAACTTTTACAACTCATCGTACAACCATAATTGAGCAAAACTCACACATAACCCACATATATATGTCAACAGACCTCTAAAAATAGTAACAATAACATGTGGCGAGATAGGGCCCTCGCCATACCCCTGAATAAGCAAATATGTATCCTGGAAGAGTAGTACCAAAAACTAGGCTCTGATACAATGGAGCTTTTCCCCAAAACCGCTGAGTGGATTCCTAGGCTGATGGATCCCCAAAGCGCGTGTCTGTACCTACGGACATAAAATGCAGCCCCCCGAAGAAAGGGGGTCAGTACGATATATGTACTGAGTATATAAAGCATAAAATATTATAACTGAGACAATAACTGAAATAGGATACAAAGGGGGGAGGGGGGGAAAGTATAATATTTAGCCATCTATCGTACCTGCATCTTATAAAATAAAGGCATACATATTATCATCACGTATTATATCTGTCCCGTTCGGGGACGCGGTGTAACAACTATATCATTTTGTTATCATAAGCACATATGTACCATTAGCATTGTGGAACGTACAGACGATCCATGTATATAGCAAGTACATGCCGAGAAATGACGGGCTGATCCACATATAATATAATAATGTCGAGGAATGATGGCCCGATCCGTGTCTCATATAATAATGCCGAGGTACAATGGAACGATCCATATATTATATAATAATGCCGAGGTATGATGGTTCAATCCGTATATAACATATTATGTCATGGAATGTACGGCCCGATCACTATATAGCAAAATATGCTGAGGTACGTTCAGCCCAATGTATATATATCATAATTCATATACATGCACGTAAAACTCTGTAACATATCAAACATACCTCAGATATCACCATAAAGCATGTTCAAGAGCTCCTAGGTATAGGAGCTTACACATCCCATCACTATTCAGCCTATAGAAGGCTTAAGGGTCGTAGTTCAACTACTTCAAGGCCCTTATCATTCAAAAGTGAGTACAAGTAATGAGTTACATCCATAATCTATAAATGGAAATATCTCTAACCCATATCATATATCGTTTCACTTATATTAAGCCATTTCAAGAGAAGGGAGGGATAGGCTTCACGTGTAATACTTTTCATCATGTAGAAGACTTACAAGACCATAACTCAACTATCGCAGGAGTTTTAACATCGAGAAGTGAATAAGATGTACAAACCATACTCGGGGTTTCATAAATGGAATTATCCCCACATTACATATACCATCCACTTATGGCTAAGACATGCCAAGAGAAGAGAAGAGTTAAGCCTTACATACCCTCTGTTTTTCATCATCTATGAGACAGTGAGAGACACTAACTCAATTAGCATAGGAGCTCTCACTTCAAGAAGTAGGTAGGAGTCGTGAATCATATTCGGAGCTTCATGAGTAGATTTGTCCCTACATTTCATATACATATCATACTTATTTTAGAGACATGCTAAGAGAAATATGGATAGTCTCACATAATTACTACTTTCCCTAATATAGAAGGCTTGAGGGACCTAGTTCAATTACTGTAAGAGTGCTTTCATCAAGGAGTAAATAATAAATGTGAATTATGCTTGGCATTTTATGAATAGATTTACCCTCAAGCTCATATCATTAATTACTTAACTTGAAGACATGCCAAAAGAAAAGAAGAGATAAGCTTTACATACCTCTTATCGATTACTTTTAGCTCGGCTTGTCTCCTTGTCCTTCAAACCTATTTAACACAAAGGTAATACTAATATTAATAACCTTTAACTTTCCAGCTTCTAAATATACAACCAAGCACCCATAGGAATCAATTTCTTATTCGCCTTTCTTGACTAGTCTCGACTAGTCTATTAGTTAGTTAAGAAGTTAACAGAATTCGGAAAGCATCTCCTCTATACAACCCCACAATAACAATAACACTAGTTAAACTTTAATTCAACTAGAATATGCCAAAATAGTCCCTACACGACCTGCCACCTTTTTCAGTAGTAATGTGCATATTTGTATGTTTCCGACTCACATTTATACATGCATAACATTTCCAAACCCTTACAAAAATGTGGGTGAAGAGAACGGAGCCACACCTTGCTAAAAATCAACTTCGAAAGCTCCTTAACATGCTGAAAGTTAGTAGACTATTTGTGGCACTACTCCGCTGCCCCAAATAGTTAATTTACACTATTACACACCATTATATCACCGTAGGATACCTTAAATAATTAATTTATGGAGAAAAAGTCAGAGGCTTACCTCAATTTGAGCCAACCCGTGGCTGCCTCTTTCTAGCTCTCACATTTTTTTCTCTCCATTTTTGGTTAAGTTCATTGCTGAAAATGACTCCTTAGTCATTAATTATGTATATATATATACTTCATTGGAAAGTGAAACATGGCATCCCCTAGGGGTGACATGTGGCAGCCCCCTAGGGCGCTATCTCACCCTTGCGGCCACTCATATGCTGCCACATGTTACCCCTAGGGGGCCTACCCCAAGCAGGTGAGTTACCTACTTGCTTCAAATAGGTGTATCACCTACTTGCTTCAAGTAGGTGCGTCTCTCCTTATTTTTCTTCCGTGGGTTCGTAATCTTGTCTCACTTTAAGAGCCTATGTATTCCTTGCTACTTAAGCTCGATGTGTACTCAAGTAGATTAGTTATGTAAGACGTCCAAGTCGGTGGCTTACACGAGTAAGTCGAGTCCTATGAGCCATTACTTGGCCTCCAACTCCTTCCAGATTCTCATAACTCTATTTCCAACCTTCACTATTATGGGGCATCACATTCTCCCTTCCTTAGAGTTATTTGGTAATGTTATAGATAATATGGATCACATGATAGCTTTAGAGAAGCTAAATAGGTGTTTCCATATACCAAAAGTGCGGGGCATAACATAATGCCTCAACATAACATATGCTAGAAAGTGGAGGAGTATTGTCCCCCAAACAATAGGAACTCACCAAAAGTGGCCTTCAAGCGATTCAAACTAACCACGTGGAGGAGGAGGAATACCGATCCCTATACGGTGATATCATGTAGGCAAAAAATATGCGTTAGTATTTTGAATGTACTAAGTATGTGAGATATGCATGAACAAGTAAAAGAATATCATCAATATGCCATAAGATGCATGACCAATCATAATGAGAATGAGTATAGCTTAAAAGCCATCTTTAAACATAAGAAATTCTTGGTCGATGCATATCATAAAACTTTGAAGTCAAACTTACTTCATATAATATAACGTGTGAGATAGGACCTTTAACCTTATAAGAGATCATGGACATATGAAAGATATTATTAGTCATAGTAAGAAATACCTTAAACATCGAGAGAATGACCTTGTAACTTTGTGAGAGCGGTCGTTAACCAACATAAATCATGTGTGCCATAACATGGAGTCCCAATGTTTACCCATACATCAGAGAAAAGGGGGAGACTACTTGCCAAGATAGAATCCTATATGCCTAAGTGGATCCACTAAGCTACATGAAGGATCGAGCCTCACCTACGGGTGACCCTCTAAGCAATCGAGCCTCTTCTACGGGTGATTCTTTATCCTACGGTGGCACGTAGTTATGGGACAATAAGATCTTTCTACGGATCTCTTGCCTTTGCTACGGGAGAGAATGCCTATCCCAAGGTCCAATCGGTTCTAGGTAAACTCTCAACAGAATAGAAAAACCATAAAATATAAAGTCAATCATCGTGTGGGAGGGGCCATATCTACTACCCCTCTATTCTTCATAAGAACAAAATCATAGAATAGCTCCTTAACTTTGTCTCATGTGATGTGAGTATAGACATTTCTTCATCATATATCTTTATCCATAAAATATCTTTAGGGCCTTAACTCACCCTATCATTAACTTGCTTGAACATTATAGAATCATTATTCACAAAACTTATTTGCTAAGAGCACCTTTAAACTCATTTGTAGACATTTCAAACATTCATTTGGAGTCAAACTTTATTTCAACTTTGCTTTATCATAAGAAACTAGGTGGGTTCATTTTATAAAGACCTTCAAATACATTTAAAGAATACTTGTATGCATGAGAGTGATATAAATGCATCAAATCAAATATCTTAGGAACAACCCACCATATGCACTTTAAAACTACCTTTCAAACTTTCATATAAGAACCTTGATAAACCATTCATTTCATGTAAATAAGAATAAACATAAGTCAATATAGGTAAATAAACTTCAAAAATTCAAGAATCTATACATTTGGAATCACAGAATGAAAATCCATAAAAACTCATCACTTGAAATTTAGAGTCAATATACATATATATCAATGGGAGTAAATAAACTTAAAATATACCATAATCTATGCATTTTGAACCATCATGTAAAATCCCATAGGATTTCATCACTTAAAATTTAAATACTAAGTTGAGAAAATATTTGGGCTCCATGGGTGGGAGAACCTATGGATGAAAACCCACATACCTTAGATTGAAACTTTTAAGAAAGTTTAATTCTTGGTCTTCAATGAGGAGTGAATTCCTTTGAGTTTGAGAGAAAAATTGGAGGGGATGATTTGAGAGAGAGGAGGATGAAGTTTAGAGTTTTGGTAAGGTGAAAGACCGCAAAAATGACCCAAAACGCGTCATAGTTCATATATATTTGTTTAGGAATTGTACAAGATGTCCTTCATCAAAAAAATCTGAAAAGAACAGTCTCAAAACCCTGCAGGCATGATAGTGGTGCACCACACCATCACCCAAACTATTGCAGCTAGTTTTGGGCGCTTTGCTGGCGCGCCGTGCCAAGCCCATAACTGCTGCAGCGGTAGTCTTTGGTAAAATAGTCATAACTTTTTACTCCAAACTAGGAATGAGGCAAACTCAGTGGCGTTGGAAAGAGAACACAAAGGCCATTAATATGAAAGGTCATGGGAAACCTAATTCGTTATATAATAGGAGATATAGGCATTTGAAGTTGACCCTATTTTGGACTCATACGAAAACTTAGCCGATGGAAGTTCTTTGGACTTGACTTGATGTTAGAGATCCCTTATGACCCTAAAATACATCTAATACATGTTGAATACTTAAGAATTGATCCTAACTCATATATACAACTAGAATTCATTGTGTTCGATCCTATACGCATATGAAGAATGATTTGGGTTTTGGTGTTAAAATATTTGGGGTGTTACATTACTCATGAGTTTGAGTCTTTGAGTTCTTTCATTGCATTCGTGGCTTGAGGAAATTCTTAGTTTGGTTATCATTCAAGTATGAATGATCCAAATGAGGAAATATTCTAACACCTCTTATTATTCTAATTTAGATCAGTCCCAAAGAACCCAGAGAAAGTTATAGAAGATCACTATCTAGTGGGCCACGAGTGCCACCTATGGACCTTTAAAGGTTTTATGAGTCGTAGAGTGGAATGGTAGACCCTATCTAGAATTAGAAAAATCTTGAAGTATTGGTACCCTTCAAGGAATGGCTTCTACAGCCCGTAGAAGTTTTTACAGACCATAGGAGAAGTTTGTAGAAGGGGTCCCCAAATGAATCATATTTTTACCACTATACTATATCCTCTACAATATGATTGACCAAATTGGACCATTCTTCCTTAAGTAACCTATCCTTAAAGCTCACTCCTATGAGTCCTGGTATGATCAGTTTAGAGGTCTATGACTCTTAGTGCTAGTTTATTGACCCAGTGTCATATTCCAGTAGCTACTGGAATGTGCACCTAATCCAATGAAAGAGTTATGCCACCCGTAAGGGGTTCTACGACCCATAGAAGGCCATAGGACCCAAAACTCAAGAGACCCCAGTATTCTATAAATTAAGACCTACAACTCATCTTAAGGTATGCGACCCATAGAAAGGGTCCATAGACCCAAAAGGTCAAAATCAATGAGCCCAAGTTTGGGTACTCAGTTCCTATGACTGGTCTTCTACAGCCTATGGAAAGTTCTATAGTCCGTAGAATGACCCATGGGTGACCCGATGTAACTTTCCATCTTTTCCAAATCAAAACCTTGATATTTAAGGACTAATTTAGGCCCCTCATCAGTACCTTATGTGATTTTTCTCTCATTAACACTTCGAATATTTTAGAACAAATATTAGAGAGGAGTAAAGCTAGGGTTCAAGCATTTCAATCAAGTTCTTTGAGTTTTGATTAGATCATTAATTGTCCATGTATGTAAGGCTATTTATAGAGTTGGAATGAGTTTTTTCACGTACCCTACATCTCAATTCTGTAAATAAAAAGTGCAAGATTGAATTAATTTCTGTTAAATTGAGTTCTTAAGTTAAATTTTGTTAAATTGAGTTCTTGAGTTAATTATGGAATCTATTATTGAGTTCTCTATGTATTTAATTCTATTGTGGTGATTCTCATGATTTGAGTTCTTAAATTTTTATTCATTTTACGTTCATATGAACCCTAGTGAGTATTTGCATTACTTAATTTTATGCAATAATTTAAGTTTAAAGAATGATTTAAAATTCATATCTTGATTGAGAAAGGATATTTAAGCATAATATATATCATTTGAGTTGAAGTCTTTCATTCACTAATTTTGAGCATGAACTTTATCGAGTCTAATAAGTTAGAGTTTATGCATTTATTTGAGGCTGAGTTGAGAATGAAACCAAATCTATGTTTTAAATGCATTTAGTTTAGAGTATAACTATTTCAGAGAGAAGGTAATGATTTGAGAAGAGTTTGAGTAAAACTGAGTAAAGTCCAATGAGACTAATGATATATTATTTTGAGTGTTTTCACCCACGTGAGTTCACGACCTTAATAATATATTTTGATATTAGTATTGAGCGCCAATTTGGGTAAGGGTTTACATAAATCAAACTCCATAAACTACATAGCCAGCATAGGATAGAATTGTATTATTGGTTTGGGCGACTCCTCACTTCAGTCCCTGATATAGACTTTTATTTGATCCATGAGATGAGTTTGCATCCCTTACCCTGGCTAGGTATTGGACATTGTGGCAATGACAAAAGTTTATTGTATTGCACGAGGCTCATTATGATGGTTGTTATCTAGAAAATCTCCCCAAAGAGTAATTATTATTTTTATACTTAGTTGCATTCATTATTTATATTTTATAAGACATTGTCTTATTCTTATATTTGCATGCTTTAATGAGTTCAATTAGTTCAGTATATATTCCATTGAGTTAGAGTATCTTTTGAGTATGTTTCCTTTCAGTTATTTTACATACCATACATTTTATGTACTAACTTCATTCAATAGTACATCATTTTATGATGCAGGTATAGGTGATAAAGATCTTCAACAGGCGCATCATTGAAGATCATATTCTTCCAGGTTTTACTGAGACCTCCTTGCATTCGTAGGAACTGTTTAGCCATTTAATTTAGTCATTATTTATTTTTCTTCTGATGTAGTTGTGGTCCTATCTAGGTACCTCTTCAGAGTCAGCTTAGAGGCTTCATAGACATAGATAGAGTTTTGATGTTCATTGAGTTTTTCATAGATGTTTTTTTTAAAAAAAACTTCTTTTACATATATAATTAAATTTTTAGGCTTATTTTGAGAAGTAATATTTACATTCATTTATTCCCATATAAGTTATAACTTCATCTAAGTTAAGTCTTCCATGGAGTTTTTATTTAGGACAAGGGTTCGCTTGGGAACCAACAATGGTTTATAAGTGTCGGCCACGCCTAGGGTGTAAACTCATAGTGTAACAGTTATGGTAAGGTGGCTTATGAGTTTGATTTACACTCTGAGTTGGAATAAGTCCATCCAATTTTCCATGTTTCCTTATTCAAAAAGCGTGTTGGAGATCCGACCACAGTTGAGCCATTGAAGAGTGTTGGCGTTAAAGAAAGTATCTTTATGAAGAGGTTCTTGTTGAGATTCTAGATCATCAAGTTTGAAAGTTGAGGAATAAAGAGGTTTCTTCAGTGAGAGTTCTTTGGAGGAATATGTTGGTTGAGAGTTCTACTTAGGAGGCCGAAGCCGATATGATGTAATGGTATCCTTATCTCTTTCCCTCAACTTTAGTTTCAGCTTAAGGTTTTAGTTTCTAGTGTTTACTCTTTCAGATTCATGAGTTTTAGCTATCCCATATTTTCATATGCATGCATGTTTATGAAATGAGTTTTTTAAGTCCATGTTTTAGCTTGGAGTCGATTACTCCTTGGTTTTATGCATTTTGATGTGATTTGTATTCATATTGGATTTTAGATATCTCCCTACTCTATTCATACTTGCTTGAGTCCCATCCAAGGATGAATGCGCCCAAAGGGGAGATATTTTAACACCTCAGAAGTTGGAAATTTGATTTGGAAAGAAATTACAGAAAATGTTCTGGTGCACTAGTTTTACAACCCCTTTGTATGGACCGTAGAAGGTCGTATGGGCTGTAATAACAAGTCAAGGGTTGATGGTTGAAAATTATGATTTTTGGTAAACCTCAGATGAGTTTTACACACTAATAGGATGGTCTATAGACTCTAGTACAAGTCATCGATGGTCATTGTAGATGAGATTCAAAGACTTGTGATTTCAGTACTTGAGTTCTTCAAAGGATCACTGTAGAAGGAAATACAATCCTATAACACCTCAAAAGTCAAAAGTAAAGTTGGAAGAAAGGTTGCAGAAATGTCACTAGTGCACTGGTTCCATGAGCATTTTGTACGGATCGTAGAAGGTTGTAGGGCCATAGGAATCAATCATGGAAGAAGAGTTTGAAACTTGGAAAATGTTTGGTCACTGATGCCTTAGATGATACCACCCATAGACTGTATAAGGTCCTATGTATTGTAGAAAGGTCTCATGGAAGGAGTCTTGAGAGTTGGAAGAAATTCAGAGTTCCAAGTGTTTTTGTACGAGTTCCCTATGGACCGTATAAGGTCCTTTGGTCCATAGGAGTGTCCACATATGGATATTCAAAGAGGATGATTTTAATAGTTGTACAAGAAGAGAGGTTATACGTTCCGTAAAGCTTTCTATGGACCATAAAAATGGGTCGTCAAAGGAAACTTTAGAAAGTTGGATCTTTAATACTATGGGTCTATCGATATGTCTGTACGAGTCGTATAAGTGTCTACGGGCCGTGGAAAGGTATCGTAGAACAAAAGTTCAGAAACTCAGAAACCTAGTGACTTCTACGAGTGGCCTCTACGGGCTATATAGGTTTCTATGGTCTGTAGAAGTTCCCATAGCCCGATCCATCAACTTAATTCTCTGGGATATTTTTGACATTTTTTATTCTTTTAACACCTAAGTTATATTTTTTGGGACTAATTTCCAAGAACTATAAATACCCAAACCCTCTAAATTTCTCTCATTCACCTAAAAGTCACTAAGGCTCTCAAGGAACTCTCCCAAGGTCTTCTTCTACAAGTCAAGCTAGGGTTTCAAGAACTGAAGTCTCCTTTTTAATTCCATATGTAAGGATCATCAAGATATATGGGAAATTCATCCATGGAATCCTTTCCGTCCAAGGAGTCCATAAGTGTTTTCAAATTCCTTTTATGATTTCTTCCTAAACCCTAGATTTTGATGATCTTGTATTGGGTTCAATTATTTATGATCTATTTCACTCAGATTGATCTTATTATGCATGAATTTATCTTAATTACATGTTTTGATGAAATTCACATGAACGCATGCATTATGCATATTTTATGATTATGAACTGCATATTTTATGATTATGGACTATATTTGAAGAATTATGCATGCATCATGAATTTATGAACTATGATTTTAAGGATGCTTCAGATGAAGTATGAACATGAATTTTATGAAACTAAGGTTTGCTTTAAATGGGAAGTAATCTCATCTGACTATTTTCCATAATTTAGCCACTTTTATTTAAGTGTGATTTTCTATGAAAAGCTTATCATGATCTATATATTTTTGATTAAGTATCTCTTATGAATTTTTTGGGTTGGGATCATGATATGTTTAAGGAGATATTCTTATGATTTCATGTATTTTATGAAGAACTTGATATTACTAGATTCTTACCTTTCTTCTCTAAGGCTATGATTTATTTAATTATGATATTCTTGTTGAGAGTTTACCAAATACCGAGTGGACTAGGAGAAATCACCTAGGTCTCATAACTATGTGCCACCATAGGATGTCCCAAGTTGGACAATCAAAGTGTAAGCTAGTGGATCCACAAATAGCTCATGTGAATGATTCTTACCTTGGCGAGTAGGACAATCTCTTTTTGGTGTGAGAGGTATTAAACCGGACACCATTCTATAGCTAACATGGTTTATGTCACTTAACGGTTTCTCTCACTATGTTATGATTTCAACTATTATTTACTTACGAGTTTTGCATTGACCATGTTTATGTTTCTAAAGATGTTTTAAAGAATGATACTATATTTTAGCTTGGTCATTGCACTATCATGTTTTATGCCATGCATTGTGTATTCTTCATACTCAGTACATTCTATAGTATTGACCGCATACTTCTTTTGCCTATATTATTTTATAAGATAGGTCATGAAGCTTCCACTCACGCTCGTGGTTAGTAGACAGTTCACTCAACATTATGATTTGGTGAGTCCTAATGTTCCGAGGATGTTCATATGACATTTTTATTCAGACAGTAGTTATTTTAGATTTTTGGTGAGCAAGGGCTTGTTCTATGCCCCATCTATATCATTAGAGGCTATTCCAAACTGGTATGGCTTACTTCTATTTTTCAAGTGGTATTCTCAGATCATTTTTATCTTGAGATTGCTATGATAAGATTTCTTTTAGGACTTATCTTCCACCTTTTGGTTACGTTGATTCTATGTTGTTTAAGTCATGTTTATCCTAAGAGGCTTATTTAGGGTAGTTTGGGATCCTATTTTTTGTGTCATGTCTATGGTCTAGCCTGGATCATGGCAGGTCTATATAAGTGGCTCATGGTTAGTGTCTTAGACTTGGAAAAAATTCCTAGACTTTTGATCTATGAAGAGGATTGTTGGGCCATGGAATGTTTGATGGGACATAGGCTCTGGCTCGTGGTTTGACATCAGAGAAATTAGTATCAATACTTGATTCCCCGACTGGAGAGGACGGTCTGTGGATCAATGTATGATCAATGATCCAATAGTTATTTTTTAGGGTTAGTGAACTAATTTTACACTTTAATTTTATCCCATTCCCTCTCATTCACTCAAAACCCCAAAAGCTCTCAAGTCTTCTTCTCCAAGGATTCTCTTAGGATAATTCTAGGGTTCTTCAAAGTTTCACGTCTTCTCTTACAATTCTAAATCTAGGAATCATCAAGGTATGTAGAAAATTCATCAATGGATACATTTTTATCCATTGAGTCCAAAGAAACCTCAAATTCTCCTTATGATTTCATCCAAAAATGTAGGGTTTCAATGATTTTATTATGGATTCAATTGATTACTACTTTATTCATTTCTATTGATCTTATTATGGATGATTTGATCATAATTACATGTTTTTAAATAATTTTCACATGAACGCATACTATATGAATATGTTGATTTTGAAATCAAGTTTTAAAGATTATGCATGAATTATGAATTGAAGAAACTATGTTTTAAGGATGCTTTCAAATAAAGTGTAAACACAGTTTTATGAAACTAGGTTGCTTCCAATTGAAGTATTCTCATTATGAAAGATTATTATGATTTAGCCACTTTCGATTGAAATGTGATTTTCCTATGAAAAATTATCATGATTTAGATGATTTTGATTAAGTATCTCTTATGCATTGATTATGTTATGAATCATGATATTTTGAAAGGAGCTATTCTTATGATTTTTGAGTCTTATGATTAACTTGGTATTACTAGATTCTTACCCTTTCAAAGAATATGAATATGTTATGTATTTTTATTGAGATTATTACCTAGCACCGAGCTGGACTAGTGGCGATTAATCAGGTTCCAGAACTACAAGTCTCCGTAGGATGTCCTGATTGGATAAGACTAACTAGTGGATCCACATAATATTATGATTATGGTCTTTACCTTGGCAAGTACGACACTCTTTTTTTGGTATGGAAGTAGTATACTGAATTGCATGTTATAGCTCACATAATTTGTGTCGATTGATAGTATCTCTCACTTATGGTATAATTATGATTCTTTTATGAATATTGCATTGACCATGTATTATGTTTTAACAAGATTATATCATTTTTTAGCATGGTTATTGCAATATCATCTTTTCATATCCATCATGTATTATATCATGTTATTCATGCATGTTCTCCATACTCAATATATTCCGTAGTACTGACTGCATACGTTTTCCTATATTTTCTCATAATATAGGTTTTGACTCACATCCTTCAGGAAGCGGTTAGTATTGAATGCTATCAGCTTGCCTATTGATTAGTGAGTCCTCGTGCTTTGAGGACATGAATCACATGACTTTCATTCAGACTTTACCTTCAGTTATACTTTCGATTTAGTTAGGGACATGTTTTAGCATCTCATTTATGATAGAGGCTTATGGTAAGACATAGTATTTCAGCTTATGGTCTTTGATTCTCATATTCTCTTTATATTGAGATTACCATATGAGACTTATAATACACTTTTTGATTCATTTTATTATTTTCATTATCTTAGTGTCATGCTTATGTCAAGTGGCTTATTTAGGATATTTTGAGATCCTATTTTTCATGTCACACCTAGGGAGTTGTTTGGGTCATGACAACACTAGATGCCCTACATACTACAATTTCACAATTTTGGAAGAATTTTTTTTTTCTTTTTCAACACTTCTTTTCTATCTTTCTTTTTTCTAGGCTTCACTTCATTTAACACATTTTCCTCTTTTGTTTGGATTACATTTCTCAATATACAACCCACTATGTGATTAGAATTGTAAGACCCCGGAATTTACAAAGTCAAAATGGATAGAAAAATATTGCAGAAGTTTACTAGTGCATGTTTGTACAAGACCATCTATATAAGGTCCTACAGACAATAGGAAGTAGTCATAGGTTGTGCCTGAGGAATTAAAGAAAATGACTAAGTGTGAAATTGACCTACGAGTTAAACCTACGGACTGTATAAGGTCCTATAATTAGTAGAGAGGAGTCGTAGGAAGGATCTTGAGGTTGTGGAAATTCACTAAGCATGGGGTCAGATGACGAGGGGGTCCTATGGAAAGTTCTATGATCTGTAGGAATGACCTGTAGGACAACTTCAGAGACTTAGAATTTATGTCTGATTTGATGAACCATTTGATGACTCATAGAGTTTTACACGACCCGTAGACAAAGTTGTAAGGTCAATGTGCAATTTCTAGTAGCAAATGTTTTTATGCACAAATTCTACGAATGAGTCCTATAGGATTTGAGATGTGATTTCATTTTTTAGGGCATGGGTTCTACGAAATGTATTGATGAGCCATCAAAGGATCTACGACTCATAGGTCTCAATCATAGGTCACTCTGACAGTTGTAAGTCAGAGGTATTTTCAAATTTCCCCACTCATTTAACCCTTAAACTACATTGTTTTAGACCTATAACTAATCCTATAGCCATTTTTACCCTAAAAGAATGTCTTATTCCCTCTCATTCACTCAAAACACTCAAATTCTCTCAACTCATCTTCTCTAGTTCGCTCTTAGGCTCAAGAAAGAAAATCTAGGGTTTCCATGTTTCAAGTAATTCAATCTCCATTGGCTTTAGGGCCTTGATTATCTAAGTATTTGAGAATTCACTAATGGATTCCTTTCATTCATTGGGTCCCAAAAGAATCTCAACTTTTAAGTTCAATTTCACCCAATCCAATGAGAGTTTCATGTCAATTCTTTATGGGTCCTCTGCATTTTGATTAAGTTGATGTTATTCTAATTTATTATGCATGCATTTACTACGATATATGATTTTCAATTGATTTCATATGGACCCATGTATTTTATCTATGATTTTCAATTATGAACTATGAATTATGATTATGAACCTAATGAAGGATTACGAATATTTTATGAAAGTGATGAATTATGTTTCAAGGATGTTTTCAAGTATGCATCAATGAATTATAAAATATTTTCTCACAATATGAATGAAATCATAATTTAGATGCTTAGAAAGGTAAGTGTTTATATGAATTATGTAATGAATAGTGATTTAAAAGGAGCTACTCTTATATGATTTTATGATGTGGATTTGTATATGATTATTGTCTTTCCTAATGTTAGATTGATAATTGATTTTTATTTATTCCATTAGGATTTTTCTTAGCACCGAGAAGTCTTGAGGTGAAAGCTTGGTAAGGAAGTCTCTAGTAGTAACCTCTAGTCCCAAACTACAAGCCCCCGTAGGTTGTCTTAAATGACTTAGCTAGTGGATCTACAAATAGCTCATGATGATAATGAAATGAAGTCTACTTTGGCAAGTAGCCTCTCTTTTTTTGGTGTTGGAGTTACACCAGACTCTATGTTATGGCTCACATCATTTTATTGTCGGTTACGATCCATAACCCATAAAATGACTATGTTTTTCTTACAAGCTTTTGGATGATGTATTTTTATGACGCATTGATCTTATCTCATAATTTTATGATTTACTTCACGCCTTTCAAGGATTTTGGTCATATATCTCATATTCATGTTTATTATTACATTTTATTCACGTTATGCATATTTCTCACACACTTAGTACATTCCATGTATTAATACATAATTTTGCCTATATTATTTCATAATATAAGTCACGACGCTTCTGCCCATTCTCATGGTTAGCACAGGTCCTACATCAGAGTTTTCTATTTTGGTGAGCCCTCATGATTTCAAGGCGTTACCACCATGTCATTTCTGTATGTTTAGACTCTTTCATTTTTATGATTTGGGTGAGCTAGGGCTTATCCTAAGCCTCCGTCTATACTAGTAGAGGCATTGTTAGACTAGACGAGTATGTTTTTATTTATTTTAACTATGATGTTTGATATTTCACCTTTATCGAGGTTTCTATGTTTGAGACTATAATTTGCATTTAATATTTTCTTTCAATTTCATGTTACATATGTCGTGTTATGTTTGCTAAGAGACTTGGTTAGAGTTCCTCGGGGATTCTAATCACCGTGTCATATCTACGGTCTTGCTTGGTTCATGACAAACTTGGTATCAGAGCATAAGGTTTAAGTGTCCAAGGGTGTTTGACATGCTGTGTTGAGTAGAATCTTGTTCATGGTTGTAAAATGCGCAACATCTATTAATATGAGGCTATGAGGTATTTAGGAAACTTCACTTCTTTTATCATTCTTACGTCGTGAGATAGAGTTGAACATTTTAAGTTTTTCTTCTAACTCTTGTTCTTTGCGATTATAGAATCATGCCTCCATAAAGAGCTTACGAGAAAAGGAATGCTAATGTGAACATTGATGCGGATCAACAAGATCCACGAGCTTATAATGATCCCTTGGCTGAGTAAGTCTCTCATTCATAGTTTAGAGAGGCTTTCCAAGTGCTTGCCTAAGCTATGGTGGCATAATCCAACCATAAGATGGTTTCTCCCATGAACCCAAATGTGGGTATGGTGACTACTAGTTTGTGTGACTTCACAAGGATGAACCCTCCAGAGTTTCATGGTTCAAAGGTGGTCGAGGATCCACAAGAGTTCATAGAGGGTATCAAAAAGATCATTAACATCATAGGAGTGAGTTCGGTGTAAAAAGTAGACTTAAACGCATATCAATTAAAAGTTATTGACCAAATTTTATTTGATCAAGGGAACGGTGAAAGAGCAAGGGATGTGTGTCCCTTAGATTAGAAGGAGTTGAAATATGCATTTCTAGACTATTTCTTTTACCTTGAGTTAAGGGAGGCCAAAATCCAAGAGTTCATCAATCTTAAGAAAGGTAACATAAGTGTGAGGGAAGATGCCTTGAAGTTTACTAAATTGTCAAAATATGCTCCGTTCATGATTACCGACTCTAGAGCTTGTATGAGTAAGTTTGTCTCAGGTGTTTCGGACCTAGTGGTCAAAGATTGTAGAGCCTCTAAGTTGATCAAGGAGATGGACATTTTAAGTTTGATGACACATTCCGAGCAAATTAAGGAGGAATAGCTCAAGCAGAAGGCTAGGGAGTCAAAGAGGGCAAAGACCGATTGTCACGACCCAAGCCTAGGACCTAGACGTGATATGATAAATGAGTAACCCGAAAGTACCTCAAACAAGCCTCTTAGCATTCTTTTAGCCTTTCATAGGTATTGACAATAAATAAACATGTAGAAATCATAATAGTAAATCTTCAACTTACATATGTCCAACAATACCTTTAACTTTTAGAATTAATGGAGCTAAGACAATTCCCTATCTTATCCTCAATCATAATAGAAAGAAATTCCATAGTAAGTGTCTAAAGATCTCAACATATCATAAGCTAAAAAGATAAAAGAATATTATTCCCGAAACATGGGAACTCACCAAAAGTAGTCTTCAAATGAAATCTCAACTAACCACGTGGAGGAGAATGAGGAGGAGCACTGATACCTACATGGTGATATCATGTAGGCAAAAGAGTATGCGTTAGTACTTTGAATGTACTAAGTATGTACTCATGCATGAACATTGAGGAAACATTAAAAAAATTATGTAATATGAAACATAATTTAATGCATGCATAATCAGTCATATAGATATCCTTTAAGACATCCATTTTGTGGGAAGATGACAATAACCGATATTTAAAACCATGCAAGCTATTACATAGAATCCAACATAACCCCCTACATTGGCCAGGAGACTACTTGTCGGGTAGAACTCTGTCAACTTCATTCATTTCTTTAACTTTAACTTTAAGGGCTATTTGTGGATCCATTAGCCTAATGCCTACAAGGGGTCCTATGTTGACACATAGTTAATGAGACAAAGAGTTGCTACTAGAATTCTCTTATCGAATCACATCTCAATACCCCATTCGGTGCTAAGTCAATCCAACGGAATAGTTTAATACTTCAAAACATTCATAGTATATAGTTTGAGAGTTCCGATAGGCGAGAGGTGTGAAGCCAGATCGTACTAAAGACAATAAAAAAATTTGGAAAATGATAGATTTCCAAAAAATAGACATACCTAGTGTTGTTTCATAAATGAGATCTGATAAGGGTGATATGTATGTAGTTGTACCCAATGGATGTGATATAGTAGTAAATAAAGTGGATTGAGAATCATAAGATTTCAGTTTCAGTTTTAATAAAAACTAAAATTTTAAATATTTTTTTCTCGTTTGTCCAAGCCTTGATATATAAAGTTACTCAATATATATGTTTGTAGAAAATAATAAATATTATGTAAAAATATTTAAAAAAACGCACAAAATAATTCGAACATCAGAACACACACACAAAAAAGTTAGTTTGCGTATAAGCCCTCAAAAACGTGTAAAAAAATCATTATCATTCCCATTAACATATTGTATCTCGCAATAAATGTATGTAAGACTTTGACTAGGATGAATATAGTTAATGAGACAAAAAGTTGCTACTAGAATTCCCTTATCGAATCACATCTCAATGCCCCATTCGGTGCTAAGTCAATCCAACGAAATAGTTTAATACTTCAAAACATTCATAGTATATAGTTTGAGAATTCAAAATATCATATTCGGTGGAATAGCTCATTAAAATATTTGGTGATTAAAATATGCAAGAATTGTCCTTATTGTATAAAGAATCCATCATTCATAGTATTTCATCATTCTTTTATTTTATAAGACTCCCTTTTAATCATAGACATTGCTTTCATAAATATTTATTTGGAGTCAAAACTTTCAAGTTAAACTTCATTGAAAATATAAAATATAATAAAACTAGGTGGTTTCAAATCACTTCAACTTTCAAACATGAATGTAAATAAAAGTATGCATAAATACTTTGAAATCCATCAATTAAAAATTATGTTTTAAACAACCCACCATGAATTTCAAGAACCTTTAAAGAGCTAAATAGAGAAAATACTTGCAAATCATCAGTTCATACATATGAAATCATTTTACATCAAAATAGACCAATAATCATTAGTTTAACCATGATTCATGCTATTAAGTAGGAATAAGAATCACCCATAAGAAAATCTTACTTGAAAGCAAGAGATTTAGTGAAAAGATTTTTGGACTACATGGGTGGAAGAACCAATGAATGAACACCCACATACCGTAGAGTAAAGCTTAAAGAAAATAAATATAATTTATCATATGATCAAAATACTTTAGACATGAGAGTGGAAGGAATAGTCTCATTGAAGCCTTACATACGCTAATATAAGATAGGTAGTTAAACTTCAACTACTTAATAATCTATGCATTTGGAATCATGATATGAAAATCCATAAAGTTTCATATTTGAATTAAATATAAAATTTTGATAATTCATTTGGGCTTCATGGATGAAAGAATCCATAAATCAATACTCACATACTTTAGAGTAAAACTTAAAGAAAATAAATATAATTTATCATATAATTAAAATACTTTAGGTATGAGAGTGAAAGAAATACTCTCATTAAAGTCTTACATACCTGAAATCCGAAGCGTTACTCAAAATTGAATAACTTAATAAACACTCTTGAATCCTAGCATTTTCTCCTCGCCAGAGCATTTTGTGTACTAACTGGAGTATATAAATTACTGAAATAGTATTTCTACACTACTAAAAACTAAAACTATATTTTGAGAATGAGTAAAGGAGTGTATAGAGAGAAGAGTTGCTTGGAAAAGCTTGATGAACAGAATGATGAAATAATGTGGGTATTTATATGCGTGAAGGATGGACCTAACAATAATTAAAATAATTATAAAAAAATATGAAAATTTAATGAAAGATTGTGATGTCATGGTGATATCAAATGGAGGACTATTGATGTCATGGGCGATGTCAAATGGATCTAGATCTTTTCATGGTTGGTGAGATGAACCTTCTTTTAACGGGATACCCTTTTTTGGAGCTGCGTTTGAAAAAGATAACTTCCTAATTAGGATTTGGTTTTCATATGAATTATTTGTCTAGAAGTCTACTTTCATATCGTTCAAAAATCAATCAATTTAGAGCATCCTACAATGATATATGATTTTTCTTCTACAAATACTCCATTTCGTCACAACACTATATCTTGCAATAATTAATTTATTTGACCTACTTAACCTCCAAAGCATAAAATATGGTCTCACAAAAGTTGTAGGTAATGATGTTCAAGTTATTTAGAAATTTGAATCACCTAATTTGGACCATCCTATTAAAAGTTATGCCCAAAATACAGAAGCAATATCATTTTTATCGAGAATTGGAACATCATATACAACATTTTTAGGGGGTGTTACACCGATAGTGGAGACTTTTCACATCTGAGGTCCAAAAATGGTGGTCGTTCATAGTTTCACCCAAAGTTCTTCGAAGAAAATCATTCTATCACTCCAACTTCAAAGTTCAACAAAGATTGGGTGTCTAACCCTAAGCCTCAAAGGAGTGCCCTAAGTGATCAGACATCCCCGCATGTAGGAAGTGTGGGAAAAGCTATCAAGGAATTGGTTTGGTGGTTTTTAATGTTTGTTATGGTTGTGGCAAGATGGGTCATAGAGTGAGAGATTGTCCTCCGGGTGCAAGTAGAAGTGGCGGTTGTTGACCTCAGACTCAGACTATTACTTCTGATCATTTGACTTAGCATGGTACTACATCAGGTTCTGGAGGTGGTCAATGCAAGAACAAACTATATGCTCTACAGACTTGCCAAGAGTTGGAGGATTCTCCCAATGTGGTAATTGGTATGTTACGAGTCTTTCTATTTGATGTTTATGTTTCTTAGATACAGGACTAAATCTTTTCTTTGTTACTCTTTATCTTGCTATGAAGTTTGATGTTAGTCTTGAAATATTGTTAGATCATTTTTCAATCTATACTCCTGTTGGTGATTCAATTTTAGCTAAACGAGTCGATAGAAATTGTCTAGTCTAAGTTTTTCATAAAATCACTCAGTTGATCTTACAGAGCTTGATATGACCGATTTTGATGCTATTCTTGGTATGGATTGGCTTCATGCATGTTATGCTTTAATTGATTATAGAACCGAGTAGTTAAGTTTTAGTTTCCTAATGATCCAGTCTTAGAATTAATGGGTAGTAATTCTGTGTGTAATGATCAATTCATCTCTTGTCTTAAAGCTCAGAAACTAATTTCTAAAGGTTGTATCTATCATTTTGTACAAGTTAGGGATACGAACTCCGAAGCCTCTACTCTTGAGTCAGTTTTGGTTGTGAATAAGTTTCCAGAAGTGTTTTCCAATGATCTTCCAGGTATCCATTCCAAAAGGAAGATAGACTTCAATATTGATCTTCTTCCTAATACCCAGCCAATCTCTATCCCTCCTAAAATAATGGCTCCAGCGGAACTTAAGAGTTAAAGAATCAATTAAAAGATTTATTGGATATGGGCTTCATTAGACCAAGTATCTCTCCCTGGGGTTCTCTGATTCTCTTTGTTCAAAAGAAAGATGGTTCTCTTCGAATTTGATTGATTATCCATATTTGAACAAAGTCACAATCAAGAATAAGTATCCCATCTCAAGAATTGATGACTTATTTGATCAACTCCAAGGTGCAAGTTATTTATCAAAGATTAATCTCCGATAAGGTTATCATCAACTTTGAGTGAGGGAATATAGCATTCGTTCATGGTTGCCAGTGCTCTTAGTAGGATGTCCATGAATAGTGTTGTCCATATTGAGGATGAAAAGTGTCATGCCCTGAGTCTACACCCTAGGCGTGGCCGGACTTAAAAACTACTATTGGTTCCTAAGCGATCCCTTTGGCCTGGATAACTACTCAATGGAAGACTAAACTCAATCAGAAATTATTACTCAGATGGCATATACAAGAATATAAATATAACTTCTTATTTTTTTCTCAAATACTCAATATATAGATAAAGAAAAGATTTAAAACATTATCTTTGGGACTGAAAATATACTCAATACTCTGTCTATGTATAGTCTATGAAACTTCTAAACTCACTTAGAATAGGTACTGGGATAGGCTCATGGCTACCTCAAAAAGACTAATAAAATACTAAAATAAATGACTAAGAGCTTCTCCGAATGCAAAGAGGTCTCACCAAAAACTGGATGAAAGGTGATCTCCAACAATGCACCTATTAAGGATCTCTAATGTCTATATTTACATCATAAAATAATATAGTATTGAAAGATGTCAATACATGGAATATACGATATGTAAAATAGCTGAAAAAACTTACTCAAGAATACTCAATGTAATCAATGTTGAAATAACTCAACTCAATAAAGCAGGCAATATATGAATAAAACAATGCTTTACAAAATGTGAATATATAAATGCAACTTAGTATAAAAATATTATTTTACTCTTTGGAGAGATTCTCCAACCAACAATTATCACTATGAGCATCATGAAGGTATAATGAACTAGTGTCGTTGCCATAACCTTCCAATGCCTTGCAAGGGTAAGGGACACAACACATATCATAGATCCAATAAAAGTCTGTATCAGGGACTAAAGGGATGAATGCCCGAACCAACGACACAATTCTATCATACGCTGGCTACGTAGGTTTAAGGAGTTTGAGTTGTTTAAACTCTTACTCAAATAAGTGTTCAATACTACTCCCAAAATATATAATAATGCTCATGAACTCAAGTGAGTATAACTACTTAAAATATTATTTCATTAGTCTCATTGGACTTTACTCAATTTATCTCAACTCTTCTCAACTAATAACTTCTCTTTAAAACTAGTTTTACCTCAACTTAGTGAATACATAAAACATAGCTTTAATTCCTAAACTCAGTCTCAAGATAAATATTTAAATGTATTATTACTCAAACTCATTTAGACTCGATAATGATCCTCTTTGCAAACTACTTGAAAAAAAAGAGTGTGTTTAAAGTTGATGACACTTGTGTCATAGCATTCTTGTGTCTTAAGAAGAAGCTTATGTCGGTTCCGATCATTGTTTCTCCGGATTGGAGAATTCCTTTTGCTAACAAGAGTTAAATGTGGCTCAAAAGAACTGTATCGTCATCGAGCAAGAACTATTAGCTATGTTGTATGCCTTTGGTAAGTTAGAGCTTATGTTTTGGGTACTAAGGTGGTGGCCACACTGACCATGTTGAGATATACAACTTGATGGCTAAGAAACATGCAAAGCTTTATTTGATCCATTGGATGTTATTATTTCAAGAGTTTGATTTTGAAGTTAAGGATCAAAAAGGTTATGAGAACCAAGTGGCGGACCATTTCAGCGGAAGAGGTTTTTCTTTGATGCCAAGAAGTATTTTTGGGATGAGTCATACCTATTTCGGTAGTGTGCATATCATATGATTTTGAGGTGTGTATCGGAAGTTGAAGTCAGTGCTATTCTTGGTGCTTGCCATGCGTCACTAGTTAGTAGCCATCATAGCAATGTACGTATAGTTGCCAAGGTACTCCAAAGTGGCTAATATTGGCCTACATTATATCAAGATGCCAACTCTCTTGTTAAGAAATGTGAGCAATGCCAAAAACAAGGAGGGGTGTCTTGGAGACATGAATTACCTCTCACTCAAACTCAAACTCTTTCTCATTTTAAGACATAAAATATACCATTCTTTTATATCAAAATAATGCATGATGTAAGCAATGTAGATACTCAAATAGGATTCATATGAAAGCATACATGAACAACAATTCAAAAACTTAAACTCATAGGTTAATCTTAATATAAATATGTAGGGAACTCAAAACAAATTATATAAATAACTTAGAAATTCAATTTAACGGGATTGAAACTCAAACTCATACTGGCTGAACGAAGATGTAGGGCACGAGGACGAACTCAATCCAACGTTGTGATTAACCTTACATACCTAGAAGATCTATGTTTTATGCGAAACTCAAAAAACATAGTTGAAACGGATGAACCCTAGCTTTTCTCCTCTCCATTCCTTGCTCTAAATATATTATAAGTGTTAACGAGAGAAAAGGCATGTTGAGTACTGATAAGGGACATATTTTAGTCCCAAAATTTCAAGGTTTTTGTTTGGTAAAGGTGGAAAAAGACAATTTTAACCCTCACTTATAACTGACTCTGGGTCGCTATGGGGGAAAATTTTACAAGCAGTAGAAGAACCCTCGTAGAAACTTGTGTACAAAATTGGACTTCACTGGCTTAGGTCTTATTGGGTCAACGGGTCATAGACCTTTTGACGGTTCATAGACCCTTTGACGGCTCATGGGAACTCTTCGTAGAAGCTCACTGAGGGATTGGACTTGGGGTGTACGGACCCCTTGATGGGCCATGCAAATTATTACGGGTCGTAGACTAAACTCGTGGGAATGAGTCTAAGAATGGATGTTTGACCTCCTTCTACGAACACTTCCTACGGTCCGTAGAAAGTTCTACGGATCATAGGGACCATCCGTAGGAAGGTCTCAACATCTTCTAATTTCACTAAGTATTGGGAGTTCTACGATGCACCCCTATGGACAGTAGAAGTATCTATGAGTCATAGGTGGCCCCTGTAGAATACTTCTTATGAAGAAACTCAAATTCCTCTGTGCCCTTAGGAACTAATCTAAGTTAGAATTATACAGGGTGTTACAATATCTCCCCCTTGAGATCATTCGTTCTTGAATGATGACCAAGCTAAGAATTTACTCAATGCACGAATGTAATGAACTCAAAACTCAAACTCAAGAATAACTACTCAAATACTCAAGAAGATACTAACTCTGAGATACGGAATATGAATATTACCTTCAACATCGGCATTAGGAGAAATGAATAGGTGCGGCCATTTGGCTTTCATATCCTCTTTGGCTTCCCACGTAGCCTCCTCAATAAACTAATTTCTTCATAAAACTTTAACTGAAGTGACCTCTTTGGTCCTCAATTTGCAAACTTGACAATCAAAAATTTGGACAGGAATTTCCTCATAGGACAAGCTATCTCAGTGGAGAGTCTCTCAAACACTTCTTAAGTAACAAAATATAAAACACTGGATGAATGGTTGCTAACTCTGATTGTAGCTCTAACTCATAAGCCATATTTCCAAGTCTCTTAATAATCTGGTATGGACCAATGTATCAGAGACTAAGCATCCCTTTCTTCCCAAATATCATAACACCCTTCATGGGTGAATCTTTCAGACATACCCAATCATTCACCTCAAACTCAGTCTCTTCTTCTAACATCAGTGTGGGACTTTTGATGAGTCTGTGTAGTTTTCAACCTCTCTTGAATGATTTTCACCTTCTTCATAGCTTGATGAACCAATTCTGGCCCTATCTACTCAGCTTCACTAACTTTAAACCAACCAATAAGAGATCTACATCTCCTTCCATAAAGAGCCTCATAGGGAGCCATCTGAATACTTGAGTGGAAAATGTTATTATATGTAAAGAGGCAAGTGATCATCCAATTACCTTTAAATTCAATGACACAAGATCTCAATATATCCTCAAGAGTTTGGATCATGTGCTATACTTGACCTATGTCTAAGGATGAAAAGCGGTACTAAGATTTACCTTTGAACTCAAACCTTCCTGAAATGACTTCTAAAACTGAGTAGTGAATTGGGCACCTATGTATGAAATGATAGACAAGGGAACTCCATGAAATCAGACTATCTCATAAATATAAAATCTGTTATAGTCCTCTGCTGAAGCTGTAGTCTTAATGAGAAAGAAGTGGGCTGATTTTGTCATCATATCCATAATCACCCAAATCGAGTCATATTTTCTATGAGATCGCGGTAAGCCTGTAATAAAGTCCATATTGATCATCTCCCATTTCCACTCTGGCAACTCTATATTCTAAGTTATACCATAAGGTTGTTGAAGATGAACTTTGACTTGTTGACAATTTAGATACTTTGAAACAAAGTCTTTTATATCTCTCTTTATGTAATTCCACCAATAGACTTCTCTCAAGTTATGGTACATCTTGGTAGAAGCTGAATGAATTGAATATCTAGAGCTATAGGCCTTTGCCATAATTCTATCTCGAATACTATCCACACTCGAAACAGACAAACTGCCTTGATACCTCAACACACCATCTCCCCCTTTGGAAAAATCCATCATTTTCTACTTGTGAACATCCTCCTTTAATTGAAATAGAATAGGGTCTTGGTCTTAATTTTCCTTCACTTCCATAACTATTGAAGACTCATCCCCATTCTAAACTATGACACCACCCTTATCTGAGTCCACAAGGCAAACTCCCAAATGTGCAAGTCTATGAACTTCCTTAGCGAACTCTTTTTTCCCTCCTCAACATGAGTGGTACTCCCTATGGACAACCTACTAAGAGCATCAGTAACAATATTAGCTTTACCTGGGTGGTAGAGAACGGTTATGTCATAATCCTTGAGAAATTCAAGCCATCTCCTCCACCTCAAGTTAATCTCTTTCTGACTAAACACATATTGTAGGCTCTTGTGATCAGTGAACACATCTACATGCATGCCATAAAGATAGTGATACCATATCTTCAAAGAAAATACTACGACTACCAACTCTAGATCATGAGTCGTATAATTCCTCTTTTGAATTTTAAGCTGTCTGGAAGCATAAACTGACTTTACCTATCTACATCAACACATAACCCAATCCAACTCTGGATTCATCATAATAAATCAAAAAACCATCGGTTCCCTCAGGTAGTAGGGACAATACTGGAGAAGTAGTCAATCTAGTTTTCAACTCTTGAAAACTTCTCTCACAAGCATCCGACCATTGGAACTTAGCCTTTTTTCTGAGTCAACTTAGTCAATAGAGATGATATGGTTGATAATTCCTCTACATATCTCCTATAATAACCAGCCAAACCCAAAAAACTTCTTATGTCAGTCGGGGTTGTTGGTTTGGGCCAATTCTTTACTGCCTCTATTTTCTACGAATCTACTCAGATACCATCACTAAAAATAATGTGGCCTAGGAATTCCATAGATGCAAGCCAGAATTCACACTTAGGAAATTTGGCATACAACTCTCGGTCCATAAGATCTTGGAGAATAATTTTGAGATAGTTGATATGATATGCTCCTTCTCATTTCTAGAATATATTAGAATGTCGTCAATGAACACGATAACAAGCATATCTAGATACTACTTAAACACTCTGTTCAAGGTCCATGAATGTTGCGGGAGCACAAACTAAAGGACGTGATAAGAAACTCATAATAACCATATCTGATTATGAAGGTTGTCTTCAAAATGTCGCTTTCTCTCACTTTCAACTGATGATAGCCTAATCTGAGGTTTATCTTAGAGAAACAAGTTGCACCTTGAAGTTGGTTGAATAGCTTATCGATTCTCGAAAGAGAACTTATTCTTTATAGTAACCTTGTTCAACTGATGATAGTCTAGTCAATACATATACTAAGGGAATCATCTTCCTTTTGCATGAATAGGACAGGAGCACCTTGAGGTGAGATACTCGACCTGATGAATCCCTTATCTAGAAGATCTTTCAACTACTCTTTTATCTCTTTCATCTCGACTAGAACCATTCAATATGGCATAATAGAGATGGGTTGAGGATCGGAAAGAATATTTATTTAAAAGTCTATCTATTTGTCGGGAGGGACTCCAGGTAAATCCTTAGGAAAGACATCAGGAAACTCATTTACGACTGGAACTAACTGAAGGGATGGTGTCTCCACATTATCATCTCTAACTTGAACAATGTTGTAAACATACCCCTTAGAAAATAACTTGCTCGCCTTAAGGTATGAAATAAATCGCCCTTAGGTACTGTTGGACTGCCCTCTAATGATTAGTCTCATTACCTACAGACCTCGCTTTCTTATATTGATTCTCCTCCCTATCTTTATTCTAGTTCTCCTCAACATGTTGAGCATATGCCATATGTCTGGAGGTACTCATGTCTGAAATACACAATGCAACCTGACACTACTTCTTCACATGCTTGCCCAGATTAGAGATAAACTTTTTCATCTTTTCTCTCACATCAGGGATCATGTCTGGAGCATGCCTGAATAATTGGATGAACTTAAGGTTGTACTCCTTCATAGCCAATCCCTCTTGTTTCAGGTTCACAAACTCCTCAACTTTTGCTTCTCTTTTCTCTCAGGAAAAGAAGCGGTCTAGGAATGCACTTTTAAACTCATCCCAAACAGCAGTCTCAACATCCTCACTGCAAATCTCCTCCCACTAATTGTACCAGACATGTGCAGTATTCTTGAGCTAATAGAAAACAAGTTCAACTCCCTCAACCTCTATCACATGTATAGCTTTGAGGATTTTCCATATCTGATCAATGAAGTTTTGGTGATGCTCCTTAACTTTGGATCCAGTGAAGACTGGTGGGTTCATCCTCAAAAAGTCCTAATTTTTGTAGCAGCAGATACATCTTGAGAACCGGAGCTAGGGACTGGAGTACTATGACAACTAGATTGAGCAACCATAAATTGGGTGAGCATGGTTATAGTTCTCTTAAACTCTGCCTCAGAAGTAGTGGTAGGCTGAGTAGTCTGCAGAACCTCCTGAGTTCTATTCTTATTCTCTTGTTCAGTCACACGAGCTCTATTCCTTGTCTACATTCCATACGGTGGTGGAATCTCATTGTCAGTAATATTCCTCTAACTGAGAATGCATTTTGAAGGCATGATCTGAAAATGTTAAACACATGAATTAGAAGGAGATTTTATAGAGTTTAAATCTATCGCACGAACTTGGAGTATGAAAGAAGTGAGACAATTCCTAAAGTCATATAGCCTCCTCGTTATAGATGTGGCGTGCTTCACACTGATAAGGAGAACTTTACTAGACTTGTATTTATTAACATCCTAGGACTCTTGAACTCTGTGCTTTGATACCAAGTTTGTCACACCCCAATTTTACACCCTAGGCATGGTTGACACTCAGAAACCATTATTGGTTCGTAAGTGAACCCTTGTCCTGACTAAATACTCAATGGAAGACTCAACTCAATTAGAAATTATTACTTAGATAGGCATATACAAGAATTTATAAGAAAATGAAATGCTTGATTGAAGATTAATTTACAAATTAACAAAGTCGTAGTAGATTGCAAGTGCAATCAATCAACATTTTTAGATAAAATGATTAGGTGTTGATAAGGATGGGATTCACTATTTAATTGTCCCCCTTCTTTTAGAGATAGTCTTATGATCATTCATTACTCATTTCTCATTATTATAACTTGTGAAGTAGTAATAATTACTAACATATAGGGGATGGACCAACAATACCCTCCCCCCTGCTGTTATGGTCATTCATCGGTCAATAGATATATCGTGTTTGTACGTAAATCTTTAATATTTAGCTATGGTTAATTAATATGTTGGTGTATATGTACTTTATTATTAAAATAAAATATTAAGTGCATATTTTTTATTTTCTTTATTTGTCTGATTTTCAGTTAACTAATTGTGTAAAATTATTATTTTTTTACACAGATGGCCGATAAAAATTAAATAAATGTAGCAAATCAAAGTCGAATAAGTGAAGCTGATTCTACTGATAATATACCTAGTAATGACAACTCAATTGTCACAGAGAAATCAAAGAAAAGAAAAGAAATAGAACTTTGATCTTCTGTTTGGCAATATTTTGATTTTTTTTTGAAAATGGTGTATTAGTTAAAGCAAAATATTTGCATTGTAAAAAAAACTATGTTGCTAATTCATCTAGAAATAAAATAAGTAGTCTAAATCAATATTTATCTATCTGATGCAATTTGTATAAGCTCCCGTTGTTGCTTCTAGTATTCAAATATCGTTAAACATTCAAAGTAACAATTTTGTGATAATTGAAAATTTGAGCTAGAGGCAAAAGTTTTAATTGAGATGGTAATTTTTGATGAACTACCCTTTGACTTTGTTAAAAAGGAAGACTTTAAGAAGTTTCTGAGTAAAGCCTAATCTTTGTTTCAGATTCCTTCTCATAGAACAATAACAGTGGATTGTTATGAAATATATGGTGAATTAAGAATGAATTTGAAGAAGTCTTTTAGAGAAATACTACTAAGAATTTGTCTTACAACAGACACATGGACCTTGATGCAAAGAATCAATTATATATGTTTGATTGCTCACTTTATTGATAGGGATTGGGTGCTTCATAAAAAAATATTGAATTTTTATTTCATCACTAGTCATAAAGGTTAGTATTTGACAGAATCTATTAATAATTGTTTGCTTGATTGGAACTTAGACAGTGTATTCACTATTATTGTTGATAGTGTTTCCTCAAATAATGTGGCAATTACAGAATTGTCTAAAAAGTTAGATTTGTGAGGAATTAATATGATGAATGGTAAGCATCTCCATGTGAGATGTATGCTCACGTACTGTTACATTTCGTATTTTTGCATTTTGGATTATTCGTAAGCTAACGATTATAAATTCAAGGACTTTTAATTTTGAATTTTAAAAGGACATGATTTGTTGTAGATGCCAAGTTATATGAATAATTTATGTGTAGTAAAATACATCTCAAGAAGGACCCTTAAGCCAAATCAAAATAGAAGCCATCAAATATGTTTTTCTTAAAGTCACGTTTCGGGTAAGCTGACTTCGGGAGGCCATAACCTCTTTATAATATGAGAATTTGGGAAAACTCTCAACATGAAAGTTGTAGATAATTGAAATATCTTTCCAACCATAGGTCGTGGGACGAAATGTGATATCGGAGTAATAAGATATAGATGTTTTAAGTCTGACAGGCCAAACTAAATAGTGAATTCGGCCTAACCCAATTCTAATTCGGGTCAGGCCCAATGCCCACGAAATTAAATCTGATTTTTTGTAACTATTCCTTCATACTTTAGACCAACATAATTCTGGAAATTTCCAGAGAGAGAGAGAAAGGGAGTTCTTGAGAGAAATCCCAAATCCGACCAAAATTCAAGTCCCGAAATCCGAAGCTCATGAAGAAAAAATTGTTGTACGTCGCGTTGGCTTCAATTTGAGCTAGAAATCAGCCAATAAGGAGAAGATTTTATGTGGTGCTGCAAATTTAAGGTAATATTAAAGTCTCCTTTTCATTGTTAACAAGTTTAGTTAGAGTTTTAACGGATTAGAACGGAGAAAATAGTGTTATAAACTAGTTTGGTGATTTGTTGAGAGTTATGGGTTAAAGAGTTGTTTTAGGTAGATTAAATAGATGGAATTATCTTAGTGATGATGTATAATAATGGTTGATATTGTTTTGATGTTGTTGATGAGTTGTTGTTCTTGAATTTGGAGGAAAAAGGTGTATGAAGATTGTGAATGTTCAAACCCGTTTTTGGAATTGAGTAGCTGGTAGTAATTCTGGAATATCTCATTGTGTAGACCTTCGATTTTAGATATTAAACATGTTTTGGAAAGCTAATACACGTACCTACAACTCTTATGTTTATGTCTTAGTCTATATCTGCTGTTATTATGTCGAACACGGAGCATGAATCATAAGACAAATTCTGTCCAGATTCTGGATTGAAAATTCCTTCATGTATAGCTGTTCGTATTTTGATGATATCTCTTTGTAGAAAATGAATTTTGAGTTGATTTCTTTTGCATTGAAAACTTAAGACAGAGATCTAAATGTTTCATGAAGGTTATAAAGTCCAGTTTTGCCGTTTTCATTTTCAAAATTTAGATACAATGTGAGGTACTTGACTTTCCGAATTTACTGCTTTGGTAACATGAATAATAAATCTTATTTTGTGTCAATATTTTGGATTGTTGATGTTGGTTGATGATTATATGGCTGGTTTGAAAGTGGGAAAAGTGAGCGGTATAGGGGAGGTGCTGTCCAATTTTTTTTTAGAAATAACCTACTAACGATAGACTACGTTTTATTCTTGTCCATAGCTTAATCATAGTGCTTAACGTTTTAATATAGGTTGAGACAATATTGGACAACATATACGTATAAACGCTAAAGGTATGTAAAGTTAACATTTTCTTCTTTTGGCATGATCCATATGAAACGAACGAATGACGTATGCTTAAATTCCAAAGAAACTCTTATTCGTAGATATACTCGGATGGCTACCGTTCTTGATTTTCAAAATTTATATTGTTATGTCTTGACTCATGTGTATGATTCCAGCCATCCTAGTTGGTATAACTCATGTTGTGGTATAATTCATATTTTAGTATAATCCATAATTGGTGTGATTCATAATGACTATTGTCTTGGGTTTCAAATGATGGACTATTTTGCTTATTCTATTAAGTCTCCGATAATGATCAAATTTCACAAGGTTGCTAATGATACCTTATTCATGCATATTGTTATGGTATTACTCACCGAGTCCTACGATAGGCCGGGTATGTTATCATGTATGGATTCCACTACATTATTCACCGAGTCCCTTACTAGAGGGCCGGGTACGTGATATGATAATATGATATTATAATGATATGACGATATGATTATGGCACCGAGTCCCATAATGGGTCGGGTACGGTATCAGTGTACACTACTCTATTCACCGAGTCCCTTGCTAGAGGGCCGGGTATGGTATATATATACATATGACGATATATTGATATAATTGTGACACTGAGTCCCATAACGGGCCAGGTACGATATATGATGATGATATGCATGTCTTTATTTTATAAGACACAGGTACAGTGATTTATTGATTATGATACTTGACTCCTGAATCTTTATTTCAGATGTGATCTCCTTTACGATATTTTTATGCTTTATATACTCGGTACATATTTCGTACTGATCCCCTTCTTCGGGGGGCTGCGTTTCGTGCCCGCAGGTACAGATACTCATTTTGGAGAGCCGCCACCTTAGGATTCTACTCAACGGGTTGAAGTGCTCCATTGTCTCGGAGCCTAAACCTTTGGTACTAATCCTTATAATGTATATATTTGTGTATTTTGGGGGTACGGCGGGGCCCTGTCTCGTCATATGCTATTGTTAATCCTCTTAGAGGTCTGTAGACACATGAGTGGGTTGTATGTAGATGTTGTCTGGTGTACTAGTATGGCTTATGTTTTTGGACATTTACATTCGGAGTGAAAGCCTTGTCGGCTTACGTATTATGTTATCTTATTTTTGACAATTAAGACTCCCCAAGAAATAGCTGATTTTGGTATATATATAAGTGACCGTTTGAGACAACGTGCTACCCATATAAATTCTATATCGTGTTTAATTGTCGATTGATAATAGATAATATGTCTGTATACGAGTGTCCAATTCGGACACTAGTCACGGCCTACGGGGCTAGGTTGTGACAAAAGTGGTATCAGAGCAGTTCATCCTCGGAATGTCTACAGACCGTGTCTAGTAGAGTCTTGTTTATCGGTGTGTTGTGCACCACATCTATAAACAGGAGGCCACAGGACATTTAGGATGTTATCATTTCTTTTACTTTAAATCGTGCGATAGAGCTGTATTATCAGGATAATTTCTCCCTAACATACTATTATATTTACAGCGATGCCTCCAAGAAAAGCGACAGCTGCCCAAAAGGGAAAGTCAGTAGCAGGAGAGACTAGCCGGACCTCGAGGATTACTAGGGCCCGTGCCCAGTCTATGCCTGAGGTTGTGCTCCAGTCGGGGAGCTCTACTACGCCGCCATATGAGGAAAGAACAGCAGCAACTGCAACTATGGATCGGGGGGTTGCTTCACCGCCAGCTCCAGAGGCTCCAGTACCTGAGCCTCCAGCTCCTCAGCCAGGGGCAGAGAATAGGGCTATGAGAGATGCAGTTCAGTTGCTGACCAGAATAGCGACAGGGCAGGCTCGCAGGCATGGGTTAGGGGTTGACTATACTGATAGACATGATAGTTTAAGGGCTCGTGATTTCTTGACTTGTAATCCCCCAGAGTTCTATGGGTCAAGGCCCGGGGATGACCCGCAGGAGTTATCCGACAGGTGCAGCGTACGTTGAGGATAATTAAGGCTTCTGAGACAGAGTCTGTTGAGTTAGCTTCCTATCGGCTGCGTGATGTAGCTGTTAATTGTTATGAGTCATGGGAGTTATCTAGGGGCGAGGGTGCTCCTCCAGCGGTGTGGGGTGAATTTGTGGAAGCCTTCCTTGGCCACTTTCTACCTCCAGAGATGAGACGAGCCAGAGTAGACAGGTTTTTACAATTGAGGCAGAATGGCAGGAGCATCAGAGATTATAGCCTTGAGTTTGACTCGTTGGCGAGATATGCGCCCACTGTTGTAGCTGACATGGCTGATAGAGTGCATCGGTATAATGATTCGAATAATGTAAAGAATGTCACAAAGTTTTTCTAAAATTTTTATGAGCTCACATTGAAAGTTTCATATTCTTGGTATGTTACTTGTAATGTTCATTTTGAGGATATATGTGAGATTGATGCATATTTGAAAGCGTGTATTATAAGTGATCATGTTGATTTGCATAAATAATTGTGGGGATGAACGAAAAATTCAAAAGTTATTAGAAAACTCCCAAAAAGATGAACAAAATGATTCTTTGTAACACCTCCTAAAAACATTGTATATGATGTTCTAATTCTCAATGAAAATGATATCACTTTTGTATTTTGGGCATAACTTTTAATAAGATGGTTCAAATTAGGTGATTCAAGTTTTTAAATAACCCGAACATTATTACTTACAACTTTTGTGAAGACCATATTTTACGTTTCGGAGGTTAAGTAGGTCAAATAAATTAATTATTGCAAGACATGGTGCTGTAATGAAATAGAGTGTTTGTATAAGAAAAGTCATATCTCACTGTAGGATGCTCCAAATTGGTTGATTCTTGAAAAACATGAAAGTAGACTTTTAGAACAATAATTCATATGGACACCCAGGGAAGGACATCCTATGATAGAGATTGTTTTCAACTCTTTCTGTTGGTCAACAACCAACTAAATCTAGACTTCTTCACTACTCGTACAGGCTTGACGGAGGGCCTCCGCTTTTCTTTTCATTAATGAAACCCGTCAGTTATTATTATTATGAACTCAAATAAAAGGACAAAAAATTTAGACACCAAATCATAATGAAGAAGTTATCTTTTTTAAACACAGCTCCAAAAAAGGGTATTCCGTTAAAAAAAGGTTCATCTCACCAACCATGGAAAGATCTAGATCCATTTGACATCACCTATGACATCAATAGTCCTCCATTTGACATCACCTATGATATCAATAGTCCTCCATTTGACATCACCTATGATATCAATAGTCCTCCATTTGACATCACCCATGACATCACAATCTTCCATTAAATTTTCAGATTTTTCTTTATAATTATTTTAATTATTGTTGGGTCCCTCCTTCACACCTATAAATACCCACCTTATTTCATCATTTTGTTCATCAAACTTTCTCAAGCAACTCTTCTCTCTATACACTCTTTTACTCATTCTCAAAATATAGTTTTAGTTCTTAGTAGTATAGAAATACTATTCCGATGATTTATATACTCCGGGTAGTACACAAAACGCTACGATGAGGAGAAAATGCTAGGATTCAAGAGTGTTTATTAAGTCATTCGATTCTGAGTAACTCTTCGGATTCCAGGTATGTAAGGCTTCAATAAGAGTATTTCTTCCACTCTCATGTCTAGAGTATTTTGATTATATGATAAATTATGTTTATTTTCTTTAAGCTTTACTCTACGGTATGTGGTGTTCATCCATGGGTTCTTCCACCCATGTAGTCCAAAACTCTTTCAACTAAATCTCTTGATTTCAAGTAAGATTTTCTTATGGGTAATTCTTATTTCTACTTAATAGCATGAATCATAGTTAAACTAATGATTATTGGTCTATTTTGATGCAAAATGATTTCATATGTATGAATTGATGATTTGCAAGTATTTTCTCTATTTAGCTCTTTAAAGGTTCTTGAAATTCATGGTGGGTTGTTTAAATCATGATTTTTAATTGATGGATTTCAAAGTATTTATGCGTAATTTCATTTACATTCATATTTGAAAGTTGAAGTGATTTGAACCCACCTAGTTTTACTATATTTTCAATGATGTTTGACTTGAAAACTTTGACTCCAAATGAAGATTTATGAAAGCAATGTCTATGATCAAAAGAGAGTCTTATGAAATGAAAGAATGATGAAATGACATGAATAATAGATTCTTTATGCAATAAGGACAATTCTTGCATATTTAAATTACCAAAGGTTTTAATGAGTTATTCTACTGAATATGATGTTTTGAATTCTCAAGCTATATACTATGACTATTTTGAAGTATTAAACTATTCCGTGGGATTTACTTAGCACTAAATGGGGCATTGAGGTGGAATTCGGTAAGGGAATCCTAGTAGCAACTCTTTGTCTCATTAACTATGTGCCAACGTAGAAGCCCTTGTAGGCTTAGGCTAATGGATCCACAAATAGCCCTTAAAGTTAAAGTTAAAGAAATGAATGAAGTTGACGGAGTTCTACCCGGCAAGTAGTCTCCCCGGCCAATGTAGGGGGTTATGTTGGATTCCATGTAATAGCTCGCATGGTCTTAAATGTCGCTTATGGTCATTTTCCTAATGTGAATGTTTTATAGGATATCTATGTGATTGATTATGCATGCATTGCATTATGTTTCATATAACATAAATATTTTAATGTTTTCTCAATGTTCATGCATGCTTACATACTTAGTACATTCAAAGTACTAACACATACTCTTTTGCCTACATGATATTATCATGTAGGGACTGGTGCGCCTCCTCGTTCTCCTCCACATTGCTAGTTGAGATTTTGTTTGAAGAATACTTTTGGTGAGTTTCTATGTTTCGGGAACAATACTCATTTATCTTTCTAGCTTATGATATGTTGAGATCTTTAAACACTTACTATGACATTTCTTTCTATTATGATTAAGGGTGAGTTAGGGACTTATATTAGCCCCGTTAAATCTAAAAGTTAGGTATTGTTGGACATATGTAAGTTGAAGATTTACTATTATGATTTCTACCTGTTTATTTATTGTCATTACCTATGAAAGGCTAAAAGAATGTTAACAGGCTTGTTTGAGGTACTTTCGGATTCCTCATTCGCCATGTCACGTTAGGCCCTAGGCTTGGGTCGTGACATTCTTATTGTTTCAGTGTTGGATTCTTGTAATAAATTTGTTTATGTTAATTTTGCTCTTGAATAATTACTTGGGGAAGAAAAGGAAAAGATACAAAACAAAGAAGCAGAAGCTTATTTGAAGGAATTGTTTGCAATCTATGTAAGTAAGTACTCCAAAGGTTTTAAGAATCAATCATCTTTATTTAGATACACTTCATCTCACTCATCTATTTGTAGTCTTTTTCAAAATGTGAAAATTAATTATTTGAGAATTAAGTTTCACATGAAGAAACATAAGGAAATTCTGAAAGTTTAGGCATTAAATTTGAGTTGGAAAGTTACGTTATTGAAGATCAAGAGCCTGAATTTGAGGATTTTGATATCTTAATCTGATGGAAAGTTAATTCTCTTAGGTTTTCAATACTTTCACAGTTGGCTCTAGATGTATTGGTTATTTCTATGTCAATTGTGGCATTGAAATGTGTATTTAACACCGGTAATTATTTTCTTGATCCATTTAGAAGTTCATTGACTCTCAAATGTGTGCAATGCCTTATTTGTGTCCAACATTGGCTTAGACAAAAAAGCTAATCCCATTTGTGTTGAGAAAATTGAACTTGATAAGACTTTGTACTTTTTATTTATTTTCGCAAAAAAATAAATAATACTTATTGTGTTATATGACATATTTGATTTTCTTATTTTTAGAGACGACAAATAGTGAAAGAACTCTTACACTGTTCATCTATGATTGCAATTTTCAAATATTTATTACTTAGCAGTAGTGAGTTCGATACATTATTTATTTGATTATACCCTTGGCAGTTGTCTCATGGAAGAAACTACCTTTTTGCTCATTATTGTTATTGTTTATTGCTATTGTTTTTCTTGGTGGAAAATTTGGTGTAATTTGATCATTACACTTGAGTCTTGAGTCTTGTTATTGTCAAAATATTAATGTTTTGTAGTTGATACGTGGTAAAAAATTGAAAGTGCATTGTTACTTGTTAGTGTAATGAGTGAAGAACTCATGAAGGCACATGTGGAAGACCATCTACTCTTAAAATCAAAAATATGGTAAATAATAGTAAAATCGAATAAACAATGTATGTTTACACATAAAAATTGCAAGTTGTAATTTTAATATATATGCAATTTTATAAATTGTCTAATATACAAATAATT
The DNA here is from genome assembly GCF_947179165.1 of Solanum dulcamara. Classification (NCBI taxonomy): domain Eukaryota; kingdom Viridiplantae; phylum Streptophyta; class Magnoliopsida; order Solanales; family Solanaceae; genus Solanum; species Solanum dulcamara. Next base: position 32,243,656 of record NC_077239.1, read on the forward strand.
AAAAAATCACATATATATCAAAATATACTATATTCAATTAAGATCACAAACAACATATGATCATACATTTATCTTTTCTATTAGTAAATGTTAAACAACTCACATTCTAAATATTATATTAATTTGTATTAAGTTTATTTAACAACAAATGACTCACTCTAAATAATAAAATTTACAAACTAATTTATTTAAATAAATTTATTAGTATAAATATAAAAGATAAAATCAAATAAATAAAAAAAAGAATTAAAAAGAATTTGAGATTTTTTTTTATTTTTACATATATTAATCCTATGTATTACTAATATCGCCCAATCAAAGATATTAGTTAAACATTCTATCAAGACAAATTAAACAATAAAATACACAATACATCAACAATTTCGTCTAAAACACCCTACCAAACCCTAAATACATATATTCTACTTAGGCATTTTGTTTCTTCCCAGTGTGCTATTGGGTAACACGGTGCTTCTCACCATTAATAATCAGTAACATTTTACATCGCCTTCATCAGATCTGGTTGTCTCTTTTATGTATGTATCTCCTTCATCTTCTCTTGGTTCTTCGTTTAATCTTGCCTCTTGGTCCATTTTTTTGGCTTATTTTTTGGGGTCTAAAGCCACTGCTTTAGTGGATTTAGGGTTGAGCCGCCCTTGGGTTATGGTAACTTCTGTCTGAATTCTACTAATCTTAATGTGCTCGAATTCCTCCCCCTCCTCCCACTTCCAGTGAATGATTCAATGTTTATTTGTTAACATTTGTGTTTCTGTCAATGTGCACATTTTTTTCTCAATTCAAAACTGATGTTGAGGATTGTAATTTTTTGTAGGATAGATTGTAGAATAAAGGTTGATGAATTCATAAATTAGTGCTCAAAGCCACCTTAGTTTGAAATTTGCATTTTCATATTTTTTTGGCTTTTTCCATAATTTTTGTCTTAATTGTTGTCTTTGTTACCTGAATGTGTATTTCATTCATTTTCGTGTTTCTAATTGTATTTATTTGATGAGCTTTGCAGTTTGCACGTCAAGAGCAACTTTCATCTACCAGAAGCATAACTGCATTGATGTGTTGTGGAAACTGACTTCTTACTCCTGAGTTGATATGGGTTTTGATATTGAATGCATAATCGACATCCATACCTATCCTGGAGAGTATTTCTGTCCTGTTTGTCGCACACTTGTATTTCCTAATGAAGCCGTCCAATCACAGTGCACTCATCTCTACTGCAAACCTTGTCTGGCACATGTTGCCAATGGGAGCCGAGCCTGTCCTTATGATGGATACTTGGTGACAGAAGCAGACTCTAAAGTGAGCTCCCTGTAGTACATTGTCCTTTAGATAATTGCTGATGCTTTTGCTACTCTTTGTATTTTGAATGTGTTGCATTTACTTTTCCTCACAGGCCCTTATTGAGTCAGACAAGACACTTGCTGAAAACATAGGCAGAGTTAAAGTGCGTTGTCTTTATCACAGAAGTGGATGCACATGGGAAGGTTCCTTGTCTGATTGCACTTCCCATTGTTCTGGCTGTTCCTTTGGCAATTCCCCAGTTGTATGCAATAGATGTGGAGTCCAGATTGTGCATCGACAAGTGCATGAGCATGCCCTGAGTTGTCCTGTGAGTACTTTTCATACATATGTAATACTCATCTTTCTTATAGTGGATGGTTTCTTAGTATATGTTCTATCCAGGGTGTATATCCTGCACAACAGACAGCTAATGGTGCCCAAGATAATCCTAGCTCTGGTGCAGCCACCACTGCTACTGGTACTGACTCGAATCAAACTACAGCTCATTCAGGAACTTCAGCATCACAGACACCAATCCCTCAAACCACAACTGCTTCTCTGCTTCCTGGACAAGATCCCAATCAGCACACAAATGCCAGCTCTCAGGCTCTTGCTACATCTTCAGCTGGTGTGCCTATTTCAGAGCAGTGGTATCAGCAACATTATCAGCAGTATTATCAGCAATTTGGTGGATATGATCCTTATCAACAATACTATCCTTATCAGCAACAACCCATCCAACAATACCAGCAACAACCTCAGATTTACATGCAGCCACCAGCACAACCCCAGACCGCTGTCCCAGCACAACCTCAATCCCAGCCCCAGCCCCAGCCCCAACCACTTAATCCTCAATCTCAACCTCAAATGCAAGCTCTACCTAAAGGGCAAAATCAACCACAGGTTCAAGCTTTGGCGCAACAGCATCAAAACCAGGTTCAAGTCAACTCACTGCAGCAGCTCCCACCTACTATGCAACCTCATACCCAAATTCCATCACAAATATATCCAGCTTCTCGTGCTCATCCACCTACTCAGCTTCCACCATATTCGCAGACCTATCCAATGCAGCCTCATTCACAACAACATGTGCAAGTGGCACAGTATCCGCAGCCTCCCCCCCAGGTTCATCCCCCCTCATCTTCTCAAGCTCAACCACATCCTCCTGTGCAACCACAACCTCATTCACAACTTCAACCGCAAATAAACGTGCAACATTATCCACAATCTCATGGCCAATTGCGCCCTCCTCAGGCCGGCCAGCCTTCTCATGCACTGGGTCAGACCATCCATTCAACAGCCAATGCAGTTTCAGGTTTCCATTCCTATCCACAACCCCAGCCAATGCAGCAAGCGGCTATGGGGATGTCACAGCAACCTCCAATGCATCCACATCCTACTAGTGGGTCTATGCCTTCGGTTCAAACGCATGGTCAGGTTCCTCAACCCTCTGTAATGCGCCCACCTCCGGGTCTAATCGGCAATCAGCAACCGGGGCTAGTACCTTCTCAAGGTCAAGTTCCTGCACAATCTCAACTTTATCCTACTGCTCAACAAACAGGACACTCATTTCAGCAACATCCTGTTCAGCCTAATCAACAGCCAATGTCTCAACAATTCAGTCAACATCATCCATTTCCTGGTCCATTTCCGAGCCAATCACACGAACAAGGTCATTTTACTCACCAGCAACCACCGCAGTCCCAATTTCGTCCTCAAGGTCTTCCTAATGTGGTGCCTCAAAGTTTGCATGCGTATATTCAGCCACAGCAAAATGTCACCTTACCACCTCCCCCACAATCTCAAACATATATAGGAAGGCCTGGGATGCATAATCATGTCCAGTCAGTTTCTCAGGCTCATGGTGGATATAATACTACAGCCCAGGTTAGACCTGTCCAGCCTGCTTTTAGTCAGCCGCAAATGAATCCAAGTTATGGGAACCACACGAGCAATGAGCACGAGTCAATGGATCAGAAGAAATGGTCAGCCCTAGAAGGTAAAGGTGATCTGCTACTTGACAAAACTGCAGGAAGGCCAGATGTGGGAGTTCCTCCCCAGGATAATGCTCAAAAAGATCTAAGTTCCCTTGCAGCTAAATCAATTGATGGAACGGCCCCAAGATTTGAAGCTGACCTAGATGATGAACAACAGAAGCGTAGGAAAGCTATTGATGAGTATAGACAGAGGGCCAGCAGTGATATTGATGTTCATAAGGGTGATTCAGATGAGCTTATGGACAAACGAACTGTTAAGGAAGAGGAAAATGAGATTTTTTTGAAGCCTAAATCTGCTGCCAAATCAGCTGATGCAACAGTTAAGCCAGACAAAGATTCCTGTGATGATGCTCCAAAAGAACTGGACCAGACTTTGGCAAACCAGGCATCTTCTGATGCTGCCGATGGTTCAATTAAGAATCTGAACCCTGCAAGAAATTCACATGATGCTGCCGTTGACACAGGGGTTTTTCAGCTGTATGGGCATGAGATGCCACCACCAAAATATGGACCATCTGCTCAACAAAGGCCCGTTGTTCCTATGATAGTATCACCAATGCAACCTGCAGGCCGTGCTTCTCATGCTCAAGTTCCTGGATATCCCCCCACTGCAATGATGACTTCAGGGGATGTGCCTAAGGCTGGTCAGACATTGAATTCTCATGATCATCATCCACAGTTCCTGAAACAGCCTAGTAATGCCCCCCTTGGTGGTATCCCTGGTCCAGGGTCTACAACACCCTTTGCTAGAGGGCATGGTCATTTTCCTCCACCAGGTGAATTCCGAGAGGGGATAACGGGAGTGGGAAGAGTACCGTTAAGTGGTGCTGAAATTCCTAGTGGAACACAACACCCAGTTAATCCAACAGAGGCTGAAATGTTCCAAAACCAAAGGGTGAATTGGTTTGAAGGAAATCAACCAAACCCATTTCCCTCGGGGTCTTTTGAGAAGGTTCCATTTGGCCAACCTAGAAGTGTGGAATCATCTAGGGATAAAAGGTTGAAGGCACCTATGGGGGAGCATTTAAGTCCTTTACCTGTGCCTCACGATCAAGGTGAGTTGAATTTGATATTCAATTATTTCCGAAATAATTTATCAACAAGAATTAACATCAATTTCCTAATTAATTACACTAAATAATGAGAACTTCGTTGTTGCAGGATCACGGCCACTTGACAAACCTCCTCGCGGATTAGGATATGATTCCGCATCAAAATTTGAGGCCAGTTCTGGGGTTCCACCTAACAGATTATTGCCTCCGTTTCATCCTCCTGGTTCGATGCATTTCAAGGATAGTGGAGAAAGAGAAGCACCTCTTGGTCCTCATGACGATGATAGAAAAAGGGGAGGGTCTGGATTTGGTGTGCATCATATGGATTATTTGTCTGCCAGAAACCCTGATGGGGAGTTATTTAACATTCCACCACGTGGATTTGTAAGTCACTCAGGTTTTGATGATATTGGTGGCAGAGAGCCACGTCAATTTATTGAAGGGCCTGGACCTTTCAATTTACATTCCAATCTAGCTGGCGGTTTATACTCTAATGGTAGGTTCCAAAATTTGCCTGGCCATTCACATGGAGTCGAGATTGATGGTCTTGGGGATTTGAGAGGTGGTGAGCATACTACCTTTGGCCGTCCTTTCAAACATGTCCAGAGTAGTGATCTGTTTGGAAAGGACGTGCCGACTCATTTGCATCGTGTTGAGCCTTTGGATCCCCAGAAATTACCAAGTCATTTACGTTTTGGTGAACCTGCTGGCTTTGGTCCCTTTGCTGGCCGTGCTTATATGGGAGAATTGTCTGGGTTTGGAGATATTCCTGGTTTTGGTGAATCAATTGGACGCAACAAACCTGGTATGCCACGGTTTGGGGAGCCTGGCTTCAGGAGCAGGTATCCTGTTCCCGGATATCCGAATCAAGGACTTTATGCTGTAAGTTTTGCATTATGAGCCCTGTAATTATCTTGTTCATTTTCCTTCTTTAGTATGCTATTTCTTGGAAATTGAGCTTTATAGCATCGTTATCATGTGATGGCCATTATGTGCATGAAATTAGAATATTCTCTTATTAATGTTTTGTGAACTCAACTTCTCAGGGTGACGTGGACTCCTTTGATAGACCAAGAAAGAGGAAGCCCATGAGCATGGGATGGTGCCGCATTTGCAAGGTTGATTGTGAAACCGTTGAGGGCCTAGATATGCATTCACAGACAAGAGAGCACCAGGATATGGCCATGGATATGGTCAGGTCTATCAAGGAGCAAAACCGAAAGAAACAGAAGTGAGTGTTTGATAGATTTTGTAACACCAACAAATTTGACAGCATAGGTTGTAATTCCTTTGCTACCATTTTGTAGGACTTTTAGTGATCGTGCTTCAATTGAAGAGAAAGGTAGGACCAGAAAGGCAGTGTTCGAGAGCCGTGGTAGAAAGACTTGAGTCCGGGATAGTAGATAGGAAGTGAAAGGCGGTGTTTGATGGTTGTGACTAAGCCTTCAGTCAAGCATTTGCACTGCAATGTAGGTGATTAGCTTTACAATCTTTCTTCTTTTTCTGGGGGTTTTTATCCTCGCTTTGTCATTTCAGGTTGCTGCCCTATTGTTGGAGATGGTTTGGATTGGAAGTTTCTGTGGCAGTTAAGTTGTTTTGCCCATGGTTTTGAAAATTTCTTTTTCCTGTATTAGGACGATTATGTCCACATAGTCCTAGTGGATCTGTAGCTATATTCTGCACTTTCTTACTTATGCAACCTAGTTTAGGGAATGTTTCCTGTTAATTAAATGTTGCTATGCGTTAGTTTCAGTTCTTATGCGAGAGTTCCTATAAAATGTATGCTCTGGAATTACCTCTATCTTCTGGTGCTCGTTCATGCTTCGGGAAAGAAATAGTAACTAATTGTGGTGCTTCTTTGGATATGGGATAGTGAAGACCTGATCCTTAAATAATAACCATGGAAACCATATCAAATCATACCCTTTTTTCGTCATTCCTTTATTTTTGTTGGTCAACAGAAGAATACTTTTCCACAAAGAATTGGTATAGAAGTTCTATCTGCTTCCTAACCAAAACGTTACATTCTCTATTTTGAAAGTAAAAAAAGCAAAACTGTATGTGAAGATCAGTTTTTTGGCCGACAGTTCAGTTTACTGTGCAGCATCGAAAGTAAAAAGGGGCATACAATGGAATGTCCACTTCGGTTAAGAGGGATTCTTATGGCCACTTTTGGGCTGCAGTGATACATAAAGCAGGGACGCACACAGTTATCCAGAAAGAAAAAATGCAGAGATACAAAGACAGAACATATGATCCATGAATATACTATACAGTTAGCAACTGGAGTTAAAATATAACCTCCGTTTTATAATTTACTGTCTTTGTTTTTAGAAAATGTAGAGCACTTCAATTTACTAGAGTCTAAATTACATAAACAACTATAATTGAACTGGTTCAAACGGAACTAAATCATATTGACAGTCCTTATAGCTGACCTCAGCTGGCTTGGGATTGAGGCGTAGCACTTGGTGAGACATTCTTTTCATTGCTTGGAGATGCTTTTCTGGTCTTAACATTGAAGTTAAGTTAGGGAGTCTTTTTTTGTTTTTCTATGATGTCTGTTCCATGTTTACTAAAATTGACCGGTGTATGAGCTGCGGAGTTATGTACCATAGCAACCATTAGATTGGTATATCTATACAACTGTACAAGAATTATTATGAAAATTTAAAATTGGTGGCTCTCGGTTAACAGACTATCTATATTAGATTGCTGTTTTTCTTGATTGAAGGGAGGGGGCTTGTATGCAAGATCTTTATGCAGTTTCTTCCTATTCTCTTATATTATGGTTGTAGGATTTGAAGTTCTTCTGAATTTATTGAGTTGTCTAGTTTTACCTATTTAGATAAAAGATTATGATAACATAAAAATTAGACTGCACCATTGACAGCTCTTGAGTTGTCTGTTTACCTTTTTTCTGTTCATCTTTCAGTTTTGGGGTTGGACCAAGGGGCAGTTGAGGTTCAGACTCAAGAGGGTAAATGTTGTCTTGGATTTCTTTGTTTCTCAGGATATTGGGATAACCTGGTGTCTTAAGTTTTGTCATATAACTTGCAATGTTCTATTGATGATTTAATGGCCAACCAAAAAAAGACTATGAAAAGACACGTGTATACTCTTTAAGACTAAAATCCCCAAGTTCAGATGACATGTAAATGGGGGTTTGGTTGAAGGGGATCAGTTAGTGAAGATAATTAAAGCTTGTTCTTCATAATACATAATCCTGTGAACTTTGAAAATAAATGGCTTATTGCATAACTTCTGAGTTGGGGTTGGGAGAAGCTTTTCTTGGCGATTGTCTTCTGCCACACAGCAGTTGTTTTAAAATTTGCTTTTACTATAGGGCCCTTTTGTTGTGTATCTCTTTTAGTACTAACCTGCAGTTTTTATTTTGTGATGGTCTCTCATGCCTCGAGGATACATCATAATTTTCATGGTTCTTTACCTGTTAATATTGGAATTCCTGGCTCCCTCGGCCTAGGTCTTTTAAGCTAATTTGTCTATTGCACAAGGTTATTCACTAACCTAGGTTGCTGATGTTTCGATCTCTCCATTCTTGGGACTGGTTACCTGACATATGTAGTTTAGTTGTAAAGAATAATAACACCATGTTATACAAAAATGTGATGCTTAGCTTTGTGATTAGAACAAAAAATAGTAGCAACTGTATGAAATCTAGTTGGTGTGACTCTATTGGAGTCTCCATAGTTTATTTTCTTTTTTGGTTCTCTCTCTTCTACAATGCCTTGTTTACTTTTTTGAAAGTTAAGGCACTGCTCTCTGCTGTTTCATTAGTTTATTTAGTTGTTTCAAATGTACGAGATGATTTCTTATTGCTACAAAAGCTCATCTTTCTGTCAGGGGCAACACTTTGAAGTTAATTTTCTTCTGGTTGAAATTTGTACAATAGATCGTTTCAATTCAACCTGTCTCTTTTTTGGTGAGGCAGAAGATATAAAAAGGCTGACTCTTCAGCAGAATGGTTTACTTGCAATATTTTGGGTGGTAAGGATATGTTTGATGTACAAAGCATGTTTATTAGCATATATGGTGTTTCTTTTGGTTGAAGTGGTAAACTGCCAGATTATATTCTTTTCTGCAGCCTCTTTAGCATTCTTATACATCTGGTTAGGACATTTTGCTTGAAGTTGAGGAATTATATGGATGTTTTTGTTGTGCTCTATTTTTGGAGTTTAGGTTTATTCTACTTGGGAGATTAGCCTGCTAAATTCACGAGTGGCTTAGAGTTTTGTCTCATGCATTATGCATGTGGGAGCTTGGATGTCGAAGCTGCCATTTTTTAGTGTCCACACATAGGGTGAGAGGTTTCGAGATCAAGATATTTTTTTAATTATATAAAATTGAACTATGATTCAGTGATTACCCTATTATTATTAGTGTAGATTTGTTGTTTGAGAATGTTGGTCGTTGCTTAGTTAAGTGTTTAGATGCTTTTCGGAGGTTGACATAATTCCATTAGTCACGACTTCAACAAGTGCCCCTTTGCGTGCAGCATTTGTCTTTTTGGTTAACGATAAATGAATGTAAGAGAATGTTTGATTGGTTGCTTCCATTAGTCTAGTGTAGCTTATTCTTATTGATCAAGATTATAACATAGATTGGTAGTTTAAGGTGGAAATTCACCTGCGAAGTGGGTTGTTTACAGGCATATTTATGGGATAATCTGAAGAAAAATGATTGATGAAAAATCCACTTGTGCTGCATGAGGAATTTATGAGCTTTTGCTACGGCGAGTAGGGTGTTACTTTCTAGAGGCAGCAGGTTTGGTATAATGTGTTTGATTCCAACATCTACGATACTGCTTACGTATCAAGCTTGTCAATTAGCCATTAGCTACTCCTTTATTTTAAGTTTAATTCTCCTATGTACAGCCAGTTGTTACTCCCATATCCTGTTTACTATTGTTGTGGAGCATTTTAGATGATAGGCTCGGTTACTTGTTCTCATGCACGAGGTTAAACGTTGTACTCGTTAAATTTTAACCTAATGATTATTTAAAGAAAATGGGATACTAGGAACAAAGATTATGTTTTTGATTTGTTTATTTATTACTTATTTATTAAGAAACACAAATTATTTTATGAAGATAGGATCTTAGTTGGTTCCTCCATGATTTTTTTTTTATCAGGCTGGCAAAGCTCAAAGCTTTAAAGATGTTTTGCGATGAAATGTTGCAAGTTAAAATAGTAGGTGTTTGGCCATAGAAATCAATATTTTTGGATTTTGTGCTTTTTAAAAAAGTTTTTGCAGAGTATTTGGTTGTTAGAATGTATTTGTTTTTTTAAAAAATATGAAGTATGGATTATATTCCTCAACTTTTATAAACTAGCAAAATTATCCAACTTGATTAATTTATTTAAAATATATAATTAAATTTGCTTCAAAAAAGTAGCATCTCACAATGGATAACAACATAATATCATCAATTGGATTATATGTATTTTTGTAGTACAAAAAAATCACTTATATCAAAAGATTTTAAACCTATTAATTTTCCTTTGCACTAGAAAATTCCATCTAGGTTAACTTTCTACACCCATCATGACTAATCTAATGTTATTCTAAGGATTAAACAATTAAATGAGGGTTAGATTAATGTAATGACTAATCTTGAAGGAGGAAATCGATGGAAAACTGAAAAAATCGCTCCTCCCTTGCTCTAGCCTGACCTTGGACGAGTTTTGGGAGTAAAATAACGTTTTAGGTCTGAAAATAGCATTTAACTGTGAGTAGCCTGTTGTAGCGGTCCCATTATGGCGGCCTAAATCTAACCATGACGGTCTCAGCTTGGACAATATTAAGTAAAATGGTCATAACTCTTTACTGCAAACTTCAAATGAGACAAACTTGGTGGCGTTGGAAAGAAGATTCATAGACCTTTAATGTGATAGGCGTACGCCACCTAGTTCTTTATAGTCTGAAAGATATGATTGTTTGAAGGTACCCTAGTTGAAACTTAAGCATGAAATTAAATCGGAAAGACACCTTCAACTTAACTTTGTGATAGGACATTGTACGACCTTAATTAATAACTAATGCACTTGCATACCATGAAATTTATCCTAACCTTATGACGAATGAGATTCGTAAATTTTTACCGCAGATATTTTAATAACGACGGAATAGGTAGTTATAATTTACCTATCGTTCGTCCTCGAAAGACAACACGGAGGAGAGGAAATGAGCTGGTCTAAGAGTTTTTCGAAATCAATGATGAGATACCATTGCAACTTAGGAAAAATCACATCCCTAAGGTGCTTGAACATATAAGGGTTTCGCTAATAGACTGGCTAGGAGGATTAAATGGAACCATGAAAATTTTTTCCCGCCCTACTAAGTCGGACCCTATTTGGTCAAGGAAGTTACCTTCATTTGAGTCACACAGAACTATGTAGAGCAACCTTTTCCCCAAGCACTCAAGTAATTCGGGGCCTCGTCAATATACTAGGATGTAAGGATTTTAAACATAACAGATAAAAATAGATTTTTCTGCTATGAAAAACTGGGTCCCTAATGTGTCGCGTATTTACAACACTTTCGACACTCAAAATGGTGGATTAGTGTGAGTTCCAACCATGTTTTATAAATATGATGCACGTTTTGGTTGTTTTACAGCAAAATGGAGTCACACATGATTTTTGGACCGATTGATAAGTTTTTTCTGTGAAAGTGGCACAAGTGTGGGTTCACGAGGACCTTCACGGATCATGGACTAGTGAAAGCCTTGTGGAAGTCCGTCGTGAAAAGGATGCTAGGCACTGGTTGAAAGTATTTTTGCAAAGTAAATCCCCATGACACCCTTCACGGGACGTGGAGGACTGTATGAGTCGTGCAAAGTATTCGTGAATGATGATAAAGTATTTGTGAATGATGATGTAACACCCCAATTTTCTTTTTATGGTTTTTTCTAAAGGATTGCGAGGTGATCCACGTTATCTATGAAGTTCTACATAAGCTATTGATTGGGATGTCTTACATAACAAAGCTACTTGAGTACACGTCGAGCTTAAGTAGCAAGAATTACATAGGTTCTTAAAGTGAGATGAGATTACGAACCCACGGAAGAGGGAAAAAGAGGCGTAGCACCTACTTGAAATAAGTAGGTGATGCACCTACTTGGACTAAGTAGGTGATGCACCTACTTAGACTAAGTAGGTGACACACCTACTTGGGGTGGACCCCACGCTGCCACGTGACAACTTTGGATTGGGCGCATGAATGAGGTGGCGCCCTGGGGGCTGGACACGTGTCACCCCTAGGGGCTGCCACATGTCACACTTCAAGGGAGCATATATATACATGTAAAGTGATGACTAATTCTTGATAGGTCATCTTTTGCAATTAGAAAGTGAGAGAAAAAAAGAGAGAAACTTAGAGAAAAGAGAGAGGCAACCACAAATTTGGCTTGAAGCAAGGTAAGTCCTCTGATTTCATTTCGTAAATTAATTGTCTAAGGTATTCTTTGGTTAAGTAACGGTGTTTAACAACGTAAAAATTATAGTTGGGGCAGCGAGGAGGTTCTTGTTCTTGGTAGCAAACCCATTTTTGGATATGACTACCGTTAGTAATATTAGTATAACTCCTTGTGTAAAGCTTCGTTTCGAGTGATTCAAGATGTTTTGGAAAGCTATTTCATAGAGCTATAACTTTCATTTAGGCTCAGAAACCCAGCTTTGCTTTTAGCTGTTCGAAAAAGGGTGATGAAGTACAGAGGAGGTGTTGCCCAGATTTTATTTTGGAAATCCTACATGGACAGCTGTTGGTATTTTGGGCATATATTTTTGTACAGAATTGTTGTAGGGGTGATTTGAAATTGTATGCGACCCTAAGACACATATATATAACTTTCATTGAGGCCACAAAGCCTACTTCCCCCATTTACTCCTTCGAAACTGAGCAACACTACAGGACAATAGGCTGTCCAAAATTCCGGTTTGAATAGTTTGAGCTGATTTTTATTAATTTCATGTTTAGTTTCGATATGATGAGACTTTTAAACTTAAGTAGATATTTGATTGTGTATTTAAGGTGTATATGTGCTTATACAAGCTAAGATGAACTGTTTGACGAAGTGAATTTGGTTGGTCTATGGCGGAGAGGAATTGAGCTCCTCGAGTTGTGGTAGAACCTGTTGTATGCTAAAACGCCAAGGTTTGTGTATAAACTTGAACTTAAAATATTTTATTTTTATGAAATTTGAAGTATTTTGATGGGTTATTTCCTTGCTCCTTGTTTTGTATTTTGGTATGACTATTATGTCAAGTATTGCAAAACTTTCGCTAAATCGCCACTTGTACGAATTGCTTGATCATTTTGCATTTTTGATGAGACTTTGTCCTTCTCGTTACAGTGACTTGTTATCGATATTGACATGCCTCTCGATTCGGATCTTGCCCATCTTGACTTTGGATTTATATTTCGTCTTGACGAAGGGGTTTTGTCCATTCTCGAGTACGAGTGGAAAGCCACTTTCTACACGGTTCTTGATTCTCTTGATATTGGGTGACGAACCTTCTTGATAAGGGCTTCGGTCCTTCTTAATTTCGAAGCTTCGGTCCGTCTTGATATTGATTTTGCTTAGTGTGAAGGCATGACGTACCTATTGGGCGAAATTGATTATTTGACAACTCTTTCGAATTGAATTATAAGTTTCTTGATACTTGAGCCTTCGAATATTGATATTGATTTTGAAACTCTTCAAGCTTTGTATTCGATATTTTGATGTACTTGTTCACTTGGGCTTACTTTTACCTTATTGAGCCACGTGCGATGATCCAGGGAGTTGAAGAATTTAATGGCTCCAAGCCTAAAGTTTTTACACCACTAAGCTTTATGCTTAGCGATAGTTGTTTTCTATCGTAGGTAATGTGCGGGACGAGGTATGAAGATGGCCATTTGGAGTAGACTTTTTGGAGCCCTTGTGAAGATCACATCTGCATATGCATCTAGTTTTTGTAAATATTTTTGGGGGAATTGTAAATGATACACGTGGCTTGTGAAAATAAAACTATATGCTTGTAACTTGAACAGGGTGACTAGTTTTGCTATTTTGGAGTGTGCTTTTAACTCAAGTCATGCTTCTACTGTGTTTATATATTGGTTGTTATTTCGCACAAAGGAGGATAATAGTTTTGTAATAACTACTGATTCGAGTTTTGTGTATTTTATGGATCCGCAACGGTGTTGACTATTTGTGATTTTAAAAAATAAAAAGTAAAACTACCTTTTATTTCGTAAGTGGCATCCTCCCAAAGGGGGTGCTATAGATGAGCTAAAACTAAATTTAGAAAATAGACAAGGAGTTCCATGAGCTTGACCACAGGACGTTTAAAGTACCATGAGTTGTGGATGTTGCTCATGAAGAAAACATAGATGAATCAGAGAAGAGTTGAAAGGGATTTCTATGATCCTGTTCACGGGGCGTGGTGTCCTAAACGAACCATGAAAGTTGTTTGTGAAGTTGATAAGCAGGCAACAAATTTTCCAAGGAGATGACCACGACTTCTTCCCATGGATCGTGAATAGTACCACAACTCGTGGAGAGCCTTCATGACATGCGCTGACCCATTTTTCCTAGTTGATTTAGGAGTAGGTTTTGTACTTCTATAAATACCTGAATTTATTTTATTTTGGGGCTACACGTTTTATTCTGAGTTTTGGCATATTGAGAACATTGTGAGAGCATAGTTTGATAACTTTTCAAGATTCAAACATGCAATCTAATCCTTTGTTCGTTCTTGATTTGTTATTCATCTTGTGATTCGAGGTTTACTTTTCTATAAACAAAAGTATTGTTTTATGAATTCAATAATAATTCTTGATTCATTCGTTGAGATTATGAGTAGCTAAACCCCATAACTAGGGCTGTGGGAACCATGGTACAATAATGAAGTAGGCCAACATATACATGATTATCGTTGAGTGTTTAGCATTGCATTGTAAATTTCTTCGTCTTGTTTTCCTTTTAATGAGGGCCCACGTTAAAACTCGCCTGTATTCATTACTTGTTCGAGAGGGGGGTAATGATTAGGAAAAGAAAACTACAACATAGACTCGAAGCATAACCTTTGTCTAAAAACTTGAGCTCGGGAGGGGATAGTTTTCTAAGATCAAAAGCAAGGGTTAGTAGGCAATACACTCAGAGACTGAGAGGAGATGAGTGAAATATATTAAATAGGGACGAGAGGCGTTTAAATGTACATAACTTGCTATATTTTGCATGCGGCACACTGATACGATATCACCAATACCTAACGACTACTGAGTTACATATCATGTGGAACACATTTCTAGTTACCATCTTATCTTGTTAGCAACCTTATATTTTTATTCTATTATTGTGAACTTTTACTTATTGAAACAATAAATTTTTCACATTTACTTTATGTATGTTTATTATTTTGGAAATATTGACTACAACAAAGTTTAAGTGCTAGTAGACTTATTTTCTCTGCATTTCTAGTGGGTTCGACCCCAATCTAGTTGGATTCTATATTTGACAGCGACTGATTTATACATCTTAATTGAAGTGTCAGTTTGGGCATATCAAATTTTGGCGCCATTGTCGGGGAATACGACTTTGAAATATTCTATTAGTATTTGTTTCGATTTATAGTCTTATTTTCTATTTTTATTTTTATTTCTTATTTTTATTTATACAGGGTATAGGTTAGTGCATGCCCAATATCCGAAGCGTGAATCACTGCTCCTCTATGATCGTGGGATACAAAAATCGATTAGAAAGATGAATGTACAAAAGTGCGAGGTGGGAAGGTTGAGAGAGCTTGCGGATGCTCAAGCCAGAGAAAATCGTGGTAATAATGACAATCTTGGGGATGAGGAGGAAGATGTGGAGGATGCACCCCAACATAATCCACCCAAAATGCAACGAGATAGAGTGCAACAGAGGCTCATTAGGTTTGCTTTGGAAGATGATGATCCAGACATGGATGGAGTTGAAGCCACTAGGATATAGTTCTTCCTCCACTCCCACCAAGAGTGAAGTTCACTATCACTAGTACCATGCTTCAACTCTTGAAATTGAAAGGACTATTTAAAGGAGCAGCTGGAGAGGAGGCACATCAACATTTGATGAACTTCATTGCTATATGCAAAATTTGTGACATCCTTGGGGTTAGCCAAACTGCAATTCTCCTACGGCTATTTCCATTATCTTTGTCTGGGGAGGCCATTAAGTGGCTTGATGAGCTCTTGCATGACTAAATCACAAATTAGAGAGAGCTAAAGGAAGCTTTTCTAAAGTGATTCTTCCCTCATTTAAGGAAGCTACAACTCAAAGATTAGATCAATGTGCAAAAACAGCTTCCTCATGAAGTGTTACATGGTTTATGGTTGAGATTCAGGCAGAAACTGAAACAATGCCCAAATCACAATCTCAAGGATGAGTATTTGATGGAGATATTCTATAGATCGTGTAACTTTGTGACTAGGCCAGTAGTTGATCAAGCTTATGATGGATCGTTCATGTCTAAAACCTTCATGGGAGCGCCAACAATCTTAGATCAGTATTCAAAAACTAGAAGGTCTTGGCACACCCTAGATTCTAAGGTTGGAGTCCCGATCTATACTTTCGAGATGTCAGCTGCACAGAAAATGAAAGAAGAGAAGCGTGGTCAGGATATGACTCAGATTAAAACCCAGATGGATTTACTGACTAAGCGCTTGCTATCCAGAGGCACTGAGAAGGTAAATGCAGTTGAGGGTGCAAACAAGTATGACGAGCCAGAAATAGATTTTGAGGAGAAAGTAAAATATTCAAACAACAAGGGGTTTTTTGGAATTACAATTCTAGAAATCAAGTTTGGAACTTTCAGAAGGATGGATAGTATGACGGAGCTGGTAACTGTGATCAAGGAAACTGGAAAAGCAAAGACACCTTCAAGAATGACCGCAGTGATGTGTATGTGCCACCTGGGAACATAGATAGAGTTGCGAGTGTTCTAGAAACTCGAAGTTGGAGGACATGCTGGCATAGGTTTTGAAAATGGTAAAGTCAACTGATGTAGGTGTCAAAGAATTGAAGGGAGATATGTCCAACATGGATCAGCTGGTAGATTCACACTCCACTACTTTCAAACAGCTAGATCACCAAATGGGTAAGTTGTCTGCCGCATTTAATCAAAGGAAGAATGGCACACTTTCCAGCACACTATACAAAATACGAAGAAAGACAGGCAATATATGGCAATGACAATCAGAAGTGGTAAGATGATTTAGGGACCATCACTTGCAAGTATTGAGAAGGATAAGGATGTTGCATTCGATGTCGACGAGCAGGAAATGAGTGGGTCACATGATGCATTTCCAGTTGATGATGATGATGAGATTGAGGAGATAGTGGTAGAGACGAAGATGACAGAGAAGGCAAAAGGTAAACAACCAGTCAAAGCATTGGTAGTACAACCATTTCCACCAATTCACAAACCGCCTCCTCCATTTCCACATAGGTTGAAAAAGAAGGGCTGAGGATGGGAAGTTCTTGAAATTCATCGCCAGGTTGAAAGAGTTGTTTGTGAACATTTCATTGGTAGAGGCATTGGAGAAAATTCCAGGTTATGCAAAGTTCATGAAAGACATGGTTACTAAGAAGAAGACAGTCACCTTTGAGCCCGCTGACAACCTATATCATTGTAGTGCTATTGCTATAAGGTTGTTGGTTGAAAAGAAGAAGGATCCAGGAGCATTCACTATCCCATGCACTATTGGTGCATTCAATTTTGCCAGGGCTCTATGCGATTTATGAGCTAGTATCAACTTGATGCCACATGCGATCTACAGACATTTGGGCTTGGGAGCTTCTAAATCGACTACAATGAGGTTATTGATGGCTGACAAATTAGTGAAGAAGCCCGTAGGGATCATTGTGATATGTTGATAAGAGTTGACAGGTTCATATTCCTTGCTTATTTTGTCATTCTGGACTACGAGGTGGACTTTAAAGTCCCCATAATTCTAGGAAGACCATTTTTGGCCATGGGCAGAGCATTGGTAGACATGGAAAGCAGCGAGCTCACTTTCATGCTTGATAATAAAGAAGTAAAATTCAATATTTGTAAATCCATGAAGCAACTTAGAGACATGACTGTGATTTCTGTGATTGACATAGCTGAGGAAGAAGTTATTGAGGCATCTATTAAGGAGAGGTTCACTGTCGAGATATTGGTTGTCGCGATCATAAAATTTGAGGGTGATTGCTTAGACGATTTTGATGAGACTGTAGATGCTTTGTAGGGCTTGGGATCACACCCTTATGCTCTTAAAAATCTAGATCTTGACTTGAAGAATAGACCAACTTCTCCCGCCAAACCATCCATTGAGGAGCCACCTGTGCTTGAATTGAAAGAGCTACCATGTCATCTGAGGTATATGTTCTTGGGTGAAAATAACATTTTGCTAGTGATTTTTGTTGTAGATTTGAATGAAGAGAAAGTTCACGTGCTTTTTGAGATCTTAAAAGGGTACAAAAAAGCAATTGGTTGGACCATTGCTAACATTATTGGCATACCACCTGACATTTGCACTCATAAGATCCAATTGGAGGAGGATTGCATTCCTAACACTGAGCATCAATGGATATGAACCCACCTATGCAAGAGGTGGTCAAGAAGGAGATCATAAAGTGAATTGATGCAGGTGTTGTGTACCCGATTTCAGAAAATAGTTGGGTTAGTCTTGTGCAGTGTGTCCCCAAAAAGGATGGTATGAAGGTTGCTGCAAATAACAAAAATGAGCTGGTTCTACTCCGACCGGTCACAGGATGGTGAGTCTGCATGGACTACAGGAAGCTAAGCAAATGTACCTTGAAAGACCATTTCCCAATGCCTTTCATGGACCAGATGCTAGACATGCTGGCAGGTAGAAGTCGGTACTGTTTCCTAGATGGGTACTCCGGTTACAATCAAATCTCTATAGCACTAGAGGATCAAGAGAAAACCACTTTACATGTCCATATGCCATATTTGCATTCAAGCGCATGCCTTTTGGACTATATAATGCGCCCGCCACATTCCAGAGATGTATGATGTAAATATTCTCAGATATGGTGGAAGACACTCTAGAGGTATTTATGGGCAAATTTTCTATGGTAGGAGATACTTTCGATGCTTGTTTGTTAAATCTTAGCAGGGCATTGCAGAGATGTGAAGAGGACAACCTAGTTCTGAACTGGGAAAAGTACCACTTCATGGTAAAAGAAGGTATTTTGCTAGGCATAAGATTTCATAAAAAGGCTTGGAGGTAGAAAAAGCAAAAGTTGAGGTTATCGAGAAGCTGCCCCTCCTATCTCTGTAAAGGGTATCCATAATTTCTTGGGAAATGCTGGGGTTTTTACAGGAGATTCATCAAGGACTTCTCTAAAATTGCACATCCATTGTGTAAGTTATTGTAGAAGGATGTGAAGTTCTATTTTGATGAGGCATATATGCAAGCATTTGAATGCTTGAAGGCAAAGTTGATTTCAGCGCCAATGATTATTTCTCTTGAATGGTTTGCACCATTTGAGATTATGTGTGATGCAAATGGTGTCGCTTTGGGGTTTTTGCTAGTGAAAAAGCACGACAAGATCTTTCACCCCATCTACTATGCAAGAAAGCACTCACTATAACCTAGAATAACTATACTATCAATGAGCAGGAGTTGCTAGTAGTTGTGTATGCGTTCGAGAAGTTTAGAGCATACCTTCTGAGTATAAAAGTGATAGTGCACACTGGCCATGCGTCTTTGAGGTATTTAATGACAAAGAAAGACACAAAACCAAGGTTGATCAGATGGGCCCCTTTGTTATAAGAATTTGACTTTGAAGTCAAGGAAAAGAAAGGTTGTGAAAATCAATTAGCAGATCATTTGTCCAGGCTAGAAGCTGAAAAGAGAGATGGGGATGAGCTTTATTTATTTATTTATTTTTTAAATTAAACAGACCTTACCCAAGGATCTCACTCCTCGTGGCGGTCAGGAATTGAGCCGAACACCCCAAGTCTTAACATAATATAATAACACAAAAGTACAAGGAGGGGGACATAAACCTTACCTCCAAAATTATGGTGGTTCATAAGTCGAGTAGCCTACTAAGGCTATTCGACTTATCTCCAATTATAAGATGGAGCCAACTTAGACTATGCAGCTAAGAGAGGACTCCTCTCAATACAATAATTCTAAGAAAGCATAAATGAGGGGGACTCTCCCCTTACATAAATATAAGAAAAAGTCTATACAACTATAGATAAGGAAAACTACAATAGACTAAGGAACAACCCTACAAGAAGATCATAGTTCTGTAGTTGGTTGATGTAGTTTAGGATCTTGTTGACGAGCACACCATGTAAAGCTAAAAAATATGATCTACTCCCCAGCAAGTTATTGCTGAAAGCTGCTCCTAGGTGGCTTAGTGTGTGACAACCATCTGCCTCCCAGAATCCTTCTTAAAATCTGATTATGGATTCTATAGCTCTGTAGTGTACCTATACAAGAGTAAAAAATAGAATACAATGGCCCCTAGGTAACTATGCACCTATGAGAGGACTCCTTTCACTACAAAGTTCTAGAAAAGCAATAAACAAGGGAGACTCCCCCCTTTACATTATAATCCTAACTAAGTATTCTTCAATAAAGTTATAACTACAATTGGAGAAAACCAGTGTGAAGACTACCTAGCAGCGAAATAGAAAAATAGAAAAGGAGAGATCATAGTGGTTTTTTGATCCTCTTGAGTCTTCTTCTTCTAAAATTAGCTATTCCAACTTTGTCTAGTTTAAGATATGATCTTTCTTCTTTGGGAATCTCTTGCTTAGTGAAGTAAATTTCAAGATTGGAGCATATGTGACTATGTTTGGACAAGGTATCAGCTGCACAGTTAGCTTCTCTATAGGTGTGATTGCACTTGAAGTTCTGGAAATGTTAAGTGATGGTCTACAACCTGTGCAGGTGATCCTTGACAGACCAAGAGGGCTTGGCTTACTTTTTGATCCATCTGGTGAGCATCTCAGAGTCAACCTCTAAGATGACATTGGTGTATCCCAATTGAAGAAACCAAGACAAGCCAAAGATGGCAGCTATTATATCTGATTGGTTGTTTGTGCCTTCTCCAAAAGGAACTGAATATACAAAGATAAGGTCACCTTGGGAGTTTCTGAGAAGTCCTCCCCCACCAAATTTTCTAGGATTATGGAGTATACTGCCATCAGTGTTTAACTTCACCATGTGTGCTGATGGTTTTCTCCAATAGACAGTGGTAACTTTGATTTCATGAGTGCATTTGTCCACAAGAAGGACCAGTTCCTTTCAGCTGATTAGCCAACTGATGTATGGGTATGTAGTACTCAACAAGTTGGATGTATCTTTGGACACTAAGTACATTACTCTTTCAAGATTAGATTGTTTCCCACCATATTTGACCGTACATCTATTCTTTCATAGATTCCAACATATAAAAATGGGGATAGATTGGAGGATCAGTTTATGCACATCATTCTTGTGTTTGGTGGACCACCACCTTATTATCAAGTTTCTAAGGGGTGTGTAGTCTTTGTTAATTCCCAGGAAATCAGCAAATACACTCCAAATCTTCTTGGCAAAGTGTCCAGTAACAAATATATGGTCAATTGTGTCCTGGCCTGGTCTGTAGCAGCAGTAGCATTGACATGGGGATTGTCTAAAGCTGATGAGCTTTTCATTGGTTGGTAGCTTCCGTCTAAGTTCTCTCCATAGCAGAAAAGAGCATTTAAAAGGTATGTGGTTGTGCCAAGTTTGAGAATTGATCCTTGTCTTGTTCCTTTTTTCCCTAATAAGGTCCCATGCAGAGGAGAAGCTAAACTCCCCACTGCTGTTGTGTGTACAAGATGCTTGATCAAGCTTGTGAGGGTGATAATTGATGTAGGTTCCCAGAATGTTAGAGACAAACTGAGGAGGAGCTTCTTTAATAACCAAGTCTACATTCCATTGGCCATTGATCAAGAAAGAAGAGACCTTAGTGTTGTTCATTCTAGTACTTGCAGATCTGAAGTTTGCTAATGGCCCAACTCCCAACCAATTATCCCACCAAAAGAGGCATGAACCAAACTGAATTTGCCCTTGGATATGAGGTTCAACTTTGTACTTGTTCTTCATCAAATGTTTCTAGATCAGTGATTGTCCAGTATGCCATTTTTAGTGATAGGATTAGACCTTTGACAATACTTGGCTTTGAGGAACTCACCCCATAAAGTGTTCTTAGTTTTGAAGATCCACCACTATTTGTATTGGAAAGACTTATCCACATCTAAAATTTGTCTCACACCAATACTCCTTCATCATAAGGATAACTTAGATTCTTCCAAGATGACCAATGATATTTCCTCTTGTCATTTTTCCATCCCCAGAAGAAGTTTGTTGTGATACTTTGAATTTGCTTGATGGTAGTTGATGGTGGAGAACTAGATGAAAGCAAATGGATAGAAAGGGCTTGAATTACATGTTTAACTAGTGTAACCCTTTCTCCATAACTGAGAATTTTGGCTTGCCAACCTGTAATCATAGCTACAACTTTAGCAGTAAGATTTGAGTAGTAGATGACTTTTTGCTTGCCAATGTAAAGAGGACACCCCAGGTAAGTGATAGGACTGCTCTTTTGCTTGAAACCTGTAACCTTCCTGATTCTTGTCACAGTAGAATTGAAAGCATTAGAAGCGATCATGAAGTGACTCTTGTATCTGTTGATCAACTATCCTGAAATACTCTTATAAATCTTCAAAGTTTCCATGATGAGCTTCAAAGTATGGGTTCTCCCAGAAGCAAAGATGATTATGTCATTTGCAAAACTAAGATGATTAATCTGGGGGCCCCTGTTTGCCATAAAGAAACCATGATATTGAGGGCGCTGGTGGAGATTATTTATAAGTCTAGATAGAACTTCAGCACCAAGAATGAACATGGCTGGGGAGAGAGGTACTCCTTGTTTAATACCTCTTGTGGAATGGAAAAAGCCATGTCTTGAACCATTAACAATGATAGAGTACCAATTGTTTGACATAATCCTCTATACCATGTCAATGAACCCTTTTTCAAAGCCCATTCTTCTCAAAACTAGACAAATATTGGACCAAGATACCCTATCATAGGCCTTGGACATATCAACTTTGATTACAACATTGCCTCCCACATTTGGCTTCTTGATTTGGTGTATGATTTCTTGTGCTAAGATGATGCTTTCTGAGATGCTCCTGTTCTTGAAAAAACCAGATTGGTTGAGAGATATAAGATTGGGTAGAATAGGTGCTAGTGTTACACCCCGCACTCTTGAGCTCGAAACGTCTTCTTAAGTTCCTTAGACACTATCATGTGAGACGGATAAGCTACGACACTATCAAACAACTCTAAGAAAAGAAGATTGTGATACCTCGCGAGAAGGGAGGTTGGAGATAGAGTCATAAGAATCCGGAAAGAGTTGGAGGCTAAGAAATGAGTCATAGGAGTCGATTTACTTACGTAAGACACTAAGTTAAGAGTCTTATACACTTAATTTGCTTAAGGATATATCAAGCTTACGTAGTACGGATTACATGGGCTCTTAAAGTAAGACGAGATTACGAACCCGCGAGGAAGGGAAAAAGACGACGCGTGGCAGCCAATGGAGGAGCGACACGTGGCAGCACCTCAAGCAAGCAGGTGATGCACCTACTTAGGGTCAAGTAGGTGATGCAGCTGCTTGGGGGAGGTGGACCCCGCTGCCACGTGGCAGCCCCTAATTGGCAGCATGACACGGTGGCCAATCATGGCTTGACACGTGTCATCCTTAGGGGCTGACATGTGTCACCCCTTGGGACCACCCATATAAATGATATATATCTCAAACTTCAGCTTGTTCACCAACATTTCCAGCAGCAACGTGAACAAACAAAACCCTAAAGCTAAGGAGAGAAAATTGCGACGACTTGGGAGAAAAATAAGGTAAGTCCCATTTTTGTTCCGTAAATTAATTAATTAGCGTATAATACAATGATATGGAAGTATTAGTAGTATAAAATTAGAGTTTGGTGCAGCAAAAAATGGACAGCAAGCTGCCACGACATTACAGCACGCTGAAAAAAAGTTCCGAGGCGCGATTTTGGCGAGTTCTAGCCAATTTCTGGAAAGGTAAGTTCTTCCCCTCTAATTTGAAGTTTATGATGTTAAATTATGGTGTATTAAACACCTTAGGAGCAGATGGAAGTTGGGGAAAAGGTTTGAAAAGTTCAGCGTTCGGAATAAACGAATTTGGAATCGCTATAGTTAAGTTGTTGTCGAAATAAGGTGTTGTACGCGTAGGGGCTGCTGCTGGTTGGGTTCTGGCGTGTTGCAGGGTCTAAAAGTTATCTAAATGAGGTGTGGTAGCTGCTGTTTTCAGCCACATGACCCTCCGCTTTGCAATTAAAGAATTCACGAAAGAAAGATTAAAAACTCTAGTTTTGGTATCTTAGTTTCGAGTGAATTGTTGGGGGTTTATATTGTGTAATTTTGGTCGTAATATGTATATGTATGGGCTGCTGGTTGCATTGTTGGTTGTCTGCAGGTTCTAAGGAAATGGTTGGGAATTCGGATAGGGCACATTATAGGGGAGGTGCTGCCCGATTTTCGTTAACATCCTAACTAGTTCAGGAACTAGACGAGAAGGCGGGCGAAGGGATGACTGTTATGAGTACTCATGGGTAGTCTAAGTTGCTGAAAAGTCCAAGGTTGTTAATACTTACATTACTTCCATGTTAAATAGGTTTCGAGGACAACGATGTGAACGTGATTAAGAGAAGTCCATACAAGGTATGTGAAACTTTCTTTTGGCATGTTTTTGGAATTAGTATGTAGAACTATCTTTCTTTTCTTTTGGCATGTCTTAGATGTAAGTTATAAATGATATGTATATGATATGTGGGATTCAATCCATTCATAAAGCCTTGAATATAAGTCGAAACTCTTATTCACTTCTTGATGTTAGAACTCCTGCAATAGCTGAGTTGTTGCCCTTAAGTCTTTTATGTGATGAAAACTAGTACATGTAAATCCTATTTCTTCTTTCCTTTGGAATGGCTTAATTTTAAGTTAAATGGTATATGATATAGGTTTAGAGGTAATTCCATTTATGAGCTCTGATTGTAACTCGTGACTTGTAGTTACTCCTGAATATTAAGAGTCTGAAAGTAGTCAAACAATTATTCTCAAGACTGCTATACAGTGAATAGTAAGTGGAGATACAAGCTCCTTTCCTTGAAATCTCTGGAATGATCAATATCACTGATTACAAACTGTGTCTCTGATTGCATAACTGTGTCTTTGATTGCATAAACCATGTTTCTGATTGCATAAGCTATATGGCATTGTCTGGATGCATGTCTGTGATTCTTGAGGCCCTAACTGATGTAAGCCCTAATGACATCTAAAGGGATACCTCAGATAATTACTCCCCAGTCTTCAGGTGACGGTTCACTTGACTGTTTCACCGAGTCTTAGATAATGACTTAGTTGCATATGGTTTCTCACTACTCTACTCGTGCATACTGTAACCCATCCTTCCTCGAGTCCCACGATGGGCCGGGATATGTTATCGTGCACAGTGTTACTGCTTCTTTCACCGCATCCCGGGCCGGATGTGTATAGTTCCACGCACGAGGAGACGATGCCGTACGTGAGGTGTGATATATGTTATATGTTATGACGATACGATTATTCACCGAGTCCCGGGCCGGCTGTAATATGATAGTATATGTGGTGAAATAAGGAAGGAACACCGAGTCCCTCCTTAGAGGGCCGAGTACATATGTATATTATGATGGTACGCTATAAACGTACACCACTCCATTCACCGAGTCCCTCACTAAAGGGCCGAATACTTTATGTAGGCATGCATATGAGATTAAAGCAATACATTGTGACCCTGAGCCCCGCAGTGAACCGGGTGTGATACGATGATATACATGATAAGATGATACCGTATACGATGGTATGATACCGTATACGATGATATGATGAAATGAAATGCATTATGATATGATGATATGTGATTATGAAGAAGTGATTATAACACCGAGTTCACTAGAGGGCAGGGCACAACATATGATGATGTGTATGATTTACGTGTCCTAAGGTGCAGGTACAGTAATTCATTTAGTTATTATACTTGTCCCCTGCATCCCTATTTCAGTTATGATCTCAGTTACGATGTGTTATGCTTTACATCCTCAGTACATATATCGTACTGACCCCCCTTTTCTCGGGGGGCTGCGTTTCATGCCCGCAGGTACAGATGTTTATTTTGGAGATCCATCAGCGTAGGAGTTCCTCTCAGCTGTGTCGAAAGTGCTTCACTGTTCTGGAGCCTAAATTTTGATGCTGGTCACTTAATGTATATATTTGTACATTCAGGGGTACGGCGGAGGTCTTGTCCCGCCATATGTTATTGTTACTATTCTTAGAGGTCTGTAGACATATGTATATGTGGGTTGTTTGTGAGTTAGTTTCGATGTTGCCTATTCGATATATTGGGAATGTTTTTGTTATAGCAGCCTTGTCGGCTCACGTGCCCTTTAATGATATGAAATAAATGAAAGAGGCTACATGTACATGAAAAAGTTTTAAACTATTGAGGTTTTTGTATATAGTATCACATCACACACAGTTCAACTTAAGTGTAGTTGATAAATACGCATAAGAGGGTCCAGGTCGGACCCCAGTCGCGGCCTACGGGGTTGGGTCGTGACAGAAGTGGTATCAGAGCAGTTCGTCCTTGGAGTGTCTACAGACCGTGTCTAGTAGAGTCTTGTTTATCGGTGTGTTGTGCACCACATCTATAGACAGGAGGCTATAGGATATTTAGGATATTACTTTCTTTCATATCTAAGATCGTGCGATAGAGCCGAGCTATAGGAAATGAAATTCCTCATACTAACCTGCGATTTTAGCAGGAAGACAACGCCGATAGAAGAAAGTAACTAACAATATTGGATGTTACGAAGCACGCAGGTAAGCAAAGGCACGAAAGCCCTATGTCAGGTAAGGTATTGAAATGCGATTGACAGATACAATTGAAAAGTGAAAGGAAAGGTAAATAGGAAAGTATAACAGGTGCAGCTCGAGTGGACATAACAGGTAAGTTCATTTCCATACTGTTAATTATGGGCGCCCTGTGCGGCTGCGATATGAGATGATATGACTATATATGTGTGCCTTGTGTGGCTGAGATGTTATACAATATGAATGTATATATGTGTGCCCTGTGAGGCATTGTTGGTATTTTCTGCGTGCAGGTGTTGAGATAGTAAGAAATATAGAGGAAACTCTGCCCAAATTTTCCTAGAAATAAGAGGAGAATGAGATATAGGGCTATAGTATGTCTTGAAAGGTTGTCCTCGCAACAATGATGAGATTTGACTAAACAAGTATGGATGACCTCGAGAAATAAGTTAATTGCTGAGTTAATGGCAATAGAAACTAGGAGGACGATACTGGAATAGTAGAATAAGTTAGAAAGGAACTATAAGCCAAAGAAAATGACTCAGAGAGGACTGATAGATCGGGATAAAACGAGATAGTAAGGCATTGCCTAAATTGATACATAGGGATAAACTATGACAAGTGATAGTTGAAGGAAGTAACAGTATGGTTAAGACAAGAGTACAAAGGGAAAAGAATTGTGACGGATATGAAGTGTTAATAAGATAGCTTGTGAGACATTAAGGACAAGACTAGCTAAGAAGGGTAAGTAACCCTTAGTAAGAATCGTGAAGAAAGTCAAGCGGTATTATACTATGGGTTTGAATGCGAATAAGGTACCAGGTGAACATAATAAAAACCATTAAGAGAATAAGCAAAACTTAGTAAGAAATTAACTAGAAGGTATGATGTGGTCCATGTAAATGGAATGTAAAGCTAGGTGTGGAACGGAAAAGCAAGCTATGGAACAAATAAGGAAGATTTATCAAGTTCCATAAGGAAAGTTTCGAATAAAGGTTATATGATGACGAAAAGGATGGCTAGTGCAAGGAAATAAAGGGTAATATGGAATTCCTTACGCCCAACCAAAAATGGAAATGAGTTGAAGGAATAATATAGAAGTTCTAATAGAGGCACTCAAGATAGATGCAATTAATTAAGTATAAGTATCGAACAAAAAGAGACATAGACAGTTACGAACTGGAGGTATAGTACGATGAAAAAGTATTAAGACAAGGCCACTACTACCATGAAGTTGATGTGGTTTTAAGCAGGATTAGAAATGAGCCTTAGGCACACGACAAAGGTGCAAGCTCAGGAGGCGTAAAGAAGTATGGTGTACACGTGACTCCACTCTAATGATTAGTCGTATCCACTGGAATAAAGTTAGTATAATGACAAAGCTCGAAACATGAGTCATTAAAGTATAAGTACACTCGAGTGGGGAATGTGCACCAATTATGAGCCCTCGCTAATTACTGATTGGGATGAATGGAATGTGGCTTTGAGTGCACTACTACATTACGGATACTACTCGAGTATCAATCATTAGATGAGATTCGATTCGAGATATTCCAAATATTACAGCACCCTACGATTGTGCTAGGGTTTCCTAGAAAGGCATAACGTGGGGATGATTTAACAGAAGATGTAGATATGGTGCAACCCATTAAATATGTTGGAATAGAATCATTCGTGTGTAAATAGCTGAAGATATACGGAGAATGACATAGGTACACCCTAAAGGGGGGAAGTGGACAAAAGAAGTACAAGCGTAAAAGAAAATCAACTGATGCTATCGCATGTAAATGGGGACGCTTAAACGTCAAACGAGACCCCATAAGGGATGGACGTGATCATACCTAAACTGATGCACCGGATTCCGTCAAAACCCCAAAGTTAAGCGTGCTCGAATGAGAGTAGCACTGGGATGGGTGACCCCCTGGGAAGTGAGAAAGAGAACAAAACAAGTATGACAAAAAGAGATTATAAAGGCGTGTTGGTACAACGACATATATAGAACAGAGTACGCCAAGAGCAGAAAAAGAATATGACTGAAATACAACGCACCTCGTGAAAATGGCACAAGCATAGTTGTGCAGCTTATGAATATTGGCATACTAAGAGCGAGGTCAAATGATTACTCGATAAAAGAAAGTCAGTAATAACAATGTGATTGCCATATTTAGAATCTATTCAGGAAAAGTGTAAGATGGTTCGAGGCAGAACTATTCAGATATAATCGGTATTAAGGACAATAGCCATAGTGGAGCCTTAACCTCGACTAAAGGAGGTAAGCCACTAGTATAGCAACGCTAAGGAATTTTCTGGACTGCTCTATGTCCGTACACACGTTTATGTAAGGATTACAATATGATGTATGGTAAGAAAATTGGAGAAAAGATCTGAGTAAAAGAGAAAGATAGCATACCTAAGGTATTACAAGTTGGATTAAGAGGAGTTGTACAATAGCTTAAGTTAAAAGAAGCATCAGCAGTCTGATAGCCTATCTCAGGGAATGGAAACCCCGACTCAGAGATGGAAAGCAGTTAATATGTATTATAGTACGAGCTGACCTCGCATTCTAAGGAACTGGGAGTTCATACAGGCTATGGTAGATGGGCTGACAGAATCAGCCTTTTCCCCTCCAGTTAGAAAGGTATATTCAGCTGAGGGTTCTGCGAAATGACATATAGGGAAACAATAAGATTTCATGGAGTGCCCACATCTATTATCTCAGATAGAAAAGTTCAATTTACAGCTAACTGCTGGAAATCATTTTGGAAGGGATTGAGGAACACAGATGAATCTTAATACGACATTTCTCCCTTCGATTAAGGGACATGCCCGAATGTGATCCACTAAATTATTGATGAAGTAAAGCTTATTTCGGGACAAGATATTGATTAGCAGCCTAGAGTCGGCAAGAAGGGGATACATTAATCCTTCGCAGGGCATTTTTAGAATAGATAAAGCTGCCTAT
Organism: Solanum dulcamara; assembly: GCF_947179165.1. NCBI lineage: Eukaryota > Viridiplantae > Streptophyta > Magnoliopsida > Solanales > Solanaceae > Solanum > Solanum dulcamara. The sequence goes on from NC_077239.1 coordinate 32,272,959, forward strand.
GAGTGGGACCTACCATCTGATTTGAAACAATACATTCATTTTTCATAGATCAATGCTCCGTAAGAATGGGAACGACGCTCCCAGAATATTTCCATGGAGGAGGTCCACGTAACAGGGAGTTATCCTACGAGGGGCAACCTATCTCCATCCAGGATCAGCAAATTAAATGGGTTGCGAACTAAGGACATAGCTTCCATCAAGGTACTGTGGCGGAATAAGAATCGTGAAGACATAAACTGGGAGGTTGAAAAGGACATGAAACACAAGTGTCCGTACCTATTCCCGATGTCTACGGATAGCCCCAGTCTTGGAACTCGTATATTAATTACTTGGACGAAACTGTATGCCATTCCAGTAGAAAGGCATCTCCCTATGATCCGTATAAAGTCTTAAGGAAAGTTTTATTCAACATTCGGGGACGAATGTTCTAAAGGGGGGAAGGATGTTACACCCCGCACTCTTGAGCTCGGAACGTCTTCTTAAGTTCCTTAGACACTATCATGTGAGACGGATAAGCTACGACACTATCAAACAACTCTAAGAAAAGAAGATTGTGATACCTCGCAAGAAGGGAGGTTGGAGATAGAGTCATAAGAATCCGGAAAGAGTTGGAGGCTAAGAAATGAGTCATAGGAGTCGATTTACTTACGTAAGACACTAAGTTAAGAGTCTTATACACTTAAGTTGCTTAAGGATATATCAAGCTTACGTAGTACGGATTACATGGGCTCTTAAAGTAAGACGAGATTACGAACCCGCGAGGAAGGGAAAAAGACGACGCGTGGCAGCCAATGGAGGAGCGACACGTGGCAGCACCTCAAGCAAGCAGGTGATGCACCTACTTAGGGTCAAGTAGGTGATGCAGCTGCTTGGGGGAGGTGGACCCCGCTGCCACGTGGCAGCCCCTAATTGGCAGCATGACACGGTGGCCAATCATGGCTTAACACATGTCATCCTTAGGGGATGACACGTGTCACCCCTTGGGACCACCCATATAAATGATATATATCTCAAACTTCAGCTTGTTCACCAACATTTCCAGCAGCAACGTGAACAAACAAAACCCTAAAGCTAAGGAGAGAAAATTGCGACGGCTTGGGAGAAAAATAAGGTAAGTCCCATTTTTGTTCCGTTAATTAATTAATTAGCGTATAATACAATGATATGGAAGTATTAGTAGTATAAAATTAGAGTTTGGTGCAGCAAAAAACGGACATCAAGCTGCCACGACATTACAGCACGCTGAAAAAAAGTTCCGAGGCGCGATTTTGGCGAGTTCTAGCCAATTTCTGGAAAGGTAAGTTCTTCCCCTCTAATTTGAAGTTTATGATGTTAAATTATGGTGTATTAAACACCTTAGGAGCTGATGGAAGTTGGGGAAAAGGTTTGAAAAGTTCAGCGTTCGGAATAAACGAATTTGGAATCGCTATAGTTAAGTTGTTGTGGAAATAAGGTGTTGTACGCGTAGGGGCTGCTGCTGGTTGGGTTGTGGCGTGTTGCAGGGTCTAAAAGTTATCTAAATGAGGTGTGGTAGCTTCTGTTTTCAGCCACATGACCCTCCGCTTTGCAATTAAAGAATTCACGAAAGAAAGATTAAAAACTCTAGTTTTGGTATCTTAGTTTCGAGTGAATTGTTGGGGGTTTATATTGTGTAATTTTGGTCGTAATATGTATATGTATGGGCTGCTGGTTGCATTGTTGGTTGTCTGCAGGTTCTAAGGAAATGGTTGGGAATTCGGATGGGGCACATTATAGGGGAGGTGCTGCCCGATTTTCGTTAACATCCTAACTAGTTCAGGAACTAGACGAGAAGGCGAGCGAAGGGATGACTGTTATGAATACTCATGGGTAGTCTAAGTTGCTGAAAAGTCCAAGGTTGTTAATACTTACATTACTTCCATGTTAAATTGGTTTCAAGGACAACGATGTGAACGTGATTAAGAGAAGTCCATACAAGGTATGTGAAGCTTTCTTTTGGCATGTTTTTGGAATTAGTATGTAGAACTATCTTTCTTTTCTTTTGGCATGTCTTAGATGTAAGTTATAAATGATATGTATATGATATGTGGGATTCAATCCATTCATAAAGCCCTGAATATAAGTCGAAACTCTTATTCACTTCTTGATGTTAGAACTCCTGCAATAGCTGAGTTGTTGCCCTTAAGTCTTTTATGTGATGAAAACTAGTACATGTAAATCCTATTTCTTCTTTCCTTTGGAATGGCTTAATTTTAAGTTAAATGGTATATGATATAGGTTTAGAGGTAATTCCATTTATGAGCTCTGATTGTAACTCGTGACTTGTAGTTACTCCTGAATATTAAGAGTCTGAAAGTAGTCAAACAATTATTCTCAAGACTGCTATACAGTGAATAGTAAGTGGAGATACAAGCTCCTTTCCTTGAAATCTCTGGAATGATCAATATCACTGATTACAAACTGTGTCTCTGATTGCATAACTGTGTCTTTGATTGCATAAACCATGTTTCTGATTGCATAAGCTATATGGCATTGTCTGGATGCATGTCTGTGATTCTTGAGGCCCTAACTGATGTAAGCCCTAATGACATCTAAAGGGATACCTCAGATAATTACTCCCAGTCTTCAGGTGACGGTTCACTTGACTGTTTCACCGAGTCTTAGATAATGACTTAGTTGCATATGGTTTCTCACTACTCTACTCGTGCATACTGTAACCCATCCTTCCTCGAGTCCCACGATGGGCCGGGATATGTTATCGTGCACAGTGTTACTGCTTCTTTCACCGCATCTCGGGCCGGATGTGTATAGTTCCACGCACGAGGAGACGATGCCGTACGTGAGGTGTGATATATGTTATATGTTATGACGATACGATTATTCACCGAGTCCCGGGCCGGCTGTAATATGATAGTATATGTGGTGAAATAAGGAAGGAACACCGAGTCCCTCCTTAGAGGGCCGGGTACATATGTATATTATGATGGTACGCTATAAACGTACACCACTCCATTCACCGAGTCCCTCACTAAAGGGCCGGATACTTTATGTAGGCATGCATATGAGATTAAAGCAATACATTGTGACCCTAAGCCCCGTAGTGAACCGGGTGTGATACGATGATATACATGATAAGATGATACCGTATACGATGGTATGATACCGTATACGATGATATGATGAAATGAAATGCATTATGATATGATGATATGTGATTATGAAGAAGTGATTATAACACCGAGTTCACTAGAGGGCAGGGCACAACATATGATGATGTGTATGATTTACGTGTCCTAAGGTGCAGGTACAGTAATTTATTTAGTTATTATACTTGTCCCCTGCATCCCTATTTCAGTTATGATCTCAGTTACGATGTGTTATGCTTTACATCCTCAGTACATATATCGTACTGACCCCCTTTTCTCGGGGGGCTGCGTTTCATGCCTGTAGGTACAGATGTTTATTTTGGAGATCCATCAGTGTAGGAGTTCCTCTCAGCTGTGTCGGAAGTGCTTCACTGTTCTGGAGCCTAAATTTTGATGCTGGTCACTTAATGTATATATTTGTACATTCAAGGGTACGACGGAGGTCTTGTCCCGCCATATGTTATTGTTACTATTCTTAGAGGTCTGTAGACATATGTATATGTGGGTTGTTTGTGAGTTAGTTTCGATGTTGCCTATTCGATATGTTGGGAATGTTTTTGTTATAGCAGCCTTGTCGGCTCGCGTGCCCTTTCATGATATGAAACAAATGAAAGAGGCTACATGTACATGAAAAAGTTTTAAACTATTGAGGTTTTTGTATATAGTATCACATCACACACGGTTCAACTTAAGTGTAGTTGATAAATACGCATAAGAGGGTCCAGGTCGGACCCCAGTCGCGGCCTACGGGGTTGGGTCGTGACAGCTAGTCTAAGGCATATGAGTTTGGAAATGATCTTGTTGGTGAAGTTGCTAAGGCTAACAGGTCTGAACTCAGATATTTTATTAGGATAGTTTACTTTTGGGAGTAGAATCAAATAAGTATGGGTGTTGTATTTAGACATAATGTGTCCACAAAAGAAAGATAGGACCACATTGAGGAGATCTTCTTTTATGATATCCCAGCATACTTGGAAAAACTTGCCATTCATACCATCAGGGCCAGCTGCTGAATTGGGGTTCATAGAAAAGACCACATTCCTCAATTTCTCCATGGTAGGGATGGCTTGAAGATCTCTATTATGATCAACATTGACTATCCTAGGGATACAGTGAAGAACCTGCTCTTGAATATATTTTTCCTCACTAGTGAAGATGTGTTAGAAATGCTTACATGCAACCCTAACTATAGCTTCATCACCCTGCAGCCAAGTACCTTCTTCATCCTGAATCTTATGGATGCAAAGTTTCCTTCTTCTTCCGCTAATCAAGCCATGAAAGTACTTGGAGTTCATATCACCTTCTTTTAACCAATGCAATTGAGTTTTTTTTATTGAGTATGGATTGCTCCATTTTCAAGTACTTAATATATTCTACATTGCTGATATGTAATTTGATTCTATTCTCTTCAAAGTTTATAGAAATCAACTTCTTTTCTGCTTGTGTAGTACTGTCTTTATATTCTTTAACCTTGGCATAAATGTCCCCACATTGCATTCTAGACCTCTTACCAAGTGTAGATGCTAACCTCTTTATTTTTTGATGAAAACTCCATATTGGATTACCATCTATACACCTGTTCTAGCAGTTGCTAACAGTATCCATAAAGGAAGGTTGATCTGTCCAACAGTTTAGGAATTTAAAGTATTTGGTGGGATGTTGATTGTGATCAACCATTTCTAAGAGTAGTGGACAATGGTCAGAACCCACAGAAGATAAATGAGTAATGGAAGTCTAAGGCATAATTTCTAACCACATATCATTTCCATCCTCCTATCTAGTGTCTTCCATATTCTGAAAAGTATACCCCTCTGATTGGACCAAGTGTATTTCTGACCACAAAACCCAAGATCCTATAAACCTCTGGCTTCAATGATGCTAATAAACTCCAGACTCTTTCTCATATTGTAGGTGACACCCCAAGCTTTTCCTCAATTAGTTATAATATTAAAATCACCTAAAATGCACCATGGGAGAGAGGTGTTTGACTGATGAAGCATACTATCCCATAGAGATCTTCTGAGCCGATCCTTGCATTTTGCATAGACAAAAGTAGAAATGAATTGATTTGGAACCATTACATGATTAATTTCACAAGTGATTAATTGCTCCTTATTCTCCAAAATTCCACAATCCACATCTTTGGTCCAAAAAAGCCAAATCTTACCATTTGGATTATGAATAGCATGGTCCATGTTGAGCTGGTTTCTAAAATGCTGAAGTTGAGAATTATTAGAAAATGGCTCCAAAATGGCTATCAGGGAAAAATGATGGATATTCTTGAGAGATTTAATTCTTTTCATGGCTCCTTGGGTATTAATACCCCTCACATTCTAGCTGAGAGTACTAATCATTGGAAAATTTTGGAAATAAAAAGCCTAGTATGAAGTTTGCCTGTAGGAGCAGAATTAGTGGGACTGCTAGGTTTGATATTAAACCTTGTTTTGTGCACACCTCTGTGTATGCCTCTAGGAGATAAACCTTCAGAATTAGACACCTGTTAGATCACTTCTTCATAGACAATGTCATTTGAGGGACTGAAGGCTCTAATTAACTGCCCACTTACATTATTATCTTCAGCTTGGTCTTTCAATATGTGATCATTATTATCCTCTTTATTTTTAGAATCACACACAATATACTCATCAATATCAGAAGGGAACTCTATGTTGGTATAATCAGTAGGTTCCTCAGTAATGTGACCAACTGATTATCTGTGAGTTGTGGGAGTGTACTGACCTTGGAGGGGATTAATGTCCATGCCTAATTGATCATTATTTGACACAAATTGTTGGCATCCTGGATCAGTTTGCTGCATTGTCACACTGTCAAGAAACTTAGGAGTTTGATCTTTCTCAGCATATTTTTTCTTCTCAATCTTTTTTCTGATTGCATCTCTCCCTTTCTTTCTCAATTTATTCTTTTTTGCAGTAGAACCTTTGCCACTAGTACTTGCAATAGATCCTAAATCTTTTGCCATAGAACCTTTATTGATTTGCATATTAGAATCAAAACCTTCAGAATTTGTATATTCCTTTGTCTGATATCTGAAATTGGCATGACCATCGGTATGTTCATTAGGACCTATTTGAGAAGACTTTGTCACAATTTCTTCTGCAACTTCAGGAATTGCTGTATCATTCTGATGTTTATATTTAGTGGTAGAAGGGGGTCTAAAGTCATACCTTGGGTCAGTGTTTTTGTTCTCATGCAAAACATGAGATAAATCCCCACCCCTTTTGGATCCCCCATCCTGCAGGTTAGTGATTTTCTTCTTTATTCTTCCATCCATACCTCCATCAACTTCAGAATTAGTATCATTAGAAATATATTGGGGGGGGGGGAGTTCATGGGTATTGGGAACATTGAGTCAATACCTGAGTTCCTTGCTACTTTGCTCACATGAGTATTACTTTTTAGAGCAGTACCTGTGCAATTAATATTGGGGGAGTGGGTCTTTGGGAACACTGAGTCAATACCTTTTTCTTGAGCTTTGGTGTTCTCTTGCACTATTGGTGAACTCTTTTGTATAGAATTCCTTTTGTTGATTAGTTCTCCTGCATCTTGATTAGTGGTTTGATCTTGTGTAACAAGATCAACATAATTATTAGAAGTGATTATGAGATGAGAAACTTTACCTGTCCCTATGTATTTTTGCTGAGGTTGATCATTTTTTCTATTAGTGTGTGGTGAAGTAGGCCTAGTTACATTGTTTTGGTTGGAATTGCTGTGTCTCTTGGATTGTTTCTTCTTCTGTTTTTGCCATAAATCCTCAATTGTATTGTTTGTAGTGATTTGTGGCCGGGCATGGTCATCAGTTGCCATAACATTATTCCTCTTCTGCACATCAGTGGTCTGAGGCTCCTCTTGGTCTTTTCCTTGCATGCCCTCCTTACTTTTGTTCTTTTTAGCATCTTCTAGTACCTTTCTTCTCTTTTGTTCCTCATCCCTCTTCTTGACATTACAAACATGCATAATATGCCCCTGATGCTTACAATACATATAGTACTCAGGGGCATTCTCATATTGGATTGCTTGCCATCTCCCTATGGTGGTATCTTCTTTGTCATATCCCATCCAAACATGAGGTGGCCTTTCCTTAATGAGATTCACCTGTACCCTTAACTTTGCTATACTTTCTCTGGTCTTTTGAATAGAGGCTACATCCAGGTGTAGTACTTTTCCAATAAAAGCTGGAAGACAGTCACAAATTCCTTATTTAGCAGTGCCAAGGTAACTCTGGAAGGTCTACCCAAATTGGTACAATCGGTGTTTCTTCTTCAAGCCTGAAAGTAGGTGTCCATGCCTGTATCCTCATGAGCTAGCCTTCAATGGTCATTCTCTATTTAGTCCACACTGTGGTATAGTCTATCTCATTATCTAAATCAATGTAAATATGTCTATCATTGAAGTGTGCAATCTTGATCCCCCCTGAAAGTTGAGTCTGTAGTATGAAGCTCCTCCTTATCAACTCTATTTTGGGCATGGTATTACTAAATTTGCCTATTAGAGTAAACTAGCATCTTGCAGCCAATTTGATCATGAAGTCCTCTTTGTTTAAGATCACTGCAGGCAATCCCTATTTGGTAGTAAAGATAGGTGTGGATAATTCAATAGGGACTTCATTCCTAGCTTGATTGAGTCTAAGTTTGGTCGCAAAGACTTGGATGATAGTGTAAGGTACTGGTTGAGGGACCTGGTCCTTTTCGTTAGGGAACCGGTTCTTCTGGGCATTTTGGTTGTTGTTATCACTTGGTTGGGGTTGGTTAGGGACTAGTTTATTCCTTTGATTGTTGGGTACAAGTTTGTCAAAGTTGCTGGAAATCTTAGGAAAGTTGTTTTGGTATGTAGTTGGATTAGGAAACTTCTGCTGCTGGGATTGTTGAGGCTCCACACCATTAGTTACTTTGGTGACTGATTCCAAGTTTTTATCAGCCTTGATAGGATTAGATTGTATACCGTGTATTATATTAACTACAACAGTACCATATTGCTCTTTTGCATGAGATTACAAATGAGCTCCAATGGATTTCAACACATGAACATTATACATTATCAAGTTAGGGGAATTAGAGGTACCTGCACATGTCCCTTCTCTCTGCATATAGGAATGGTTTGCATTTTCCTCAGGTATGTGCTAGCCTTGTGGTTCTTAATCATATTCACTAGTGTAATCGACCACTTGTTTTCCATTTATTTGTTGGTACAAATGTTCCTGAATATTTGTGTGTTCTTGACTGCTATATTTTCTAGAGTTCCCATTGATATTCGAATTCTGTAATGAAGTTTCAGAGTGGTGCTTTAGGCTTGGGAGGTACTCTATCGCTTGAGGAACATTTTGTTACTTGTGTTATTCAATTTGGATAGCCGTATTTTCAGCGCCGCCATCGTATTCCACTCCGGCGATGATACCTTCAGCTGAGTTGGCTGAAATTATGCCTTCAGATGCATCACGGCCTGGAGAGTAACCCCTAATGGTTTCTTTGTCTCATTTCCCTCTAGGTATTTGAGAATTTTCAGTTGTAAATCTAAATGCACTTGAAATTTCTACTATATTTTCAGTATCTTTTTGCAGATTTGAAGTATTATTAGCTGGATTAGAAGATGACGCTTGTTGAGCTATATTCATATTATCCTCTGGTCGCCTAGGGAGCTCCACCGGTGGCGGTGAGGCTATTTCGGTAGACCTGAGCCTCAAGGTTCTTGCTTTCTAGTAAGGCTAACTTCTACCCTTGCCAACAAGAATCAATAATTCAAACTGCATTTCGTAGAACGGCCAGAAAAAAAGATAGTCATCGGCGATATATCTTAGGTTGAGAGCTCGTACTGACCTTTCTTATGTTGCAATATATAAAATCAATGGTTTTCCAGGTATAGGAGCTACAAGTACTCAAGGCTTCATTAGATAAGACTTTATAGATTTAGATTTAGAAGAGATTGATGATTCGTTCCTAGATGAGCAGGTATTAGCCGCTACTCTTGATCTTATTCCTTGGTATGTTGACTTTGCCACTTACTTGGTTAGTGACATGATTCTTGAGGAATTGATGTTCCAACAGAGAAAAAAGTTCTTACATAATGTAAATAGGTACTTCTGGGATGAGCCATACTTGTTAAGAATGTGTGCTGACATTGTGATCAGGCGATGTGTACCAGAAGCTGAGATGCTGAGTATTCTTGAAGCCTGTCACTCTTCTTTAGTGGGCGGACATCATAGTAGAGCCCGAACAGCTCAAAAGGTGCTCAAATACAGAAATTACTGGCCCACTGTCTATAGAGATGCATATGATCCGGTAAAGAGTTGCGACATGTGCCAAATGCAAGGTGCTATATCAAGACGCCAAGAGTTGCCTATATTGGATGTTGAGCTCTTTGATGTGTAGGGTATCGATTTCATAGGACCATTCATGAGCTCATATGGAATGAAGTATATCTTGGTTGCAGTCAACTATATTCTAAAGTGGGTGGATGTTGTGTCCTTAGTAGATAATGAAAGCAAGAGTGTAGTGGGGTTTCTCAAAAAGAACGTCTTCTCCAGATTTGGCACTTTAAGAGCAATTATCCGTGATGGGAGGTCACATTTCTGTAACAAGATCTTTCGCACTCTATTAGCCAAATACGGTGTAAATCAACATAAGGTAGCTACTCTATATCATCCTCAGTCGAGTGGGCAGATTGAAGTTTCCAATAGAGAGATCAAAGAGATTTTAGCTATGTCTGTGAATGTAATAGAACAAACTGGTCAAGGAAGCTTGATGATATACTATGGGCATATCAGACAACTTTCAAAACACCCATTGGTATGTCACCATATCATTTAGTATTTGGAAAGGCATGCCATTTGCCTGTGGAGCTAGAGCACAAGGCGTTATAGGCACTAAAGAAGCTGAATCTAAGTTAGAGCAAAACTGTAAACATGAGGCTGGACTAGATTAATGAGATGGATGAGTTCCTTCTAAGAGCATATGACAGAGAAGCTCTGTACAAAGAGAGCATGAAGCTATATCATGATCGACATATTGAGAAGCGAGAGTTCTATCTGTGTGATTTAGTGTTATTGTTCAACTCTAGGTTGAGATTGGTTTTAGGTAAGTTAAAGTCCAAGTGGTCTGCCCCATTCTCTATATCAAGAGTGTTCCCATATGATGCACTTGAGATCAAAACACATGATTGGCACAAGTTAAAGGTCAATGGATAGTGTGTGAAGCTATATTTGGGATCAAATGAGGAAGCCAAAACTGTTGAGAAGCTCCATCTTGATGAAGTCTAAGTAGTGAAGTGACCCCCATCATGCTGCGATATTAAATCAAGCGCCGCTTGGGAGGCAACCCAAGGATTGTATTTGCAGTACATAGGTTAAATTTTGTTATTTGATATTTTTATAGTGTCATAGTGTGTTTTGCAAGTGCAGGGACCTAATAAAGGACAAAAAGTCAGGAATTAGACTAAGGCACCTCACCACAGGCCACTACACGAAGTGTGTAGTGCACCATGGTCCATGGTGTGAAAGCGTGAAGGCAACAACATGAAATGCTTAAGGTTCAGGTTGGGTTTACGGCCCGTGTAAACCTTCACTGACCATTTAGCCTTCCGTGAACCCTTAGGTAAGTTCTTGACATATCTCTCTAAGGATGATTCAATGGAACAGACTATGGTCCATGGTGCTCTTCACAAGCTACCTTCTTGATCTGTGTATCCAGGTCGGCTAATCCAAAAGTTAGATCCTACCCGGATTTAACCCCTCCCTAAATTAATAATTCCTGAATGGGTTTTTATCCAAACTCCACTAAGCAAATGGGTTATTTTCAAAGGCCCACTATGAACAACTTCCACTTTGAATTCCACACTCGAAAAAATTACTCAGACCCATCAATTTCTCCTTCGCATAGTGTCTCAACTGTCTATCAGTGTATAGAATCGACACCACGTCAATCCCCAACCCTAAGTTGGTCAAATTCTCCATTCAAGTAAGTCCTTTACATGCTTGTACTAGTTTCTTACGGTGTTGTGGACTAGGGCATAGTCATCTCAGTGTATGCTAAATGTGATTGAAGTTGTAGACTTAAAAACACCATTATCATATTGGGTGGTTTGAATTTCTTGATTTAAATGGAAATAAAATGGTTAGGGGGGGTGGGTTTTCTAGTAACTGATTGTATTTGGTTGATATAATGTGTGCTTGGTGTTGAAAATGGATAACAGGAAATTGCGCCTTTGATGCACTGTCTTGCTTGGGGATGATAGCACCTCTATGGGCCGTATTTCACTTAACGGTCCGTGGTAAGTGCCTGTTGTCTTCAGAGGGGGAAGAAAGGAAAACATTCCAAGTGAGGGACCATGAAACTCTTCACGGGTTGTGAATCTTTTCACAGATCATAAAGTGCATCGTGGTCCAACACTTGAAATTTTTTGTTAATTGGCTTTTTACACCCTTTTCTATTTCCCCTTTACGATACCAACCACAGGTTGTGGTAGTCTAAATGGCCCGTGGTAAGCACCCGTTCAGGAACAATTAACAATTATTTTTTTTAAATTGGAAAAATAGAAAAAGCTCAAAATATTTTTTTCTTTTTTACTAAGATAACTTGCGATTACCCTATGATGGATTGAGCGACGTCATTTCTTAAGGGCCATTACTATGCTTGTATAATTATAGGAAAGTTTGAGTACCCATTTAAATTCTTTGCAGTTTCTTATTTGAATACTAACTGCTTGTCATCTTTTCAAGTACCATGGGACCCAAATACAAAAAGCCCAGGTCCCAACTCCACATTCTCCTTCCCAAGAATCAGAGATAAATTCAAATTATGAGTCGGGAGATGAGATGTCCAGTGGGTCCAAAGTATGATATAAAATGACTATCTCACTTCACTTACCAAACACTACTAGGGCAATAGATGCCGCTGAGGCTGAAGCTGCAAACTCCTATTCTGAAGAGGAGGCGGCGGGGTTGGGAGATGAACGAAATAAGGAGGGTGAACAGTCTGGGGATGAGTCAAATAGTTCTAGAAGTGGAGAGGAAGAAGCACATAGTGGAGATAGTATTGAGAGTATGTAGCTGCTCGGACGTCTGAAGTATTGAGAGGTATATAGCCGCTCGGACGTCTGATCCAGTTGATCAAAGTGTTCTTATAAGCTTCTTGCGGATTAGATTGTCAGTGCCAGGAGCCCAGAAAATATTCGATGTGGTCTGTCCAAATGGTCGAGCGACCTAAGCAAATGAGCCATAGTTTTGGAGATTCAAGGTATCACCAACAACCTATCCTTAGTGCCCAAGATCAAGGCCTTGTTCGATAGCCACCAAATTGAGTAGGTGAATAGACCGCAAGAGTATTATATGCTGCCACCATCTTTAATTCCATCACCTGTTAGACCTCCCAAAAGAAGAACAAAGCCCTAGCTTTAAATCTACCTCCATTGGATGAAGTACACTTGAGAGGTACTCGGGTGGATGTCTCGGAGGTCACCATTCTCCGGTTTCTACATGGGAATGAGTACACTCCACACCCATTGGGAATGTACGAGCAAAATCATTACTTAGTGACAGATGACTAGCGGATGGATGATCCCATATTCCAGGCTGAGATTATGAGATGGATTGTACATGTTATTGCTATTGAGGGTGCCGAGATAGCTTGGGTGACTAAATCAAGATAGTTGATCACAAAGGCATCCCTCACCTTTGTGGCCAAATTCTGGTAGGTCATAGTTTGTGCTCGGCTAAGATTAATGGTTAATGATAATACTCTTCTCCCTTCTCAAGCATCTTTGGTGGATTGCATCATGTCACGATATGATTTGAATGTGGATCATTTGATAGAGACAAAGATGCGAGACTGGGAACTTAATGAAAAAGTCATGCTCCACGTTTCTTGCCTGATTCAGTGACTTTGCATTCACTTTAAAATTACTTCTTGCCAATTCTTGGATAGGCACACCATAATCACCAAGTCCACTAATATTAAAATTATTAAGGATGTCTAGAACCCACTTTATAAGGTCAAGACATCCTAAGCAGCTGTCCTAGTAACTATTATGCGTGGTCCACCACCGGTACATCTATCATTAGAGGGGGTGTCTCTTTCCCCACCTATAGGTGAGGTTTCTGAATAGCCTAAGGGTGAGAGCCATACTCCTCCGACTGCGGCGAGTACTGGGATGATGGTAAATATGCTGTATGAATTCCTTGCACATATGGTAGTTGATTTGCATCAAACTAGGGCACTACAGGACCAGGTCATCGAGTGTCTCCACATATGATCCATACTCAGGTTCAGCAGGCTAAGACTCGACTTATCATGAACCTCAAATAGGAGATTTCTATATTACAAGGTCTTGTTGATGGCCTAGAGGCCCATATTTCTGAGAAAATGGCTAGTCTATGGTCTATGGAGATAGAGTCCATGCAGGTTTTGTTGGCAGATTTACAGATGGGCTTAACTATGCTGTGGAGAGGTTTACCACTGGTACACTTCCTATCACTACCGATGCATTGATGCTGTTGTTTACTTCTCTTCTTGAGCCTACTATACTATTTGAGGTGTGGGGATCCGCTTTGATACCCAAGTCTGATAAAAAGGCGAGGGCAACTAGCAATGATAAAGAGATAGCTCCCTTGATAATACCAAAAAGGTAAGGAGGGCTGAGAAAATAGTGTTAAAAAGAGCTAAGCGTGCTTTACAAAAGGAAGCCCAAGAGAGAAAGGAGCTAGAGAGACAGTGGCTTGAGGCTGCAAAGGTTGGAGCATCAGCTAGTGGAGTCGCTCATTTTGAGACTTCTGATATCCTGGTTCTAATGGTGACTACAAGTGAGGTGCCTCCCAGCACGCTCACTTTAACTATGGACGATGATCGTTTGATTGAGCCTACATTATTGAGTTCATCGGCCATCGCTGGTGCCACGACACCGCCATCGACTGATGCCTAGGGCATCGCAGGTATGATCACCTCCCTTTTATTTACATTTGAGTCTTTTGACTGCAATTGAAGACAATGCACAATTGTTTGAAGGGGGTGGGGCATCTTGACATTTGGGAGTTTTTGTTACCATGTTTTTTCTCTCAATCATAATATCTAGTAGAATTGACATATTTAAGTTGTTTTTATAAATACAAGAGTCTATAGAAGTATATAGTAGCTTATGAAAATGAATTCTTTGAATTAAACAAAAATGACTAAAAAATTTGTGAAATGCTATGTGAATTTATCTGGATTGTGAAAACTGACTTGTTAGGATCTTTATAGGACATTATACATATTGACTTGTCGATCAAATGCTAGCTAGAACATGACAGTGTTGATTGGTGTTGAATAGTATAACATATGTGCCAGGTGTGTGGAGCTTAACTACCTAGTTCAAACAAAGCATGTGTATGCTAGATCTTGACTGGTTAGTCTCACTGAAATGATTGAATACCTTGATTAGGAAATGATCATAGGCCGTTGTTGAAAATGAGACACTTAGCCTAAAAATAACCAACCAAATGAAGTTATATCATTTAAACCAAAACGTTTGAGCCTGAAAAAGACCTTTCTTTGAAATAATACAAATCACCTTCCTTTTCTGAATGTAGACCTTTATCTTAGCCCTGGACCCTCCTAGGACAATATGCACTGATAACGCTCAAGTATACCTCTCGAAAGAGATATAAACGATCGTTAGCAGTATATTTTACCCAACTAAGAGTCGGGGTCAAACCCACAGTGAATAGGTCGAAACAAGACTCTTAGCTATCATTTCTTCAGTTGCAGTAGCTATTTCCCAAAAATAAAATACATAAGGGAAAATGGGCGGCAGCGGGGGAGGGGGGTTAGCAAAGTAACTAACAATTAAATTGTGAAGAATATGAGAATTTAGCTAGGATTAGTTTCCCCATGACATGTAACTTAATCGATAATTCATATTCATGATATCATTCAATGCATTGCATACAATATCTAGCGACTTATGTAACATTTAATTCACCTTCCGGTACTTCTTAGACATATATCATTCATCTCCTCCCGGTTTTAGAATGTATGCTTTACTAAATTGCTCTAGATCTTAGAGTACTATCTCCTCTTGGTCTCAAGTAACTTAGACGAAGTTTATCTCTTTCTTACGAAGCCAGGTTCTTTGAATTACTGTTGTGATAGTCTTTTCCTAATCACAACCTCCCTCCCAGGCAAGCAATGAATGCAGGAAAGTTCTTTATGCGTGAACTCACTAAGAAAGACTTATGAATGAAAAAATCACAATACATTCACAAAAAAATCACGAATATCAATCCTATGTTTTGCCTATTCTAGTTAAGTCCTCATAACCCTAGTTGTGGGCTTAGCTACTCATAAATGTAAGTAAAAGAACAAGAATTTGTGTAGAATTCTTGAATCAATTCCTACAAAAATGAAAGAGTAAACCTTGAATCAAATACGCGAACCACGAATCAAGAATGAAAACCGGAATGATATTTCAAGAATCAATCTCAAAGAGCAGTAGAGTGTATCTTCAATGTGCTCACAAAAGAATCAAAAAATCAAAAAAAAATATATAACCCTAAAAATAAAATAAATTCAGGTATTTATAGAAATACAAAATCAAAATCTAAACCAACTAGGAAAACTTAAGTTGGCATTTTACATGCTGGGTCATTACGGACTGTACTAGAGTTAACGGTCCATGGTCCTGCTTCTGTGGTGTTTAACTTTCCTTATCCACCTATGTAAACCTTTATCTCTTCACAGGAAATCATCACGCCCCGTGGTGATGAATACGATCCGTATTGGAGTCCGTGGTGATAGCCTTTGCCAATTCTCCAATTTCTTTCCTTAGCCTTTATGATCAAACAATACGGTTCGTAGTGGACTCCACAGCCCATGATGGGTTCCGTGGAGTTATACTTGACCAAAATTGTAGCATCAACCTCTTCACAAGGTCAGCATTACGACATCCAACATGGACCATGCAAGGCACTATAGTCTGTGGTGGGTTTTGTGGAGTTATACTTCATCAAATCTTCCAACACAGCTTTTTTTTTGTATTAGCACTATGCCACTCACCATAGCTCATGCAAGGCATTACGATTCATGGTGATACACGTATTCCTCATTCCCCAGCCAAACAATACTCAAACCCATAGAATCATCCAAACTCGTGTGTGACTTAGTTTTCCTGCAACATAAATAAAACACACATCATATCTACAAAAATATGTTTGCAATGCAAACTAATTCATTGTTTTAAGCTTCAAAAATGTCGTAAATATGCGATACATCAACACCCTCAACTTAGAACCATTGTTTGTCCTCAAGTAATGACACAAAATAAAATAACACGACACGCAAAGACAAATGACTATAGGATAGATATATAGAAGCCCGTCACATCAACCATGAATCATTCTTGACTATGTAATACACTGGCAGTCCAACTAACTCACAAGGATTGATTTAGGACATAGCACTACTCACAGTCAACTAAACAAATGCAAATAACAGTGTACTAAGCAATCCAACAACTCAATAGTATAATCATAATGCCATCAGAACAAAGAAGTCTCTCGCACAGCATGTATAAATAGATCAGAGACTGGGATAAATTCACTCAACACTCGCAAATGAAGTTCAATCAATGCACATGCAATGACTATAGGCTTGTCCTTATTTTCTACACTACACTGTTGAATAGATCTTTTAGGATCACATTAGGACTTTCTTTGCTTTTAATGTAGGCTCGAGCTCGAGTAGGATACATTTAGGATAAAAGTAAATACTTTGCCCCTCTAGACGCTACTTTGACTTAGCTACTTGTTTTCCACTCCCCAAACTATTTCACCCCTTGTTTACTTCTCTATTCTTGCTAGGATGTGGATTCCGCCTTTGTTTTTTTCTTCTCAACTTTTTTCTTTTCTAATTGTGTTTCCTTATTGCAATTCTAAATTTCATTACACGTCACACTTGTTCTTTTATTTCATCAGCAGCCACACCCTCATGCTTATTATTTTTCCTCTCATCACCCAACTCTTTTCATACCCCACTTTTTCATTTCTCTCTATAGTAGCCACCCTCAACTTAGGCTTTTAGCCTGAGTTGAGGTACACATTGTTCTTGGAGGGATCAGGGCCAAAATAAAGATTCACAGACAGAAAGGGAAGGTGAATTGTGGTTAAGTAAAGAAAAGGTTTATTCAGGCTCAAACTTTTGGTTCAAAGGATATGCTTTCGTTTGGTTGGTTATTTTTGGGCTAAGTGACTCATTTTCAACAATGGCCTATGATCCTATCCAAATCAAGCTATTCAATCATTTCGGTGAGGTAAACCAGGAAAGTTCTAGCTTATAGATGCATTATTTAAGCTCACACATACACATGGCACATATGTTTTACTATTCAGCACTAATCAACCCAGTCATGTCCTAGCTAGCATTTGGTCGACAAGTCAATATGTACAATTTAATATAAATATCCTACCAAGTCAGTTTTCAAAAGCCATACAAATCACATAGTATTTTACACAATTTTTAGTTGGGAGTCATTTTTGTTCACTTCAGCTTATTTTTTTCATAGGCTACTATACTTTTATAAACTATTGTATTTACACAGAAACAACCTAAACATGCCAGTTCTACTAGATATACGCTTGCGAGACAAGAAATATAGCAAAAAAACTCCAAGAGTCAAGATGCCCCACTCCTATCAAAAGAGTGTACATTGCCCTCAATTACACATCAAAGAACTCAACAATAATTACAAGGGAAGTGATCATACTTACGATGCCTTAGGCGTTAGTTAGTGGTAGTGTAGTGATACCAATGTCAGTCGGTGCACTCAATGATAAAGGCTCCCCCGAAGGATCATCACCTGTAGCAGGAGTAAGTGTGCTAAGGAGTACCTCACCCACAGTCCTAGCAATCTCGGAGAAAGCGACTCTACTAGCCGACATTTCCACCTTATCAACCTCAATCCGTTGTCACTCAAGCTTCTCAATCTCTTGGAACTCTTTTTGAGAAGTGCGCTTAGCCTTCCTCTCTACTCTCTTTGTCTTTTCTTCCTCATCCGAGGAGCTATCTCTCTGTCGCATTTTCTTTCCCTTGCCCTTTTTATTGAACTCGAGTGTTGAAATAGATCCCCACACCTCATCTAGCTATATAGGTGTGGGCGGTGCCGACAACAACTGTAGTAAGGTATCTATAGCACTAGTAGGAATAGTAGAGGACGACTTTACTTCAAATTTACCCACAATATCTCATAAGACAACCATCTCTTTCCATAAGGATGCAATCTTCTCATCATCTAGTTGACCACTCTCAGTGGTGATATGGGCCTCAAGGACATCAAAGAGGCCTTGTATCCATGTAACCTCCTACCGGAGCTTAGTTCGACTCTGAGTCACCTCCTCTTGTATCTATATCTAGACCACCCTAGGTATTCTATCAATCACTTAATCAACCAATGCCCATGTCTACCACTGATCCTGTACCAATCGCTCAAGTAGTGCATAAGGAACAATGATCATCGTACCTGAAATTGTGGGTGTGGACAGGGTAGGCTTGGTGTCGCCTTGGGCTTCTCTATAACCTCTTCCGTCGGAGGGCATAAAGTCTCACCCTCCAAATATAGAGTAGGAGGAGGTGGACCTGTAGGAATAGTGACTAAACCAATAGGTCGGCCCAACTTGGTCTTGTACAATGGGTTGTCAAAATCCTTTATTAGTACCGCATTTGTGGACTTTGTTATTGGGATGCACTTATCAAAATGGCGCCGTTTCTAGGGAGTTGATTACTAAGGCTTGAATCATATTTCCAGCGAAGTTTTAGTGGGCTATTATTCGCGCTCATCTCTGACCGACTGTAAATGACCACACCCTTCACCCCATATAGGCATCTCTAGTAGCCTACATTATGGCTCGATTTGGAAAACATAATAGTAGGCTAATTGCAGCTGAAATTTGGGGCTGAGCATTTAATGAGCAAGCTTGACTTCCATTCCCATATCTGATCACCATGTTGTATGAGTTCATGGGGACAGTGTTAACACGCCACTTTGACAAGCACATCCAGCAATGAAGTCTACAAATGCGACACTAATAAAGGATCTGGACATCCCATTGTACAAGACCAAGCCGTGCCGACCTATTGGTCCAGTCACTATGCCTACAGGTCCACCTCCTCCTATTTTAGATTTGGGAGGTGAGACTTTATGCCTTCCAATGGAGGAGGGCACAGAGCAATGGTGCCATTTTGATAACACTCAAGTATACCTCTCGAAAGAGATATAGAAGATCGTTAGCCGTATATTTTACCCAACTAAAATTCAGCGTCGAACCTATAGGGAATAAGTCAAAACAAAACTATTAGCTATCACTTCTTCAGTTGTAGTAGCTATTTCCCAAAAATAAAGTACATAAAGGAAAATGGGGGGTTTTGTTATTTAATTTAGTAACACAATGATATTTTAGCAAAGTAACTAACAATTAAATTTTGAACAATATGAGAATTTAGCTAGGATTGGGTTCCCCATAACATATAACTTAATTGACAATTTGTATTCATGATATCATTCAATGCATTGCATGAAAAATCTAGCAATTTATGTAACATCTAATTCACCTTCCGATCTTTCTTAGACGTATATCATTCATCTCCTCCTGGTCTCAGAATATATGCTTTACTAAACCTCTCTTTAGATCACAAAGTACTATCTTCTCTTGGTCTCAAATAACTTAGATGAAGTTTATCTCTTCTTACGAAGTCAGACTCTTCGAATTACTGTTATGATAGTCTTTTTCTAATCACTACCTCCCTCCCAGGTAAGCAATGAATACATGCAAGTTCTTAATGTGTGCACTCACTAAGAAAGACTTTTGAATGAAGAAATTACAATATATTCACAAATAAATCATGAACATCAATCCTACCTTTTGCCTATTCTAGTTAAGTCATCATGGTTCCCACAACCCTAGTTGTGGGCTTAGCTACTCATAATTGTAAGTAAATGAATAAGAATTTGTGAAAAATTCATGAATCAATACCTATGCAAATAAAAAAGTAAACCTTGAATCAAATACACGAACCTTGAATCAAGAATGAAAATGAGAATGATATTTAAAGAATCAATCTCAAAGAGTAGTAGAGTGTATCTTTAATGTGGTCACAAAAGAATCAAAAACATAAAAAATGTGGAATCCTAAAAGTAAAATTAATTCAGGTATTTATAAAAATACAAAATCAAATTCTAAACCAACTAGGAAAACTTAAGTCGTGACTTTTTACGCTGGGTCATTACGGATCATACTAGAGTTAACGGTCTGTTAGACTTGGCTTATCCACTTGTTTAAACCTTTATCTCTTCACGGGCATTCATCATCCCCCATGGTTATGAATACGATCCATACTGGATTCCATGGTGATAGCCTTTTCCAATTCTCTAATTTCTTCCCTCACCCTTTACATTACAACATCCACCACGGCCCGTGTAAGGCACTAAGGTCCATGGTGGGTTCCATTTAGTTATACTCCATCAAATCTTCCAGCACAACTTCTTTTTCTTATCAGTACTATGCCACCCACCACGGCCCATGCAAGGCACTACAGTTTGTGATGAGGCTCGTATTCTTCAGTCCCTAGCCAAATAATACTCAGACCCACAGAATCATCCAAACTTGTGCGGGACTTAGTTTTTCTGCAACATAAATAAAACACACATCATATCCACAAAAACATGCTTGAAAAATACACTAATTCACTGTTTTGAGTATCAAAATCTCATAAATATGCAACACATCATGCACCTCAACTCAGGCTAAAAGCCTAAGTTGATGGTGGCTACTATAAAGAGAAATAGAAAAGTTAGGGGTATGAAAAGAGTTATGTGATGAGAGAAAAAAGAATAGTATTGGGGTATAAATAAATTAAAGAACAAGTGTAATGAATCATGAAATTCAAATTTTCATAAGAAACACAATTAGAAAAAAAAGAAGAAAAAAGAGAAGAACAAAAGTGGAAACCACACCCGGGTGTTAATAAAGAAAGGAATAAGGGGATGAACTAGTTTGGGGGCTGTAAAAGAAGTAACTAAGTCAAAACAACATCAAGGAGCGGAAAAATAGTCACTTAATTCCTAAATGTATCTTACTGGAGCCCGAGCCTATATTACAAGTAAAGAAATTCCTAATGTGATCCTAAAAGAGTTATTCAAAAGTGCAATGTAGAAAATAAGGGAAAGACTATGGTCTGTACATGTGCATTGATTGAATTTTATTTTCAAGTGTGAGTAAGTTCATTTTAGTCTCTGTTTATCTATACATATTGTGTGAGAGACTTCTTTGTGGCGAGGGCACTGTGATTATACTATTGAATTGCTATATTGACTGGTACATTGTTGTTTGCATATACTTGGCTAACTGTGAGTAGTGTGATATCGTAAATCGATCCTTATAAGTTAATTGGACCGTTAGTGCATCACATAGTAGAGTTGGTTGAAGAAGAGGGTCATTTTTTGTGTGTTGGGCTGCTTTATGTCATCTTATAGTAGTTTGTGTTTAAGCAATGTGATGTTGTATTTTGTTTCATTCCTTGAGGACAAACAAAGGTTCTAAGTTGAGGGTGTTAATGTGTCACGTATTTACAACACTTTTGATACTCAAAATAGTTGATTAATATAAGACCCCTAAAGTCAGAAAGTTGAAACCAAGGAGAAATTCTAAAATGTTGACTGACCTCAGACCACGACTCACTTTACGATTCATAGAGGACCTTACGATTAGTAGAGATGAGTCGTAGAGGGATCCATTGGGTTTGATTAGGACCAAAACTAAGAAGAGGTCGTACAACTCAACAGAACGAGTCATAGTCCTATCGATGAGTCAAAAAGAAGACTTATAACAGAACATTAGAGACCCTAAAATTTGTAGGTTTTCAGACCTACAAGACTAGTCGAGTTGACGACCCACAATCACAATGATAACTCGTATATGAAACTTTAGAGGATACCAAATCCCAAGAAATTTAGGACCCTGCAAGATGACTCAAGTCTATGATTCGTAGACTTGAGGACAAGTCGTAGAAGTCGATCTGTAAGTCCAAAGTTCAGTTTTAATGAAGGGTAATTTTATTTTTTCCCAAGATCAGTTCAATAAACGTAGATAATTTTATGGCCAAGTTCAAAACTTATATTAATCCTACTCTTCAAATTCCCCTCCTATTCAATTCATTCTTCAAAATTTTCCTAAGGCAAGACTCTAAATTCTCTCTCAAGCTTCTCCTACAAATTCAAGCTAGGGTTTCAAGTTCATGAAAGTTTCTCTTAATTTCTATGTTAATTTCATCAAGGTATGTGGGGGTTGACCCATAGTTTCCTTTCACCCATGGAGTCCAAAGGTTTTCCTCAAAAATCTCATGAAATTTCATTACCTTTAAACTCTAATTTTGATGAATTGCGTTGGGCTGTTTCAATTACATTTTAATTGTTATCAATGATAATTATGAGTATGTTTTTACATTGATTGCTTGATTTCAAGTTGAATTATGAATGCCCATGCATGAAGCTATTTTAAATGGTGATTTACATGAATCATGATTATGAAGTTTAATGATTTTCAAGTATTTCATGGTTTTCAATAAAATTGACTATTCAAGTATTTCATGGTTTTCAATCAAATTGACTATGTATTCAAGTTTTACCCTAAATTCAATTATGAATTATGATTACGGATTCCAATTATGTTCAATATATAAAGTGCATGCAAGTTACGAAGAAAGGTGACTTCGAATCCAAAAGTTGGTGACCTAGGAACCTAACGACATTAATTATACAAGTATGATATTGTAATGTTGAAAGGCTTATACTCACATTACAAGTATGATATGAAAATGAGCTATTTTATGAATTATGAAGTTTATGAACACGTTTACAATTTATGTTAAGTATGATATGTATTCCGTGGGATTTGACTTAGCACCGAATGATGACTTGAGATGGGGGCTCGACCTACGATGTCCTTATATAAAGTCTCTTGTCTCAAAACTACGTGCCACCATAGGAATTCCTTTATGGACTAGCTAGTGGATCCACATATAACATATGTACATGACCCACTTAGCAGGAAAGAGTCTACCTTGGCAAGTAGATTCCCCTTTCTTCCGTTGTATGGGGAGACATCCGGATTCTATGTTATAGCTCGCATGGTCTTATTGTCGGTTATGGTTCCTATCCCACATATGTATACTTTTCTTATGTCCATTTATGATTTCAACTATGTCTTTGAATGCCTTGATCATTATGGTTTCTTCATGACTTCTACTTATCCTCTTTCATCATATACGTTATTTAATTATTGTATTTTATGATTCATATTGTGTGGCATGTCCACATACTTATTAAATTGAAATGTACTAACACATATTGTTGCCCACATTGTCTCATAATATAGGAGTTGAGGATCACATTCCTACACATAGCTAGTTGAGCTTTTATCCGGTGGAGTTTTGGTGAGTCCTCATCTATCGAGAACTAGTTTTGAGCTGATTCATTTTAAGGACTTTTATTACATTCATGATTGAGGGTGAGATAGGGACATGTATTAGCCCCCCCTTCTTGTTAGTAGAGGTATTTATTGGATAAGTTATGTAGAGACAATGTTGTCGAATTCCTATACTTTAAAGATTCATGTTTTAGAATTTTCGTATGTTATTTGTGCTTTACTTTACCTTATATATGTTTACGGTATGTTAAGTGGATTGGTTAGAGCCCTTTGGGGTTTCGATCGTCGTATTACGACTAGGCCTAGGTCGGGTCGTAACAATTAATGTGAGTTCCAAGCGTGGGTTCATGATTCATGGATCGTGGACCAGTGAAAGCCTCGTGGAAGTCTATCATGAAAAGGCTGCTAGGCACTGGTTGAAAGTATTTTTTCAGAGTGAATCCCCATGACACCCTTCATGAGACATGGAGTACAGTATGAGCTGTGAAAAGTGTCTATGAATGATGAGCTAAAACTTGATTCAGGAAATGGCTAAGGAGATTTTCACGAACTTGACCATGGGAAGTTTAAAGTACCACATGTCATGGATGTTGCTTGTGAAGAAAACACAGATGAATCAAAGAAGAGTTGAAGGGGATTTCTATGATCCTGTTCACGGGGCGTGGTGTCCTGAATAGAACGTGAAAGTTGGCCTTGAAGTTTATAAGCAGGAAACAAATTTTCTAAGGAGATGACCATGATTGCCCCCACGGATCGTGAATAGTACCATGGCTCGTGGAGAGCCTTTGTGGCATGCGCTGACCTAGTTTTCCTAGTTGATTTAGGAGTAGGTTTTGTACTTTTATAAATACCCAAATTTATTTTATTTAAGGGTTAAGCATTTTATTTTAAATTTTAGCATATTGAGAATATTGTGACAACATATTTTGATTACTTTTCAGTATTCAAACGTGCAATCTAATCTTTTTTTTGTTCTTGATTCGTTATTCATTTTGCGATTTGAGGTTTACTTTTCTATAAATGTAAGTATTGTTTTATAAATTCAACAATAATTATTGATTCATTCCTAAAGATTATTAGTAGATAAATTCCATAACTAGGGTTGTGGAAACCATGGAACAATAATAAAGTAGGCAAATATATGGGTGATTATTGTTGAGTGTTTAGCATAACAATGTAGTTTTGTTCGTCTTGTTTTCCTTTTAACTAGGGCCCGTGTTAAAATTTTCATGTATTCATTACTTGTTTGGGTGAGGTGTAGTGATTAGGAAAACAAAACTACAACAGAGACTCAAAGAATAAGCTTCGTCTAAGAACTTGAGCTCGGGAGGGGATAGTTTTTTGAGATCAAATGCAAGGGTTAGTTAGCAATACACTTTGAGACCCGGAGGAGATGAGTGAAATACATTTAATAGGTCCGAGAGACATTTAAATATACATAACTTGCTAGATTTTGCATGCGAAACACTTATACGATATCACCAATAAATAACGAGCTGAGTTATGTGTCATAGAGAACACAGTCCTAGCTATCATCTCATCTTGTTAGTAACCTTAAGTTTTTATTCTGTTACTGTGAACTTTTAATTATAGAAATAGTAAATTTGCCCATTAACTTTATGCATGTTTATTATTTTAGAAATATTGACTACAACTGAGTTTAAGTGCTATTAGACTTATTTCTTGCGCATTTCCTATGGGTTTGATCTCAACCTAGTTGGTTCTATATTTGAAAATGACCACTTTATACTTCTTTATTGAAGTGTAAGTTTTGGAGTATCAGTCCCGCTATGGTGCCCCTTTCCCTCTATAGAGGCTCCGCCATAGAGGCCTTCCTCCCACTATGGTTGCATAGGCGAGGCAATAATGTCAGGATGTCCCAATTTTTGCCAAATATACAATATAAAACTCATATTTTGATATCTCGAACTAACCACTTTACGTCAAACGCTATATCCAGAGTTCTACTGACCATAACTCATTTCCAAAAGTTTCTATGGGATACTATGTCCCTCATATATCACTATCTGAAATTTCCTCAAATACTACACCTCGAGACACCAAATAGCTTCAAACCTGGCAACACAATTGTTTTATTAGAATCTATCCTAACTTGAATTTTTGTCAACTCTAATACTAGAGAGTACTTTACCTGGGGACTTACACCCCAACCAATTCTATTACTAGCGAATCACCCCCACTCAATGAACACTAACCACAAGGTATTATTATGACCAACAAGAGGTATATGAGTGATCAAGAAATTATTTACTAACCCCATTTCTCAATCGACCTTACTACTAAGGATCATCGATCATGAAAAATTCGACCTATGTCAGATTCTTCATAATTTCGCTATATCCTTTTCAAAACTACTATCATCCAATGATCATTCACATAAAATAAGCCTATGAGCAATGCCCAACACTACTTAGCCAATTTTGAATTATTTTTCCAAATACTGAATGAATGGATATTTCCATTAATGGACAATCATAATTTCACCAATACCCGAATAATTGGTCCCATCACAATCTCACAGTTTCTTATTAGTTAAACATTATTACTACAACGTAAGTTGTCAGTCAATCAAGGATAAAATCACCGAGTCAAATAAGGTCTGATGTTCAAATTTATATAGGTTACCTCAACCAAATAATATTACCCACATTAAATCAATAATATCATGATAAATAGAAATATGGTTTAGAAACAACTAAAATATTGAGTCCCTATAAACTCAATCAAATAGTTAAATAATTATAATCACAAGTTTATAGCCCGAACTCCCAGTCTCAAGTCTTGACTTAATAAGCACATGAAATCACATTATGTCCTTTAACATGATTCTAAGACCAAACGAAGAAATGCGTAGACAAGAACTCAACATCACATTAATTTAAACCAGTTGTGAAGTACGTTAAGAAATCTTTCACAACAACAAATCCCGCTATTAAACTACAATAGCCCTTTTCTCATATGGTTCCCAACTAATCTCGTTTCTCCTGAAATTGGAGTTTTGCTATAGTCACAAATCATTCTTTTTCCTTACCATCTTTACCAACGGTAAGTCCACACACAATTAAGAGTTGCATTTCCTCACATAAGTATATTATTTAACATGTCAGAAATATGTTCATTAATCATATTGTAGTTTATCAGTAGACCATTGCACATAACCAAGTTATGACTCTCTTTCTGGCCACAAATTTACAAAAACCCAAGAAATCACATCTTACATAATTTTAAGCATTCAGACAAGTACACTTCACACACTAACATGTATTTCAGGCAACACTATGCATATAATCACATCATATCATTCAGGCAAGTATATTTCATACACCAACAGTTATTCAAGAAACACTATACATATAATCACAATTTTAAGATACATCACACAAGTAAATCAAAATTATTAGCTTAATTTGCTTTATGTCCATGCATTTATACAACCTCTAAAGCCAAATATCAATTGAAACCTTCTCGGTTCCAATTTCCCTTGCTTATGTCCCTTTAGTTGCGACTAAGACATCCAGTTCACTTTGTTGAGATACCAATTGGAATTCAGAGAGAACAATTAGAATCTATACATACCACAAGTAAACAACTATATGAAAGGAGAGAAAAAATGGAATGACTTCCTATAATGCTTCATAGCTTCCTGAATATTAGATGTGGACGTCAATACACCAATACAGAAGAACCTATTCAACATTTTCTCTTGTACGGGGAGACCAGTAACCTGTGCTTTGATACAAATTAATGATGACCCAACATTTCGGGCCATGTGGAAACCTATTCTAATATCTAGATAGGATAAAACTTAACCTCCAATTGATTATAACATATGGAAAGAAAATGAATTATAATATAACATCCTAAATGGTTATGAAATTACCATAACATAATTTGAGCTTCCAAGTTAATTTTAAAAAATACATACTAATACCCCTAAGAATCTAGTCTAAACAAGAATAAGAGCTTTTCAGAGTACAGTTTATACAGGAAATAAGATACAACTCCCACCATAAGGAAGGAAGAGTAGAAGCTGTATGAGATCATCATCATCTTCACCTATGAAATATCACTGATCCTACAACTAGACTATGTCAAGTGGCATAACAAAAATAATATTAGTACAAATAACACATACTGGTAGGAATCATCAGTCAGCCCAAAAGACACCACATAATATAAAGTAAATATTCAGAATAATGCATGCAATAAGAAAATGCAGATTCGAACCACTGACACAAGGATTTTCAGTCCTTTGCTCTAACCAGCTGAGCCACCCAAATCTTATCAACATACTCTTACCATCCCAATTACTTAAATTGTAAGTAGTACACTTGATTTCACCCTACTACCCTATTTTATTGCCAAATCTACCATTGATCAAAGCCTAACCTTTCTATCACATCGTGGAGTTCCCGAATACATATCACCACTACGCATATTTATCCAGCCTACCGCTCTTACTCAAGCTGTCAAGCCAACATCCTGGACCTTGACTATTTAGTAACCCACTTAATATATTCCGTCCCTAAATAAAAATAATAACAGATTAGCCATTTAGACTTCGTTCCCAAAGGGCTAGACATAAATTCTACTAATGATCTACAATATATTAAGTAATGAGGAAAGGTCTATAACTACTTGATTAAGAAGACCTAGCCTACTTGGGTGCCAAGCTGCTGTAACAAGTAAGTTGTACTACTGATGATTGATATGCCCAAACTTACACTTCAATTAAGAAGTATAAAGTGGTCACTATCAAATATAGAACCCAACTAGGTTGAGGTCGAACCCACAAGGAATGTAGAGGAAATAAGCCTACTAGCACTTAAACTCAATTATAGTCAATTATTCCAAATAACAAATATGCATAAAGTAAATACGGAGATTTGTTATTTAGTAAGTAAAGGTTCTAAGTAACAGAATAAAACAGACTTAAGGTTGTAAACAATATGAGATGGTACCTAGGACTATGTTCCCCATGACATGTAACTCAGTAGTCGTTAGGTATTGGTGATATCGTATTAGTGCGTTGCATATAAAATCTAGCAAGATATGTTAATCTAAACTCCTCCTGATACTATTAAATATATTTCACTCATCACCTTCTGATATCAGAGTGTGTTACCAACTAACCCTTGCTTTTGATCCCAGAAAACTATCCCCTCTCGGGCACAAGTTCTTAGGTGAAGGTTAGGATTCGAATCTCTATTGTAGTTTTGTTTTCCTAATCACTACCCCTCTTCTAAGCAAGTAATGAATACAAGTGAGTTTTAATACGTGCACTCGTTAAAAGGAAAACAACATGAAGAAAACTATAATGCAATACTAAATACTTAACAATAATCACCTATACTTTTGTCTACTTCAATATTGTGTCATAGTTCCCACACCCTAGTTATTGGGTTTAGCTACTCATATTCACAAGAAATGAATCAAGAATCAATATAGAATTCATAAAACAATACTCACGTTTATCGAAAAGTAAACCTTGAATCACAAGATAAAAAGTGACTCAAGAACGAATAAAGGATTAGATTGCCTATTTGAATCTTGAAAAATAGTCAAAGTATGTTCTCACAATGTTCATAATATGCCAAAATTTAGAATAAACGCATAACCCTTGGAATAAAATAAATTTGGGTATTTATAGAAGTACAAAACCTACTCCTAAATCAACTAGGAAAACTTAAGTCATCAGAGTTCACACCAAGGTACAGTGGTCCGTAATGGCCTTCATGCCCTATGGTCATGCCTCGTGGTGGTTTGATTTGGCTCTACTATTGTGTGGGACTTTGCTTCTTCATGGACATTCATCACATGTTATGGTCTCGTGCTGTGGTCTGTGGTACTTCCCTTAGATTGATTCAACTCGCATCATTAGTTCCTTCAGAAGCCTTGGTCTCGACCCTTGGTGGACTCCCCAGCCTGTGAAGGGTCTCGTAGAGTTATACTTAGCCATAAATCCATCAGCAAAGGCTTCAACCATCTCAATATCATGCCAACCACCACGGCCTATACAAGGCACCATGGTCCGTGGTGGTACTCATAGTCCCTGGTCTGTAACACTTCTCAGTAAAAATGTTACACCCCACCCTTTTTAAACTCGGAATGTCCCTTAAGTTACTTAGAAGTTAGCATGTGAGCCACTTAAGTTACGACAATATCAAATGGCTCTAAGGAAGGGAGAATGTGATACCCCATACTAGAGAAGGTTGGAGATGAAATCATAAGAGTACGAAAGGAATTGGAGGTCAAGTAATGAGTCGTAGGACTCGATTTACCTATGTAAACTACTAAGTTAAAAGTCATATGCACTTGAGCTACTTAAGCATATATCAAACTTACGTAGCACGGATTACATAGGTACATAAAATAAGACGAGATTACGAGCCCACGAGGAAGGGAAAAAAAAAGACGACACGTGGTAGCCAATGAAGAAGCGACACGTGGCAGCACCTCAAGCAAGCAGGTGATCCACCTGCTTGGGGGGTGGTGGACCCCACTGCCACGTGGCAGCCCATAGTTGGCAGCATGATACGGTGGCCCAATAGGGGCTGGACACGTGTCACCTCTTGGGGTTGACACGTGTTACACCCTAAAGCCACATATATATGTTGATATATATCATATACTTCAGTTATCCATCAAAACATCAGCCAACTTAGAGAGAAAAAAACGTGAGGGAGAGTAATAGAGAGGCAGCCATGGTTCTTGAAGTTTAAAGGTTTGTTTTCCAATTTTCTTCCGTGAATTAATTATATACGGTGTACCTTAAGTACGTGGATATGTATATATGTATTTTAAGACCTTCATGGAAGTAAAACTCCAGCTTTGCAATTGGAATTTGGAAGAGAAAATAAGAGAAAACGTTAATTAATAAACCCGTTTTTGGAAGGGACAGTGGTTAGTAATAATCGTATAACTTCTTGTGTACAGATTTGTTTCAAGTGATTTAATATGTTTTGGAAAGTTATTTCGTGGTTCTATAACTTTCATTCAGACTCCAAAATCCAGTTCCACTTGTATCAGCTTGAAAAGTGCTGATGAAGTGTAGAGGAGGTACTGCTCAAATTTGGTTTTGGAAATCCTACACGGACAGCTGTGAGTATTTTGGTCATATACTTTCGTACAAAATTGATGTAGGGATGATTCGAAATTTTTTGCGACCCTAATACACATGTATATAACTTTCATGAAGGACGTAAATCCTGTTTCCCTCCATTACCCCTTCGAAACGAAGCGACAAGGTAAAACAGTAAGCTGTCCAGATTTCACATTTTGGATAGTTTTGGCGAGTTTGACAAGTTTAACGTAAGGTAAGGTTTCTTCTTTAAATTTGAGCTTTACGTGTTCTGATGGAGCATGTTACACTCCCTATTGGTGGCTGGAAATATGAAAATGGCTTAGAAATACTTGGCGTTCGGAATAAACTAATTTGTAGTCGTTATAGTTGAATTGTTGTCGAAACAAAGTGTTGTTCTTGTGAGTTGCTCTGCAGGGGTGTGGCTTGTTGTTGCAGGGCCTAAATATGTCCTAATGTGGGTTAGGGTGCTGCTGGTAGAAGCCACATGACCCCTTGTTATGTATAATTAAAGGCGTCACAAAATAAAGGCTAGACGCCCTATTGAGATATCGTATTTTTGGAATAAGTTGTTTGGAGTGTATGTTGTATATTGTTGGTATGAATTGCTGCAGGTTGTTGTTGTTGGTTGGATGTAGGTCTTAGGGACATGATTGGAAATTTGGATAGGGCACATTATAGGGGAGGTGCTGCCCAATTTTCGTTAACGCCTTAACAAACTAAAGGACTAGTCGAGGAAACAACTAAGGCAATAGATTCCATTAACATTAAGGCGTAATCCAAGATGCTGGAAAGTTAAGAGTAGTTGATATTCGTATTACTTTCATATTGAATAGGTTCGGAAGACGACGAGACAAGCAGGATAAAGGGTAACTCCCAAAAGGTATGTAAAGCTTTCTTGTGGCATGTTTTGGTATAAGCACGTACAATTATCTTTCTTTCCTTTTGGCAAGTTTTAGCCTTAAGTGAAGTGTGTGTGGAATGTGGGGATAATTCCATTCCCAAAACTCCAAGTATGCCTCATAACCCATATCCACTGCTTAGTATTGGAATTTCTGCAAGAATTGAGTATTGCCTAGTAAGGCTTCTATGTATTAAACACTAGTATTTGGAAAGCTATCTCTCATTTCCTTTGATACGTGTTTGGTACGAAAGTGAGATTATGATACCATAATGATTCACCGAGCCCCATGATGGGCCGGGTATGAAATATGTGTATGCAGATCCCATAAAGAAAAGTACAGACCATATATAGTTTATTCTCTTTCTTCTTCTGGCATGTCTTAGTTGTAGGTTAAACATGATATGAGTTCCGGCGTAACTCCATTCTTAGCATCTCTTATTTACGTCTGAATATCGAACTTTTATAATAATCGAACTATTTCCCTGGAAACTTTTCTATGTTAAAAAGGTAACAAATGTACAGGCTCCAAGTCTTACAGACTATATGTTAACAAATGTTCTGGTTCCATAAGCGATTTGGCTTTACTTTAGTACATGTCTAGGAGCCCCGAGATTATAATTGAGACAGCCCATAATGGCATTTAGAGGACACTCGAGATGACTACACCGCTACTCGGGTTCTAGAAAAAAAGCTTAACTTTCTTATTCTGTCGAGTCTCTGATAATGATTTAAATTGCATATAGTTACTCACTACTCTACTCGTGTATATTGTAACACTTCTTTCCCTGAGTCCCGGGCCAGGATATGTTCTCGTGCACAGTTCACTGCATTATTCACTGAGTCCCTCAATAGAGGGCCAGGATACGTGTATAAATATATGATGATGAGTTGTAATAAGGTGGTGATGGCACTGGGGCCAGGATGGTTTTACAGAGATGATTTTACAGAGATGATTCACCGGACCCCCGAAAAGGCCGGCTATATGATATGACTCGAACATGCATGTTTTTGTAATTCATAAAGTACAGGTACAGGTTTCTGAATTGATATCTTATCCCCTGATTCTCTATCTCAGATATGTTTCCAGTTGTTTTATATTATGTTTTACATACTCAGTACACATATCGTACTGACCCCCTTTCTCGGGGGGCTGCGTTCATGCCCGCAGGTACAGATACAGATTTTGGGAGTCCGTCAGCTTAGGATTCCATGCAGCTCAGCTGGAAGAGGCTTCATTGTATCGGAGCCTAGTTTTTGATACTGCCCACGGATGTATAGAAATTGTTTTATCCAATCAGGGGTATGGCGGGGGCCCTGTCCCGCCATATATTGTCATTTATATGTTTAGAGGTCTGCAGACATGTATATGTGGGTTGTGTATGTCAGTTTGATTAAGCTGGGTCTACATGATATATGATATATATTATTATGTTATGGCAGCCTTGTCGGCTTGCGTGCCCTGTCATGTTGTGATACAAACGAAAAGGGCTACAGTTTATGAAAATGTTATCGCCAGTGGGGCTCTGTTACATGATATTGTCTTATTTACGATTCAATGTGACCTCAGCTAATAGATATATGTACGGGGGGTCCAGGTCGGACCCCAGTCGCGGCCTACGGGGTTGGGTCGTGACAGAAGTGGTATCAGAGCAGTTCGTCCTCAGAGTGTCTGCAGACCGTGTCTAATAGAGTCTTGGTTATCGATGTGTTGCACGCCACATCTATAAACAGGAAGCTATAGGACATTTAGGATGTTACCTTTCTTCTACATCTGAGATCGTGCTTTAGATCTGAGTCATAGGAAAAAAATTCCTTATACTAACCTTGGATCTTAACAGAAGGATGACACCAACAGAAGAAAGTAATTGATGACATGGAAAGTTACAAAGCACGCAGGTAAGTAAAGTGAAGGCACGGAAGATATCCGTTTGGTAAGGTAGTGAAGTATTATTTGAAATGTAAAGCTGAAACCTGAAGGGAAAGCAGTCAGGAAGTGCAATAGTTGCAGTTTGAAGTTGGACATATGAGGTAAGTCTAATATTTTTATATTATTGTTGACGTTGAAAGCCCTGTATGGCTGCAATAAAAAAAATGACATTGAAAGCCCTGTGCGGCTGTGATATGACATGTAAATATATATGCTGGCCCTGTGAGGCATTGTTGGTATTTTCTGCATGCAGGTTTTGGGATAAGTAAGAAATGTAGAGGAAACTCTGCCGAAATTTTCCCAGAACAAGAAAAAGGAAGTAAAGCATAGATTTTTGAGATGCCCGAGAAATTGATACCAAATACCCCTACTGTGTTTAACTAAAACTGTAAGAGGTATCTTTCAGGTCGCCGACAAGGGGCACTTTTTTTTTACTTGAAGAATTTTATTTCGGAGTAACAAAAGCTTAATTAAGTAGTAAAGTTCAGACTACGGTATCTCCAGCCGTATTTGTACTGTAGAAATATAAACAGAGGGCTCAGGGTGAAGGATAAGATGTCCCGCGAATGAGTTTCACTCTTTTTGAAAAAAAAATCCAAGCCCTCAACTCCTAATTGTAAATTAGATGAGTTGTTCATAACTCGAGGATAAACTCAGAAGGAGACCAGGTAGGTCAAGTATTAGAAGAAGTACTGTGATGTTTAAGAGGTTCTGTTTTCTTCCAACAATGATTGAAAGAAGGGTTACGATAACAGCTTATAGTTCTCCACCGACTAATTGGGGAAAGAGCTTTAGACAGAAGCACCTCAAGGAGGTGTCAGGAACTAAACAGGAATACGAATTAAAAGGGGGATATGTAAGTATGAACTGAACAGTGTGATACGAGTATGCAGGGATAAATTAGAACCACTAGTAAGATGCACTTCGTACGCGTTGCCTAAGTTAAAGGCCTGTATTGAGAACAGAGTAAGAGCATGGGGCTTAAGATACAAAGAAATGACGCGTATACACAACGTCGCCCCAAAAATAGTGGAATCCTTAAGGGACGAGGATGGAAAACTTAAGGAACAAATGACGTAACTTTTATTCGTCCCAAGAAACAAAGGATATAGGTTGGGACAAAACCACTACTTCGAGAAAACCTAGAATAGTTATCGTCAGAATACTAGCACTACCTAATAGGGATTAGAACAACTACAGGTGCTAAGTAATTCTTGGAAAAAGAAAAAGTAGAAGGTGGCCTTGGACGAGTTGTTCCCTAGGTCACATTGTTCAAGTACTGATTAGTAGATAAGACATTATGTTAGATATGGAAAGGTTCTATCGCTTCGTAATTTAATCAAGGCTCCGTACACGAATAGTCAGATTATAAACATGCAGATAAATAAAGACATGATGCGGTACCAAATAGATTGGTGAAA
The DNA here is from genome assembly GCF_947179165.1 of Solanum dulcamara. Lineage (NCBI taxonomy): Eukaryota > Viridiplantae > Streptophyta > Magnoliopsida > Solanales > Solanaceae > Solanum > Solanum dulcamara. The sequence goes on from NC_077239.1 coordinate 32,307,893, forward strand.
GGAATTGGACAAAAATTTAGACTGGACATAGAGACTTAGAACAAAGTACAAATAGAGGAAAGTGTGGGTACCCCCTAAAGGGGGGAAGTTAATGAGAAAATGGCAAAGAGGCAGTTGATATAGCAATAAATGTGAGAAAGACGTCTAAACTTTGATAAGATATCTTGCTAAACCAAGTTGGAAAGCTCCAGAAGTTACCAATAATTGGATGGAAGCCGGAATGCTACATAAGGTAGCGTTAAGAAGTTTGTGACGAGACCCTGAACAACATAACACTAGAAGGTGGTTGCGGATAAAAACACAAAAAAATGTAACCATGGAAGGATATCGGATAACTCAAGAGACACTACGAGGGATAATGACAACATGCTAGACCAAAAAGCCAAAATGTTGGCTATAGAGTTTGTCGCAAATGATGTTGTGATAAATGTATAACCAAGGACAAAGGAATAGAAAGCCTCCTGTGGTAGAAAATGAGAAGAACACAAAATGAATAAAGGATAGGGGAGCTCATATGTGAAATTCCATTAAAGATATGCCAGCTAATAATAGCCAAAACTCAAAATGGCTCCAAAGGTTACTATATAAAAGAACTTTAGCGCTACTCAGTAGCCCACCCTAATGAATGGGTGCGTACAGAAAGGGGGGGGGGATACAATAGGGGAAGTTAAACCAAACTGACCAAAAAGGGACATGGTCATAGCGGAACTAAAGGTCTATGCCGATACTGGTCGTAAGATAACAAAGGAAGGACAGGGAAAAACATAAAGACTCGCGAGACAACACTAAGGTAAATCTTGGGCTAAATTGAGTGCCCGCACATCGTAGAAAGGATTACAGTGAAACGATACACGAAGACTTCCCAGGAAGGTCACCCATCCCAATATTACTCTCGCCCCAGCACGCTTAACTTCAAAATTCTGATGGAACTTAATGCGTTAGTGCTGGTGGGATCCCGCAAGATGGAGGAATCTGAACTAGTGATGGAGAAACGATATGAGATTATGTACCCAGAGTATTATAAGATACGTTAAGGCAATTGTAACAAGGGTTTAAGCAAAATAAGAAGGATTAGCTAATTGCTAATTGACGACGCACTTGAATGCCACAGTTCTTCAACATAGAACTAGTTAACGAGTGGAAAACCATAGAATAACTATATAGGCTAGTTAAAGTTCTAAAGAAAGTTGAGAAAAACTATACGAAGCTAAGAATTCCCAAATTATCAACGTCACCATGCACCTATTCTAAACTTTTCAAGAGTAGGGTGCTATGCGGGTTATTGCGAGAAGGCTAACGAATCAACCCCTTTGCTTCCAAGAAAGACCACCTATGCAACTGGAACTAGGTGAAGCTATATGACAAGGAAGTAGTAAGATTCGGTGAAGTTCCCCAACTAATATCTCAGATAGAGGAACTTCAAATATGGTTAACGTTTGGACCTCAGTCCAAGAAGAGGTCGAGAGCACAGACAAACCTTCATACCGTATTTACCTCGGGCTTTTGAATAGACTGAGCATACTATCAACTGCTATAAAATATATTGCGAGCTTATGAGGTTGGCTTAAGTGTAGCTAGGACTATCGTCCATCAATTATTAGGTTTGCCTACGAGAAGGGCTACCATTACAGTATCCAAATGACCCCCTACAAGATGTTGTAAGGAAGCGCCTATAGGTCCCCCTGATGGGAAAAAGACTAAGCTGGTAGGCCAAACAGGATTAAGAAAACTATTGACTAAAAGCCCAGAGTCGGCAGGAATGATATACAGATAATCGACATCGACATTCAAAATTCAAATGGATGATTGGATGTTCATAACGGAGTCACCCAGAAAAGGGGACTTAACCCAAAATATGTTAGAAGGTATCAAGTTACTCATAAGGTGGGCAATGTGACTGGTAATTTAAGCTTACCACCTGATTTGGAAACCATACGCCCAGTCTATTAAATATAAATGTTTCGCAACTGTACTGGTGATCCACCCATAGTATGTCTCATAAATGAAGTCCATGAGATGGAAGAGTTATCCTATGAGGAGAAATTTATTGCCATCTTGGATTGGCAAATTAGAAGGTTGCGAACTGAGGACGTGCCTTCCGTCAAGATACTGTGGCAAAACCAAAACCACAAAAGGGATGACCTGGGAAATTGAAGAGGATATAAAACACAAGTATTTGCACCTATTCCCAATATTTACAGGTAACCCCGATTCCTGAAACACGTATATGAAATATTGGTATGGAAGTACGTGTTAAGAAAATAGCAATGAATCTCCCTACGATTTGTATAAGGTGCTAAGAGAAGTTTTAGCTAACATTCGGGGACGAATGTTCTAAAGGGGGGAAGGATGTTACACCCCACCCTTTTTAAACTCGGAATGTCCCTTAAGTTACTTAGAAGTTAGCATGTGAGCCACTTAAGTTACGACACTATCAAACGGCTCTAAGGAAGGGAGAATGTGATACCCCATACTAGAGAAGGTTGGAGATGAAATCATAAGAGTCCGAAAGGAATTGGAGGTCAAGTAATGAGTCGTAGGACTCGATTTACCTATGTAAGCTACTAAGTTAAAAGTCATATGCACTTGAGCTACTTAAGCATATATCAAACTTACGTAGCACGGATTACATAGGTACATAAAATAAGACGAGATTACGAGCCCACGAGGAAGGGAAAAAAAAAGACGACACGTGGTAGCCAATGAAGAAGCGACACGTGGCAGCACCTCAAGCAAGCAGGTGATCCACCTGCTTGGGTGGTGGTGGACCCCACTGCCACGTGGCAGCCCATAGTTGGCAGCATGATACGGTGGCCCAATAGGGGCTGGACACGTGTCACCTCTTGGGGTTGACACGTGTTACACCCTAAAACCACATATATATGTTGATATATATCATATACTTCAGTTATCCATCAAAACATCAGCCAACTTAGATAGAAAAAAACGTGAGGGAGAGTAATAGAGAGGCAGCCATGGTTCTTGAAGTTTAAAGGTTTGTTTTCCAATTTTCTTCCGTGAATTAATTATATACGGTGTACCTTAAGTACGTGGATATGTATATATGTATTTTAAGACCTTCATGGAAGTAAAACTCCAGCTTTGCAATTGGAATTTGGAAGAGAAAATAAGAGAAAACGTTAATTAATAAACCCGTTTTTGGAAGGGACAGTGGTTAGTAATAATCGTATAACTTCTTGTGTACAGATTTGTTTCAAGTTATTTAATATGTTTTGGAAAGTTATTTCGTGGTTCTATAACTTTCATTCAGACTCCAAAATCCAGTTCCACTTGTATCAGCTTGAAAAGTGCTGATGAAGTGTAGAGGAGGTACTGCTCAAATTTGGTTTTGGAAATCCTACACGGACAGCTGTGAGTATTTTGGTCATATATTTTTGTACAAAATTGATGTAGGGATGATTCAAAATTTTTTGCGACCCTAATACACATGTATATAACTTTCATGAAGGACGTAAATCCTGTTTCCCTCCATTACCCCTTCGAAATGAAGCGACAAGGTAAAACAGTAAGCTGTCCAGATTTCACATTTTGGATAGTTTTGGCGAGTTTGACAAGTTTAACGTAAGGTAAGGTTTCTTCTTTAAATTTGAGCTTTATGTGTTCTGATGGAGCATGTTACACTCCCTATTGGTGGCTGGAAATATGAAAATGGCTTAGAAATACTTGGCAATCGGAATAAACTAATTTGTAGTCGTTATAGTTGAATTGTTGTCGAAACAAAGTGTTGTTCTTGTGAGTTGCTCTGCAGGGGTGTGGCTTGTTGTTGCAGGGCCTAAATATGTCCTAATGTGGGTTAGGGTGCTGCTGGTAGAAGCCACATGACCCCTTGTTATGTATAATTAAAGGCGTCACAAAATAAAGGCTAGACGCCCTATTGAGATATCGTATTTTTGGAATAAGTTGTTTGGAGTGTATGTTGTATATTGTTGGTATGAATTGCTGCAGGTTGTTGTTGTTGGTTGGCTGTAGGTCTTAGGGACATGATTGGAAATTTGGATAGGGCACATTATAGGGGAGGTGCTGCCCAATTTTCGTTAACGCCTTAACAAACTAAAGGACTAGTCGAGGAAACAACTAAGGCAATAGATTCCATTAACATTAAGGCGTAATCCAAGATGCTGGAAAGTTAAGAGTAGTTGATATTCGTATTACTTTCATATTGAATAGGTTCGGAAGACGACGAGACAAGCAGGATAAAGGGTAACTCCCAAAAGGTATGTAAAGCTTTCTTGTGGCATGTTTTGGTATAAGCACGTACAATTATCTTTCTTTCCTTTTGGCAAGTTTTAGCCTTAAGTGAAGTGTGTGTGGAATGTGGGGATAATTCCATTCCCAAAACTCCAAGTATGCCTCATAACCCATATCCACTGCTTAGTATTGGAATTTCTGCAAGAATTGAGTATTGCCTAGTAAGGCTTCTATGTATTAAACACTAGTATTTGGAAAGCTATCTCTCATTTCCTTTGATACGTGTTTGGTACGAAAGTGAGATTATGATACCATAATGATTCACCGAGCCCCATGATGGGCCGGGTATGAAATATGTGTATGCAGATCCCATAAAGAAAAGTACAGACCATATATAGTTTATTCTCTTTCTTCTTCTGGCATGTCTTAGTTGTAGGTTAAACATGATATGAGTTCCGGCGTAACTCCATTCTTAGCATCTCTTATTTACGTCTGAATATCGAACTTTTATAATAATCGAACTATTTCCCTGGAAACTTTTCTATGTTAAAAAGGTAACAAATGTACAGGCTCCAAGTCTTACAGACTATATGTTAACAAATGTTCTGGTTCCATAAGCGATTTGGCTTTACTTTAGTACATGTCTAGGAGCCCCGAGATTATAATTGAGACAGCCCATAATGGCATTTAGAGGACACTCGAGATGACTACACCGCTACTCGGGTTCTCAAATAAAAGCTTAACTTTCTTATTCTGTCGAGTCTCTGATAATGATTTAAATTGCATATAGTTACTCACTACTCTACTCGTGTATATTATAACACTTCTTTCCCTGAGTCCCGGGCCAGGATATGTTCTCGTGCACAGTTCACTGCATTATTCACTGAGTCCCTCAATAGAGGGCCAGGATACGTGTATAAATATATGATGATGAGTTGTAATAAGGTGGTGATGGCACTGGGGCCAGGATGGTTTTACAGAGATGATTTTACAGAGATGATTCACCGGACCCCCGAAAGGGCCGGCTATATGATATGACTCGAACATGCATGTTTTTGTAATTCATAAAGTACAGGTACGGGTTTCTGAATTGATATCTTATCCCCTGATTCTCTATCTCAGATATGTTTCCAGTTGTTTTATATTATGTTTTACATACTCAGTACACATATCGTACTGACCCCCTTTCTCGGGGGGCTGCGTTCATGCCCGCAGGTACAGATACAGATTTTGGGAGTCCGTCAGCTTAGGATTCCATGCAGCTCAGCTGGAAGAGGCTTCATTGTATCGGAGCCTAGTTTTTGATACTGCCCACGGATGAATAGAAATTGTTTTATCCATTCAGGGGTATGGCGGGGGCCCTGTCCTGCCATATATTGTCATTTATATGTTTAGAGTTCTGCAGACATGTATATGTGGGTTGTGTATGTCAGTTTGATTAAGCTGGGTCTACATGATATATAATATATATTATTATGTTATGGCAGCCTTGTCGGCTTGCGTGCCCTGTCATGTTGTGATACAAACGAAAAGGGCTACAGTTTATGAAAATGTTATCGCCAGTAGGGCTCTGTTACATGATATTGTCTTATTTACGATTCAATGTGACCTCAGCTAATAGATATATGTACGGGGGGTCCAGCCGTATTTGTACTGTAGAAATATAAACAGAGGGCTCAGGGTGAAGGATAAGATGTCTCGCGAATGAGTTTCACTCTTTTTGAAAAAAAAATCCAAGCCCTCAACTCCTAATTGTAAATTAGATGAGTTGTTCATAACTCGAGGATAAACTCAGAAGGAGACCAGGTAGGTCAAGTATTAGAAGAAGTACTGTGATGTTTAAGAGGTTCTGTTTTCTTCCAACAATGATTGAAAGAAGGGTTACGATAACAGCTTATAGTTCTCCACCGACTAATTGGGGAAAGAGCTTTAGACAGAAGCACCTCAAGGAGGTGTCAGGAACTAAACAGGAATACGAATTAAAAGGGGGATATGTAAGTATGAACTGAACAGTGTGATACGAGTATGCAGGGATAAATTGGAACCACTAGTAAGATGCACTTCGTACGCGTTGCCTAAGTTAAAGGCCTGCATTGAGAACGGAGTAAGAGCATGGGGCTTAAGATACAAAGAAATGACGCGTATACACAACGTCGCCCCAAAAATAGTGGAATCCTTAAGGGACGAGGATGGAAAACTTAAGGAACAAATGACGTAACTTTTATTCGTCCCAAGAAACAAAGGATATAGGTTGGGACAAAACCACTACTTCGAGAAAACCTAGAATAGTTATCGTCAGAATACTAGCACTACCTAATAGGGATTAGAACAACTACAGGTGCTAAGTAATTCTTGGAAAAAGAAAAAGTAGAAGGTGGCCTTGGACGAGTTGTTCCCTAGGTCACATTGTTCAAGTACTGATTAGTAGATAAGACATTATGTTAGATATGGAAAGGTTCTATCGCTTCGTAATTTAATCAAGGCTCCGTACACGGATAGTCAAATTATAAACATGCAGATAAATAAAGACATGATGCGGTACCAAATAGATTGGTGAAAGGAATTGGACAAAAATTTAGACTGGACATAGAGACTTAGAACAAAGTACAAATAGAGGAAAGTGCGGGTACCCCCTAAAGGGGGGAAGTTAATGAGAAAATGGCAAAGAGGCAGTTGATATAGCAATAAATGTGAGAAAGACGTCTAAACTTTGATAAGATATCTTGCTAAACCAAGTTGGAAAGCTCCGGAAGTTACCAATAATTGGATGGAAGCCGGAATGCTACATAAGGTAGCGTTAAGAAGTTTGTGACGAGACCCTGAACAACATAACACTAGAAGGTGGTTGCGGATAAAAACACAAAAAAATGTAACCATGGAAGGATATCGGATAACTCAAGAGACACTACGAGGGATAATGACAACATGCTAGACCAAAAAGCCAAAATGTTGGCTATAGAGTTTGTCGCAAATGATGTTGTGATAAATGTATAACCAAGGACAAAGGAATAGAAAGCCTCCTGTGGTAGAAAATGAGAAGAACACAAAATGAATAAAGGATAGGGGAGCTCATATGTGAAATTCCATTAAAGATATGCCAGCTAATAATAGCCAAAACTCAAAATGGCTCCAAAGGTTACTATATAAAAGAACTTTAGCGCTACTCAGTAGCCCACCCTAATGAATGGGTGCGTACAGAAAGGGGGGGATACAATAGGGGAAGTTAAACCAAACTGACCAAAAAGGGACATGGTCATAGCGGAACTAAAGGTCTATGCCGATACTGGTCGTAAGATAACAAAGGAAGGACAGGGAAAAACATAAAGACTTGCGAGACAACACTAAGGTAAATCTTGGGCTAAATTGAGTGCCCGCACATCGTAGAAAGGATTACAGTGAAACGATACACGAAGACTTCCCAGGAAGGTCACCCATCCCAATATTACTCTCGCCCCAGCACGCTTAACTTCAAAATTCTGATGGAACTTAATGCGTTAGTGCTGGTGGGATCCCGCGAGATGGAGGAATCTGAACTAGTGATGGAGAAACGATATGAGATTATGTACCCAGAGTATTATAAGATACGTTAAGCCAATTGTAACAAGGGTTTAAGCAAAATAAGAAGGATTAGCTAATTGCTAATTGACGACGCACTTGAATGCCACAGTTCTTCAACATAGAACCAGTTAACGAGTGGAAAACCACAGAATAACTATATAGGCTAGTTAAAGTTCTAAAGAAAGTCGAGAAAAACTATACGAAGCTAAGAATTCCCAAATTATCAACGTCACCATGCACCTATTCTAAACTTTTCAAGAGTAGGGTGCTATGCGGGTTATTGCGAGAAGGCTAACGAATCAACCCCTTTGCTTCCAAGCAAGACCACCTATGCAACTGGAACTAGGTGAAGCTATATGACAAGGAAGTAGTAAGATTCGGTGAAGTTCCCCAACTAATATCTCAGATAGAGGAACTTCAAATATGGTTAACGTTTGGACCTCAGTCCAAGAAGAGGTCGAGAGCACAGACAAACCTTCATACCGTATTTACCTCGGGCTTTTGAATAGACTGAGCATACTATCAACTGCTATAAAATATATTGCGAGCTTATGAGGTTGGCTTAAGTGTAGCTAGGACTATCGTCCATCAATTATTAGGTTTGCCTACGAGAAGGGCTACCATTACAGTATCCAAATGACCCCCTACAAGATGTTGTAAGGAAGCGCCTATAGGTCCCCCTGATGGGAAAAAGACTAAGCTGGTAGGCCAAACAGGATTAAGAAAACTATTGACTAAAAGCCCAGAGTCGGCAGGAATGATATACAGATAATCGACATCGACATTCAAAATTCAAATGGATGATTGGATGTTCATAACGGAGTCACCCAGAAAAGGGGACTTAACCCAAAATATGTTAGAAGGTATCAAGTTACTCATAAGGTGGGCAATGTGACTGGTAATTTAAGCTTACCACCTGATTTGGAAACCATACGCCCAGTCTATTAAATATAAATGTTTCGCAACTGTACTGGTGATCCACCCATAGTATGTCTCATAAATGAAGTCCATGAGATGGAAGAGTTATCCTATGAGGAGAAATTTATTGCCATCTTGGATTGGCAAATTAGAAGGTTGCGAACTGAGGACGTGCCTTCCGTCAAGATACTGTGGCAAAACCAAAACCACAAAAGGGATGACCTGGGAAATTGAAGAGGATATAAAACACAAGTATTTGCACCTATTCCCAATATTTACAGGTAACCCCGATTCCTGAAACACGTATATGAAATATTGGTATGGAAGTACGTGTTAAGAAAATAGCAATGAATCTCCCTACGATTTGTATAAGGTGCTAAGAGAAGTTTTAGCTAACATTCGGGGACGAATGTTCTAAAGGGGGGAAGGATGTTACACCCCACCCTTTTTAAACTCGGAATGTCCCTTAAGTTACTTAGAAGTTAGCATGTGAGCCACTTAAGTTACGACACTATCAAACGGCTCTAAGGAAGGGAGAATGTGATACCCCATACTAGAGAAGGTTGGAGATGAAATCATAAGAGTCCGAAAGGAATTGGAGGTCAAGTAATGAGTCGTAGGACTCGATTTACCTATGTAAGCTACTAAGTTAAAAGTCATATGCACTTGAGCTACTTAAGCATATATCAAACTTACGTAGCACGGATTACATAGGTACATAAAATAAGACGAGATTACGAGCCCACGAGGAAGGGAAAAAAAAAGACGACACGTGGTAGCCAATGAAGAAGCGACACGTGGCAGCACCTCAAGCAAGCAGGTGATCCACCTGCTTGGGTGGTGGTGGACCCCACTGCCACGTGGCAGCCCATAGTTGGCAGCATGATACGGTGGCCCAATAGGGGCTGGACACGTGTCACCTCTTGGGGTTGACACGTGTTACACCCTAAAACCACATATATATGTTGATATATATCATATACTTCAGTTATCCATCAAAACATCAGCCAACTTAGATAGAAAAAAACGTGAGGGAGAGTAATAGAGAGGCAGCCATGGTTCTTGAAGTTTAAAGGTTTGTTTTCCAATTTTCTTCCGTGAATTAATTATATACGGTGTACCTTAAGTACGTGGATATGTATATATGTATTTTAAGACCTTCATGGAAGTAAAACTCCAGCTTTGCAATTGGAATTTGGAAGAGAAAATAAGAGAAAACGTTAATTAATAAACCCGTTTTTGGAAGGGACAGTGGTTAGTAATAATCGTATAACTTCTTGTGTACAGATTTGTTTCAAGTTATTTAATATGTTTTGGAAAGTTATTTTGTGGTTCTATAACTTTCATTCAGACTCCAAAATCCAGTTCCACTTGTATCAGCTTGAAAAGTGCTGATGAAGTGTAGAGGAGGTACTGCTCAAATTTGGTTTTGGAAATCCTACACGGACAGTTGTGAGTATTTTGGTCATATATTTTTGTACAAAATTGATGTAGGGATGATTCGAAATTTTTTGCGACCTTAATACACATGTATATAACTTTCATGAAGGACGTAAATCCTGTTTCCCTCCATTACCCCTTCGAAACGAAGCGACAAGGTAAAACAGTAAGCTGTCCAGATTTCACATTTTGGATAGTTTTGGCGAGTTTGACAAGTTTAACGTAAGGTAAGGTTTCTTCTTTAAATTTGAGCTTTATGTGTTCTGATGGAGCATGTTACACTCCCTATTGGTGGCTGGAAATATGAAAATGGCTTAGAAATACTTGGCGTTCGGAATAAACTAATTTGTAGTCGTTATAGTTGAATTGTTGTCGAAACAAAGTGTTGTTCTTGTGAGTTGCTCTGCAGGGGTGTGGCTTGTTGTTGCAGGGCCTAAATATGTCCTAATGTGGGTTAGGGTGCTGCTGGTAGAAGCCACATGACCCCTTGTTATGTATAATTAAAGGCGTCACAAAATAAAGGCTAGACGCCCTATTGAGATATCGTATTTTTAGAATAAGTTGTTTGGAGTGTATGTTGTATATTGTTGGTATGAATTGCTGCAGGTTGTTGTTGTTGGTTGGCTGTAGGTCTTAGGGACATGATTGGAAATTTGGATAGGGCACATTATAGGGGAGGTGCTGCCCAATTTTCGTTAACGCCTTAACAAACTAAAGGACTAGTCGAGGAAACAACTAAGGCAATAGATTCCATTAACATTAAGGCGTAATCCAAGATGCTGGAAAGTTAAGAGTAGTTGATATTCGTATTACTTTCATATTGAATAGGTTCGGAAGACGACGAGACAAGCAGGATAAAGGGTAACTCCCAAAAGGTATGTAAAGCTTTCTTGTGGCATGTTTTGGTATAAGCACGTACAATTATCTTTCTTTCCTTTTGGCAAGTTTTAGCCTTAAGTGAAGTGTGTGTGGAATGTGGGGATAATTCCATTCCCAAAACTCCAAGTATGCCTCATAACCCATATCCACTGCTTAGTATTGGAATTTCTGCAAGAATTGAGTATTGCCTAGTAAGGCTTCTATGTATTAAACACTAGTATTTGGAAAGCTATCTCTCATTTCCTTTGATACGTGTTTGGTACGAAAGTGAGATTATGATACCATAATGATTCACCGAGCCCCATGATGGGCCGGGTATGAAATATGTGTATGCAGATCCCATAAAGAAAAGTACAGACCATATATAGTTTATTCTCTTTCTTCTTCTGGCATGTCTTAGTTGTAGGTTAAACATGATATGAGTTCCGGCGTAACTCCATTCTTAGCATCTCTTATTTACGTCTGAATATCGAACTTTTATAATAATCGAACTATTTCCCTGGAAACTTTTCTATGTTAAAAAGGTAACAAATGTATAGGCTCCAAGTCTTACAAACTATATGTTAACAAATGTTCTGGTTCCATAAGCGATTTGGCTTTACTTTAGTACATGTCTAGGAGCCCCGAGATTATAATTGAGACAGCCCATAATGGCATTTAGAGGACACTCGAGATGACTACACCGCTACTCGGGTTCTCAAATAAAAGCTTAACTTTCTTATTCTGTCGAGTCTCTGATAATGATTTAAATTGCATATAGTTACTCACTACTCTACTCGTGTATATTGTAACACTTCTTTCCCTGAGTCCCGGGCCAGGATATGTTCTCGTGCACAGTTCACTGCATTATTCACTGAGTCCCTCAATAGAGGGCCAGGATACGTGTATAAATATATGATGATGAGTTGTAATAAGGTGGTGATGGCACTGGAGCCAGGATGGTTTTACAGAGATGATTTTACAGAGATGATTCACCGGACCCCCGAAAGGGCCGGCTATATGATATGACTCGAACATGCATGTTTTTGTAATTCATAAAGTACAGGTACAGGTTTCTGAATTGATATCTTATCCCCTGATTCTCTATCTCAGCTATGTTTCCAGTTGTTTTATATTATGTTTTACATACTCAGTACACATATCGTACTGACCCCCTTTCTCGGGGGGCTGCGTTCATGCCCGCAGGTACAGATACAGATTTTGGGAGTCCGTCAGCTTAGGATTCCATGCAGCTCAGCTGGAAGAGGCTTTATTGTATCAGAGCCTAGTTTTTGATACTGCCCACGGATGAATAGAAATTGTTTTATCCATTCAGGGGTATGGCGGGGGCCTTGTCCCGCCATATATTGTCATTTATATGTTTAGAGGTCTACAGACATGTATATGTGGGTTGTGTATGTCAGTTTGATTAAGCTGGGTCTACATGATATATGATATATATTATTATGTTATGGCAGCCTTGTCGGCTTGCGTGCCCTGTCATGTTGTGATACAAACGAAAAGGGCTACAGTTTATGAAAATGTTATCGCCAGTGGGGCTCTGTTACATGATATTGTCTTATTTACGATTCAATGTGACCTCAGCTAATAGATATATGTACGGGGGGTCCAGGTCGGACCCCAGTCGCGGCCTACGGGGTTGGGTCGTGACATGATATTGTCTTATTTACGATTCAATGTGACCTCAGCTAATAGATATATGTACGGGGGGTCCAGGTCGGACCCCAGTCGCGGCCTACGGGGTTGGGTCGTGACAAAAAAGGCTTCAACTCCTAAAAAATCATCCAAACTCATGTGCGACTTAACTTACCTACAAAATGAGCAAAACACATATCATATCTACAAAAATATACTTGCAATGCACACTAATCCACTATTTTAAGCGTCAAAAGTATCATAAATATGCGACACATCAACACCCTCAACATTAGAACCAGTGTTTGTTCTCAAACAATGACACAAAACAAAACAACATGACTTACAAACACAAATGATAATAAAAAGACGTATAGCAACCCAACACATAAACTATAACCCTCTTATTCAATTGACTCAACTATACAATGCACTGATAGTCCAACTAACTCACAAGGATTGATTTTCAATATCACACTACTCACAGTCAAGCAAAGCAACTGCAAACAACAATGTTCCAGTCAATATAGTGATTCAACAGTATAATCACACTGCCCTTGACACAAAGAAGTCTATCACATAGTATGCATAAATAAAATAGAGATTGAAACAAATTCACTCACCCTCACAAATGAAGTTCAATCAATGCCCATGTACAACCCATAGGCTTGCCTTTATTTTCTACATTGCAGTTTTGAATAACTCTTTTAGGATCACATTAGGACTTTCTTTTCTTTTAACATCGACTTGGGCTTGGGTTGGAACATTTGGGATTTAAATGACAATTTTCCCCCTCTTTGATGCTACTTTGACTTAGCTACATCTTTTTCAACCTCCAAACTTATTCATCCCTTTGTACCTTTCTCTATTTACGCTGGATGTGGTTTTTGATTTTGCTCTTCTTTTTTCTAAGTGTGTTTCTTATTGCAATTTTGAATTACATGGTACATTACACTTGCTCTTTAATTTATTTAGCAGCCATACCCAAATGCTATTCTATGTCTTTCCATCACAAACTTTTTCCATACCCTAACTTTACCGCTTCTCTTTATAGTAGCCACCCTCAACTTAGGCTTTTAGCTTGAGTTAAGGTACACATTTTCCTAGGAGGGACCAGGGCCAAGATAAAGTTCTACAGTTAGACATGGAAGGTAATTTATGTTATTTCAAAGAAAGGTAGTTTTTAGGCTCAAATGTTTTGGTTCAAAAGGTATAACTTTATTTGGTCTATTATTTTTAGGTTAAGTAGCTCATTTTCAATAGCGGCCTATGATCCTGTCCTAATCAAGATTTTCAATCATTTCAATGAGACTAACCAGAAAAGTTCTAGCCTATAGATGCATTATTCGGACTAGGTAGTTAAGCTCACACACACCTAGCATATATGTTATACTATACAACACCAATCAATATAGTCATATTCTAGCTAGCATTTGATCGACAAGGAAATATGTATAATGTCCTATGAAGATCCTAGCAAGTCAATTTTCACAATCCAGACACAATGACATAACATTTCACAAATTTTTGAAGTCATTTTTGTTCAGTTCAAAGCATTCATTCTCACAGGCTACTATATACTTCAATAGACTCTTGTATTTATACAAAACAACCTAAACATGCCAGTTCTACTAGATATTATGCTTGAGAGGAAAGAAACATGGCATTAAAAACTCTTAAGTGTAATGATGCCCCTCCCCCATTAAAAAGTTATGCATTGTCATCAATTGCACGTCAAAAGACTCAATAGTAAATACAAGGGGGGCGATCATACTTGCGACGCCCTATGCATCAGTTAGTGGCGGTGTTGTGTTACCGATGACGGTAAGTGCACTCAATGATGTAGGCTCACCCAAAGGGTCATTGCCTGTAGCAGGAGTGAGCGTGCTAGAAGGCACCTCACTAGTAATAACAACAAAAATTGAGGTCTCAATAGTCTAAGGAGGAATGACTCCACCAGTCGATGCTCCAACCCTTGAAGCTTCAAGCTATTGTCTCTCTAACTCGGCTCTCTCCTAGGTTTCCTTTTCGGAAGCACACAAGTGCACGTTGTTAATCAAGTAATACAGTGTCACGACCCAACCCCATAGGCCGCGACTGGGGTCCGACCTGGACCCCCCGTACATATATCTATTAGCTAAGGTCACATTGAATCATAAATAAGACAATATTATGTAATAGAGCCCCACTGGGCGATAACATTTTCATAACTATAGCCCTTTTCGTTTGTATCACAACATGACAGGGCATGCAAGCCGACAAGGCTGCCATAACATAATAACATATATCATATATCATATAGACCCAGCTTAATCAAACTGACGTACATAACCCACATATAAATGTTTGCAGACCTCTAAACATATAAATGACAACATATGGCGGGACAGGGCCCCCGCCGTACCCCTGAATGGATAAAACTGTCACGACCCAACCCCGTAGGCCGCAACTGGGGTCCGACCTGGACCCTCTTATGCGTATTTATCAACTACACTTAAGTTGAACCGTGTGTGATGTGATACTATATACAAAAGCCCCAATAGTTTAAAACTTTTTTTATGTACATGTAGCCTCTTTCATTTGTATCATATCATGAAAGGGCACGTGAGCCGACAAGGCTGCTATAACAAAGACATTCACAACATATCGGATAGGCAACATCGAAACTAATTCACAAACAACCCACATAAACACATGTCTACAGACCTCTAAGAATAATAACAACAACATATGGCGGAACAAGGCCCCCGCCGTACCCCTGAATGTACAAATATATACATTAAGTGACTAGCATCAAAATTTAGGCTCCAGAACAGTGAAGCACTTCCGACACAGCTGAGAGGAACTCCTATGCTGATGAATCTCCAGAATAAACATCTGTACCTGCGGGCATGAAACGCAGCCCCCCGAGAAAAGGGGGGTCAGTACGATATATGTACTGAGTATGTAAAGCATAACACATCGTAACTGAGATCATAACTAAAATAGGGATGCAGGGGACAAGTATAATAACTAAATAAATTACTGTACCTGCACCTTAGGACACATAAATCATACACATCATCATATGTTGTGCCCGGCCCTCTAGTGAACTCGATGTTATAATCACTTCTTCATAATCACATATCATCATATCATAATGCATTTCATTTCATCATATCATCGTATACGGTATCATACCATCGTATACGGTATCATCTTATCATGTATATCATCGTATCACACCCGGTTCACTGCGGGGCTCAGGGTCACAATGTATTGCTTTAATCTCATATGCATGCCTACATAAAGTATCCGGCCCTTTAGTGAGGGACTCGGTGAATGGAGTGGTGTACGTCTATAGCGTACCATCATAATATACATATATACCCGGCCCTCTAAGGAGGGACTCGGTATTCCTTCCTTATTTCACCACATATACTATCATATTACAGCCGGCCCGGGACTCGGTGAATAATCGTATCGTCATAACATATAACATATATCACACCTCACGTACGGCATCGTCTCCTCGTGCGTGGAACTATACACATCCGGCCCGGGACGCGGTGAAAGAAGTAGTAACACTGTGCACGATAACATATCCCGGCCCATCGTGGGACTCGAGGAAGGATGGGTTACAGTATGTACGAGTAGAGTAGTGAGAAACCATATGCAACTAAGTCATTATCTAAGACTCGATGAAACAGTCAAGTGAACCGTTACCTGAAGACTGGGGGAGTAATTATCCGAGGTATCCCTTTAGATGTCATTAGGGCTTACATCAGTTGGGGCCTCAAGAATCATAGACATGCATCCAGACAATGCCATATAGCTTATGCAATCAGAAACATGGTTTATGCAATCAAAGGCACGATTATGCAATCAGAGACACAGTTATGCAATCATAGACACAGTTATCTAGTCAAAGACTCAACTTATGCAATCAGACGCATTTACCATTTTAGAGCCTTTTAAAAAGAGAGGAGCTGGTACCTCCACTTACTATTTGTTATATAGAAGGCTCGAGAATAGTAGTTTGACTACTTTCAGACTCTTAATATTCAGGAGTGACTACAAGTCACGAGTTACAATCAGAGCTCATAAATGGAATTACCTCTAAACCTATATCATATACCATTTCACTTAAAGTTAAGCCATTCCAAAGGAAAGAAGAAATAGGCTTTACATATATTAATTTTCATCACATAGAAGACTAAAAGGAAATGACTCAGCTATTATAGGAGTTCTAATATCAAGAAGTAAACAAGAGTCTCGACTCATACTCAGGGCTTTACGAATGGATTAAATCCCAAATATCGTATACATATCATTCATAACTTATATCTAAGACATGCCAAAAGAAAAGAAGAATAGTTCTACATATCTATTCCAAAAACACGCCAAAGGAAAGCTTCACATACCTTGTATGGACTTCTCTTAATCACGTCCACCTCGTTGTCCTCGAAACCTATTTAACATGGAAGTAATGCAAGTATTAAAAACCTTGTACTTTTCAGCAACTTAGAATACCCACGAGTATTCATAACATTCATCCCTTCGCTCGCCTTCTCGACTAGTTCCTTAACTAGTTAGGATGTTAACGAAAATCGGGCAGCACCTCCCCTATAATGTGCCCTATCCGAATTCCCAACCATGTCCTTAGCACCTGCAGCCAACCAACAATGCAACCAGCAGCCCATACATATACATATTACGACCAAAATTACACAATAAAAACCCCCGACAATTAACTCGAAACTAAGATACCAAAACTAGAGTTTTTAATCTTTCTTTCGTGAATTCTTTAATTGCAAAGCCTGTGGCTGCAACCAGCAGCTACCACAACTCATTTAGATAACTTTTAGACCCTGCAACACGCCACAACACAACCAGCAGCAGCCTCCAAACACACCACGCCTCACTTCGACTACAATTTAAGTACGGCGACTTCATTTAGAGTGTTTCTTTCGCTGAGCATCCCCACGATTTTTTTCATACTTACAGCAGTATAAAGGGTACATAATACACTCCATAACAACCTCATAAAGTCCTAATTTAAATGAGAAACCTTACCTTTCCCGAAATTGGCCAAAACTAGCCAAAATCGCGCCTCGGAAACCTCTTTAGCGCGCTGAAACTGTGTGGACTGGTTGCTGTCCGTTTTGGCTGCACCAAGCCGTGATTTTATACTTCTAATACCTCCATATCATCGTGGTATATGCTGAATAATTAATTTACAGAAAAAAATCGGAACGTACCTATTTTTTTCCTCCTAGCCGTCATAATTTTCTCTCTTGTTCTAGGGTTCGTTTTCTGTTCTTTTGCTGCAGTTTGAAGACCAAAACTGAAGTATATCCCTAATATACATACATATATGTGGTCCCAAGGGGTGACACGTGTCAGCCCCTAAGGATGACACGTGTCAAGCCATGATTGGCCACCGTGTCATGCTGCCAATTAGGGGCTGCCACGTGGCAGCGGGGTCCACCTCCCCCAAGCAGCTGCATCACCTACTTGACCCTAAGTAGGTGCATCACCTGCTTGCTTGAGGTGCTGCCACGTGTCGCTCCTCCATTGGTTGCCACGCGTCGTCTTTTTCCCTTCCTCGCGGGTTCGTAATTTCGTCTCACTTTAAGAGCCTATGTAATCCGTACTATGTAAGCTTGATATATCCTTAAGCAACTTAAGTGTATAAGACTCTTAACTTAGTGTCTTACGTAGGCAAATAGAGTCCTACGACTCATTTCTTAGCCTCCAACTCTTTCCGGATTCTTATGACCCTATCTCCAACCTCCCTTCTCGCGAGGTATCACAATCTTCTTTCCTTAGAGTTGTTTGATAGTGTCATAGCTTATCCGGCTCACATGATAGTGTCTAAGGAACTTAAGAAGACGTTCCGAGCTCAAGAGTGCGGGGTGTAACATCCTTCCCCCCTTTAGAACATTCGTCCCCGAATGTTGAATAAAACTTTCCTTAAGACTTTATACGGATCATAAGGAGATTCCTTTCTACTGGAATGGCATACATTTTCGTCCAAGTAATTAATATACGAGTTCCAAGACTGGGGCTATCCGTAGACATCGGGAATAGGTATGGACACTTGTGTTTCATGTCCTTTTCAACCTCCCAGTTTATGTCTTCACGATTCTTATTCCGCCATAGTACCTTGACGGAAATTATGTCCTTAGTTCGCAACCCGTTTAATCTGCTGACCCCGGATGGAAATGGGTTGCCCCTCATAGGATAACTCCCTATTACGTGGACTTTCTCCACGGAAAATATTCTGGGAGCATCGTTCCCATTCTTACGGAGCATTGATCTGTGAAAACTGAATGTATTGTTTCAAATCGGATGGTAGGTCCCACTTATAGGCAGCTTTATCTATTCTAAAAATGCCCTGCAAAGGATCAATGTATCCCCTTCTTGCCGACTTTCGGCTGCTAATCGATATCTTGTCTCGGAATAAGCTTTATTTTATCAATAATTTAGTGGATCACATCTGGGCCTGTCCCTTAATCGAAGGGCAAAATGTCATACTAAGATTCATCTGGGTTCCTCAATCCCTTTCGAAATGATTTCCAGCAGTTAGCTATAAATTGAACTTTTCTATCTGAGATAATAGATGTGGGGACTCCGTGAAATCTTATTGTTTCCCTACTATGTCATTTCGCAGAACCCTCAGCTGAATATGCCTTTCTAACTGGAGGGGAACAGGTTAATTCTGTCAGCCCATCTACCAAAGCCCGTATGAACTCCCAGTTCCTTAGAATGCGAGGTCAGCTCGTACTATAATACATATTAACTGCTTTCCACCTCTGAGTCGGGGTTTCCATTCCCTGAGATAGGTTATCAGACTGCTGATGCTTCTTTTAATTTAAGCTATTGTACAACTCCTCTTAATCTAACTTGTAATACCTTAGGTATGCTATCTTTCTCTTTTACTCAGATCTTTTTTCCAGTTTTCTTACCATACATCATATTGTAATCCTTACATAAACGTGTGTACGGACATAGAGCAGTCCAAAAAACTCCTTAGAGTTGCTATACTAGTGGCTTACCTCTTTTAGTCGAGGTCAAGGCTCCACTTTGGCTCTTGTCCTTAATACCGATTATATCTGAATAGTTCTGCCTCGAACCATCTTACACTTTTCCTGAATAGATTCTAAATATGGCAATCACATTGTTATTACTGACTTTCTTTTATCGAGTAATCATTTGACCTTGCTCTTAGTATGCCAATATTCATGAGCTGCACAACTATTTTTGTGCCATTTTCACGAGGTGCGTTGTATTTCAGTCATAATCTTTTCTGCTCTTGGCTTACTCTGTTCTATATGTGTCGTTGTACTAACCCGCTTTTATAATCTCTTTTTGTCATACTTATTTTGTTCTCTTTCTCACTTCCCAGGGGGTCACCCATCCCAATGCTACTCTCATTCGAGCACGCTTAACTTCGAAGTTTTGACAAAATCCGGTGCATTAGTGTGAGTATGATCACGCCCATCCCTTATGGGGTCTCGTTTGAAGTTTAAGCCTTTCCACTTACATACGATAGCATCAGTTGATTTTCTCTTACGCTTGTACTTCTCCTGTCCACTTCCCCCCTTTAGGGTGTACCCGTGTCATCCTCTGTTTATTTTCAGCCATTCACATGCGAATGGTTCCACTCCAACATATTTAACGTGCTGCACCATATCTACATTTTTTTGTTTAATCATCCATACGTTAGGTTGCCTTTCTAGGAAACCCTAGCATACCCGTAGGGTGCTTTAGTATTCGCAATGTATCGTATAAAATCTCATCTCGCGATTAATACTCGAGTAATATGCGTAATGTAGCAGTGCATTCAAAGCCACATTCCATTCATCCCAATCAGTAATTAGCGAGGGCTCATAATTGGTGCACATTCCCCACTCGAGTGTACTTATACTTTAATGACTCATGTTTCGAGCTTCATCATTATACTAACTTTATTCTAGTGGATACCACTAATCATTAGAGTGGAGTCACGTGTACACCATACTTCTTTACGCCTCCTGAGCTTGCACCTTTGTCGTGTGCTTAAGGCTCATTTCTAATCCTGCTTAAAACCATATCAATTTCGTGGTAGTAGGGGCCTTATCTTAATACTTTTTCATTGTACTATACCTCCAGTTCGTAATTGTCTATGTCTCTTTTTGTTCGATACTTATACTTAATTAATCACATCTATCTTGAGTGCCTCTATTAGAATTTCTGTATTATTCCTTCAACTCATTTCCATTTTTGGTTGGGCATAAGGAATTCCATATTACCCTTTATTTCCTTGCACTAGCCATCCTTTTCGTCATCATATAATCTTTATTCGAAACTTTCCTTATGGAACTTGATAAATCTTCCTTATTTGTTCCATAGCTTGCTTTTCCGTTCCACACCTATTTTTACATTCCATTTACATGGACCACATCATACCTTCTAGTTAATTCCTTACTAAGTTTTGCTTATTCTAATAATGGTTTTTGTTATGTTCACCTGGTACCTTGTTCGCATTCAGACCAATAGTATAATACCGCTTGACTTTCTTCACGATTCTTACTATGGGTTACTTACCCTTCTTAGCTAGTCTTGTCCTTAATGTCTCACAAGCTATCTTATTAACACTTCATATCCGTCACAATTCTTTTCCCTTTGTACTCTTGTCTTACTCTTGTCTTAACCACACGGTTACTTCCTTCAACTATCACTTGTAATAGTTTATCCCTATGTATCAATTCAGGCAATGCCTTACTATCTCGTTTTATCCCGATCTATCATTCCTCTCTAAGTCATTTTCTTTAGCTTATAGGTCCTTTCTAACTTATTCTACTATTCCAGTATCATCCTCCTAGTTTCTATTGCCATTAACTCAGCAATTAACTTATTTCTCGAGGTCAGCCATACTTGTTTAGTCAAATCTCATCATTGTTGCGAGGACAACCTTTCAAGACATACTATAGCCTTGTATCTCATTCTCCTCTTATTTCTAGGAAAATTTGGGCAGAGTTTCATCTGTATTTCTTACTATCTCAACACCTGCACGCAGAAAATACCAACAATGCCTCATAGGGCACACATATATACATTCATATTGTATAACATCTCAGCCACACATGGCACATATATATATTCATATCACCTCACATCGTAGCTACACAGGGTGCCCACAATTAACAATATGGAAATGAACTTACCTGTTATGTCCACTCGAGCTACACCGGTTATACTTTCCTGTTTACCTTTCCTTTCACTTTTCAATTGTATCTGTCAATCACATTTCAATATCTTACCTGACATAGGGCTTTCGTGCCTTTGCTTACCTGCATGCTTTGTAACATCCAATATTGTCAGTTACTTTCTTCTATCGGCGTTGTCTTCCTGCTAAAATCGCAAGTTAGTATGAGGAATTTTATTTCCTATAGCTCGGCTCTATCGTACGATCTTAGATATGAAAGAAAATAACATCTTAAATGTCCTGTAGCCTCTTGTCTATAGATGTGGTGCACAACACACCGATAAACAAGACTCTACTAGATACGGTCTGTAGACATTCCAAGGACGAACTGCTCTGATACCACTTCTGTCACGACCCAACCCCGTAGGCCGCAACTGGGGTCCGACCTGGACCCTCTTATGCGTATTTATCAACTACACTTAAGTTGAACCGTGTGTGATGTGATACTATATACAAAAGCCCCAATAGTTTAAAACTTTTTTTATGTACATGTAGCCTCTTTCATTTGTATCATATCATGAAAGGGCACGTGAGCCGACAAGGCTGCTATAACAAAGACATTCACAACATATCGGATAGGCAACATCGAAACTAATTCACAAACAACCCACATAAACACATGTCTACAGACCTCTAAGAATAATAACAACAACATATGGCGGAACAAGGCCCCCGCCGTACCCCTGAATGTACAAATATATACATTAAGTGACTAGCATCAAAATTTAGGCTCCAGAACAGTGAAGCACTTCCGACACAGCTGAGAGGAACTCCTATGCTGATGAATCTCCAGAATAAACATCTGTACCTGCGGGCATGAAACGCAGCCCCCCGAGAAAAGGGGGGTCAGTACGATATATGTACTGAGTATGTAAAGCATAACACATCGTAACTGAGATCATAACTGAAATAGGGATGCAGGGGACAAGTATAATAACTAAATAAATTACTGTACCTGCACCTTAGGACACATAAATCATACACATCATCATATGTTGTGCCCGACCCTCTAGTGAACTCGGTGTTATAATCACTTCTTCATAATCACATATCATCATATCATAATGCATTTCATTTCATCATATCATCGTATACGGTATCATACCATCGTATACGGTATCATCTTATCATGTATATCATCGTATCACACCCGGTTCACTGCGGGGCTCAGGGTCACAATGTATTGCTTTAATCTCATATGCATGCCTACATAAAGTATCCGGCCCTTTAGTGAGGGACTCGGTGAATGGAGTGGTGTACGTCTATAGCGTACCATCATAATATACATATATACCCGGCCCTCTAAGGAGGGACTCGGTATTCCTTCCTTATTTCACCACATATACTATCATATTACAGCCGGCCCGGGACTCGGTGAATAATCGTATCGTCATAACATATAACATATATCACACCTCACGTACGGCATCGTCTCCTCGTGCGTGGAACTATACACATCCGGCCCGGGACGCGGTGAAAGAAGTAGTAACACTGTGCACGATAACATATCCCGGCCCATCGTGGGACTCGAGGAAGGATGGGTTACAGTATGTACGAGTAGAGTAGTGAGAAACCATATGCAACTAAGTCATTATCTAAGACTCGATGAAACAGTCAAGTGAACCGTTACCTGAAGACTGGGGGAGTAATTATCCGAGGTATCCCTTTAGATGTCATTAGGGCTTACATCAGTTGGGGCCTCAAGAATCATAGACATGCATCCAGACAATGCCATATAGCTTATGCAATCAGAAACATGGTTTATGCAATCAAAGGCACGATTATGCAATCAGAGACACAGTTATGCAATCATAGACACAGTTATCTAGTCAAAGACTCAACTTATGCAATCAGACGCATTTACCATTTTAGAGCCTTTTAAAAAGAGAGGAGCTGGTACCTCCACTTACTATTTGTTATATAGAAGGCTCGAGAATAGTAGTTTGACTACTTTCAGACTCTTAATGTTCAGGAGTGACTACAAATCACGAGTTACAATCAGAGCTCATAAATGGAATTACCTCTAAACCTATATCATATACCATTTCACTTAAAGTTAAGCCATTCCAAAGGAAAGAAGAAATAGGCTTTACATATATTAATTTTCATCACATAGAAGACTAAAAGGAAATGACTCAGCTATTATAGGAGTTCTAATATCAAGAAGTAAACAAGAGTCTCGACTCATACTCAGGGCTTTACGAATGGATTAAATCCCAAATATCGTATACATATCATTCATAACTTATATCTAAGACATGCCAAAAGAAAAGAAGAATAGTTCTACATATCTATTCCAAAAACACGCCAAAGGAAAGCTTCACATACCTTGTATGGACTTCTCTTAATCACGTCCACCTCGTTGTCCTCGAAACCTATTTAACATGGAAGTAATGCAAGTATTAAAAACCTTGTACTTTTCAGCAACTTAGAATACCCACGAGTATTCATAACATTCATCCCTTCGCTCGCCTTCTCGACTAGTTCCTTAACTAGTTAGGATGTTAACGAAAATCGGGCAGCACCTCCCCTATAATGTGCCCTATCCGAATTCCCAACCATGTCCTTAGCACCTGCAGCCAACCAACAATGCAACCAGCAGCCCATACATATACATATTACGACCAAAATTACACAATAAAAACCCCCGACAATTAACTCGAAACTAAGATACCAAAACTAGAGTTTTTAATCTTTCTTTCGTGAATTCTTTAATTGCAAAGCCTGTGGATGAAACCAGCAGCTACCACAACTCATTTAGATAACTTTTAGACCCTGCAACACGCCACAACACAACCAGCAGCAGCCTCCAAACACACCACGCCTCACTTCGACTACAATTTAAGTACGGCGACTTCAATTTAGAGTGTTTCTTTCGCTGAGCATCCCCACGATTTTTTTCATACTTACAGCAGTATAAAGGGTACATAATACACTCCATAACAACCTCATAAAGTCCTAATTTAAATGAGAAACCTTACCTTACCCGAAATTGGCCAAAACTAGCCAAAATCGCGCCTCGGAAACCTCTTTAGCGCGCTGAAACTGTGTGGACTGGTTGCTGTCCGTTTTGGCTGCACCAAGCCGTGATTTTATACTTCTAATACCTCCATATCATCGTGGTATATGCTGAATAATTAATTTACAGAAAAAAATCGGAACGTACCTATTTTTTTCCTCCTAGCCGTCATAATTTTCTCTCTTGTTCTAGGGTTCGTTTTCTGTTCTTTTGCTGCAGTTTGAAGACCAAAACTGAAGTATATCCCTAATATACATACATATATGTGGTCCCAAGGGGTGACACGTGTCAGCCCCTAAGGATGACACGTGTCAAGCCATGATTGGCCACCGTGTCATGCTGCCAATTAGGGGCTGCCACGTGGCAGCGGGGTCCACCTCCCCCAAGCAGCTGCATCACCTACTTGACCCTAAGTAGGTGCATCACCTGCTTGCTTGAGGTGCTGCCACGTGTCGCTCCTCCATTGGTTGCCACGCGTCGTCTTTTTCCCTTCCTCGCGGGTTCGTAATTTCGTCTCACTTTAAGAGCCTATGTAATCCGTACTATGTAAGCTTGATATATCCTTAAGCAACTTAAGTGTATAAGACTCTTAACTTAGTGTCTTACGTAGGCAAATAGAGTCCTACGACTCATTTCTTAGCCTCCAACTCTTTCCGGATTCTTATGACCCTATCTCCAACCTCCCTTCTCGCGAGGTATCACAATCTTCTTTCCTTAGAGTTGTTTGATAGTGTCATAGCTTATCCGGCTCACATGATAGTGTCTAAGGAACTTAAGAAGACGTTCCGAGCTCAAGAGTGCGGGGTGTAACAAAAACAATTTCTATACATCCGTGGACAGTATCAAAAACTAGGCTCCGATACAATAGAGCCTCTTCCAGCTGAGCTGCATAGAATCCTAAGCTGACGGACTCCCAAAATCTGTATCTGTACCTGCGGGCATGAACGCAGCCCCCCGAGAAAAGGGGGTCAGTATGATATGTGTACTGAGTATGTAAAACATAATATAATACAACTGGAAACATATCTGAGATAGAGAATCAGGGGATAAGATATCAATTCAGAAACCTATACCTGTACTTTATGAATTACAAAAACATGCATGTTCGAATCATATCATATAGCCGGCCCTTTCGGGGGTCCGGTGAATCATCTCTGTAAAATCATCTCTGTAAAACCATCATGGCCCCAGTGCCATCACCACCTTATTACAACACATCATCATATATTTATACACGTATCCTGGCCCTCTATTGAGGGACTCAGTGAATAATGCAGTGAACTGTACACGAGAACATATCCTGGCCCGGGACTCAAGGAAAAAAGTGTTACGGTTTACACGAGTAGAGTAGTGAGTAACTATATGCAATTTAAATCGTTATCAGAGACTCAACAGAATAAGAAAGTTAAGCTTTTGTTTGAGGACCCGAGTAATGGTGTAGTCATCTCGAGTGTCCTCTAAATGCCATTATGAGCTGTCTCAAAAGTAATCTCGGGGACCCTATACATGTATTAATGTAAAGCCAAATCGCTTATGGAACCAGAAACATTTGTTAACATATACTCTGTAAGACTTGGAGCCTGTACATTTGTTACCTTTTTAACATATAAAAGTTTCTAGGGAAATAGTTTGATTATTATAAAAGTTCGATATTCAGACGTAAATAAGAGATGCTAAGAATGGAGTTACCCCGAAACTCATATCATGTTTAACCTACAACCAAGACATGCCAGAAGAAGAAAGAGAATAAACTATATATGGTCTGTACTTTCCTTTATGGGATCTGCATACATATATTTCATACCCGGCCCATCATGGGGCTCGGTGAATCATTATGGCATCATAATCTCACTTTCGTACCAAATACGTATCAAAGGAAATGAGAGATAGCTTTCCACATACTAGTGTTTAACACATAGAAGCCTTACTAGGCAATACTCAATTCTTGCAGAAATTCCAATACTAAGTAGTGGATATGGGTTATGAGGCATACTTGGAGTTTTGGGAATGAAATTATCCCCATATTCCACACACACTTTATTTAAGGCTAAAACTTGCCAAAAGGAAAGAAAGATAGTTGTATGAACTTATACCAAAACATGCCAAGAGAAAGCTTTACATACCTTTTGGGAGTTACCCTTTATCCTGCTCGTCTCATCGTCTTCCGAACCTATTCAATATGAAAGTAATACGAATATCAACTACTCTTAACTTTCCAGCATCTTGGATTATGCCTTAATGTTAATGGAATCTATTTCCTTAGTCGTTTCCTCGACTAGTCCTTTAGTTTGTTAAGGCGTTAACGAAAATTGGGCAGCACCTCCCCTATAATGTGTCCTATCCGAATTTCCAATTAGGTCCCTAAGACCTAAAGCCAACCAACAACAATAACCTGCAGCAACTCAGACCAACAATATATAATATATACTCCAAACGACCTATCCAAAATACGATATCAAAATGAAGTTTCTAGTTTCCATTTTGGTCAAATATTTAACCGTGCGAAGCGGGGGTCGTGTGGATGAAACCAGCATCTCCCCCACCTCATTTAGAACATTTTTAGGCCCTGCAACCACAAGCCACACCCCTGCAGCAGCACCTCACAAGAACAACACTTTGTTTCGACAACAATTCAACTATAACGACTACAAATTAGTTTATTCCGAACGCCAAGTATTTCTAAGCCATTTTCATATTTCCAGCCACCAATAAGGCGTGTAACATGCTCCATCAGAACACATAAAGCTCAAATTTAAATAAGAAACCTTACCTTACGTTAAACTTGTCAAACTCGCCAAAACTATCCAAAATGTGAAATCTGGACAGTTTACTGTTTTACTTTGTTGCTTCGTTTCAAAGGGGTAATGGAGGGAAAAAGGATTTACGTCCTTCATGAAAGTTATAGACATGTGTATTAGGGTCGCAACCAATTTCTAATCATCCCTACATCAATTTTGTACAAAACGATATGACCAAAATACTTACAGCTGTCCGTGTAGAATTTCCAACACCAAATCTGATCAGTACCTCCTCTACACGTTATCACCATTTTTCGAGCTGATACATGTAAAACTGGATTTTGGAGTCTGAATGAAAATTATAGATAAAAGAAATACCTTTCCAAAACATATTAAATCACTCGAAACGAATCTCTACACAAGAAGTTATACCAATATTACTAACCACTGTCCCTTCCAAAAACGGGTTGGTTAATTAGCGTTTTCTCTTATTTTCTCTTCCAAATTCCAATTGAAAAGCTGGAGTTTTACTTCCATGAAGGTCTTAAAATACATATATACGTATCCACATACTTAAGGTACACCGTATATAATTAATTCACGGAAGAAAATTGGAAAACTCACCTTTAATTCTTCAAAAATGTTGCTGCCTTGTTCCTTTTGGTTCTTCACGTTTTTCCTCTCATTTGGCTGATGTTTTTGGATGGAAAATGAGTTAAAGAGTCAGCCAACATGTACATATACACCTCCTTAGGAGGTGACACATGGCAGCCCCCTAGGGTGACACGTGGCAGCCTCCTAGGGTGACACCTCGTCCAAGCTTCCAATACAAAACTGCCACGTGGCAGCGTGGGGTCCATCCCAAGTAGGTGAGTCACCTGCCTGCTTGTCACCTGCTTGCTTCACTTTCGTAAGTTCGGAAACTAGTTTTTGCTCCCTCTCGTAGGTTCGTAATCTCGTTTCACTTTAAGAGCCTATGAAACCCTTTCTACGTAAGCTTGGTATGTAATCAAGTAACTCACGTATGTAAGATTTCTAAATTAGTAGCTTACGTAGATAAGTCGAGTCCTACGACTCGTTACTTGGCCTCCGATTCCTTCCGGATTCTTATGATTCCCCTTCCAACCTTCTCTAGTATGGGGTATCACATTCTCCCTTCCTTAGAGCCGTTTGATAGTGTCGTAGCGTATCCGGCTCACATGATAATGTCCAAGGAACTTATGAGACATTTTGAGTTTAAAAAGGGTGGGGTGTAACATACAGTGACTTTTTCGATCTTGATTATCGAACCCAAAGAACCTTACTTTGACAACTAATCAAATTCAAAGACAAATAAATAAATATGCCAGTGCAAAAGAGTTGGAAAATTGGTTTGTTAAAACTAATTCTAAAAAAATTAAGACTATTACTAAATACTAACAGACGATTTAGTTTCACTGGAAAAATTCAGATTAAGGAGGATTCTAGGGCTGCAACAATAAATAAGTTCAGGCATAAGATTTCTTACTTTGGTTTCCAACAGGCCATTAGATTACTAATTTACAAGGTTAATTATACGATAATGGTCTCCTGACCTCAAATCACCTATCACAGTTGGCAGTCTAACTACATCATTAAGCGTGGATAGACACGAACCAACCATGGAGCATTAAGCTATTATCTTTTTATCAACCAAATGCGGTGTACAATCACAAGTATCCTATATATGAATTATTTTACCCTAGAACAAACACATTCCCTATATTCCTTGTTCTATCCTCCTATTCATCTCCCGAGTTTAAGGTGGACAATAAATCTATCCTTATATTGCCCATACATTGAAATAATAAGAGCTAGAATGTAAGAATAATCATAGACAACAACCCATCTTCAACCAAAGTTATATAATCTTATACCATTACTTGTTGCCACAACTCTGGAAAAGGGAAAATTAGCTACTCATCATTAAAATCAACATCCCAAATTGTTTTATAAACATTCAAGAAATTAATAAAATGGAATTGTAGAGAATTAATAACCCTAGCAGTCATTCTTCTCTCTCTTGTATGGTTCTCTAAAATAAAACACTGAATAATATTTAATTAACACAACTGGGTTATTTATAAAATCTAAAAAAAAGCTACATGATAAAATTTAAGGTGTGGACCCCTCGCTTAAGGTCTGAAAATTTTTGGCCTTCTCTGCGACACAGCCTTAACACGGACTCCACTGTTTAAGGAATTGTCAACGTCAATTTTAACTTCCGATGTCCATGACGCAGACCTTCTTCTGTATTCCCTCTTTCACTTGGCTTTAGCTTTTTTTCTCATGTCTTGCGTCTTTCTTGAGCCTGATTTCTATTCTTCTCCTTTTTAGCTTCTTTTGCCCAGATTTCATCCTACAAAACCTCTTATCACATTCATTAGTCCAAATTACATAAATACCCCAAAATAATAAATGACAAGTATTTTGCTCTCAAATTTGGCTAAAATTATGAGTTGAACATGGTAAATGGGCGTATAAATATGCTTAAGATCACCATCCCACACTTAAAGCCTTGTTTTTCCTTAAAGAAATCCACAATTTAATACCAAAAGACACATCATAAACTATACAACGCAAGGTATTACAAGCTAGGCTACCATAAATAATATTAAAGGCAAATCATTTACAAGCATGTTATCCAACCAATATCTCATAAATGACTTATTGAAAACATTCTAACCACAAGAATTGACTCTCCAAATAAGAAAACTCATGCATACTACTAGTTCACAACATCATATAAGTCACCAAACTTTTATTGAACATGTGCCCCTCACCACAAAAGGATCATCCACAAGTACTCACACATAATAATTTTTACCCAACTGGATGTATGAATATAATGTTTCTCACTCTCTCAAACGAATTCTTATACAACACAAGATTTGACATAGGCTTGACCTTAGTGTTTTTCTCCACTAATATAAGGATGTGAATGTTTAGTATCAACTAGGACTTCATGGGTTGTAATGTAGGCTGAGGGATGGGAAGTGTAACAACCCCTAAGAATTTTGTATATGATATTCCAATTCTCGATGAAAATGATATCGCTTTTGTATTTTGGGCATAACTTTTAATAAGATGATACAAATTAGGTGATTCAAATTTCTAAAATATCCGAACAACATTACCTACAACTTTTTCATAATTTACCTTTTGGAGGTTAAGTAGGTCAAATAAATTAATTATTGCAAGACATGGTGGTATGAAAAAATAAAGTATTTGTAGAAGAAAAATAATATCTCACTGTAGGATGCTCTAAATCGATTGATTGTTGAACGATATGAAAGTAGACTTCTAGAAAAATAATTCATATGATGACACCAAATCCTAATGAGGAGGTTATCTTTTTCAAACACAGCTTTGAAAAAAGGTATCCCATTACAAGAAGGTTCATCTCACCAACCATGGAAAGATCTAGATCCATTTGACATCACCCATGACATTAATAGTCCTCCATTTGACATTATCCATGATATCACAATCTTCCATTAAATTTTTAAATTTTTCTTTATAATTATTTTAATTATTGTTAGGTCTCTCTTTTACACCTATAAATACCCACCTTATTTCATCATTTTGTTCATTAAGCTTTCTAAAGTAACTCTTCTCTCTATACACTTCTTTACTCATTCTCAAAATATAGTTTTAGTACTTAGTAGTGTAGAAATACTATTCCGGTGATTCATATACTCCGGATAGCACACAAAATGAGGAGAAAATGCTAGGATTCAAGAGTGTTTATTAAGTCCTTCGATTCTAAGTAACGCTTCAGATTCCAGGTATGTAAGGCTTCAATGAGAGTATTTCTTCCACTCTCATTCCTAAAGTATTTTGATTATATGATAAATTATGTTTAATTTCTTTAAGCTTTACTCTAAGGTATGTTGGTATTAATCCATGGGTTCTTCCACCCACAGAGTCTAAAGCTCTTTCAACTAAATCTCTTGCTTTCAGAAAAGATTTTCTTATGGGTAATTCTTATTTCTACTTAATAGCATGAATCATGATTAAACTAATAATTATTGGTCTATTTTGATGCAAAATGATTTCATATATATGAATTGATAGTTTTCAAGTATTTTTCCTTATTTAGCTCTTTAAAGTTTCTTGAAATTCATGGTGAGTTATTTAAAGCATGATTTTTAATTAATGAATTTCAAATTATTTATGCATAATTTTATTTGCATACATGTTTTAAAGTTGAAGTGATTTAAACCCACCTAGTTTTACTATATTTTCAATGAAGTTTGACTTGAAAGCTTTGACTCCAAATAAATATTTATAAAATCAATGTCTATGATCAAAAGGGAGTCTTATGTAATAAAAGAATGATAAAATGCTATGAATAATAGATTCTTTATGCTATAAGGACAATTCTTGCTTATTTGAATCACTAAAGCTTTTAATGAGCTATTCCACCGAATGTGACATTTTGAATCCTCAAGCTATATACTATGACTATTTTGAAGTATTAAACTATTCTGTGGGATTGATTTAGCACCGAATGGGTCATTTAGGTGGAATTCGATAAGAGAATCCTAGTAGCAACCCCTTGTGTCATTAACTATGTGCCAACATAGGAGACCTTGTAGGCTTAGGCTAATGGATCCATGAAAGCCCTTAAAGTTAAAGTTAAAGAAATGAATGAAGTTGACGGAGTTCTACCCGACAAGTAGTCTCCCCGGCCAATGTAGGGGGTTATGTTGGATTTTATTTAATAGCTCGCATGGTCTTAAATGTCGGTTATGGTCATTTTTCTACAAAATAAATGTTTTAAAAGATATATATATGATTGATTATGCATGCATTGCATTATGTTTCATATTACATAAATGTTTTAATGTTTTCTCAATGTTCATGCATGCTTACATACTTAGTACATTCAAAGTACTAATGCATATTCTTTTGCCTACATGATATCACCATGTAGGGACCGGTGCTCCTCCTCATTCTCATCCACGTAGCTAGTTGAGATTTCATTTGAAGGCTGCTTTTGGTGAGCTCCCATGTTCTGGGAACAATACTATTTTATTTCTCTAGCTTATGATATGTTGAGATCTTTAGATACTTATTATGAAATTTCTTTCTATTATGATTGAGGGTGAGCTAGGGACTTGTCTTAGCCCTGTTAAATCTAAAAGTCACCCCGCCTGCTTTAGTCTCAAATAGGGCGCAAATTGAGGTGAACAGACTGGACCGAACCTCCCTACATCAAGAGCTAGGTATTATTGGACATATGTAAGTTGAAGATTTACTATTATGATTTATGTTTGTTTATTTATTGTCATTACCTATGAAAGGCTAAAAGAATGCTAAGAGGCTTATTTGAGGTACTTTCGGGTTCCTCATTCTCCATATCATGTCTATGCCTTAGGCTTGGGTCATGACAGGAAGGAACTATTATTTGGCCATAAATAGTGACTAACTTTCCCAAGCGCTTTAAACATCACTTTTGTCATTAAGCTCAACTTCAACCACTATGGCTATTTCACCCCCTTCTTCTTGTTTAACCCTTGTCTTTAAGTTACTTTCCCATTTTATTGTACTTTATCTCTCTCTCTCTCTCTCTATATATATATATATATATATATATATATTTACTTGTACTTCCCTATCACAAGGTGTTTGTTTATTTCAAGCACCAATACTTCTACTTCACATAGTTTCATACTCGCTTATTCCTTTCCCTTCGTCATTTGTTTTCTTTTCTTTTCACCTAAAGTGCTTAGGATTTTAGATAAAATTCATGGGATAAAGAAGTAATGGGGATAGGCTACATATGAGGTAACCAAAAAAAAGCTAAAGGCTCAAAGGGGTTGACTAGAGATTAGGCGTTAAGGTTAAGCAAAAAGGGGGTAAAAACAAGGTTATCAAAGAAACACCTACATCATTTCCTAAACTCCACAATCTTCATTTCTTTCACATACACACCGGGCAAGTCCTAGCTATCAATATGTATGCACATAATACAATAAATCCTCACACACACGGCATATATTCAACTCAAGTTGGCTTCTAATAGATTTATAACGAAGCCATAGCACAAGTTCACATTTACAACAATCACCAATGAGTCACATAAATGAGCTTAGGTGTTTCAACAAAGTCACTTTCATCATGCTTTTCACATTCAAACCATGCCCATGCAATTGTATAACCTAACAAGATACCTTTCACACAACACAATGACGAGCTTACCCTTAAGACGGTTGTCATCTATCTATCATTAGGCAGCATCACTTAACCAAAACATTGACTCAATCCTACACTTAGAATCTTTATTTTATATGCTGTGTAAAAGGAATATTCTTGGCCGAAGAACCACAAATAAATTCCAAGGAACCTAAATAAAAACAATATCTAAAAAAACTTTGTATTTATACATACACAAGCAAGCTTCCACCCCATACATAAAAGCTTAGCATTATCCCCAGTGCTACACAATCACATATGCAAAATAAATGTACTGTAGACAACTTCCCTCTTCAGTCGGCCATCTTATCCTCGCCCCCAACTTTGGGGCCCTCAATCAATAATGTTGGGTCTGCTTCTTTTTTTGAATGCAAGTTGATGTTCGACCCAAGATGCTTTTTATCCTTATCAGTTGGGACATCATTATGAGTGGTCTTGGAGAATTCCAAACCCAATCCCAACATAGCCTCGACCTGCTCATTAAGAAGGTATTGCCTTGAAATCTCTTAGAGCTTCTCATCTGTAGAGGCTCAACAATCATTGTTGTGGTGGAGCATTTTGAGCCTAAACATGCGGGCTGTGATGAGATCATTTCTGTGGTGCCTCTCTGCTATAGTGAGAGTAGGGACATGTTATGTGTCTAGGCATTTGGTTTTTATGACATCCACTGACACTATGTAAAGGGGACCATGTAATCTAGGGGTTCCATAGGCACCCCTGCATTCCTGCACATCAAAGTAATTAGGGCTCCAAAAGTGCACCTTCTACCACGGTGGAATTTGGCCTTATGTATTGTTGATTACAACATTGCTCCCATATTTATCTCTGTTCTTTTCATTAGCGCATAGACCAAGAATACCCGATCCCTTATAAAATTGGTGAAATATAGCCTTAGGATCAAGAAATTCTTTATATTCTTAGTCACACCCCTTTTTCCCGATTCATGTAGGCATAAGAAACTATTTGGTGATAGTACCAGTATCTATAATGAGTCCACTTGGCCATGGAACTTGGGCCACATAAGGTGTGCCTGATGTCTTGATAGGGTAGATAAATTTTAAGATCAATTAGAATGACCGATACCTATTCAACAGTCTTAAGAAGTGCATTTAGTGCCATAGGAGTGAATGGCACATCGACCCCGTGCATAGTCACAAAATAGGAGTGTGCGTCATGCTACCACTTGGCATAGAATTCCCTCACCAAGTGTAGATTGCATAGATATAAATTAGTAAATATGAACTACATCTGCCACTTGGCAAAGAATTCTTGGCCTCAGTATGCTTTTTGTTCCAAGTTTTTCTGGCAGTGCTCACAACCTACAATCTATATCTGCGTGTCTGCTACTGCGGGTGTTGTGGATATAAATGCCCCACCTAGGACTCATTTGCGTTTTCTAGCAGAGGTAGCTTGTAGCATCCCCTTTGGGAGGATGCCACTTATGAAGCAAAAAACAAGTTTTTTCTCCTTAATCTCGAATAGTCAACATATTTAGACAACTTGGTTTGAAATTCTATTTCCAATTCAACATCATTGCGGGTCCATAAAATACACAAAACTCAAACTAGTAATTATCATAAGAATATTATATTCCTTTGTGCATAATGACAAGTCAAAGTATAAATCCCATGCATGGCATGACTTGAGTTAAAAGCACACTCCAAAAATAGCAAAGCTAGTCACCCTGTTCAAGTTACAAGCATCTAGTTTTATTCTTACAAGCCTTCAAAATTTTATACATAAGTGCCACATATATCCTGTACAAGTCCCCAAAATATTTACAAAACTAGATGCATATAAAGTTGTGATCTTCACAAGGCTCCAAAAAGTCTACTCCAAATGGCCATCTCCATATCTCGTCCCGCATATTACCTACGATAGAAAATAACTATCGCTAAGCATAAAGCTTAGTGGTGTACAAACTTTGGGTTTGGAGCCATTAAATTCTTCAATTCCCTTATTCGTCGTAGGTGGCTCAATAAGGTAAAAGTAAGCCTAAGTGAACAAGTATATCAAAGTATCGAGTACAAACCTTGAAGAGTTTCAAAATCAATATCAATATTTGAACGCTCAAGTATCAAGAAACTTATAATTCAATTTGAAAGAGTTGTAAAATAATTAATTTCACCCAATATATACGTCATGCCTTCACACTAAGCACAATCAATATCAAGATGAACCAAAGCCCCAAAATCAAGAAGGGTCGTCACCCAATATCAAGAGAAATAAGAACCATATTGAAAGTGGCTTCCCACTCGTGCTCGAGAATGGATGAAACCCCATCGTCAAGACGAAATGTATTTTCAAAGTCAATATGGGCAAGATACGAATCGAGATGCATGCCAATATCGATAACAAGTTACCATAACAAGAAGGACAATGTCCCAACAAGAATGCAAAATGATCAAGCAATCCGTACAAGTGGGCGGTTTAGCGAAAGTTTTATAATATTTGAGATAATAGTCATACCATAATACAAGACAAGGAGTAAGGAAATAACCCATCAAAATACTTCAAATTTCAGAAAATAAAATATTCCAAGTTCAAGTTTATACCAAACCTTGTCGTTTTAGCACATAACAAGTTCTACCACAACTCAGGGAGTTCAATTCATCTACGCCATAGACCAACCAAAGTCCACTTCGTCAAACAATTCCCCTTAGCTTATGTAAGAGAATATACACCTTAAATACACAATCAAATACCTACTTAAGTTTAACATTCTCATCATATCAAAACTAAACGTGAAATCAATGAAAATCAGCCCAAACTATCAAAATAAGAGTTCTGGACAACCTACTGTCTTGTATTGTTGCTCAGTTTTGAAGGGGTAAATGGGGGAAGTAGGCTTTATGGATTCAATGAAAGTTATAGAAATGTGTCTTAGGGTCACATAAAATTTAGAATCACTCCTACAATAATTCTATACAAAATGATATTCCCAAAATACCAACAACAGTCCATCTAGGATTTCCAATTCAAAATCTAGGAAGCACCTCCCCTATACATCATCACCCATTTTCGAGCAGATAAAAGAAAAACTGTGTTTTATAACCTAAATGAAAGTTATATACCTATGAAATAGCTTTCCAAAACATCTTGAATCACTTAAAACAAAGCTTTACACAAGGAGTTGTACTAATATTACTAACAACAGTCCCACCAAAAATGGGTTTATTAACAAGAGAAAGAACCTCCTCGCTGCCCCAATTATAAATTTTATATTATTAAACACCATTATTTAACTGAAGAATACCTTAGATAATTAATTCACAGAATGAAATCGGAGGGCTTACCTTTTTTCCTTATTGCTGCCGTAGGTACTCTCTCTTATTCTCCAAGTTTTCTCTCAAACTCTAAGTGAAATTTTGCTGAAGAAATAAATTCTTAGTCATCCTTACATGTATATATATGCTCCCTTAAAGTGTGACATGTGGAAGCCCCTAGGGGTGACACGTGTCCATCTCATAGGGCGCCACCTCATCCATGCGCTCAATCCAAAGCTACCATGTGGCAGCATGGGTCCACACCAAGTAGGTGTGTCACCTACTTGATCCAAGTAGGTGCATCACCTACTTAGTCCAAGTAGGTGCATCACCTACTTATTTCAAGTAAATGCTACGCCTCCTTTTCCCTCTTTCGTGAGTTCGTAATCTTATCTCACTTTAAGAACCTATGTAATCCTTGCTACGTAAGCTCAACGTATACTCTATTAGCTATGTTATGTAAGACATTCAAGTCTATAGCTTACGCAAGTAGGTTGATTAACACGAATTATTACTTGGCCACTAACTCTTTCCAAATCCCTCTAGACCTATTTCCAATCATCACTACTAACGTAGAACTTCATAGATAACGTGGATCTCCTGGCAATCTTTTAGAAAAAACATAAAAAGAAAATTAGGGTGTTACAACTCTCCCCCCCTTAAAAAATTTCGTCTCAAAATTTACCTTATACTATCCTAAAAAAATGTGGATATTGAATTTGCATATCCTCTTCTCGCTCCTAGGTTGCTTTATTGACAAAATGATTCCTCCAAAGAACTTTTACTAAAGGAACTTTCTTGTTTCTAAGGTCTTTTATCTCATGGACCTAGATTTGGATAGGTTCCTCATTATATGTCAGGTCAGGACTTATCTCAATGGATTCGACAGGAAGAACATGAGATGGATCTGAACGATATATTCTAAGCATAGAAACATGGAAGACATTGTGGATCTTATCTAATTCTGGTGGAAGAGCTAATTTATATGCAACAGGACCAACTCTCTCAACTATTTCATATGGTCCAATAAATCGAGGACTAAGTTTCCCTTTTTGGCCAAATCTCATAATCTTCTTCCATGGAGAAACCTTTAAAAAGACCTTATCTCCTACTTGATACTCAATTACATGCCTCTTAAGATCAGTATAAGACTTTTGTCTATCTGAAGCAATTTTTAGACGATCCTTGATGACTTTTACCTTATCTTTGGTTTGTTGCACAATCTCAGGACCAACCAGTTTTGGTTTACCAACTTCACTCCAGCAAAGAAGAGTTTTACACTTTCTCCCATATAAGGCTTCATAGGGAGGTATGCCTATACTTGATCGGTAGCTATTATTATAAGCAAATTCTATCAAGGCTAGGTGTCTGTCCCAGCTACCTTCAAATTCCATAATGCAAGCTCAAAGCATATCTTCCAAGATTTGAATCACCCTCTCGGATTAACCGTCTGTCTATGGATGGAAAGATGTACTAAAGTTCAACCTAGTGCCCAAAGCTTCTTGCAATCTAGTCCAGAATCTAGATATAAACCTTGGGTGTCGGTCAGATACAATAGAAACAAGAATTCCATATAACCTCACAATCTTCTCAACATACAATTCCACTAGACGTTCAAGTGGGTAATCCACCTTAATGGCCAAGAAATGAGCACTTTTGGTTAGCCTATCAACTATAACCCAAATTCCATCATGATTTTTTTGAGTGCCTGGAAGCCCAGAAACAAAGTCCATAGTTATTCTTTCCCATTTCCACTCAAGTATCAACAAGGGTTGTAACAAACCAGTCGAGACTTGATGCTCAACCTTTATCTGTTGACAAACTAAGCATCTAGAAGTAAACTCCGCAATGTCCTTCTTTATACCATTCCACCAGTAGTGCTCTTTAATGGTTTGGTATATTTTAGTACCTCTAGGATGCTTTGCATATGGTGAAGTATATGCTTCATCCAAAATTTCTTTTCTCAAATCGTCATCTGTAGGGACACATAACCTGTTTTGATAAAGCAGAACACCATCCTCCCTTAATTTAAAATCAAGCTTTTCTCCAATTTGAGCTTCTTTGATCAATTTCACTAGCTTCTCGTCTAACTTCTGTGCTTCTTTCACTTGTTCAAGTAGAACTGGTTTGACTTGCAAACCAGCAGCAATAGAGCCATTAGAGTTAAATGCAAGACAAGAATTTATGGCTCTCAATTTAACAAACAAAGGCACGTGGATTAGCGATAAAATAGCAAGGGCTTTACAACTTAGAGCATCTGCTACCACATTGGCTTTACTCGGATGATAATCAATCATGCAGTCATAATCTTTAATGAGTTCAAGCCATCTACATTGCCTCAAATTCAACTTTTTCTGTGTACCCAAGTACTTCAAACTCTTATGATTAGTAAATATGTGATATTTTTCGTCATATAAGTAATGCCTCAAAATTTTTAAGTCAAACACTATGGCATTGAGCTCAAGGTCATGAGTAGGATAGTTCAATTCATATGGTTTCAATTTTTGGGAAAGCATACGCAACCACTTTCCCTTCTTGTATCAAGATACAACCCAAAGCACGATGAGAGGCATCACTATATATCACATATTCCTTCCCTTCAGTTGGTGGAGTAAGTATAGGAGCTTGTGTTAATAAGGATTTGAGCTTTTCAAAACTC
The DNA here is from genome assembly GCF_947179165.1 of Solanum dulcamara. Lineage (NCBI taxonomy): Eukaryota > Viridiplantae > Streptophyta > Magnoliopsida > Solanales > Solanaceae > Solanum > Solanum dulcamara. The sequence goes on from NC_077239.1 coordinate 32,347,665, forward strand.
TCTTGGCATTTGTCATCCCATATAAACTTGAAATCCTTTCTCAAAAGTTTAGTCAAAGGGGAGTCTATAATGGAGAAGCCTTTGACAAACCTTCTATAGTATCTTGCTAAACCCAAGAAACTCCTTACTTCAGTTGGAATTTTAGGTGATTTCCATTCAACAATAACTTGAATTTTACTAGGATCCACTTTCACACCTGTCATCAACACAATATGTCCCAGAAAGGCCACTTTACCGAGCCAAAATTCACATTTAGAAAGCTTGGCATAAAGCTTCTTCTCTTGCAGAATTTGCAAAAAAATTTGAAGATGCTTTCCATGATCTTCACTATTCTTGGAGTATATTAAAACATCATCTATAAAAATCACTACAAATTGATCAAGATAAGGCTTACACACACGATTCATCAAATCCATAAATGCCGCGAGAGCATTCATCAAACCAAATGGCATCAGCAAAAATTCATAATGGCCATACCGAGTCCTAAAGGCAGTTTTAGGGACATCATGTTCCCTTACCCACAGTTGGTAATACCCAGACCTTAAGTCAATTTTTTGAGAATAAACTAGCACCTTTTAACTCGTCAAATAAATCATCAATCCTAGGCAGTGGGTATTTATTCTTAATGGTTACCTTGTTTAGTTGCCGGTAATTAACACAAAGCCCAAAAGTCCCACTTTCATTTTCATAAATAGCACAGGAGCTCCCTAGGGAGAAATACTCGGGCGAATAAAACCTTTCTCAAAGAGTTCTTGCAATTGATTTTTCAACTCTTTCAGTTCTGCTGGAGCCATTCGATAAGGCGTCATAGAGATAGGAGTAGTTCTAGGAACAACCTCTATAGGAAATTCAACCTCCCTTTCTGGGGGCAGTCCGGAAAGATTTTCAGGGAAGACATCAGGAAATTCACACACCACGGGTATATCCTCAAGGCTTGGACATTTTAGGCGTGTATCAAATATATGAGCAAGATAAGCTTCACAACCTTGTCTAACCATCTTCCTTGCCACAACCACAGAGATGATATTAGATGTCAATGATCTTTTACCTTAAACAATGATGTGTGAAGGTGAAAGAACTTTAAAGATCACATCCTTTGACCTATAATTAACTACCGTATGGTATCTATAAAGCCAATCCATACCGATAATGACATCATATTCTTGGAAAGGCATCTCAATTAAATCAATAGGGAATACTAGATTTTAAATCACCAAGGGACAACCTCAATAGATTTGATTGCAAATAATTTGTTGACCCAAAGGACTTTGGACAAGAACCCCACAATTGAGTCTCACAGATTTCACATTTTCAGGAAAAGCCAATGATGAGAAAACATATAAATATGTAGAACCAGGATCAAATAATGTAACAACACATAAGTCGAATAAGTGAAATTTACCAACAACCACATCTTTTCCATCTTGGTCATCCCTCTGTCTCATCGCATAAGCTCATGCTATAGCTCTTGACCCACTAGCTGGATTGGCTGCACCTGTACCTGTTGCTTGTGTGTTTCTTGATCTTGCACCTTTATTCCCTTGAGAGGGAGTGGTAACAGGTTTTTGAACTGAGCCTTCCATATGCGGAGAAGAAGTGGGGTTAGGATTAAGACAATCCCTCACTTTATGATCGAAGCTCCCACAATTAAAATAAGCTCTAGAAGCTCTTCTACAAGTACCAAAGTGATTCTTTCCACATTGTGCACAAGTGGGTATACGAGTCTTGCCTTGGCCATAGCTTGGAGTGCTGGCCATAGAGAAACTTGATCTATTCTGCTTATGTTGGGATAACTTGCGAAAAGTATTAGCTGTGGAACTATCAAACCTCTCTCTTTTTGATGGACCTCCTGAATCTACATAAGATTTCCTAAACTTGTGTTCATTTCTACCAGCTTATTCCTTGTCGATCCTTTCCCACGTAAGAGCAGCTAAAATAATTTACAAAAGTTTTTATGTTATAGGAACGCTACAGATTGTCTGATAGAATCATTCAAACCGTCTTTGAATCGCTTGCACTTATCTTTTTTGTTATTAATAATACCCCCAGCATAGAGGGATAGCCTGATAAACTTTTACTGATATTCAGCGATAGTCATATCCCTTGCTCTAAATTTAAGAACTCCTTTTTCTTTGCATCATGATAAAAAGGCGGGACATACTTTTTATGAAATTTTTTCACAAAATCATTCCAAGTAAGAACAAGAGGTTTTGCCCTGGCATTCGGTACACTTACCCACCAATCATAGGCATCTTTTTGTAACAGTGAGACATCATACTTAAATTTGGCAGCATCTGAATACTCTAACTGTTCGAATACTCTTTTAATCCATTCCAACCACTGTTCGGCATCTGTAGCGTTAAAAGTGCCTTTAAACTCAACTCCACCCATTTTTGTCATTTTCTCAAAGTTCATTTCGTCAGGGTCAGGCACTCTTCTAGACATGTGATGAAAGAAATCGGCCATTTCGTTGAAAAGGGGGATCAACAGTGGGGGCACTATCACTTATTTGAGGGTGTGGCCCAACTCTTATACCTTGATTACTTCCCGCTTTAGATCCACTTGTACTAGGAGGATTAGAATCAGAAAAATATTCCCCAACCCCTTCTTGTAGGTGAAGTTGGGCATTAGAGGTATTTAAATTATTATTCCCCTTACTTTTGGTACATGAGAACATTTATCTAGCTTCTCAAAAGCTATCGTGCGATCCATATTATGTACAACATTATCAAATAACTCTAAGGAAGTGAGGATGTGATTCCCCATAATAGTGAAGATTGGAACTAGAGTTATAAGGATTTGAAAGGAGTTGGTAGCCAAATAACAAGTCGTGGAACTCGACTTACTTGCGTAAGCTACCAATTTGGATGTCCTACATAACTAAGCTACTTAAGTACACGTTGAGCTTAAGTAGCAAGGAATACATAGTCTCTTAAAGTGAGATAAGATTACGAACTCATGAAAAGAAAGCAAGTAGGTGACAAGTAGGTGACCCACCTACTTGGGGTGGACCCCATGCTGCCATATGGCAGCTTTGGATTGGGTGCATGGGTGAGGTAGTTCCCTAGGGGCTGCCACATGTCACTCTCCAAAGAAGTATATATATACATAATTGATGACTAAGGAGTCATTTTCATCATTGAACTTAACCAAAAATGAAGAGCAAAAATATGAGAGCTAGAGAGAGGCAGCCACGGGTTGGCTTAAATTGAGATAAGCCTCTGACTTTTGCTCTGTGAATTAATTATCTAAGGTATTCCTTGGGTATATTAAGGTGTTTAACAATGAAAAAAATTGATAGTTGGGGCAGCAAGGAGGTGCGATGCGAACCTACGACTTTCGGCAAGCTTCGGAAGCTCGTTTGTTAAGGTGTGGCTTGATTCTCCTCTCCCACATTTTGGTAAAGGTTTAAGCATGTTATGGATGTGTAAATATGAGTTGGAGATGTGAAAATATGTGCGTTACTGCTGAAAAAGGTTGCAGGCCGTATAGGGGCTGTTTTGACGATGTTCTAACGGGTAAAAGTTTGGTTAGTGTCGTTGTTATTGTGGTGTTGTATTGAGAGTTATTTTGTAGTGTTGAAGGGATGGAAACATGTCTAAATATGGGTATAAGTACTTCTGTTTGCATCCATATGACACCCCATTTGGTGTGGTTAAGATCTAATGAAATAAAGATTGAAAACCGTATTTTGGAGTCGTAGTTTTGAGCGGGCTATTTGGGACTTGTTTTGTGTAATATTGAAGTGGTATAATTGTGTATTGGCTGCTTGTTGTTGTTGTGATATGTATTTACTAATCAGAGGTATAATTTGAAGTTCGGATAGGGCAAGGTATAGGGAAGATGCTACCCGAATTCCATTAACTTCTAACTAACTAATAGACTAGTCGAGACTAGTCGAGAAAGGAGAATAAGAAATTGGTTCCTATGGGTAATTGGTGGTAGAATTACAAGATGGAAAGTATAAGGTCACTAACCTTAGTATTACTTTTGTGTTATATAGGTTAAAGGAGTTGCAAAGCGAGCTTGAATGCGATTATCCCATAACAGGTATGTAAAGATATCTTTCTTTCCTCTTGGCATGTCTTAGCCATAAGTGATGGATATATGAAATGTGGGGGTAATTACATTCATAGAACCCCAAGTGTGATTCATTAATCTTATCCAATGCTTGATGTTGGAACTCCTGTAATAGTTGAGTATTGCTTTCAAGTCTTCTATATGCTGAAAAGTAGTATATATAAAGCCTATCTCTCCTTTCTTTTGGCATGTATTCAAGTTAAGTAATGAATGATATGAGCTTGAGGGTAATTGTACTCATAAGCTCCGAGTATAACTCGTGACCCTTATTCACTTATGAATGTTAAGACTCTTGAGGTAGTTGATCTATCACCCTCGAGCCTTCTATGTGTGAAATAATAATTAGATGCATAGGCTCCTATTCTTAAGGACTCGACAATGACGAATGTCTCTGATTCCATAAGCTGTTTAGCTTGGTCTTAATACGTGTTTATGATTCCTGAGACTCCGTTTGATATGTCCCCAAGGGCATTTAGAGGATACTTAAGATGACTACTATTCTAATCCTCAAATGATAGTACATTATGATTGTGTTATTATGTCTCAGAGGATGATCCAATTATAGGTGATTCCTACCCTGGTTTCCAAGTGACGGTTCACTTGATAACTTCATTGAGTCTCAGATAATGATTTAAATTTTGTATGGTTTTTCACTACTCTACTCGTGCATTTTGTTAGTACGTATTTCACCACATCCCATGAAGGGCCGGGCAGGTATGATATATGATGAAATAATTATTTACGGTGTCCCATAAAAGGTCAGACATGACTGCATCCTATAAAGGTCCAAACAGGCATGATATACGATGATTTAATGAAATGATGATACCGGGTCCCTCACTAGAGGGCCCAGTACGGTATGATATGTACACTACTATTTCTTCGAGTCTCTCACTAAATGACTGGATATGATAGATAGGCATGCATATAAAAACATAATGATGTATTTTTCTTATATGAGATGATACCGTATACGATGGTATGATTCTGTATATGATGATGTGGTAACACCGAGTCCCATAGCGGGCCGGGAGTGGTATGTGAGGATGATACACATGCCCTCATTTTATAAGATGTAGGTACAGTGAATTGCTAAATGTTATACATGTTTCCTGCATCTCTATTTTAGTTGTGATCTCAATTATATTATGTTATGATTTATATACTCAGTACATATATCGTACTGACCCTCCGTTCTCTAGGGGGATGTGTTTCATGCCCGCAGGTACATATGTTTATTTTGGAGATCCGCCAGCTTAGGATTTCCGCTCAGCCATGTTGGAAGTGCTCCACTATTCCGGACCCTTGCTTTTTGGGTACTAGTCCTTCTATATATATATTTGTTTGTTTAGAGGTACGGCGGGGGCTCTGTCTCGCTATATGTTACTATTACTATTGTTAGAGTTCTGTAGAAATATGTGTGTGGGTTGTTTAGAAGTTATTTCAATTGTGCCTATACATCGCGTTGTAAATATTTTTATATTATGACAGCTTTATCAGCTTGCGTGCCCTTTCATGATACGGTGCAAATGAAAGAGGCTACATGTACATGAAAAGGTGTTAATCTATTAGGTTTTTATGAGAAGTATCACATTCTACATAGCTTAGCTACACTATAGTTGATAGATATATATACGGAGGCCAGGTTGGAACCCAGTCGCAGCCTACGGGGTTGGGTCATAACAAAAAGTGGTATTAGAGCAGTTCTTCCTCGGAATGTCCACAGACTCTGTCTAGTAGAGGTTTGTTTATCAGTGTGTTGTATACTATACCTATAAACAGGAGGCTACAGGACATTTATAATGTTATCCTTCTTTCATATCTAAGATCGTACGATAGAGCTGAGTCATAGGGAATAAAATTCCTCATACTAACTTATGATTTTAGCATAAGGACAACATCGATAGAAGAAAGTAACTGATGATATTGGAGGTTATAGAGCACGCAGGTAAGCAAAGGCACGAAGGTGATATGTCAGGTTAGGTATGGAAATACGATTGACATGTAAAGTTGAAAAGTGAAAGGAAAAGTAGACAGGAAAGTGTAACAAGTGCAGTTCGAGTGGACATACGAAGTAAGTCCACCATTTCATACTATTGATATTGGGCGCCCTGTGTGGCTGTGATATGACATGATATGAATATATATGTTTGCCCTGTGAGGCATTGTTGGCATTTTCTACGTGCAGGTGTTGAGATAGTAAGAAATACAGAGGAAACTCTGCCCAAATTTTCCCAGAAATAGAAAAAAAAGGAAAGCCTATATGAGCAGTAAAGTTTAGAATTCATTTGAATGGATCAGAAATGTCCCAACCACATATTGCCCTAGAAAAAGCTCATGTTGAAGGAAAACATAAATTGTGAGCTATTAAGGATAAGATTGATCAGAAAGGGTTCAGGGTTGAGAACTCCTACTCCACAGAGGGTAAATAAAACATAGTAAAAATTGTGAAGAAGGTTAAAAAGTGTTATACTATGGGCTGAATATGAACAGAGTATAATGTGAATATAACGAGGATCATTATGAGAATAAATAATGCCTAGTGAGAAAGTGGCTAAAGATGGGACATGGTCCATATATTAAGAATATAAGGGTGTGTGTGAAATGGAAAAGTGAGCAATGAACCAAAAAAAAGACTTATCAAGTTCCATAGGGAAAGTTTCAAATAAAGGCTATGCGATACAGAAATAATAGCAAGCACAAGGAAAGAAAGAGTAACTGAAAGGAGTGAACAAGAAGAAAGTGAGGTAACAGTGTAAGAATAAGTCATGACATGTGTAGCCGAAGATACGAATGCTAAAAGTGATGGAACTATGAAAGACCAAGTTATAGAAGGATGAGCAATGAGGTAAAATGGGTGCTAGGAAATGACAAAGGAATTTTTAACAAGAGCACCCAAGATAGATGTAATTAATTGAATACGAGTATGGAATGGAAGGAGAATGTATAGTTATGAACTTAAAGGCATAGTACGATAGCGTGGTGATAAGGTAAAACCATTATTGAGGCAAACTTAGCATGTTGTTGAGAAATTTAGGAGCCTATGTTGGATACACAATGTTATACCCAATACTTTTATACCTTAAAAGGTTCTTAAGCTTCTTAGAAGTCACCATGTGAGCCGGATAATCTATAATTCTACCAAACAACTCTAAGAAAGGGAGAATGTGACACCCTATAATAGGGAAGATTGGAAATATAGTTATAAGAATCCGGAAGAAGTTGGAGGCCAAGTAATGAGTCATAAGACTCAACTTACGTATGTAAGCCACCAAATAGAAAATCTTACATTCTTAAGCTACTTGAGTTCATACCAAGCTTACGTAGCAAGGATTACATAAGTTCGTAAAGTAAGATGAGATTACGAACCCACGAGGAGGAAAGGAAGGTGACACGTGGTAGCAAGAGGGAGTCCCAGATGGAAGTAACTGGAAGTGCCATGTGGCATCATCTAAAGTAAGGGGGTTGGCCCCCATATGCCACCTGGAATCCCCTAAGTGGAGGAGGTGATGCATTGGCCCACTAAAGGCTTGACATGTGTCACCACTTAGGGGATGACACATGTCACCCCCCTAAGGTGTCCTATATATATATATGTTTTATGACTCATTAGTTTCATCTTTATCCTTTATTCATTCTTATCCCAAGAAAAATTCTAGAAAAAAAAGGAGTAGAGAAACTCTACCTAGAGAGGGAGAGAGCCACGGTTTTGGGAGGAAGAAAAAGGTAAGTTCTCTAATTTCGTTCTATAAATTAATTATATAGGGTATAAAAATAGGGTATGAAGGTTTTATTGATGTAAATTTATGGTTTCAATCATCCCCAAAAGGATAGCAAACAGCCACGAAGTTTCAACTGCGCTAGAAGAGCTTCCGAGGCGAGTTTTGTCGAGTTTCGGGCAAGGTAAGGATTTTCCATTTAAGTTGGAGTTTATGATTTTTTTATGAGGTATATTAAATGTATTAAATGAGGCTTGAAGTGTAAAAATTGCATAAGTATGCGTGACGTTAAAAACAAACTAAATTGAAGTCGTTAGAGTAAAATTGAAGTCGAGTAGTGTGTTGTGATTGTGGTGATGCGGTTGCAGCTGGTTTGATTGCGTGTTGCAGGGATGGAAAGTGTTATAATAAGGGTGTAGTTTCTTCTGGTTGCATCCATATGACCCTCCGTTTTGTATGGTTAAAGGTTTTACGAAATAAAGGTTAAAAACTCTATTTTAGTATTGTAGTTTTGAGCGAGTTGGTTGGAGTTTATATTGTGTAATGTTGAAGTGATTTTACTTGTATATTTGATGCTGGTTGTTGTTTTAGGTTGAATGTGGTAATTAAGTATGTAGTTGGAAGTTTGGATAGGGAAAGTTATAGGGGAGATATTTCTCGATTTCTGGTAACTTCATAACTAGTAATAAACTAGTCGAGGGAAATGGATAAGGAAACGATTCCTATGGATACTTTGGTTGTAGAGTTGGAAATTGGAAAGTGAAAGTTTATCAACCTTAGTATTGCTTTCATGTTAAATAGGTTCAAAAGATAATGAGGCAAACGTGGTTAAGAGTAATCCATAAAAGGTATGTGAAGCTACCTTCTTTCTCTTGGCATGTTTTGGCATAGGTATGTAAATCTGTCCCTTCTTTCTTTTGGAATGTATTAGAATTAAGTAAGTATTAATATGAGCTTTGGAGGTAATTCCATTCATAAGTCTCGAGGGTGATTCATGATTCCTGTTTTTAGAGATTCTCCGATAGTTAATGTCCTTGGCTTTTATAAGTTACTTTGTATTGACTTGATTCATGCCTACGATTTCTAAGGCTCTTTTGATATGATCAATAGTGATATTTGAGGGGTGATTGATGTGACTATCGTCCTAATTTTCAAATTATAGTTCATCTTTATTACTTCATTGAGTCTTTGACAATGTTTAAAATTGCATTTAGTTTCTCACTATTCTACTCGTGGATGCCTCAATGCTTCTTTCACTGAGCCTGGGCCAGGATATGTTATCAAGCATACTTATCTGCATTGTTCGCCGTGCCATGATGTGAGAGGGAAGGTATGACATGTACATGGGTTGTGGTATATGTTGTACCATGTACACATATGCTGATGTCTGATGATATGATATGATATGACCATCTGATATGATATGATCTGTTATGGAGATGTTCCCTACTCTAGAGTATGTTGTGCTGTGGCACCAGTGATGGAAGGGAGACCACATTTTGTTCACTGAGTCCCCTAATGGGGCCGGATATGACATATGTTTTTTTGCATGCATTATCTGTATTTGTGATAAGTATTTTGACATTCTGGATATTTTGCTCATTTTCTGTACATTCTGTTCTAGTTATGACTTTATTTATTATAGTCCATGCTTTACATATTCAGTACATTTTCCGTACTGACCCTCTTTCCTCGGGGGATGCATTACATGCCCGCAGGTATAGGCGTTTGAGTTGCCGATCCACTTTCTTAGGACATCCACTCTACTGTTTGACAGTGCTCCTTTGTCCGTAGCCCATATTTTGGTATTGAGCTTTTTGTAGCCTATATGTATACGTTGGTCAGGGGTACGATGGGGCCCTATCCCGTCATATGATTATGTTATTATTCTGTAGAGGTCTATAGATATGTATTTGTAGGTTCTGTATATGTTTTAGGCTTTTGTGTTCTGTGATGGCCTTATCGGCTTTCGTGAGCTGCATCTGTTTTTGTGCGCTATCTAGTGACCTTAATTTTCTATATTTTTTTATTGTGATAATATGCTAATTTGGGATAAGGGTACATATGAGTGTCCAACTCGAGCATGAGTCGCGGCCTACGGGATTGGGTCGTGACACATAATTAAGGTAGAAAGGCATGAGGCATAAAAGGGTACTACGTGTGCATAATCTCACCTCAAAAATAGGGAAATTCTTAAGGGACAAAGATAGTAGACTTGAGGAACAAGTGATGCAACATGCATCTCTCAAAATAAAAAGATGATGTAGGTTGGGACAAAAATATTACTTCAAGAGAATTTTGGACACTGATCGTCGAAATATAAGTGCTGCCTAAGTAGGATTGAAAGTGACTACAAGTATTAACTAATTATTGACCAGAGTACATAGAATGTGGCTTTGGATAAATTGCTACATCAATTACATTACTCGAGTACCAACCATCAGATAAGATTTTATATGATATATCGAGAATTTGAAGCACCTCATGATTGTATTAAGGTTTCGTACATGGGTAACCTAAAGTATAGGTGATATAAAGGAAGATATGGATATGGTGCAACATACCAAATATGTCGGAAAAGACTCATATGCATTTGGAAAGTTGAAAATAAACAGACAATGACATGGATACACCCTAAAGGGGAGGAGGAGTGGATATGAGACATACAAGCGTGAGATGAAACCAACCGACATTACAACGTATTAATGTGAACACTTAAACTTTAAGTGAGATCATATGATGGAATGAGCTAGAAAGATCTAAAAGCCAGCAATAGATAGATAGAAGCCAAGATAATATCTGAAATAGTGCGGAGTATTATTGAGAAGAACCTTGAGTGGTATGACATCAATGGATGGGTGCATACAAAAGGGAATGAATACGATAAGAGAATAATAATGAGTAACTTAAAGATATTGTAAGGGATAGCCAGACTATACCTGACTAAAGGTTAAGATGTTGCCAATAGAGTTATTGGCTACTAATATTGTGATATACAAGTGGCATAAGAAGAAGGATAAGAAATCTCTCCTAAGATGGAATGGAAGAGAAATTAATAGTAAGTAAAGGAAGCAAAACAAGTATGACAAAATAAACTACAACTGTGTGTCAGTACAATGAAATATGTGGAGCAGAATAAGTCAAGAGAAGGAAAGGCTATGAATAGAATTGAACAAACTTTGTACAAAGTGTGCGAGAAGAGTTATGCAACCTATGAATATTAGTATGCTAAGGGTGAGATCAAGTTATTACTTGAGAAAAATAATAAGATGTCAGTAATTGCAATATGATGTGTAGTAAGAGAACTAGAAAAAAGATCTGAGTAAAAGTGCAGTATAACATGCCTGAGCATTACAAGTTGGATTAGGAGAAACGGTACTATAGCTTAAACAAAATCGAGCATCAGGAGTCTGATAGCCTATTACAGGAGACGGAAACCATAACTTGAAAATGAAAAGTGGTTAATATGGATTATAGTACAGGCTTACCCCGCATTTTACGGAAGTACGAGTTCATATGAGTTATGGTAGATAGGATGCCAGGATCAGCCCATTCTCTTCTATTTAGGATGACATATTCAGCTGAGGATTATGCGAGGTTATATAACAAGGGAATAGTAAGCCTTCATAAAGTTCCCACATTTATTATCTCAGATGGGGGAGTTCAATTTACAGCTAACCACTGGAGATCATTCCAGAAGGGATTGGGAACACAGGTGAATCATAGTACGATATTTCACCCTTTGATTAATAGAAAGGCCTAGATGTGATCCAACAAGTTATTGATAAAGTGAAGCTTATTCAGGAAAAACTATTCACAGTCCAGAGTCGACAACAATCATATACAGATAACCAACGTCGACACGTAGAGTTGGAAGTTAGAAATTGGGAGTTCTTAAAAGACTCACCAATAAAAGGAGTAATGAGATGCGGCAAGAAAGGAAAACTTAACCCCAAGATACATTGGCCTTTATCAAATTATTTATAAGGTAGGCAAGATTACCTATGAGATGGACCTACCATCTGATTTGGAAGAGAAACATCCAGTTATTCATGTGTCAATACTTCACGCAAATGGATAAGAGACCCTTCCAGAATCTTCCTGGTGGATGAGGTCCATGTAACAGATGAGTTATCCTACAAGGAGCAACCTATCACCAACTTGGGTTGGCAGATGAGAAGGTTGTGAACTAAGGATGTGGCTTCTGTTGTGGTATTATGGAGAAATAAGAATATAAAAGAGATGAACTAGGGAGCTGAAGAGAAGATAAAAAATGAATGTATATGCTTATTCCCTATGCCTACAAGCAATCAAAACTCCTAAATTGGTGGTATGTGTTACTAAGAGAACTATCTATGAGAACTATTATAGAGAATTCCTGAAACCCTTGTGGAACTCGACTTACTTAAGTAAGCTACCAACTTGGATGTCCTATGTAATTAAGCTACTTAAGTACACGTCGAGCTTAAGTAGCAAGGAATACATAGGCTCTTAAAGTGAGATGAGATTACGAACCCACAAAAAGAAAGCAAGTAGGTTAAAGTAGGTGAAAACTAGGTGATGCACCTACTTGGACCAAGTAGGTGACCCACCTACTTTGGGTGGACCCCACACTGCCACATGGAAGGTTTGGATTGGGTGCATGGGTGAGATGGCACCCTAGGGGCTGGACATATGTCACCTCTAGGGGATGCCACATGTCACTCTCCAAAGAAGTATATATATACATAATTGATGACTAATAAGTCATTTTCAGCATTGAACATAGCCAAAAATGGAGAGCAAAAATGTGAGAGCTAGAGAGAGGCAGCCATGGGTTGGCACAAATTGAGGTAAGAATCCATCTTTTTCTCCGTGAATTAATTATCTAATATATTCCTTGGGTATATGAAGGTGTTTAACAATGAAAAAAATTGATAGTTAGGGCAGCAAGAAGGTGCGACATGAACCTATGACTTTCGGCAAGTTTAGAAGCTTGTTTGTTAAGGTATGGATTGATTCTCTTCTCCCATATTTTGGTAAAGGTTTAAGAATGTTATGGATGTGTTAATATGAGTTGGATAAGTGAAAATGTGTACTTATTGCTGAAAAAGGTTGCAGGCCATAAAGGGACTGTTTTGACGATATTCTAACAGGTGAAAGTTTGGTTAGTTTCGTTGTTATTGTGGTATTGTATTAAGAGTTGTTTTGTAGTGTTGCAGTGATGGAAACATATCTAAATATAGGTATAAGTGCTTCTGGTTGCAGCCACATGACACCCCATTTTGTGTGGTTAAGATCTTACGAAATAAAGATTGAAAACCGTATTTTGGAGTCGTAGTTTTGAGCGGCCTGGTTGGGACTTATTTTGTGTAATATTGAAGTGGTATAATTGTGTATTGGCTTTTTGTTGTTGTTTTGATATGGTTGTATTAATTGGAGGTATAATTGGAAGTTCGGATAGGGCAAGGTATAGGGAAGATGCTGCCTGAATTCCATTAACTTCTAACTAACTAATAGAATAGTCGAGACTAGTCGAGAAAGGCGAATAAGAAATTGGTTCCTATGGGTAATTGGTGGTATAATTACAAGTTGGAAAGTCTAAGGTGAATAACCTTCGTATTACTTTCATGTTGAATAGGTTAAAGGAGTAGCGAAGCGAGCTTGAATGTTATTAACCCATAACAGGTATGTAAAGCTATCTTTCTTTTCTCTTGGTATGTCTTAGACATAAGTGATGGATATATGAAATGTGGGGGTAATTCCATTCATAGAACCCCAAGTGTGATTCATAAATCTTATCCACTGCTTGATGTTGGAGCTCCTGCAATAGTTGAGTATTGCTTTCAAGTCTTCTATATACTGAAAAGTAGTGTATATAAAGCCTATCTCTCCTTTCTTTTGACATGTCTTCAAGTTAATTAATGAATGATATGATCTTGAGGGTAATTTTACTTATAAGCTCCGAGTATAACTCGTGACCCTTATTCAATTTTTGAATTTTAAGACTCTTGAGGTAGTTGAGCTATCACCCTCGAGCCTTTTATATGTGAAATAATAATTAGATGCATAGGCTCCTATTCTTAAGGACTCGACAATGACGAATGTCTCTGATTCTATAATCTGTTTAGCTTGGTCTTAATACATGTTTATGTTTCCTGAGACTCCGTTTAATATGTCTCCAAGGAAATTTAGAGGATACTTATGATGACTACTATTCTAATTCTCACATGATAGTACATTATGATTGTGTTATTAAGTCTCAGAGGATGATCCAATTGTAGGTGATTCCTACCCTGGTTTCCAAGTGACAGTTCACTTGATGACTTCATTGAGTCTCAGATAATGATTTAAATTTTGTATGGTTTCTCATTACTCTACTCGTGCATTCTGTTAGTACGTCTTTCACCACATCCCATGAAGGTCTGGGCAGGCATGATATATGTTACACCCCGCACTCTTGAGCTCGGAACGTCTTCTTAAGTTCCTTAGACACTATCATGTGAGCCGGATAAGCTATGACACTATCAAACAACTCTAAGGAAAGAAGATTGTGATACCTCGCGAGAAGGGAGGTTGGAGATAGGGTCATAAGAATCCGGAAAGAGTTGGAGGCTAAGAAATGAGTCGTAGGACTCTATTTGCCTACGTAAGACACTAAGTTAAGAGTCTTATACACTTAAGTTGCTTAAGGATATATCAAGCTTACATAGTACGGATTACATAGGCTCTTAAAGTGAGACGAAATTACGAACCCGCGAGGAAGGGAAAAAGACGACGCATGGCAACCAATGGAGGAGCGACACGTGGCAGCACCTCAAGCAAGCAGGTGATGCACCTACTTAGGGTCAAGTAGGTGATGCAGCTGCTTGGGGGAGGTGGACCCCGCTGCCACGTGGCAGCCCCTAATTGGCAGCATGACACGGTGGCCAATCATGGCTTGACACGTGTCATCCTTAGGGGCTGACACGTGTCACCCCTTGGGACCACATATATGTATGTATATTAGGGATATACTTCAGTTTTGGTCTTCAAACTGCAGCAAAAGAACAGAAAACGAACCCTAGAACAAGAGAGAAAATTATGACGGCTAGGAGGAAAAAAATAGGTACGTTCCGATTTTGTTCTGTAAATTAATTATTCAGCATATACCACGATGATATGGAGGTATTAGAAGTATAAAATCACGGCTTGGTGCAGCCAAAACGGACAGCAACCAGTCCACACAGTTTCAGCGCGCTAAAGAGGTTTCCGAGGCGCGATTTTGGCTAGTTTTGGCCAATTTCGGGTAAGATAAGGTTTCTCATTTAAATTAGGACTTTATGAGGTTGTTATGGAGTGTATTATGTACCCTTTATACTGCTGTAAGTATGAAAAAAATCGTGGGGATGCTCAGCGAAAGAAACAATCTAAATTGAAGTCGCCGTACTTAAATTGTAGTCGAAGTGAGGCGTGGTGTGTTTGGAGGCTGCTGCTGGTTGTGTTGTGGCGTGTTGCAGGGTCTAAAAGTTATCTAAATGAGGTGTGGGAGCTGCTGGTGGCAGCCACAGGCTTTGCAATTAAAGAATTCACGAAAGAAAGATTTAAAACTCTAGTTTTGGTATCTTAGTTTCGAGTTAATTGTCGGGGGTTTTTATTGTGTAATTTTGGTCGTAATATGTATATGTATGGGCTGATGTTTGCATTGTTGGTTGGCTGCAGGTGCTAAGGACATGGTTGGGAATTCGGATAGGGCACATTATAGGGGAGGTGCTGCCCGATTTTCGTTAACATCCTAACTAGTTAAGGAACTAGTCGAGAAGGCGAGCGAAGAGATGAATGTTATGAATACTCGTGGGTATTCTAAGTTGCTGAAAAGTACAAGGTTTTTAATACTTGCATTACTTCCATGTTAAATAGGTTTCGAGGACAACGAGGTGGACGTGATTAAGAGAAGTCCATACAAGGTATGTGAAGCTTTCCTTTGGCGTGTTTTTGGAATAGATATGTAGAACTATTCTTCTTTTCTTTTGGCATGTCTTAGATATAAGTTATGAATGATATGTATACGATATTTGGGATTTAATCCATTCGTAAAGCCCTGAGTATGAGTCGAGACTCTTGTTTACTTCTTGATATTAGAACTCCTATAATAGCTGAGTCATTTCCTTTTAGTCTTCTATGTGATGAAAATTAATATATGTAAAGCCTATTTCTTCTTTCCTTTGGAATGGCTTAACTTTAAGTGAAATGGTATATGATATAGGTTTAGAGGTAATTCCATTTATGAGCTCTGATTGTAACTCGTGACTTGTAGTCACTCCTGAACATTAAGAGTCTGAAAGTAGTCAAACTACTATTCTCGAGCCTTCTATATAACGAATAGTAAGTGGAGGTACCAGCTCCTCTCTTTTTAAAAGGCTCTAAAATGGTAAATGCGTCTGATTGCATAAGTTGAGTCTTTGACTAGATAACTGTGTCTATGATTGCATAACTGTGTCTCTGATTGCATAATCGTGCCTTTGATTGCATAAACCATGTTTCTGATTGCATAAGCTATATGGCATTGTCTGGATGCATGTCTATGATTCTTGAGGCCCCAACTGATGTAAGCCCTAATGACATCTAAAGGGATACCTCGGATAATTACTCCCCCAGTCTTCAGGTAACGGTTCACTTGACTGTTTCATCGAGTCTTAGATAATGACTTAGTTGCATATGGTTTCTCACTACTCTACTCGTACATACTGTAACCCATCCTTCCTCGAGTCCCACGATGGGCCGGGATATGTTATCGTGCACAGTGTTACTACTTCTTTCACCGCGTCCCAGGCCGGATGTGTATAGTTCCACGCACGAGGAGACGATGCCGTACGTGAGGTGTGATATATGTTATATGTTATGACAATACGATTATTCACCGAGTCCCGGGCCGGCTGTAATATGATAGTATATGTGGTGAAATAAGGAAGGAATACCGAGTCCCTCCTTAGAGGGCTGGGTATATATGTATATTATGATGGTACGCTATAGACGTACACCACTCCATTCACCGAGTCCCTCACTAAAGGGCCGGATACTTTATGTAGGCATGCATATGAGATTAAAGCAATACATTGTGACCCTGAGCCCCGCAGTGAACTGGGTGTGATACGATGATATACATGATAAGATGATACCGTATACGATGGTATGATACCATATACGATGATATGATGAAATGAAATGCATTATGATATGATGATATGTGATTATGAAGAAGTGATTATAACACCGAGTTCACTAGAGGGCCGGGCACAGCATATGATGATGTGTATGATTTATGTGTCCTAAGGTGCAGGTACAGTAATTTATTTAGTTATTATACTTGTCCCCTGCATCCCTATTTCAGTTATGATCTCAGTTACGATGTGTTATGCTTTACATACTCAGTACATATATCGTACTGACCCCCCTTTTCTCGGGGGGCTGCGTTTCATGCCCGCAGGTATAGATGTTTATTCTGGAGATTCATCAGCATAGGAGTTCCTCTCAGCTGTGTCGGAAGTGCTTCACTGTTCTGGAGCCTAAATTTTGATGCTAGTCACTTAATGTATATATTTGTACATTCAGGGGTACGTCGGGGGCCTTGTTCCGCCATATGTTGTTGTTACTATTCTTAGAGGTCTGTAGACATGTGTTTATGTGGGTTGTTTGTGAATTAGTTTCGATGTTGCCTATCCGATATGTTGTGAATGTCTTTGTTATAGCAGCCTTGTCGGCTCACGTGCCCTTTCATGATATGATACAAATGAAAGAGGCTACATGTACATAAAAAAAGTTTTAAACTATTGGGGCTTTTGTATATAGTATCACATCACACACGGTTCAACTTAAGTGTAGTTGATAAATACGCATAAGAGGGTCCAGGTCGGACCCCAGTTGTGGCCTACGGGGTTGGGTCGTGACAATATATATGATGAAATAATTATTCACTGTGTCCCATAAAGGGCCGGGCACGACTGCATCCCTTGAAGGGCCGAGCAATCATGATATGATGAAATAATGATACTAGGTCCCTCACTAGAGGGCCGAGTATGGTATGATATGTACACTACTCTTTCACCAAGTCCCTCACTAAAGGGCCAGATATGATAGATTGGCATGCATATGAAAACATAATGATGTATTTTTCTTTTATAAGATGATGTTGTATATGATGGTATGATGCCGTATATGATGATATGGTAACACCAAGTCCCACAGCGGGTTGGGAGTGGTATGTGAGGATGATATACATGCCCTCATTTTATAAGATCCAAGTATAGTGAATCTCTAAATGTTATACCTGTTTCCTACCTCCTTATTTCAGTTGTTATCTCAGTTATGTTATGTTATGCTTTATGTACTCAGTACATATATCATATTGACCCCCCGTTCTCTAGGGGGCTGCGTTTCATGCCCGCAGGTACAAATGTTTATTTCAGAGATCTGCCAGCTTAGGATTTCTGCTCAGCCATATTGGAAGTGCTCCACTGTTCTGGAGCCTAGCTTTTTGGGTACTAGTCCTCTTATGTATATATTTGTTTGTTTAAGGGTACGGCGGGGGCCCTGTCCCGCTATATATTACCATTACTATTCTTAAAGGTCTGTAGACATATGTGTGTGAATTGTTTAGAAGTTGTTTCAATTGTACCTATACGTCGCATTGTAAATGTTTTTATGTTATGGTAGCCTTATCGGCTAGCGTGCCCTTTCATGATACGGTGTGAATGAAAGAGGTTGCATGTACATGAAAAAGTGTTGACCCATTGTGGTTTTTGTGAGAAGTATCATATTCTATAGAGCTTAACTTGACTATAGCTGATAGATACGTATATGGGGGTCCAGGTCGGAACCCAGTCGCGGCCTATAGAGTTGGGTTTTGACATAAACCCTCATGAGCGGCTTCCATAAGTCTATTAGAAGTAGAAGATGCCACGACTTGATTCCTTCATCAGGGAAGATCACATTGCATTAGGGATATGTACATGATACATATGCACTATAAACAAAAACAACATGTAACAAAAACAAATAGTATCCCAACAAGTCACAATAAAAGTCCTAAAATCATAAACCTAGGCTCTGATACCAACACTTGTAGCATCCCCTTTGGGAGGATGCCACTTACGAAGCAAAAGACAGTTTTTTTCTCCTTAATCTCAAATAGTCAACACATTTAGACAACTTGTTTTGAAATTCTATTTTTAATTTAACACCATTGCGGGTCCATAAAATATACAAAACTCAAATTAGTAATTATCACAAGACTATTGTCTTCCTTTGTGCATAATGACAAGTCAAAGTATAAATTCCATACATGGCATGACTTGAGTTAAAAGCACACTCCAAAAATAGCAAAACTAGTCACCCTATTCAAGTTACAAGCATCTGGTTTTATTTTCATAAGCCTTCAAAATTTCATACATAAGTGCCACATGTATCCTGTACAAGTTCCCAAAATATTTATAAAACTAAATGCATATGCAGATGTGATCTTAACAAGGCTCCAAAAAATTTACTCCAAATGGTCATCTTCATATCTCGTCCCACATATTACCTACGATAGAAAACAACTATCGCTAAGCATAAAGCTTAGTAGTGTACAAACTTTGGGCTTGAAGCCATTAAATTCTTCAATTTCCTTATTCTTCACAGGTGGCTCAATAAGGTAAAAGTAAGCCCAAGTGAAAAAGTATATCAAAGTATTGAATACAAACCTTGAAGAGTTTCAAAATCAATATCAATATTCGAAGGCTCAAGTATCAAGAAACTTATAATTTAATTCAAAAAAGTTGTCAAATAATCAATTTTGCCTAATAGGTACGTCATGCCTTCACACTAAGCGCAATCAATATCAAGACATAATGAAGCCTTAAAATCAAGAAGGGTCATCACCCAATATCAAGAGAATCAAGAACCATGTTGAAAGTGGCTTCCCACTCGTGCTCGAGAATGGATGAAACCCCATCATTAAGAAGAAATGTAAATCCAAAATGAAGATGGTAAAGATATGAATCGAGAGATATGCCAATATCGATGACAAGTCACTGTAACAAGAAGGAAAAAGTCCCAACAAGAATGCAAAATGATCAAGCAATTCATACAAGTGGGCGGTTTAGGAATACTTGAGATAATAGTCATATAATAATACAAGACAAGGAGTAAAGAAACAACCCATCAAAATACTTCAAATTTCAGAAAATAAAATATTCCAAGTTCAAGTTTATACACAAACCTTGGCGTTTTAGCACATAACAAGTTCTACCACAACTCGAGGAGTTTAATTCATCTACGCTATAGACCAACCAAAGTCCACTTCATCAAATAATTACACTTAGCTTATGTAAGAGAATATACACCTTAAATATACAATAAAATACCTACTTAAGTTTAACATTCTCATCATATCAAAACTAAACATGAAATCAATGGAAATCAGCCCAAACTATCAAAATAAGAGTTCTGGACAGCCTAATGTTTTGTATTGTTGCTCAGTTTCGAAGGGGTAAATGGGGGAAGTAGGCTTTGTGGCCTCAATGAAAGTTCTATACATGTGTCTTAGAGTTTCATACAATTTTGAATCACCCCTACAACAATTATGTACAAAAAGATATGCCCAAAATACCAACAGCAGTCCATGTAGGATTTTCAAAACAAAAACTGGGCAGCACCTCCCCTATACTTCATCACACTTTTTCGAGCATATAAAAGAACAAATGGGTTTTAGATCCCGAATAAAGTTTATAGACCTATGAAATATCTTTCCAAAACATCTTGAATAACTCAAAACAAAGCTTTATATAAGGAGTTATACTAATATTACTAACAACAGTCCCATCCAAAAATGAGTTTGTTAACAAGAAAAAGAACCTCCTCACTGCCCCAACTATAAATTTTATATTGTTAAACACCATTACTTAACCGAAGAATACCTTTGACAATTAATTCATGAAACAAAATCTGAGGGCTTATATTTTTTCCTTGTTGCTGCCGTAGGTACTCTCTCTTATTCTCCAAGTTTTATCTCAAACTCTAAGTGAAATTTTGTTGAAGAAAGGAATTCTTAGTCATTTTTACATGTATATATATGCTCCCTTAAAGTGTGACACGTGGAAGCCCCTAGGGGTGACACATGTCCATCCCATAGGGCGCCACCTTATTCATGTGCCCAATCCAAAGATGCCACGTAGAAGCGTGGGTCCACCCCAAGTAGGTGTGTCACCTGCTTGGTCCAAGTAGGTGCATCACCTACTTATTCCAAGTAGGTGCATCACCTACTTGTTTCAAGTAGATGCTACGCCTCTTTTTCCCTCTTTCGTGGGTTTGTAATCTCATCTCACTTTAAGAACCTATGTAATCCTTGCTACTTAAGCTTGATGTGTAATCAAGTAGCTTTGTTATGTAAGACATCCAAATCTGTAGCTTACGCAAGTAGGTTGATTACCACCACTCATTACTTGGCCTCTAACTCTTTCCAAATCCCTATAGACCTATTTCCAACTGTCACTACTCATGTAGAACTTCATAGATAATGTGGATCACTTAACAATCTTTTAGAAAAAACATAAAAAGAAAATTGGGGTGTTATATAGCTAGTTCCTTTTCGAGGCCTGTGGGTTCCTGACATTTTTAATCTGAACAAAAATACCATTGTAAACATTTAATAATCATCAAACTCGGAGAACCCACCCCACACTTAGGCCTGATTAATCTTGGGGGTCAAGAAGGTTATTTAAATTCCCCCTTCTATAATTTAAAATCAGTCCACTTTTAACCCACAACCATTGTCTGTTCATATTCCATTCGTATTTTTAACTCTACTCAAGAATTTGAGTCCATAACATTGAAACTTTTCAAATTCCCATTCAAATTTCATGTGTTAATCAATAATTCACATAAACCATTCTATTCATGCTCATCACAACAATTTCAACACCCTTCAACATCACCCAAGTTAATTCAAACAAGGTTTACATTCATTGGCACCACAATTTTAGGTTTAAGAACTTAATCTCTTTCTTCATAAACATATTTGTACACATAATAAACAATTATCATTACCTATATGAAATATCTTAAATTTTTTTGCCAAGAGTGAAAAGAAGAAGTTAAAACCATATCTTGAGTGTTGAAGATAGGGGAATTTGAAATGTTGAAGAAAAATTTCAACTCTGCAACACATATTTAACTTTGGAAAATTGTTAGGGCTTGGGGGAAAAGGGTTTTTAACTTTTCTTTTGAGGGAATGGGGGTTATGGGAGGAAAATTGGGGTTAAAAAGAGGCGAGGATCGATTTAATTAAAAGAAAGTCGGGCAAAACCTATTTTTTTAAAATCAAAAATCAAAAATATATTTTGGGGCTGCGACGCGAAGATGTCGTAGACTCTTCTACCTTGCAAAATTTCTGCTTGCTTCCAACCCCCCTTTTTTGGGACAAGTTCACGACCAGGGTCCATCGTGAACTCCATTGTCTCGTGATTCTTGTCCCACTTTTTCTTTGCTTTTGTTTTTGTTTTATTTTTCAATTACAAATCAAACTAAGCCTATCTTTATAAAAAAATAAAAGAAAAATGCAATCTATCCTAAAAACAAAAATTACAAAAATAAAATCCTAAGTAATACACTAAATCACAGGTTTCCTCCCATGTAATGCCTGATTTAATGTTGCAACATGACTCAGCTTAGCTCATTCATTGTTGAGCTCCTACACTCCTTCCGCACGATCAACATCATTGCCAAAGTAATGCTTCACTCTCTGCCTATTTAGCAGAAAGGTTGCATTGTTGTCCTTATTCCTTAGCTTCATGACACCATGCTATTTCATCCTCACTATTTCGAAGGGCCCACTTCACTTAGACCTCACCTTTCCAGGGAATAACTTTAGTCTAGAATTGAAAAGTAATACATGCTACTCTGGCTCAAAAATGCGAGTGACAATATGTTTGTCATGCTACCTCTTGTTTCTCTCCTTGTACAACTTCGTATTTTCATACGCATAGTGTTGAAATTCTTCAAGTTCATGTAATTTTCCCATCCTTTTCTTACCGATGATCTCTGGATCAAGATTTACTTTTTTTATGGCCCAATAAGCTTGGTGCTCCAATTCAATTAGAAGGTGGCATGCTTTCCCAAATACCATGTGGTATGGAGAAGTGCCTATGGGTTTCTTGTAAGTTGTCCTGTACTCCCATAATGCATTATCAATCTTTTCAGACCAATCCTTTCTTTGCACTTTCACTATTTTCTGCAAGATGCGCTTTACCTCTTTGTTTGATACCTCTACCTAACTACAAGTCTGTGGGTGGTATGCCATCACAATTTTTTGCTGAATACCTTACTTAGGTAACAAATTCTTCATTATATGGTTGATGAAATGCTCACCCCCATCACTAATAACAAATCTAGGTGTGCCAAATGAGTGAATATGTACTTTTTCAAGAAGCCATTAACAATGTTTGAGTCATTAGTCTGAAATGCTACAACCTTAACCCATTTCGACATGTAATCCACTACTACCAGAATATATTGGTTCCCATAAGATGATTGGAATGGACCCATAAAATCAATACCTCACACATCAAATATCTCTATCTCAAGAATATTGTTCAGGGCTATCTCATGTCTACATGATATTTTTTAAACCCTATACTTTTGTACCTTGGAATGCGTTCTTAAGTTTCTTGAAAGGATCTTAAGCTTCTTAAGTTTCTTAAGGTTTCCTAAAGTTTCTTAAAGCTTCTAAAATCTTCTTAAGACTTCTTAAGAACTCTTAATCTTCTTAAGAGTTACCATGTGAGCCGAGTAATCTATAACGCTATCAAACAACTCTAAGGAAAGGAGAATGCGATACACCATAGAAGAGAAGATTGGAAATAGAGTTATAAGAATCCAGAAGAAGTTGGAGACCGAATAATGAGTCGTAGGACTCGACTTATTTACATAAGCTACCACCTTGGAAATCTTACATACTTAAGCTACTTGAGTACATACCAAGCTTACATAACAAGGATTACATAGGTTCGTAAAGTAAAACAAGATTATGAACCCATGAGGGAGAGAAGAGAGTACCATGTGGCAGCATGAGAGAGTGCCACATATTAGCATGAGAGAGTGCCATGTGGAAGAAGCTATAGAAAGGGTGGTGGAACCCAGATGCCATATGGCAGCCCACGATTGGAGTAAGAGATATGTTGGCCCAATGAGAGTTTGACACATGTCACCACTTAGGGCTTGACATGTATTACCACTTAGGGGATGACATGTGTCCCCTCCTAAAGTGACCTATATATATATATAATTTATGACTTTAAGTTCATATTTATCCTATAAGTCATCTTATCTCCAAGAAAGTTCTAGACAAAAAGAAGAGAAGAGAAACTTAAGCTAGAGAGAAGAAAGAGCTATAATTTTGGGAAGAGAAAAATATAAGTTCTTCAATTCCGTTCTATGAATTAATTATATGGGGTATACCAAGAAGGTATGAATATGTTATTAATATAAGTATATGGTTTTTACCTGCCCCAAATGGACAACAAACAGCCATGAAGGTTCAGTCGCGCTAGAAGAACTTCTGAGGTGAGTTTTGGCGAGTTTCAAGTAAGTTAAGGCTTTCCCTTTCAAATTGAAGTTTATGATGTTGTTATGGGGTATATTACATGTATTAAGTGAGGCTGGAAGTGGAAAAAGTGGATAAGGATACTTGATGTTAGAAACAAACTAAACTGAACTCGTAGTAGGTAAAATGAAGTCGAGTAGTCTGTTGTTGTTGTGGTGCTAAAGGTTGGGGGTGGTTTAATTGCGTGTTGAAGGGATGGAAATTACTCAAAAAGGGGTGTGGGTGCTGCTGGTTTTAGCCATACGACCCTCTGTTTTGTATGGTAAAAGATTTTATGAAATAAAGGCTAAGAACTCCATTTTGGTATCGTAGTTTAGAGCTAGTTGTTTGGAGTTGTATCGGATAATTTTGAAGTGATTTACTTATATATATGCTTCTGGTTGTTTTTGTTTGTATGGTTGTTGATATTTTTGCCGAGTTGAAATCTCAGGGATGTTGAAGTTATAGGGGAGATGCTGCCCAATTTTCGATAACTTCGGAGCTAGTAATAAGCTATTAAGGGAAATGGATAAAAAATGATTCCTATGAATACGTGGATATAGCGTTGGAAATTGGAAAGTGAAAGTTTATTAACCTTAGTATTACTTTCATATTAAATAGGTTAAAGTGACGACGAGGCAAACGTATTAGGAGTAATCCATAAGAGGTATGTAAAGTTAACCGTTCCTTCTTTTGGAATGTCTTTGGCATAAATATGTAAAGATCACCGTTCTTTCTCTTGGAATGTTTTGACATAAGTATATAAATCTAATCTTCCTTTTTGACATGTTTTTTATGAAATAAGTATATGACTTTTATATGATTCCAAGGAAGTTCCTATTTGTAGAGCTGCTAGGATGGCCAACTCTTGATTTTCCAAAGGATATTTTATTGTGCCTAGATACGTGTATATGATTCCAAAAGTTCTATTTGGATATAACTCATAGGGATATTCAAAAGGTACTTGATATGACTGTTGTCTTGATTTTTGAATAATAGCTCATTTTATTAACTCCATCGAGTCTCAAAAATTATTTAAAGTGCATTTAATTTCTCACTACTCTACTCGTGGATGCCTCAATGCTTCCTTCACTGAGCCTGGGTCAGGTTTTATTATCGTGTGTACTTCTCTGCATTATTCGCCATGCACTGATGTTAGGAGGAAGGTAAGCCGTATACATGGGTTTGATTTGTAGAGTTAAGATGTGCCATGTACACATATGATTTGATATGATCTAATATGACCATCTGATATAATATGATTTGTTGTAGAGATATTCCTTAATCTAGAGTTATGATATGCTGTAGCGCTAGTGATGGGGCGACGACCACGATTTTTTCACCGAGTCTCATAATGGGGCCGGATATGACATATGTTGTTTTTCATGAATTATCTGTGGTTATGAAAAGCATTTTGATATTCAGGATATTTTGCTCATTTTTGCACCTTCTGCTCTGGTAATGGCTTTACCTATTATAGTCCATACTTTAAATACTTGGTACATTGTCCGTACTGACCCCCTTTCTTCGCGGTCTGGGTTACATGCCCGCAGGTACAGATGCTCAGTTTGCTGATCCGCTCACTTAGGACATCCATCTTATTGGTTGGCAGTGCTCCTTTGTCCAGAGCCCTATTTTGGTACTAACTTTTCTATTGTATATTTATACATGTTGGTTAAGGGTACGATGGGGCTCTGTCCCATCATATGACTAGGCTATCATTATGTAGAGGTATGTAGACTTGTGATGTAGGTTATGTATATATATTTTGGGCTTTGTGATCCGTGATGACCTTAACGGCCCTCTTGTGCTATATATGTTCTCATGCGCTCTCTAGCGACCTCTTTTGATTTCTACTTTTGTTTATTCTGCTAACACGCTAAGTGGGGCTAAGGGTACGTATAGGTTCCCAACTGGGGCACCAGTCATGGACTATGGAGTTGGGTCATGACAAAAATGATATCAGAGCAGTCCTTCCTCAGAATGTCTATAGATCGTGGCTAGTAGAGTTTATTTTATCGATGTGTTGCACGCCACATCTATAAACAAGAGGTTACAGGACATTTAGGATGTTACCTTTCTTTCATATCTAAGATCGTGCGATATATCTGAGTCATAGGAAAACTCCTTATATTAACCTTGGATGTTAACAGAAGGATGACAGCAATAAAAGGAAATGACTGACGATATTGGAAGTCACAAGGCATGCAGGTAAGCAAAGGGACGAAAGATATCTGTTGGGTAAGGTATTGAAGTAGAACTGAAATGTAAAGTTGTAAATTGAAAGGAAGAGTAGACAGGAAAGTGTAACAGGGGAAGTTCCAGTGGACGTACGAGGTAAGTCCATTTTCATACTTGATTGTGGGCGGCCTATATGGCTGCGATATGATGTAATATGATACATATATATGTATCTTTATACATGTTGGACCTGTGAGGCATTGTTGGTATTTTCTGCGTGCAGGTTTGAGATAGTAAGAAATACAGAGGAAACTTTGCCAGAATTTTCCTAGAAATAAAAAGAGAATGAGATATAGGGCTGTAGTATATCTTAAAAGGTCGTGCCCATAATAATGATGAGATTTGGCTAAACCACGAGTATGACTGACCTCCAGAAATAAGTTAATTACTAAATTGATGGAAATAGAAACTAAGAGGTCGATATTGATATGGTAAACTAAAGTTGGAAAAGACTTATGACCCTACGGAGATGATTTAAAGAAGATTGGAAATTCTGGATAGAACGATATATTAAGGCACCGACGGAATTGATACACAAGGATAAACTATGACGAGCTATAATTAAAAGGGAGTAACAGTACGATTAAGACAAGAGTGCAAGGGAAACAAAATTATGATGGATATGAAGTATTAATAGGACAGCTTGGGAGATATTAAGGATAAGACTAACTAAGAAGGGTAAGTAACCCATAGTAAGAATTATGAAAAAGGTTAAGAAGTGTTATACTATGGGGTGGAATACGAACAGATATGATGTGAATATAACGAGGATCATTATGAAAATAAGTAAAGCCTAGTGAGAAAGTGGCTAGGGATAGGACGTGGTCCATGTAATAAGAATAGAAGGGTAAGTGTGAAATGGAAAAGCGGGCTAGGGAATAAGTAAGAAAGACTTATCAAGTTCTGTAGGAAAAGTTGCAAATAAAGATTATGCGATAACGGAAATGATAGCGAGCACAAGGAAAGAAAGAGTAACTGAAAGGAGTAAGCAAGAAGAAAGCGAGATGACAATGTAACAATAGGTCATGACATTTGTAGCCGAAGATACGAATGCTAAAAGTGATGAAACTATGAAAGACCAAGCTGTAGAAGAATGAGCAATGGGATAGAATGGGTGTTAAGGAATGATTGGTATGATACAAATAAAGATGGATGGAAAGAATACATTTTGGAAATGAGAAAAAAGGATTATGTGGAAGTAATGCATTCCAAATAATACAAAAGTAGTATAAGATCCCTCTTGTGCAAAATAAAAGATAGACATAGACGGGATAAATGATAAGAGAAATCTATGAAAGAACCCAAGATAAATATGATTAAATGAATGCAGATATGAAACAAAAGGGGAACGTGCAATATGAACTTAAAAGTGCAATACTACTACATGGTTATAAGCTAAAGACCTGATTGAGGCGAACTTGGTATGTTGTTGAGAAAATTAGAAGCCGGTGTTGGGTACACAGTAAGGGAAAGGGGTATAAGTATAAAAGGGTGGTGCGTGCACACAACATCGCCCCAACAATAGTGGAATCCTTAAGAGACAAAGACGGTAAACTTAAGGAATAAATGGTGCAATATACATTCATCCCAAGAAACAAAAGATATAGGTTGGGATCAAGATACTCTTGCAAGAGAACCTTGGACAATTATCGTCAGAATACAAGTATTGCCTAATTGAAATTGGAACGACTAAAAGTGCTAATTAACTTTTGATAAAGATAAGTGGAGTGTGGCCTTGGAAGAGTTGTTACATGGGTCACATTGAGATGTCGCACTATGTATGGAAAGGTTCTCATCGCTTTATGACTTAGTCAAGGTTTCATACATACAGAATTAAGTTATAAAGGATGAAGAATGAGATGGACATGATACGGTACCAAGCGGATTGGGAAAAAAGAATTGGATGAGTTTTCAGATTGGACAAAGGTATAAGTATCCCCCTCCTTAAGAGGGGAAGCGGGTGAAAAGAATGCAAGGGCAAGATGGAAATAATGGATACTACAATATAGCAGACATGGATGTTTAAACTTCAAGAAGATCCCATGCTGAAGCAAGTTAGAAGGGCTGAAAGCCAAATATAATGGGATAGAAGTCAAAATGGTATTTAAGGCGGTGTCAAGAAGTTTTTGGCAAAACCCTGCATGACATAACGTTAGAAAATGGGTGTGTATAAAAAATAAAGGGTACGACCAGGGAAAGGTATCGAATAACTCAAGAGATCGTGTGAAGGATAACGATACTATGAGGGGTCAAAAGCCAAGATGCTAGCTATAGCATTGGTCGCAAATGATATTGCGATAGATAAATAACCAAGGAAAAGGGACAGTAAGCCTCATATGATTGGAAGTGAGAAGAGAAATGAGTGAATAAAATAAAAGAAAGAAGTATGATAAGATGGGAAAAGCGAGTTTCAATGTGAATGAGATAGGTGAAGTAGAATGAACCCGGAGATGAAAAGATTATGTCTACCTCATAAAAGTTGTACCGGCAGGGTTATGCAACCTATGAATATGTATGTGTTACGTATAGGTCCAAGTGAGTAAGTACGTGGAAAAAGTAATAAGGGTTCAATAATGACAATATAGTTATAATATTTTGGATACGTTAGAGGTAGAGAAGAGATATCCGTACTTGTTCCCTATATCCAAAGGTAGTCTAATCTCCTAAAAGGATTGGAAGACAACGGTTATAGAGAACTCCCGAAAATCCTCATAAAACCCTATAATATGGGTTAAAATTCGAGGACAAATGTTATAAAGGGGGGAAGAATGTTAAACCCCGTACTTTTGTACCTTGGAACGCGTTCTTAAGTTTTTTGAAAGGATCTTAAACTTCTTAAGTTTCTTAATGTTTTCTAAAGTTTCTTAAAGCTTCTAAAAGCTTCTTAAGACTTCTTAAGAACTCTTAAGCTTCTTAAGAGTTACCATGTGAGCCGGATATTTTATAACACTATCAAATAACTCTAAGGAAAGGAGAATGCGATACCCCATAGTAGAGAAGATTGGAAATAGAGTTATAAGAATTCGGAATAAGTTGGAGACCGAATAATGAGTCATAGGACTCGACTTATTTACGTAAGATATCAACTTGGAAATCTTACATACTTAATCTACTTGAGTACACACCAAGCTTACGTAGCAACGATTACATAGGTTCATAAAGTAAGACGAGAATACGAACCCACGAGGGGGAGAAGAGAGTGCCACATGGAAGCATGGGAGAGTGCCACATGGCAACATGAGATAGTGCCACATGGAAGCAGCTGGAGAAAAGGTGGTGGACCCCCCCCCCCATATGCCACATGGCAGCCTGTGATTGGAGAAAGGGATGTGTTGGCCCAATAAGGGCTTGACACGTGTCACCACTTAGGACTTGACATGTGTCACCACTTAGGGGATGACATGTGTCCCCTCCTAAAGTTTCCTATATATATATATATATATATATATATAATTTATGACTTTAAGTTCATATTTATCCTATAAGTCATCTTATCTCCAAGAAAGTTCTAGACAAAAAGAAGAGAAGAGAAACTTAAGCTAGAGAGAAGAAAGAGCTATGGTTTTGGGAGGAGAAAAAGGTAAGTTCTCCAATTCCGTTCCATGAATTAATTATATGGGATATACCAAGAAGGTATGAAGGTGTTATTAATATAAATTTATGGTTTGGATCAGCTCCAAACGGACAACAAACAGCCACGAAGGTTCAGTCGCGCTAGAAGAACTTTTGAGGCGAGTTTTGGCGAGTTTTGGGTAAGGTAAGGCTTTCACTTTCAAATTGAAGTTTATGATGTTTTTATGGGGTATATTACATGTATTAAGTGAGGCTGTAAGTGGAAAAAGTGGATAAGGATGCTTGATGTTAGAAACAAACTAAATTGAAGTCGTAGTAGGTAAATTGAAGTCGAGTAGTGTGTTATTGTTGTGGTGCTGAAGGTTGGGGGTGGTTTAATTTCGTTTTCCAGGATGTAAAGTTTTCAAAAATGGGTATGGTTGCTTCTGGTTGCAGCCACATGACCCTCCTTTTTGTATGGTAAAAGATTTTATGAAATAAAGGCTAAGAACTCCATTTTGGTATCGTAGTTCGGAGCTAGTTGTTTGGAGTTGTATTGGGTAATGTTGAAGTGATTTATTTATATATATTCTACTGGTTGTTGTTGTTTGTATGGTTGATGATATTTTGGCCGAGTTGAAATCTCGGGGATGTTGAAGTTATAGGGGAGATGCTGCCCAATTTTTGATAACTTCAGAGCTAGTAATAAGCTATTAAGGGAAATGGATAAGGAAATGATTCCTATGGATACGTGGATGTAGAGTTTGAAATTGGAAAGTGAAAGTTTAATAACCATAGTATTACTTTCATATTGAATAGGTTTAAGGGACGACGAGGCGAACGTATTAGGAGTAATTCGTAAGAGGTATGTAAAGCTAACCGTTCCTTCTTTTGGCATGTCTTTGGCATAAGTATGTAAAGATAACCTTTCTTTCTCTTGGAATGTTTTGACATAAGTATATAAAGCTAATCTTTCTTTTTGGCATGGTTTTTATGAAACAAGTATATGACTTTTATATGATTCCAAGGAAGTTCTTATTCGTAGAGCCGCTAGGATGGACAACTTCTTGATTTTTCAAAGGATATTTTATCGTGCCTAGATACGTGTATATGATTGCAAAAGTTCTATTTGGATATAACTCATAGTGATATTCAAAAGGTACTTGATACGACTCTTGTCTTGATTTTTGAATAATAGCTCATTTTGTTAACTCCATCGAGTCACAAAAATGATTTAAAGTGCATTTAGTTTCTCACTACTCCACTCGTAGATGCCTTAATGCTTCCTTCACCGAGCCCGAGTTAGGTTTTGTTATCGTGCATACTTCTCTGCATTATTTGCCATGCCCCGACGTGAGGGGGCAGGTATGCCCTGTATATGGGTTTGATTTGTGGAGTTATGATGTGCCATGTACACATATGATTTGATATGAACTGATACGACCATCTGATATGATATGATCTTTTATAGAGATATTTCCTACTCTGGAGTTATGATGTACTGTGGAGATAGTGATGGGGAGGCGACCATGGTTTGTTCACCGAGTCCCATAATGGGGCCGGATATGGCATATGTTTTTCTGCATACATTATCTGTGATTATGAAAAACATTTTGATATTCAGGATATTTTGCTTATTTTTACACCTTCTGTTCTGGTAATGGCTTTACCTATTACAGTCCATACTTTACATACTCGGTTCATTGTCTGTACTGATCTCCTTTCTTCAGGGGATGTATTACATGCCCGCAGGTACAAACGCTCAGTTTGCTGATCCGCTCGCTTAGGACATCCACCCTGTTGGTTGACAGTGCTCCTTTGTCCGGAGCCCTATTTTGGTACTAACTCTTATATTGTACATTTGTACATATTGGTTAAGGGTACGATGGGACCCTATCCCATTATATGACTAGGCTATCATTATGTAGAGGTATGTAGACTTGTGATGTGGATTATGTATATATATTTTGGGCTTTTTGTTCCGTGATGGCCTTAACGACCCTCTTGTGCTATATCTGTTCTCATGCGCTCTCTAGCGACCCCTTTTTGATTTCTACTTTTGTTTATTCTACTAACACGCTAAGTGGGGCTAAGGGTATGTATAGGTTCCCAACTCGGGTACCAGTCATAGCCTACGGAGTTGGATCGTGACAATATTGTCCCCATCCTCTGGCACTGGTTGCAACTCTTTACATACCCTGCAACATCTTTAAACAAAGTTAGCGAAAAGAATCTAGATTGAAGTACCTTATGAGTAGTGTGCTCACCTTTATGATGGACATCATATGGTGAAGAGTGGAAACTATATAGCACTTGGCGCACCTCAACTTTGGGTAAATATCTTCTCATCATCCTGTCGGTACCCCACTTGACCAGATACGACTCATCCCATATGTGCAATGGCACCTCATAAGCCAACCTCTTATTTTGTTGTGTAGTTGTGCCTAATGGTAATACTCCACTTATCAAATAATTTACAATATCTACATACCACGATAACTAGGACATCTCCATAGCCAACAACTGCTCATCCAGGAAATCTTCTTAAATCTACCTTTGTTCCCCAACATGTGATGAACTCTCCATCCTGGATAGGTGGTCAGCAATCTAATTTTCACAGCCCTTACGATCCTTGATCTAAATATCAAACTCTTGGAGCAATAATATTCATCTGATTAGCCGCAACTTTGAATATTTTTTGTTGAATAGGTACCTAATAGCTGTATGATTAGTGTACAAAACCACCTTAGTACCTAGCAGATAAGATCTGAATTTGTCAAATGCATACACCAGTGCCAACATCTCCTTCTCAATAATTGTGTAGTTGGTCAGCTTTGCATCAAGAGTCTTACTCGCATAATATGTGGAGTGGAACACCTTATCTTTTTGTTGTACCGTACAACCCCTACTGACACATCACTAGAATTGAACATCATATCAAAACAGGCAACTTTCAGTTGGGAGCTATAAGAATTAGGGCCTTAGTTAGCCTTTTCTTCAACAACTCAAATGCATGCATACATTTATCATCAAAAATAAATCTTACCTCCTTCTCCAAAAGACTGTACATGGGTCTGGAAACCTTGGAAAAATCCTTGATGAATCTTTTATATAACCCAACATGTCCCAAAAAGCGTCAGACACCCTTCACTGAAATTGGAGGAGGTAATCTTTCTATCACTTCTATATTTTATCTATCCACTTCTCACCATTGCTTTGGCACTTTATGCCTGAGAACTATGCCTTCTCAAACCAGAAAATGACACTTCTCCCTATTTAGCACCAAATTTATCTCTTTGCACCAAGCTAGAACTTTATCAAGATTTGTCAAACACAGCTCAAAGGACCCCCCAAAGACTGAGAAGTCATCCATAAACACTTTGACAAAATCCTCCACCATATCATGAAATATTGCCATCATGCATCTTTGAAAGGTGGATAGTGCATTATAAAGTCCAAAGGGCATGTGTTTTAAATCATATGTCCTATATGGACATGTAAATATGGTTTTTTCCTTATCTTCAGGGGAAATTGTGATCTGATTATATCCTGAATACCCATCCAGGAAGAAGTAGTATTCTTTCCGAGACAACCTGTCAAACTTTTTTGTGGCATTATTCAACTTGTGGTAGTCCATACAAATTCGCCATCCAGTGATAGTTTGGGTTGTGATCAACTCATTCTTATCATTTATGATCAAAGTCATCCCACCCTTCTTTGGTACACACTGGACTAGATTTACCCACTTACTATATGAGATTAGGTAGATAATACTTGCATCTATCCACTTAATAAATTCCTTTCGCAAAATATCCTTCATCGTGGGGTTGAACCTTTGTTGAGGCTATGTAGTGGGCTTATATGCTTCCTCCATAAAAATTCTATGCATGCACAAAGTTGGGCTAATCCCATGGATGTCAGCCATTTGCCAACCCATTACTTTCTATCCCATTTTTAGCACCTCCAAAGATGCTTTCATCTGCATTTCAAAAAAAGTAGACGAAAGGATTACAGGTAAATTATCATTAGAGACTAAGAAAACATACCTAAGATGCAAAGGAAGAGGTTTTAACTCTAACTTAGGAGCTTCATCAATGGATGGCCTGGGTGGAGGACCCAACACTCTGTTCAATGGCTCCATGTATTTTATCCACATGCTAATATTTGGAATATCTAAGACACTAGCCAAATCCTGTGCTTCAACATCACAATCAGTGTCTTGGACTATAAGCACTCTTTTTAAGGGGTCCTTTGCGAACACACACCTTGCTACCACTTCCTCATCAATCACAGTAATTACAGACAACTACTCATAGATAGAAGGAAACTTCATTGTCTTATATACATTGAAGAACTTTACATTGTCATGGTCCCTCATTGTTAGTCTCCCAACAGCCACATCTATTAGTGCACCCCAGTTGCCAAAAATGGATGTCCTAGAATGAAAGGAACTTTTGGGTCTCGCTCAAAATCTAAGATGAAAAAGTCCACAGGAAAAATGAGAGATCCCACTTGGACTAAGACATCCTTAATTATACCATCCGGCCTAGCCATAAAGCGATCTGCCAGTTGCAATAATATTGTGGTAGTCTTAGGATTTCCCAATCCTAATTTCTTGAACATAAATGTGGGAATAAAGTTGATATTTGCACCCAAATCACAGAGTCCTCTTGCATTTATGCACCTACCAATCATAACCTGCACAATGAGACTACTTGAATCTTTTTGCTTAGCTGGGATCTTATTCAATATTCTAGAACTACACTCTCAGTAAGTGACACTATCTCATACTTAACTCAGCCAACCTGATCTTGTTGGACATAATGTCCTTAACATACTTGGCATACTTTGGGATATCCTGCAAAACATCAATCAAAGGAAAATTAATGCGTACTTGTTTTAGCATTTTGACGAACTTCTCAAAGCATTCATCCTCCTTCTTCGTTTTGAACTTTTATGGAAATGGAGGATCTGGTTTTGATGTTAATTCATCATTAGCCTTTGGCCTATATGGCTCACTTTTATCATATTCCTTTCCTTTGTGTTTTCCCTCAATAGCTATTTTAAGGGGCCAACTCCACTAGTGGGTGACCACTACAAGTGCTTACTGTTTTACCTACATTGTGTTTAGATCAGTCAAACCTCCTTGATGGTGAGAGTTTTGTGCACTTTCCAATCGGCCAAACTATTTCTCTAAGTTCAGGAGGGCTAATTGATTGTTACGGACATCCGTAATTAGCTTTTCCTAATCAACCATTATATATTTAAGTATATCCTATATACTCATGTTTCTCGAATTACTAGTTTGCTGACTTCCCTAGCCTTATTGATTGTAGTGCTGTCCACTACCCTGCGGCCTATACTGATTATACCCTTGGTACTGATTTTCATTTCTACTCCATGAGAAGTTTGGATGGTTTCTCCAATTTGGGTTGTAGGAGTTACCATAATTTTGGTTACCTCCACCCTTTGATGTATTTCCAACAAAGTTTACTGAGTCTGGATTTGGTCCACAATACTCAGATACATACACACTGCCGCCACACACTTCACACCATGTTTGTTACTGTTGCACCACATTCACTAGGGCCTACTGCTGTCCTAATGCTAGATTTTTGAAGTGAGTGTTCATCATATTCTGCATGGATGTAATTATGCTGTCAATTGTGTCACTGCATCCAGCTCAAGATCCCCAGCAATCTTCTACATTATTGGTCTGGATCCTCTTCCATTCCACTCAGAATTTCCTTGAGATATGTGATTCAACAAGGTATATAACTCAGCATATGTTTTCTCCAAAGCTTGCCCACCTACCGAAGAATCAAGAAGAATCTTGATATTGGGTTTCAAGCCTTCAATAAAGGAATGACCAACACATCATTAGTTTGGTGGTGATGAGGACATAAAATCAACAAGGATTTAAATCTATCCCAAGCTTGGTATAAATTTTGTCCTCCCTTTTATTTAAAACTTGAGATCTCACTCTTTAGCTTTGCTGTCTTGCCTGAGGGGAAAAACCTTATCAGAAATTTCTTTGCCAAATCATCCCATGTAGTGATTGAATTTGGTGGCTCAGATTTTGACCACTGCTTTGCCTCTCCCAAATAGAGAAAAGGAAAATAAAGTGACTCTCAAATTGTCTAGAGATACCCCTATAGGATTATATGTGTCACTAATCTCTAAAAAGTTCTTGATGTGGACTTGAGGATCTCATGCGGTAAGCCCATGAATTATCCATTTGTTTTCAAAAGATGCACCATGTTATGCTTGAGCTCGAATACCTCCAGCTACCAGTTTCTTGATACTGAAAGTAACATTAGTGGCGAGTGGGATTGCCACGTCGCATACTGTCATAGGTTACACTTCTTCCATAACCTCTTGCTCATGTTCAACTTGAGGTACGGGATATTGCTGAACCATCTGTCTCCTTTGTTGATGTAAGAATATTTGACTCAGCCAACGACTTTACAATCTCTCCATTTTTTCTTGTGTAGTAACAAAAGTTATCTGCAAGAAATGAAAGCTAACATCAAGTCGTCAACACTTATTACAAATAATTTACAAACTCAAAAATTAAATAATTGCTGATTTTAAGTTTTTCGGCAACAACGCCAAAAACTTATTGATCTAAAAAGCACACATAAGTGCACGTGATCAATCAAGTAATACAGTGACTCTTTCAAGCAGGAATATCGAACCCAAAGGACCTTACTTTAACAACTAATCAATTTCAAACACAATTAAATAAATATGCTAGTGCAAAAGAGTTGGAAAATTGGTTTGTTAAAACTAATGCTTATAAAATTAAGACTATTAATAAATACTAGCAGATGATCCAGTTTCACTGGAAAATTAAAATTAAGGAAGATTCTAGGGCTGCAACTATAAATAAGTTCAAGCATAAGATTTCTCACTTTGGTTTCCAACATGCCATTAGATTACTAATTTACAAGGTTAATTATACGATCATGGTCTCTTAACCTCTAATCACCAACCACAATTGGCAGTCTAACTATATAATTGAGCGAGGATAGACTTCAAACAACCATGGAGCTTTAAGCTATCATCTTGTCTATCAACCAAATGCAGTATATAGGTATATATAACAAGTATCCTATATACGAATCATTCTAAGATTTACCCTAGAACAAACACATTCCCTAGATTCCTTGTTCTATCCTCCTATTCATTTCCCGAGTTCAATGTGGATGATAAATTTATCCTAATGTTGGCCAGAGATTAAAATAGTAAGAGCTAGAATGTAAGAATAATTATATACAACAATCCATTTTCAACCAAAGCTATATAATATTACACCATTACTTATATCCACAACCCTAGAAAAGGGAAAATTAGCTACTCATCATTAAAATCAACATCCCAAATTATTTTATAAGAATTCAAGCAATTAATGAAATAAAAGAGTAGAGAATCAATAACCCTAGCAATCGTTCTTCTCTCTCTTGTTCATGTTCTATTACACCCCATACTTTTGTACCTTGGAACGCGTTCTTAAGTCTCTTAAGTTTTATGGAAGAATCGTAAGCCTCTTAAGTTTCTTAAGGTTTCCTAAAGTTTCTTAAAGCTTCTAAAAGCTTCTTAAGACTTCTTAAGATTATTAAGAGTTGGCATGTGAGACGGATAATCTATAACGCTATCAAACAACTCTATGGAAAGGAGAATGTGATACCCCATAGTAGAGAAAATTGAAAATAGAGTTATAAGAATCCAGAAGAAGTTGGAGATCGAATGATGAGTCATAGGACACGACTTATTTACGTAAGCTACCAACTTGGAAATCTTACATACTTAAGCTACTGGAGTACATACCAAGCTTACGTAGCAAGGATTACATAGATTTGTAAAGTAAGATGAGATGACGAACCCACGAGGGGGAGAAGAGAGTGCCACATAGCAGCATGAGAGAGTGCCACCTGACAAAAGCTGGAGAAATGGCGGTGGACCCGCGCATGCCACATGGAAGCCTATGATTGGAGGAAAGGGGTGTGTTGTCCCAATGAGGGCTTGACACGTGTCATTACTTAGGGCTTGACACATGTCACCACTTAGGGCTTGACATGTGTCACTACTTAGGGGTTGACACATATTACCCCACTTAGGAGGACTATATATATATATGTATTATGACTTGTTAAAGTTCCATACTTATCTAGAAAATTCAAGAACAAGAAAGAAGAGAAGAGAAGAAACTAGAGAGGGAGAGAGCCACGGTTTTGGAAGGAAAAAAAGGTGAGTTCTTCGATTTCATTCCACGAATTAATTATCTAGGGTGTACCACGATGTTATGACGGTATTATTAATTAAAATTTATGATTTGGATTATCCCAAAACATTAGCAAACTGCCACAAAGTTTTAGGCATGCTAAAAGAACTTCGGAGGCAAGTTTCGATGAGTTTGACAAGTTTCGAGAAAGGTAAGGGCTTCCCTTTCAAATTGGAATTTATGATGATTTTATGAGGTATATTAAATGTCTTAGATAAGGTTGTAAGTGGAAAAGTTGCATAAGAATGTTTGACGTTAGAAAAAAACTAAATTGAAGTGGTTGTAGCTAAATTGAAGTTGAGTAGTGGGTTGTCGTTGTGGTGCTGCAGGTGCAGCTGTTTGGGTTGTGTGTTGCAGGAATTTAAAGTGTTTTAAAAAAGGTTTGGGTTCTTCTGGTTTCAGCCAAATGACCCTCCATTTGGTATGGTTAAAGATTTTGTGAAATAAAGATTAAAACCTCTATTATCGTATCGTAGTTTTGAGCTAGGTGTTTGGAGTTGTATTGTGTAATGTTGAGGTGGTTTACTTGTATATATTCTTCTGTTTGTTATTTTTGGTATGGTTGTTGATACGTTGGTCTAGTTTAAATCTCGGGGATGTTGAAGTTACAGGAGAAATGATGCCCGATTTTCGATAGCATCGGAACTAGTAACAAACTAGTCAAGGGTAATGCATAAGGAAATGACTCCTATTAGTACTTGGTTGTAGAGTGGGATATTAGAAAGTGAAAGGTTATTAATATTAGTATTACTTTCATGTCAAATAGGTTAAGGAGGTACAAGAACAAGAAATAAGAGAAGAGAAGAAACTAGAGAGGGAGAGAGCCACGGTTTTGGAAGGAAACAAAAGGTGAGTTCTTCGATTTTGCTCTGTGAATTAATTATCTAGGGTGTACCATGATGTTATTAAGGTGTTAGTAATGAAAATTTATGGTTTGGATAATCCCAAAACATTAACAAATAGCCACGAAGTTTTAGGCACGCTAAAGGGACTTCCGAGGCAAGTTTCGACGAGTTTGACGAGTTTCGGGCAAGGTAAGGGATTTTCTTTCAAATTGGAGTTTATGATGTTGTTATGATGTATACTACATGTCTTAAATAAGGTTTGAAGTGGAAAAATTATATAAGGATGCTTGACGTTAGAAACAAACTAAATTGAAGTGATTGTAGCTAAATCGAAGTCGAGTATAGGGTTGTCGTTGTGGTGCTGTGGGTGAAGCTTGTTGTGTTTCGTGTTGCAGGGATTTAAAGTATTTTAAAAAGGGTGTGGGTGCTTCTGTTTGAATCCACACGACCCTCCGTTTGGTATGGTTAAAGATTTTGTAAAATAAAGATTAAAAACTCTATTTTCGTATTGTAGTTTGGAGCTAGTTGTTTGGAGTTGTATTGTGTAGTGTTGAGGTGGTTTACTTGTATATATGCTTCTGGTTGTTGTTTTTGGTATAGTTTTTGATACTATGGTCTTGTTGAAATCTCGGGAATGCTAAAGTTAAAGGAGAAATGCTGCCCGATTTTCGATAGCATCGGAACTAGTAACAAACTAGTCGAGGGTAATGGATAAGGAAATGACTCCTATTAGTACTTGGTTGTAGAGTGGGATATTAGAAAGTGAAAGGCTATTAATATTAGTATTACTTTCATGTCAAATAGGTTAAGGAGATATCAAGGCAAGCTGAATTTCAATTAATCCCGAAAAAGGTATGTGAAGCTTTCTCTTGGCATGTCTTTGGCATAAGTATGTGAAACTATACTTCTTTTGTTTTGGCATATCTTAGCCTTAAGTGATTGATATACAAAATGTATGGATAATTCAATTCATAGAACCCCAATTATGACTCATAAGTCTTATTCACTTCTCGATTGTAGAATTCTTATACTAGTTGAGTTATTGCCTCTCAAGGCTTCTATATGATGGAGAGTAGTAAGTATGTGAAGTTATCTCCTTTCGTTTGGCATGTTTTGGCATAAGTACGTAGAGCTACCTTTATTTCCTCTTTATATGTCTTTGATATAAGTTTGGTGCTATGATGGTAAGGTAATGCAATGATAAGGTTATGATACTGAGCCCATGATGGGCCGGGTACGATATATGTAAATGATGACCCCTTAAGGAAAAGTAGAGGCTAGGTAAAGCTTATTCTTTGTCTTCCTTTGGCATGTCCTAATTGTAAGTAAAATATGATACGAGCTCTGTGGTAAATCCACTTTTAAGTCCTAAATGTAATTCGTATCTCTTATTCACTTCTGAATGTCAAACTCATGTAGTAAGTTGAGCTACTTTCCTTGAAATCTATAGGTTGAGAAGTACTGGATGCACAAGCTCCTAGTCCTAAGGACTATGTGACGACGGATATCACTGATTTTATGAACTGTTAGTATTACTTTAGTACATGTCTAGGGTCCCCGAGGTCCTAAGTGATATAGGCCTCTATGGCATTTAAAAGGCACTCGAGATGGCTACACTACTATTCTGGTCCTCGAACGATAGCTTAATCTTCTTACATTGTCGAGTCTCTGATAATGATTTAGATTGTATATAGTTACTCACTACTTTATTCGTGTGTACTGTAATACATCTTTCACCGAGTCCCAGGCCAGCTATAATATAATTATTATTATATGGTATATGGATTATTCCAAACATTTCTCGGCATTACTATATGACATGTGGATCGGACCGAACGTTCCTCGGCATTTCTATATGATACGTGGATCAGACTAAATGTTCCTCGGAGTTACTATATGATATGTGAATCAGGCCGTCATTCCTCGACATTATTATACAATGTGCGGATTAGGTCGTACGTTCCTCGGCATGTACTTACTATATACATAGATCGGGCTGTACGTTCCACAGCGCTAATAATATATATGTGTTTATGATGACTGAATGATGTAAAGGTACACCGAGCCCCCTAATGGGCCGGGCACAGTACGTGATAGTAATATGTATGACTTTCTTTTATACGATGTGAGTACAGTAAATGGTTAAATTTTATACTTGCCCCTACATCCCTACGCGAACTATAATTTCCTTATGATTTCTATGCTTTACATACTCAGTACATATGTCGTACTAAACCTCCTTTTTCGGGGGGGCTGTGTTTATGCCTGCAGGTATAGATACATACCATTGCGATCTGTCAGCGTATGAGTTCCACTAAGCAGTTCAGAAGCATTTCATTGTGCCGGAGCTTAGTTTTGGTATTAACCCTCGATGTATATATTTATTTGTTAATGGGTACGGTGAAGGCCCTATCCCGCCTTATATTACTGTTCTTACTCTTAGATGTCTGTGGACATGTATGTGGGTTGTGTATCGGTTGTATATGCATGTATGTACCATGGTGCCTATTATAAGCCTCGTCGGCTTATAGGTTATC
Organism: Solanum dulcamara; assembly: GCF_947179165.1. Taxonomy (NCBI): domain Eukaryota; kingdom Viridiplantae; phylum Streptophyta; class Magnoliopsida; order Solanales; family Solanaceae; genus Solanum; species Solanum dulcamara. The sequence goes on from NC_077239.1 coordinate 32,389,499, forward strand.
CTTTCTATTGATGTGATATAACTTAAATAGGGGAAAGATTTGCTTACAGATAACAGGGATATATGCGAGTGCCCAGTTTGGGCACCCATCACGGCCTACGAGATTGGGTCGTGACAAAAGTGGTATCAGAGTGGTCTTTACTTGGAATGTCTATAGACCGTGTCTACTAGAGTCTTGTTTATCGGTGTGTTGTGCACCACATCTATAAACAAGAGGCTACAGGACATTTAGGATGTTATCTTCCTTTTTTTTAGATCGTGCGATAGAGCCTAGCCATAGGACATGAAATTCCTTTTTCTAACCTTTGGTTTCAGCTGAAGAACGATATCGACAGAAGAAAATGACGGATGATATTGGAAGCTACCTAGTATATAGGTAAGTAATGGTGTGAAGGAGGCATGCTGGATAAGGTAAGAAGATTGAAATATGATTGAAATGTAAAGTCGAAGATTGAAGGGAAAAGTAGATAGGAAAGTGTAACGGGTGCAGTTCGAATTGGACATACGAGGTAAGTCCACTATTTTATACTATTGTTGATATTGGGCGCCCTGTGTGGCGGTGATATGAATATATATACGTTGGCCCTGTGAGGCATTTTTGTGAGGCATTTTTGGTATTTCCTGAGTGCAGGTTTGGAATAGTAAGGAATATAGAGGAAACTCTGCCGATGTTTTTTAAAAAATAAATAGAGAATGGGATATAAGGTTGTAGTATATCTTGAGAGATTGTATCCACGGTAACAATAAGATCCAACTAAACTAGGAGTACAACTGACTTTAGGAAATAAGTAAATTGCGGTATGGGTGGTAATTAGAAGGTCGATACTGATATGGTGAGAAGAATGGTAATGGATATGAACGTCTTAAGACTGCCTGTGAGGTATTAAGGATGAGAATGATGAGGAAGTATAAGGGGGTTAAGTACGCTTGCTCCACTAGGTGGAATTAGTCCAGAGTAAGGATCGTGAATAAAGGTTAAGAAATATTACCCCCCGAGATTGACTATGAGCAAAAAATAGTGTGAATATAATGAGGATCATCATAAAAGTACGTAGGGCCTATTAACGAAGTAACTAAAGAATGTGATTGTGAGTAAGATTAGGAGTCAGCATCCAGTACACGATAAGGATGAAAGTGCATGAAGCAGAAAGGGATATTGTGTATATGTACCTCCATCGTGGAAAATAGTAAGACCCCTCAAGGATGAGGGAGGTAGCTCTTCAAGACCATTGATGCATTGCGAGTCCATTAAGATGAACAAGTGATATTCACGTGTTTATAGTAAAGCTAGAAACACGTGTCATCAGAGTATAATTACCCCCGAATAGAGAATTGGACATGATTATAAGTACTAGTGACGTACTGATTGGGATGAAGGAAATGCGGCTTCGGCTAAACTATTACATTAGTTATATGACTCGAGTACTAGTACTTGGACTAGATTGCGTACTAGTTATTGAGAATTCTGAGCACCCCATGGTTATATTAAGGTTTTTTTACAGGGGCAACCTAAAGTATAAATGAGTTAACAGAAGGTGTAGACATGGTGCAGTATGTCAAATGTGTTGGAACAGAGTCATATATGTATTAACAGTTGAAAATAAACAGAGGATGACATGGGTAAACCCTAAAGGATGGAAGTGGACAAGAGAAATACAAGCGTGAGAGGAAATCAAATAACACTGTCATATGTTGACAGGACCGCTTAAATTTCAAGCAACATCCCATACTGGCAAGAGTTAGCAAGAGCTCAAGGCCAATAATAAATAGATAGAAGCCGCGGTATCTGAGACCATGCGAAGAATCATAGGTGTCTATAGAAAGGGGTGAATACAATAAGAGAGTAGGACTGAGCAAACTAAGGGCCGCAAAAAGGGTAGTAGGGCCGTGTTTGAGTAAAGATTAAATATGGCAACAACGTCATTGGTCGCTGATATCGGGACGTATAAGTAGTAAGGAGAATAGAAAATCTCCTACAGTAGGAAAATAAGGAGACCAAAGAGTACGTAAAGGAAGAAAAGAAAGAAGTATGACAAAATAGCGTTAGCATGAGCAAGTCCTAGTGTGAAGTCGATATGTAAAGCAAGATGGGCCAGGAGACGAAAAGACTGCGTTTACCTCATACTAGTGGTATAAGAGTAGTTGTGCAACCTATGAATAGTTATATACAATATAAGACCAAGTAGAGGAGTACATGATGAAAACGAGTTATGATATTTAGCAGATGTTATAAAGGAATATGAAGAGAAGTTTAATCAAATGGCCAAAAAGGACACAGTCATGGTTGAATTAAAAATCTACCACGACACTATTTGTAAGAGAGAAGAAGAGAGGGCAAGGCAAAACATGAAGACTATCGAGAATATGCTAAGGTAAATCTTGGGCTAAGATGAGTGCCTTCACACATTATTGCAAAGATGGCAATGGAATGTGACACGAGGACTTCCAGGGGGGTCACCCATCCTAGTACTACACTCGCCCAAGCACATTTAACTTCAAAATTTTGGTGGGATCCAGTGCGTTAGTGCTGCTATGATTGCACGAGATGGGAGAATCCGAACTTGCGGCAAAACAATGATACGAGATTATGTACCTAGAGTGCTATAATTTACGATAAGGGAATTGTAAAAGCGCTTAAGCAAAACAAGTAGAATTAGCCGATTACTAACAGATGGCACACTTGTATGCCACTGTTATTCAATATAATACTAGTTAATGATAAGGCAAACCACGAAACGGCTATACAGGTCATTGTGTGAGGGGACTTCAACACAACTTGGTATCCAACTCTGATGGGCAAAAAGCAAAACCCAAAAGGCGAGGGTACCGGTTGATGTCATCTAAAGAAAGCAAGAAGTAATATACGAGGTCGAAGATTCCATAACACGACCTTGGATACAAGACTCACTTTGCACTCCCTGGACAAAAAATTCTATATGGAATGTTATCCGCAGATTAACAAGATCAGCCCATGTTCCTTCAATCAAGGACTACCTGTCCAGTCAAGATTGTGTAAAATTATAGGTCAAGAGGGTGGTGATACTTTACAGAGTTCCCATAGCTATTGTCTTAAATGAAGAAGCCCGAGTTATAGTTAACTATTGAAGATCAGTCCAAGAAGAGATTGGGAAGACAAATAGGTCTTCGTACACCATTGTACCCTCAGATCAAAGGATAGACTAAGCTTACTAGCTAAACACTAGAAGAGGTGTTGCGAGCCTATACGGTTGAGTCCAAAGGTAGCTTGGATAATTGCCTACTACCTGTCAAGAGCATTTACTACATAAACTATCATTCTAGTCTCCAGATGGCCCCGGAAGAGACTTGGTATGACAAAAAGAGTAGGTCATCAATTGGTGGGTTGATGTTGGTAAAACGCAACTAATGGGACTAGGCGTGGTTCAATAAGCCGTCGAGAAGGTAAAGCTTATTCAGGAGAGAGTGTTAGCAGCTCAGAGTCAACAGAAGTCATACGTAGGTAATCGATGTTGACTTCTAGAGTTTCAAGTTAATGATTGGGCATTTCCGAAGGTACCCCCCACAGAGAAAGTAATGAGATCCAGCAGGAAAGGGGACCTTAGTCCTAGATAGATTGACCTTATCAGATCCTCTACTAAATAGGCAAGGTTGCCTACGAGCTGGACTTAACAGCGAATCTGGAAGCGGTATATCCAGTCTTCCATGTATCAATGCTTTGCAAGTATGTTAGTAATCCAACCCGAGTATATCCCATAGAGAGTATCCAGGTCATAGAGGATTTATCCTATGAGAAGCAACCTATCGCCATCCTGGGTTGGTGAAGTAGAAGATTGTGAACTAAGGACGTAGCTTTCGTCAAGGTATTGTGGTGAAATAAAAATCATGAAGAGATGACCTGGGAAGCGGAGGAGGAAATGAAATGCAGGTATCTATACCTACCCCTTATGCTACAGGTAATCCCAAACTTTGGGAATCTGACAGTGATGGATCGATGAAAGTATAGATTATTGCAATAGAATAGATAAACTCTCTATATAGTCTGTATAAGATCTTGAGGAAGGTTTTGGTTCACATTCAAGAATGAATGTTTTAAAGGGGGATAGGATGTTACACCCCGTACTTTTGTACCTTGGAACGCATTCTTAAGTCTCTTGAAAGGCTCTTAAGTTTCATGGAAGGATCGTAAGCCTCTTAAGTTTCTTAAAGTTTCCTAAAGTTTCTTAAAGCTTCTAAAAGCTTCTTAAGACTTCTTGAGAACTCTTAATCTTCTTAAGAGTTGCCATTTGAGCCGGATAATCTATAATGCTATCAAACAACTCTAAGGAAAGGAGAATGCGATACCCCATAGTAGAGAAGATTGGAAATAGAGTTATAAGAATTTGGAAGAATTTGGAGACTAAATGATGAGTCGTAGGACACGACTTATTTACGTAAGCTACCAACTTGGAAATCTTATATACTTAACCTACTAGATTACATACCAATCTTACGTAGAAAGGATTACATAGGTTCATAAAGTAAAATGAGATTACAAACTCACGAGGGGGAGAAGAAAGTGCCACGTGGCAGCATAAGAGTGCCACATGGTAGAATGAGAGTGCCATGTGGAAGCATGAGAGAGTTCCACATGACAGAAGCCATAGCAAGTGTGGTGGAACCCCCACATGCCACGTGGCAGCATGTGATTGGAGGAAAGAGGTGTGTTGGCCCAATGAGTGATTGACACATGTCACCACTTAGGGGTTGACACGTATCACCCCTTAGAGGTTAACACGTATCACCCCTCTTAGGTGGACTATATATATATATGTGTCTTATGACTTATTAAAGTTCCATACTTATCTAGAAAATTCAAGAACAAGAAAGAAGAGAAGAGAAGAAACTAGAGAGGGAGAGAGCTACGATTTTGGAAGGAAAAAAAGGTGAGTTCTTCGATTTCATTCCATAAATTAATTATCTAGGGTGTACCAAGATGTTATGAAGGTGTTATTAATTAAAAGTTATGGTTTGGATCATCCCAAAACATTAGCAAACAGCCACGAAGTTTTAGGCATGCTAAAGGAACTTCGGAGGTAAGTTTCGATGAGTTTGACGAGTTTTGGGAAAGGTAAGGGCTTTCCTTTCAAATTGGAGTTTATGATGATTTTATGAGGTATATTAAATGTCTTAAATAAGGTTTGAATTTGAAAAGTTGCATAAGGATGCTTGAAGTTAGAAAAAAACTAAATTGAAGTGGTTGTAGCTAAATTGAAGTTGAGTAGTGGGTTGTCGTTGTGGTGCTGCGGGAGCAGCTTTTTGGGTTGAGTGATGCGGGACTTTAAAGTATTTTAAAAAGGGTTTGGGTTCTTTTGGTTTCAGCCAAACGAACCTCCAATTGGTATGGTTAAAGATTTTGTGAAATAAAGATTAAAACCTCTGTTATCATATCGTAGTTTTGAGCTAGTTGTTTGGACTTGTATTGTGTAATGTTGAGGTGGTTTACTTGTATATATTCTTTTGGTTGTTCTTTTTGGTATGGTTGTTGATACTTTGGTCTAGTTTAAATCTCGGGGATGTTGAAGTTACAGGAGAAATGCTGCCCGATTTTTGGTAGCATCGGAACGAGTAACAAACTAGTCGAGGGTAATGGATAAGGAAATGAATCCTATTAGTACTTGGTTGTAGAGTGGGATATTGGACAGTAAAAGGCTATTACTCTTAGTATTACTTTTATGTCAAATAGGTTAAGGAGGTATCAAGGCAAGTCGGATTTCAATTATTCCTAAAAAAGGTATGTGAAGCTTTCTCTTGGCATGTCTTCGGTAGAAGTATGTGAAGCTATCCTTCTTTTCTTTTGGCATGTCTTAGCCTTAAGTGATTGATATATGAAATGTGGGGATAATTCCATTCATAGAACCCCAAGTATGACTCATAAGTCTTATTCACTTCTCGATGGTAGAATTCCTATACTAGTTGAGTTATTGCCTCTCAAGGCTTCTATATGGTGGATAGTAGTAAGTATGTGAAGTTATCTCCTTTATCTTGGCATGTTTTGGCATAAGTACATCGATATACCCTTATTTCCTCTTGATATGTATTTGACATAAGTGTGGTTCTATGATGGTAAGGTAATGCAATAATAAGGTTATGATACCGAGCCCTTGACGGGCCGGGTATGATATATGTAAATGATGACTCCTTTAGGAAAAGTAGAGGCTAGGTAAAGCTTATTCTTTCTCTTTATTTGGCATGTCCTAATTGTAAGTAAAATGTGATATGAGCTCTGGGGTAACTCCACTTTTAAGTCCTAAATATAATTTGTATCTCTTATTCACTTCTGAATGTCAAACTCTTGTAGTAAGTTGAACTACTTTCTTTGAACTCCATAGGTTGAGAAGTACTGGATGGACAAGCTCCTAGTCCTAAGGACTATGTGATGATGGGTATCCCTGATTCTATGAACAGTTAGTATTACTTTAGAACATGTATAGGGTCCCCGAGGTCCTTATTGATATAGGCCTCAATGACATTTAGAAGGCACTCGAGATGGCTACACTACTATTCTGGTCCTCAAACAATAGCATAATCTTTTTACATTGTTGAGTCTCTGATAATGATTTAGATTGTATATGGTTACTCACTACTTTATTCGTGTGTACTATAATACATCTTTCATCGAGTCTCGGGCCGGATATAATATAATTATTATTATATAATATATGGATCATGCCGAACATTCCTCGGCATTACTATATGATATGTGGATCAGACCGAATGTTCCTCAGCATCACTATATAATACATGGATCGGATCGAACATTCCTCGACATTACTATATGATATGTGGATCGATCCATCATTCCTCGATATTATTATATGATGTGCGGATCGGGTCATACGTTCCTCAGCATGTACTTACTATATTTATGGATCGGGCTGTATATTCCACAACGCTAATAATATATATGTGCTTATGATGACAGAATGATGTAGATGGTAAACCCAGACCCCTACCGGGCTGGGCACAGTACATGATGGTAATATGTATGACTTTCTTTTATACGATGCGAGTACAGTAAATGGTTAAATATTATACTTTCCCCCTGCATCCCTACGCCAACTGTAATTTCCTTATGATGTATTTGCTTTACATACTCAGTACATATGTTGTACTGACCCCCCTTTCTCGGGCGAGGGGCTGCATTCATGCCCACAGGTACAGATACACACCTTGAGGATCCGTCAGCGTAGGAGTTCCACTCAACAGTTCAGAAGCGCTCCATAGTGCCAGAGCCTAGTTTTGGTATTAACCCTCGATATATATATTTATTTGTTCACGGGTACGATGGAGGCCTTGTCCTGCCTTATGTTACTGTTCTTACTCTTAGAGGTCTGTAGACATGTATGCGGATTGTGTATGGGTTGTATATGCATGTATGTACCATGGTGCCTGTGATAAGACTCACCGGCTTATAGATTATCCTACCTGTTGATGTGCTATAACTTAAACAGAGGAAACATTTACTTACAGATAGCAGGGATATATTCGTGCCCAATTTGGACACCCGTCATGGCCTATGGAATTGGGTCGTGATATGTTATCTAAAATAAAAGACTAAATAATATTTAATTAATACAATTGGGCTATTTATAGAGTCTAAAAAAATGACGCGATCAAATTTAAGGTGTCAGGTCTGCGTCACAGTCTTGCTCCCTCGTTTGAGATCTGAAAAATTCTAGCATTCTCCATGACGCGGCCTTAACAAGGACTCCATTGTTTAAGGAATCGATGCCAATTATAACTTCCTAGGTTTGCGATGTAAAACTTCTTCTATATTCCCTTTTTCACTTGGCTTTAGCCTTTTTTTCTCGTCTCTCGCGTCCTTCTTGAGCGTGATTTTTGTTCTTCTCCTTTTTTTTATCTTCTTTTACCCAGATTTCATTGTACAAAATCTCTTATCACATTTGTTAGCCCAAATTACATAAATATACCAAAAAATAATCAATGACAAGGATTTTTCTCTCAAACTTAGCTAAAATTACGGGTTGAACATGGTAAATGGGCATACAAATACGTCCAAGATCAAAGGGATTCACGGACCATGCAGTGACTTCCAAAACCAAGGCTTCAGGGAATTCCCTGATTTTTTCTAAGTGTTGGTACCATGTAAAACACCATGGACTATGATGAAGTTCATGGTTTGTAATGCCTTCCGTGATCTTACACTTAGTGAAATCTCAGATATAGAGACAACAGGTCTCCACCACAGGATGTGAAGTGAATTACGGTTCGTGGTGAAGGTCGTCATCCCCAACCTCACACTAGTCTGCCATTGTCGAACCTCTTAGAATTTCAAACTCAATACCCAACACTCACATTCAGTCACCTTTAGCACATTTAACCACACAATTAGTTTAACACTCATTAGTAGCTCATGTTTCATCTATTAGAAGCAAGGATTAACCAACAAGTCAAGTTATCAATCACACCATTCCCACATAATTTTCACAATAGTGGATACACCTAATTCAATTACCCCAAGTAATTAAGCACACATGAGCACCACCACGACCTAACCCTCAATTCACATCAAACCAAAGGAGTTCAAGGGTATACTAACTTTCTCAATTTCTTGACACTATTTGATCATTACAGAGAATGGAGATGGACGAGTATGGGGTTTTAGACTTCATAATACACTAGTATCAATTCAAATCAATGGGAGTGTGAGGGGTTGGTGCAAAACTTGGGATCAAAGGTTTTTTTTCTTTGCTTTATAGTGGAGATGATGGGAATGGCCCATATTTGTGTGGAAATAGGTAAAAAACAAATTACCCTATGCAATAATTGGAATCTAGTAAAAATTGGGTTAGGCATAAAATTAATTAGCTACTTTGGTTTCACGCTTGTGATGATTGCTCGTGAAGAGGACCATGAGCCGTATTTCCCTTCGTGGTTCTAGACTTCGAGAAAAAGATGAAAAATCTAACCTAGGGTTCATGGAAGGATAAATAGTTCGTGAAGCTCATCACGGGGTGTAAACCCTATCGTGAACCTGAAGCTCATTTAGCATATATCCATCATGCCTCTTCACCACGGGTTGTGGTGCCCTATATAGTCCTTATAGGTGCCCGTGGTGGAGTGCCTTGTCCAATTTTTTAGTTTTTTCTCCTCTTTTGCAAACTTGAACTCACAGAACAGATCGTGACACTATAAAAACATAAGCAAATTTGACCTATCTATTAAGAATACAATCCTTAAGTTGTTTCCCAAGTAGCACTTGATTTAACATCACAGCACGATGTTGGTCACTTTACTATTCAAATTTGCCTCCCATGCAACACCTGATTTAATGTCGCGACATGAACCAGGTGACTTGACCATTTAGTTTTCATCAAAATGGAGCTTCTCGACTGATCTTGATTCCTCATTGGTTCGCAAGTATAGATTGACACACTGTCAATTTACCTTGAACTTACGCCCATATTGTGCTTCGATCTCAAGTGAATTATGTGGGAACACTCTTGATATAGTTAAAGGGCCAGACCACTTGGACTTTAACTTATTTGGAAACAATCTCACTCTAGAGTTGAACAATAACACAATCACAAGGATAGAACTCTCGCTTCTCGATATGCTGATCATGATATAACTTCATGCACTCTCTATATAGAGATTCTCTCTCATATGCTCTTAGAAGGAACTCATTTATCTCATTCATCTGCTCCAACCTCATAATTGTAGCTTCTCTCCATTTGAGATTTAGTTTCTTTTGTGCCCATAATACCTTGTGTTCTAGCTCCTCAATCAAATGATATGCCTTTCCAAAAAATAATTGATATGGTGACATACCAATGGGTGTTTTGAAAGTAGTCTGATATGCTCATACTTCATCATCAAGCTTCCTTGACCAGTCCATTTTATTTGCATTCACAAACTTAGCCAAAATCTCTTTGATCTCTCTGTTGGGCTCTTCAATATTCCCACTCGAATGAGGATGATATGGAGTAACTATGTTATGTTGCTTTACATCGTATTTAGCCAATAGAGTGTGAAAGATCTTGTTATAGAAATTGGACCCCCCTATCACTGATAATTTCTCCCAAAGTGCCAAACTTGGAGAAGATGTTCTTTTTCAGAAAACCAGTTACACTCTTACTCTGATTTTCTACTATGGACACAACTTCCACACACTTGGAGACGTAGTCAAATAAAACCAGGATATACTTTATACCATATGATCTCACAAATGGTACCATGAAATCAATACCTAAGACATGAAAAATGTTACACCCTACACTCTCAAGCTCGGAATGTCTCTTAAGTTCTTTAAAAATTATCATTTAATCCAGATAAGCTACGACACTATCAAACGACTCCAAGGAAAGTAGAATGTGATACCCTATAGTAGAGAAGGTCTGAAATAGAGTCATAAGAATCTAGAAGGAATTGGAGGCCAAGTAATGAGTCGTAGGACTCGATTTACCTACATAAGCTACTAATTTAGAAGTCATATACACTTGAGTTGCTTAAGGACATACCAAGCTTACATAGCATGGATTACATAGGCTCCTAAAATAAGATGAGAGTACGAACCCGCGAGGAAGGGGAAAATACAATACGTAGCAGCCAATGGGGGAGCAACACGTGGCAGCACCTCAAGCAAGCAGGTGATGCACCTACTTAGGGTCAAGTAGGTGATGCATCTGCTTGGGGGTGGACCCCACTGCCATGTGGCAGCCCCTAGTTAGCAGTATGATACGGTGGCCAATTATGGCTTGACACATGTCACCCTAAGGGTCTGACACGTGTCACCTCCAAGGCAGCCCATGTATTTATGTTTTATGACTCTTAAATCAAGTCATTTATCCAAAATCAGCCAAGAACTTAGAATGAAAAACGTGAAGAAGAAAAAGGAGAAAGGCAGCCACGCTTTGGAAAAATTAAGGTAAGTTCTTCAATTTTCCTCCTTGAATTAATTATCTATGATATTCCTCAACCCCGTGGAGGTGTATATATGTATCTTATGATGTATACAGAATTAATTCTTCATCTTGGAACTTGAGAGAAAGTTGAAAGAACAAAGAGGGAAAATGTTAAAAAGTAGTTAACAAACCCATTTTTGGAGGGGACAGTTGTTAGTAATATTGGTATAATGTCTTGTGTATAGCATCGTTTCGGGTGATTTAATATGTTTTGGAAAGGTATTTATTAGGTATATAACTTTTATTTAGACTTTAAAATCCTGTTTTTCTTTTAGCTTCTCAAAAAAGGGTGATGAAGTGTAAAGGAGGTACTGCCCACATTTTGGTTTTAGAAATCTTACACATACTGCTGTTGGTGTTTTGGGCATATCGTTTTGTACAGAATTGATGTAGGGGTGATTTGAAATTTTATGTGACCCTAAGACACATTTCTATAACTTTCATGAAGGACGTAAATCCTATTTCCCTCCATTACCCCTTCAAAATGAAGCGACAAGGTAAAATAGTAAACTGTCCAGAATTCACGTTTTGATAGTTTTGAGTGAGTTGTTGCTGTAGGGGTGTAATGTATTGTTGCAGGTCCTAAATGCATTCTAAAAGGGGTGTGGATGATTCTGGTTGCATCCACACGACCCCTCATTTCGTATAATGAAAGGCATTATAGAATAAAGACTAGATGCCCTACTTGATATCATCTTTTTGAATGAGTCATTTGGAGTTTATATTGTATATTGTTCATCTGAATTGCTGTAGGTTATTGTTGTTGGTTGGCTGTAGGTCTTAGAGACCAAATTGGAAATTTGGATAGGGCACATTATAGGGGAGGTGCTTCCCAATTTTCGTTAATGCCTTCGCAAACTAAAGAACTAGTCAAGGAAACAACTAAGGAAATATATTCCATTAATACTAAGGTGTAACCTAAGATGCTGGAAAGTTAAGAAGGGTTGATATTCATATTACTTTTATGTTGGATAGGTTCAAAGGAGGACGAGGCGAACAGGATAAGGAATAACTCAGACAAGGTATGTGAAGCTTACTTTTGGAATATTTTTGGCATAAGTATGTAAAGCCTATCTTGTTTCTTCTTTTGGCATGTATTCAAGTTAAGTAATGAATGATATGATATTGAGGGTAAATCTACTCATAAATGCCAAGAGTAGTTCACGGTCCTCATTTGCTTCTTGATGAAAGCACTCTTAAAGTAATTGAACTAGGCCTTCTCAAGCCTTCCATACGTTAGGAAGTGATAATTATGTAAGGCTATCCTTCCCTTCTCTTGGCATATCCTTGATAGAAGTGCAATATGTATATCTGCGTATGCAAGCGGGGATAATTCTATTCATAAGGCCCCGAGCATACCTCCTGATTCTTATCCACTGCTGAATACTAGGACGCCTATGATAGGTGAATTATTGTCTCTCAAACTCCTTTGGGATATAAAGGGACAAACAGGTGAGGCCTACCCTTTCTTTCTTTTGACATGTCTTAAAGAAAACGATACATGATACGAGCTCTAGAGTAAGTCCATTCCTAAGCTCCGAATATGCTATACGTCTCATATTCACTGCTTGGCAGGAAAACTATTATCGTAGTTAAGCTACCTTCCCTGAACCGTCTATATGTCGATTAATAGTGGGACGTAGAGCTCCTAGTCCTAAGGACTCTGTGATGACAGATGTCTATGATTCCCTTAAGCCGGTTGGCATTACCCCAAAATATGTCTATAATTCCTGAGACTTCACTTAATATAGCCCTAGTGGCACTCAGAGGGCACCTGAGATGATTATTATCCTAATCCACGAACGATAGTTCAGTATGATCACCCTAATGAGTCTCAGATAATGATCTACCTATATATGATGACTATGACACCGAGTTCCCTAATAGGCCGAGTACGGTATATGATGATATGATTATAACATCGAGTCCCCTAATGGGCCGGGTACGATATATGATGATATGATTATAACACCAAGTCCCCTAATGGGTCGGGTATGGTATATGATGCTATAATTATAACACCGAGTCCCCTAATGGGCCGAGTATGGTATATGATGCTATGATTATAATACCGAGTCCCTTAAAGGGCCGGGTATGGTATATAATGATATAATAATAACACCGAGTCCCCTAATGGGCCGGGTATGGTATGTGATAATATGATTATAACATCGAGACCCATACTGGGTCAGGTATGATATGATATGTAATGATAGATGGGCATGCATGTGAAAACATAATAAGGTAATCGTAACCTATGACACAACGTCGTATGCAATGACATGGTAACTCCGAGTCCCCCAGTGGGCCGGATACGGTATGTGAAGATAATGTACATGCCCTTATGTTATAGGATGCAGGTATAGTACCTTATTAACTATTATACTTATTTCCTGCATTCCCATTTCAGTTGTTCTCTCAGTTGTGATGCGTTATGCTTTATATACTCAGTACATATATCATACTGACCCCCCGTTCCCCGAGGGGCTGCATTTCATGCCCGCAGGTACAAATGTTCATTCTGGAGATCCATCAGCTTAGGAGTTCCTCTCAGCTATATCGGAAGTGCTTCACTATTCTGGAGCCTAATTTTTGATACCGGTCACTTAATGTATATATTTGTACATTCAGGGGTACGGCGGGGGCCCTATCCCACCAGATGTTGCTGTTATTATTCCTAGAGGTCTGTAGACATATGAATGTGGGTTGTTTATAAGTTTGTTTCGACTGTGCCTATACAGCTGTTGTAAATGTTTTTATGTTATGACAGCCTCGTCGGCGCGTGCCCTTTCATGATATGATACAAATAAAAGAAGCTATAGGTACATGAAAAAGTTTTAAACTATTGAGGTTTGTGTGTATAGTATCACATCACACACAGTTCAAATTAAGTGTAGCTGATAAATATGCATAAGAGGGTCCAGATCGGACCCCAGTCGCGGCCTACGGGGTTGGGTCATGACAAAAAAGCTCAATATCCAAGATTGGAGTCATAGCCAACTCTTGGCGCCTTGATATAACACCTTTATTTTGGAATTTGTTATAACTCTGTGCCTGGTCATATGCATCTTTGTAGATGGTGGGCCAATAATATATGCATTAAAGCACCTTTTGAGATGTTCAAGCTCCACTGTGATGTCTGCCCACTTGAGAAGAGTGATAGGCCTCAAGAATACTCAATATCTCAGCTTCTAGTACACATCGCCAGATCAAATTATCAGTGCACATTATACATAAGTGCAACTCATCCTAGAAGTACCTGTTCACATCATGTAAGAACTTCTTTCTCTACTGGAATGTTATATCCTCGAGCATTATGTCACTAACCAAATAATATGCAAAAGTTAGCATACCACGAAATAAGATCATGAGTAAAGGCTAATACCTGCTAATCTGGGAATAAATCATCAATCTCAAGCTCCTCCCCATTTCTCTTTTCAACTTCTAACTTGGACAAGTGATCTGCTACCTGATTTTCACAACCTTTTCAATCCTTGACTTCAAAGTCAAATTCTTTTAGAAAAATAACCCATCTAATAAACCTTGGCTTTGATTCCTTTTTTTACATTTAAGTACCTTAGATCTGTATCGTAAGTGTGCACTATCACTTTTGTACCCAGAAGGTACGCTCTGAATTTCTCAAATGCATACACAACTTCTAGCAACTCATGTTCAGTGACAGTGTAGTTTTTTTGGGATCCATTGAGTGCTTTGTTTTTTCATAGTAGATAGGGCAAGAGATCTTTTCATGCTTTTTCCCTTGCATAACCCCCAAAGCGACACCACTTGTGTCACACATAATCTCAAATAGTGAAAACCAGTCAGAAGCAACAATCACTAGCGTTGAAATCATTTTTTCCTTCAAGAAATCAAATGCCTTCATTCATGCCTCATCAAAATAGAACTTCACTTCCTTCTCTAATAATTTACACAATGGATGCTCAATTTTTGAGAAGTCCTTGATGAATTGCCAGTAGAACCCAACATGGCCCAAGAAACTACGGATACCCATCACAGAGACAGAAGGGGGAAACTTCTCAATAACCCCAACCTTTTCTTTTTCCATCTCCATGCCTTTTTCAGAAATCTTATGTACTAGCACAATATCTTCTTTGACCATGAAGTGGATTTTTTTCAGTTCAGAACTAGGTTGGCCTCTTCACATCTCTGCAATGCCCTTCTAGGATTTAACAAACAGTCATCCATAATATCACCAACCACAGAACAATCATCCATGAGTACCTCCAAAGTTTCTTCCACTATATCTAAGAATTTAACATTATCCACCTCTGGAATGTGGCGGGCGCATTACATAGTCCAAAAGGCATGCGCTTGAACGCAAATGTTCCATATGGATATGTAAAGGTGGTTTTATCTTGATCCTCTGGTGCTATAGAGATCTGATTGTAACTAGAGTACCCATCTAGGAAATAATACCAACCTCTACCTGCCAACCTTTCTAGCATCTGGTCCATGAAAGGTATTGAGAAATGATTTTTCAAGGTCCATTTGTTTATCTTCCTGTAGTCCATGCAGAGTTGCCATCTTGTGATCAGCCAGAGTGGAACTAGCTTATTTTTGTCATTCACAACAATTATCATACCACCCTTTTTGGGGACACACTCCATATGACTAACCCAACTGCTATCTGAAATTGGGTACACAACACCTGCATCAAGCCACTTTATGATCTCATTCTTTACCATATCTTACATATGAGGGCTCAATCTCCACTGATGCTCAATTCTAAGAATGCAATCCTCCTCTAACTGGATCTTCTAAGTGCAAATGTCAGGCAGTATGCCAATGATGTCAGCAATGGTCCAACTAATTATTTTCTTGTACCTTTTTAGGACCTCGACAAGCGCCTGAACTTTCTCTCTATTTAAATTGTAGCAAAAATCACTGGCAAAGAGTTATTTTCACCCAAGAACACATACCTCAGATGACAGGGTAGCTCTTTCAACTCAAGTACAAGTGGCTCCACAATGGATAGTTTGGCAGGAGGAGTTGGTCTATTCTTCAAGTCAAGATCTAGCTTTTTAGGAGCATAAGGGTATGATCACAAGCCCTACAAAGCATTTATAGTCTCATCAAAAGTCCTCTAAGCAATCAGGGTCATGTCTCTAGGCTTCTTCATGGCTTTATAAACATTGAATTTTACTTTTACATTGTGATCTTGAAAGTGAGCTTGCGACTTTCCTTGTCTACCAATGCTCTATCCGTGGCAAAAAATGGTCATCCTAGTATTATGAGGACTTCAATGTCCACCTCACAGTCCAGGATGAAAAAATAACAGAGAATATGAACTTTGGAAATCTCACCAGCACATTATATAGGATCCATATGGGCATTTTTGCTGACATATCAGCCATCAACAACCTCATAGTAGTTGATTTGGGGGCTCCTAAGTCCAACTATCTGTAGATCGCGAGTGGCATCAATAGTGCATGGGATAGTGAATGCTCCTGGTTCCTCTTTTTTTTTAACTAAGGACATCATAGCAATAACACTACAATGGTGTAGGTTATCAGTGGGCTCAAAGGTTACTATCCTCTTCTTAGTTACCAGGTCTTTCATAAACTTTGTATAACTTGACATTTGCTCCAATGCTTTTACAAATAGAATGTTCATGGATAACTTTTTCAGCATAGTGATAAATTTTAAGAATTTTCCATCCTCGGACTTCTTCTTCAATTTATGTAGGAATGGAGAAGGTGGTTTGCAAATTGGTGTCAATGGTTGTGCTATGTCTACTTCCACTAGAATTTTACCTTTTGACTTTTTTGTTATCTTCGTCTTTATTACTATCTTCTCAACCTCATCATCATCATCAACTAGGTATGCCTTATGAGAACCACTCCTTTCCTGCTCGTCAATATTGGATGCAATATCCTTATCCCCCTCAATGCCTATCGGTGATGGTCCATGAATTATCTTTCCACTTTTGGTTGTTATTACCATACATTTGTCACAACCCGACCTAGGGGCTAGTCGTAACACGATGATCGAAACCTCAAAAGGCTCCAACCAATCCTCTTGTATATATCATAAGCATACATAAGGTAAAATATAAAAGCAGAAACATCATAAGAGAGTCAAAAGTATGAATAGAAATCTGAAAATATCTTATGACAATATAGACTCGAACATATGTCCAACTAGATGCCTCTAAGCATGAGTATGGGTGGGGGATAATACATGCCCCTAGATCACCCTCAATATACAATGTAAACAAAAGTATTTTGAAAGGAAAATAGTAACCAACTTGAAAATTTGTCCCCGATCAATGAGGACTCACAACAACACAGTCGGATAGAGAATGCCTACCAGTTACGTGGACGATTAGGATCTTCAACCTCAACCCCTACATTATGAGATAATGTAGGTAAAAAGTATGCATTATTACGTTGGAATGTACTAAGTATGTGCGCGTGACATGCAATGTAATCATGGAATGCAAAGGTCAAGTAAAACACATGATAAGATGGAATAAGTAAAGTCATGAGAAAATCATATTGACCAAAGCATTTAAAAGCATAAATTCAAAATCATAACATACTTAAGAGATCATACATATGTGGGATAGGAACCATAGTTGACAATAAGACCATGTGAGGTATAACATGAAATCCGATGATACCCACATCGAGAAGGAGGAGGCTACTTTGCCAAGGTAAACTCCTGATCATGAACATGTGCTATTTGTGGATCCACTAGCTAGGCCATAAAGGCAACCTATGGTGGAACATATTTTATGGGACATGAGGCTTCTACTAGGGCTTTTGGTAGGGCCCCCACCTCAAGTCCACTCGGTGTTAAGTCAAATCCCATGGAATACATATATAACATAAGATCATAATTTCATATATCATAGTCATGATCATAGGTTTGAAATCATAGTGTAGCTCATTTTTATAACATACTTGTAATGTGAGAATTGTCCTTTCATCATTACAATCATATTTGCATAATTCATACCGTTAGGCCTTAGGTCACCACATAGGGCCGTAAGTCACCTTACTTTATAACTTGCATGAAATGCCTACCTTGAAATTAGAGTAAAACTCATTTGTATAATCAATTGACTTTGAAAATTATGTAATTCACTTGAAAACATGCATGATTATAAATTTTATATCAGCCCATACATAATTCATATAGATAATATCCTTTGGAAGTATAATTTAAAATACTCATAATTTATAACATGAACCCTAAAGATCAAAATAGGAGAATTTATATAAAACTCTTCAATTCAATGCAATAACCATCAATTTATATAAAAATAGACTCATGATCATACTTTAAATCATAATTCATGCAATAGAAATAGAGATCATAAAACTCATAAAATATCATACTTTAATTTGATAGAAAACCTTGTGAAATTGATTGGGCTTCATGGATGAAAGGATCCATGAAACAATACACACATACCTTAAGTGAGAACACCAAATAATTGGAAGAACTTGAGAGTTTAATGGAGAAATTGAGTAGATTACTTGAATTCTTCAATGGCAACCCTTGAGAGCTTTTTTGTAGAGAGAAAAATATTTGATAGTGAATTGTAGAAGAATAAATAGAATT
This sequence comes from Solanum dulcamara, assembly GCF_947179165.1. Lineage (NCBI taxonomy): Eukaryota > Viridiplantae > Streptophyta > Magnoliopsida > Solanales > Solanaceae > Solanum > Solanum dulcamara. The sequence goes on from NC_077239.1 coordinate 32,408,031, forward strand.
AGGGGTTTAGGTGAATTTATAGAGTCGGATTAGACCCTAAAACGTCTAGGTTCATTGATTAATAATTTGGAAAAGGTCTAAAATGCCCTTAAAAAAATTCAACTGGGCGAGAAAACTCTTCCAAGTCTGCGACGCGTACCTGTCGCTGATCCTACTATTTTGTAAATTTCTTTGAAAATCTATCTTCCAATATATGGGTCCTAAAAATCTACCGAGACTATTTTCCCACAGGTTTTGACCCCTGATCGATATTTTGAACTCAAATTTTCCAAAAATATTAAGGATAACATATTACATGAGCGGCCTATTCCCAAGGTATATTTTAAGGCAATTGTGAGTATTTTGAGGGGTGTTACAACATTACCCATCTTTCTTTAGGTTTTGTACAGTATCACTGGGAAGTGTGCCTTTCTTTTTTTGATTTTATATTGCTGATAACTGGCCTATCTGATGCTCTAATTGTTTGATAGCAGTGGAGTGTGAATCCACCAGCTGACCCATGTTGAACATATCTCCCTTCAAGTCTTTGACACCTGCATCAACTTACTCTACCTTTTGCAGAACCTTGGCTAGCATGTCTTCCATCTTTTACTTTCCAGGTGGCACATATACACCACTACAGTCATTTTTGAAAGTGTCTTTTCTTTTCCAGTTTTCTTGATCACGGTTACCAACTCTGTCATAATATCCATCCTTTTGAAAGTTTTGACCTTAATTTCTAGAATTGTAATTTTAGAAACCTCCCTGGTTGTTCAAACATTTCTCTTCCTCCTCAAAATCTATCTCTGGCTCATCATATATATTTTCATCCCCAATTAAATTTACCTTCTCAACACCTCCAAATAGCAAGTTCTTAGTCAGTAAATCCATCTGGGTTTTAATGTTAGCCATATCCTGATCACTCTTCTCTTCTTTCCTTCTATATGCAGTCGACATCTCAAAATTATAGCCCATGCCTCTAATTTTAGAATCTTTGGTGTGCCAAGCCCTGTTAGTCTTTGAATACTAATCCAAGATTGCTGACTTTTCCATGAAGGTTTTAGACATGAATAATCCACCACAAGCTTGATTAACTACAGCCTAGTAACAAAGTTGGATGATCTATATAATATCTCCATCAAATGCTCATCTGTGAGATTGTGATTTGGGCACTTTTTTAGCTTCTAGATCAACCATAAGTCATGTAGCAATTCATGAGAGAGCTACTTGTGCGTATTGATCTCATCCTTGATTTGCAGCTTCCTTGAAGGTGGGAAGAACCTCTCTAGCAAAGCTTCCTTTAATTCTATTTAATTTTTGATTGAGACATGCAAGAGCTCATATCCACTTGATTTCCTCCCAAGATCGAGAAAATAGTAATAGTCGCAGGCGAATTGCTGTTTGGCTAATCCTAGAGATGTCACACATTTTGCATGTGCTAATAAAGTTCATCAAATGTTGATATGCTTCATCTCCAATCACTCTTTTAAACAATCCTTTTAAGTCCAAGAGTTGAAGCATGGTGCTAGCAATGGTGATCTTCATGTCTGGTGGTAGTGGAGGATGAACTATTGCCCAGTGGCTCTAACTCCATCCATATCTGAATCATCATTTTCTAGAGCAAAATAAATAGGCCTCTATCGCTCTCTACCTTATTAACCTTGTGGATTATGCTGGAATACATCTTCCTTATCTCCAAGATTATCATTATTACCATGATTTTCTCCATCTTAAGCATCCGCAAGTTCTCTCAACCTTTGTGGCTTATGCTCTTGTGCATTCATTTTTATAATTGACTTTTGTAGCTCAGGATCATAAGGGAGAAGTAGTTCACCCTTACTTCAGGTATTGTGCATGCACTAACCTGTACCCTGTATTGTCACGACCCAAGCCTAGGGCCTAGAAGTGATATGGCAAATGAGGAACTCGAAAGTACCTCAAATAAGCCTCTTAGCATTCTTTTAGCCTTTCATAGGTATTGACAATAAATAAACAAGCAGAAATCATAAAAGTAAATTTTCAACTTACATATGTGCAACAATACCTCTAACTTTTAGATTTAACGGGGTTAAGACAAGTCCCTAGCTCACCCTCAATCATAATAGAAAGAAATGTCATAGTAAGTGTCTAAAGATCTCAATATATCATAAGTTAGAAAGATAAATGAATATTGTTCTTGGAATATGGGAATTCAACAAAAGTAGTCTTCAAACGAAATCTCAACTAGCCACGTAGAGAAGAACGAGGAGGAGCACCGGTCCCTACATTGTGATATCATGTAGGCAAAAGAGTATGCGTTAGTACTTTGAATGTAATAAGTATGTAAGCATGCATGAACATTGAGGAAACATTAAAATATTTATGTTATATGAAACATAATGCAATGCATTTATAATCAATCATATAGATATCCTTTAAAGCATTCATTTTGTGGAAAAATGACCATAACCAACATTTAAGACCATGCGAGCTATTATATGGAATCCAACATAACCCCCTACATTGGTCGGGGAGACTACTTGCTGGGTAGAACTCCATCAACTCCATTCATTTCTTTAATATTAACTATAAGGGCTTTCATGGATCCATTAGCCTACACCTACAGGGGCTCCTATGTTGGCACATAGTTAATGAGACAAGGGTTGCTACTAGGATTCCCTTACTGAATCCTACTTCAATGACCCATTCGGTGCTAAGTCAATCCCACAGAATAGTTTAATACTTCAAAATAGTTATAGCATATAGCTTGAGAATTCAAAACATGATATTCAGTAGAGTAGCTCATTAAAATATTTGGTAATTCAAATATGCAAAAATTATCCTTATTGCATAAAGAATCTGTCATTCATATCATTTCATTATTCTTTGATTTCATAAGACTCCCTTTTGATTATAGACATTGCTTTCATAAACATTCATTTGGAGTCAAAACTTTCAAGTCAAACTTTATTAAAAACTTAGTAAAACTAAGTGGGTTCAAATCACTTCAACTTTCAAACATGAATGTAAATGAAATACTTCGAAATCCATCAATTAAAAATTATGCTTTAAACAACCCACCATGAATTTCAAGAACCTTTAAAAAGATAAATAGAGAAATTACTTAAAAAACTTCAACTCATACATATAAAATTATCTTGCATCTAAATAGATCAATAATCATTATTTTAACCATGATTCATGCTATTAAGTAGAAATAAGAATTACCCATAAGTAAATCTTATTTAAAATCAAGAGATTTAGTTGAAATTTTTTTGGACTAAATGGGTGGAAGAACCCATTAATGAACACCCACATACTATGGAGTAAAGCTTAAAGAAAATAAACATAATTTATCATATAATCAAAATACTTTAGGCATGAGTGTGGAAATAATACTCTCATTGAAGCCTTACATACCTGTAATTTGAAGCATTACTTAGAATCAAAGAACTTAATGAACAGTCTTGAATCCTAGAATTTTCACCTCGATGGAGCGTTTTATATACTATCCAGAGTATATAAATCACCGGAATAGTATTTCTGCACTACTAAGAAACTAAACTATATTTTGAGAATGTGTAAAAGAGTGTATACAGAGAAGAGTTGCTTGAGAAAGCTTGATGAACAAAATAATGAAATAAGGTGGGTATTTATAGGTGTAAAGGAGGGACCTAACAATAATTAAAACAATTATAAAGAAAAATCTGAAAATTTAGTGGAGGACTATTGATGTCATGGGTGATGTCAAATGGATCTAGATCTTTCCATGGTTGGTGAGATGAATCTTTTTAACGGAATATCCTTTTTTGGAGCTGTATTTGAAAAATATAACTTCCTCATTAGAATTTGGTGTCTTCATATGAATTGTTAATCTAGAAGTCTACTTTCATGTCATTCAAAAATCAACCGATTTGGAGTAACCTACAGTGAGATATGATATTTCTTCTACAAATACTCCAGTTCATCACAACACTATGTCTTGCAATAATAAATTTATTTGACCTACTTAACCTTCGAAACTTAAAATATGGTTTTCACAAAAGTTGTAGGTAATGACATTTGGGTTATTTAGAAATTTGAATCACCTAATTTAGACCATCCTATTAAAAGTTATGTCAAAATACAGAAGAGATATCATTTTCATCGAGAATTGGAACATCATATACAACATTTTTAGGGGGTGTTACATTATTTCCCCCTTGGGAACATTTGACCTTGAATGAGAAATACTTAGCTTGATTAGAGTAGAAAGTAAATCAACAACCCATCATTAATGCAATAGTGCAATTTAAAACATCGTTCGAAACATATTTCATAATCTTGCAGGCATATGACAAGAAAAGTTAAAATGCAAGAATTTCAAGTAATTGAGCAAGGACAACTTAATACCTTAGGTTTGGTAAGAGGGAAAAAGATGCGGGTATCGCTTAATCATATCCGCTTCCGCTTCCCATGTAACACTTTCGATTTGTTTATTCCTCCAAAGGACTTTAACAAATGCAACTTTTTTGTTCCTCAATCTTTTAACTTGTCGGTCCAAAATTTCAACCGGAACTTCTTCATAGGTCAAGTTTCCTTCAACATTCACTACTCTCAAAAGAACAATAGAACTAGGATCACCCACACATTTTCTCAACATAGCCACATGGAACACCAGATGAACCATGGCCATTTCCAATGGCAACTCCAACTCATATGCAACCTTGCCAACACGTCTCACGATTCTATAAGGCCCTACATACCTAGGGCTCAATTTCCCTTTCTTACCAAACCGAACCACATCCTTTATGGGTGAAACTTTCAAATACACCCAATCGTCCACATTAAACTTAAGATCCCTTCTTCTAGTGTCAGAATAGGACTTTTGATAACTTTGAGCCATCTTTAATCTTTCTCTAATGATCTTCACCTTCTCTAAAGCATAAAGTACCAAATTGAGGCCCAAGAAGGTCTTCGAACCAACTAACTAGAGATCTACATCGTATCCCATAAAAAACCTCAAACGGCGCCATCTAAATACTTGAGTGGTAACTATTATTATAGGTAAACTTGATGAGCGGTAGATGATCATCCCAATTTCCTTTTAACTTCAACACACAAGCCCTTAAGATATCCTGTAGTGTTTGAATCGTCCTTTTGGCTTGCCCATCCATTTGAGGATGGAATGCGGTGCTCAATTTTACCTTAGTACCGAGACCCTTTTGAAATGATTTCCAAAAGTGAAAAGTGAATTCGGTACCACGATCCAAAATAAGGGATAACGGTACACCATGCAACCTCACCAACTCCCAAATATACAACTTGGCATAGTGTTCAGCATATAGGAAGTCTTAACCAGTAGGAAGTGAGCTAATTTATTCATTCTATCAACAATTATCCAAATCGAATTATGACGTTTCCGGGTATGAGGCAAATCCACTACAAAATCCATATTCATATTTCCCTACTTCCTAGTAGGGATTTCAATGTCTTAGGCTAGGCGTCAGCCGTCCTTTGATGTTAGGCCTTTACTTGTTGGCAATTCGGACATTTAGACACGAACCTTGCTATGTCCTTCTTCATGCCACCCCACTAATAAAACTTTTTTAAGTCTCGATACATTTTTGTCGAACCGGGATAAATGGAGTATATAGAATTATGAGCCTTCATAAAGATCAAACTCTTTAGGCCATCAACATCCGAAACACATAGCCGACCTTAGTAGTATAGCAACTCACCTCCCCCTTGGAAAAAGAACTCTATCTTCTTTTCCTTCACCAACTTCTTTAACTCGATAAACGTCAGGTCAAGATCTTTCTTTGATTTAATATCCACCACCAAAGAGGATTCAAACCTATTTTGAACAACCATACCACCATCATCAGTACCACATAACTTCACCCCTAATCTAGCTAACTGGGGAACATATTTCACCAACTCCCTCTTTTCTTCATCCACATGGGCCACACTCCCCATAGACACTCTACTAAGTGCATCGACAACCGCATTGGCTTTAGTCGGATGATAGTACACACTCATTTTATAGTCCTTTAGGAGTTCTAGCCACCTCATTTACCTTATATCAAGGTCCTTTTGGGTTAACACATTTTGAAGACTTTTATGATCGGTATATACATCCACATGCACCCCATAAAGGTAATGCCTCTAAATCTTCATAGCAAAAACAACAGCAGCCGATTCAAGGTCATGTGTAGGGTAGTTACGTTTATGCACCTTTATTATCTAGAAGCATAGGCTATGACCTTGCCATTTTGCATTAAGACACAACCTAAACTAATCTTTGATGCATCACAATAAACTACAAACCCTTCTAATCCTTCTGGTAGAGTCAAAATAGGAGCGGAGGTAAGTCGATCTTGCAAGGTCTGGAAAATCTTCTCCCACTCATCCGTCCATATGAATTTGGCTTTCTTTTAGGTCAATTTCATCATAGGAGATAAGATAAAAGAAAACCCTTCGACGAACCTTCGATAGTACCCGGCTAACCCAAGAAATTCTTAATATCTGAAGGAGACAACGGTCTAGGAGAATTCTTGACTATCTCTATTTTCTTAGGATTAACCTTGATCCCATCACCGGATATTACATGACCAAGAAATGCCACCTCCTTCAACAATAATTCACACTTACTAAAATTTTCAAATAATTGCCCATCCCTCAACGTTTAAAGCACAACTCTCAAGTACTTTTTATGTTCTTCCTTACCTCGAGAGTAAATCAAAATATCATCAATGAATACCACTACAAAAGTATAAAGGTAAGGTTTGAACACCCTATTCATCAAGTCCATGAACATCGCCAGTGCATTCGTCAACCAAAATTCATCACCACAAACTCAAAGTGACATATCTTGTTCGAAAATCCATTTTGGAAATGTCACACACACTTATCCATAGTTGGTGATAGCCGAACTGAAGTTCGATCTTGGAGATGTGACATGCCCCTTGCAATTGATCAAAAAAGTCATCTATTATAGGGAGTGGTTACTTGTTCTTAATTTTTATCTTATTTAATTGCTGGTAGTCTATGCACATTCGAAGCGACCCATAATTCTTTCTCACAAATAACATGGGAGCACCCTATGGCGAAATACTTGGTCTTATGAACCCCTTTCCTAACTAGTCCTTTAATTGTTTCTTTAACTCTTTCAATTCTTTCGGGGCTATCCGGTAAGGAAGAATAGAGATAGGTTGGGTATCGGGGAGGAGATCGATACCAAAATCAACTTCCCTTTTGGGAGGGACACCGGAAAGGTCATCAGAAAAGACATCGAGGAACTTATTGACTATAGGAACCGAGTCAAGAGGATTTTCGGAGTCTACATCTCTAACCCTCACAATGTGGTAAATATAACCCTTAGAAATCATTTTTCAAGCCTTAAGATAAGAAATGAACTTACCCTTCACCATCGAATCATGACCCTCCCACTCAATAAAAGACTCATTTGGAAATTGGAAATTGACTCGACGAGTCCTACAATCTATGGAAGCATAAGATGCATGTAACCAATCCATCTCAAGATTGACATCAAAATCTACCATGTGGGAGGGTAAACCCCTATAGACCTTTCTAGCAATAACTGACTCACCAATAGGGGTAGATACTAAATAGGGCTCTAATAACATTTTAGGTGAACATCAAACCTATTAGCAAGGAATAAAATAACAAATGATAAATTAGCACCCAGATCTAATAGTGCATACACATCAAAAGCAAAGACCTTTAACATACTAGTAATGACATTGAGTGCGTCCTCAACCTCTCATCTCCTATGCAAGGCATAAAAGCGGTTGGTGCATTAGATATCTCCTTGGGTTTGTTGACCATGAGCAATTTGGCCTTGTGTCCTACCACTACAATCTCTACAATCCCTAGCATGGTTTCCCATCTTTCCATACTTAAAGCATGTATTGGATCCAACTAAGCATTCCCCTTTGTGAGTCCTTCCATATTTCTTGCAAGCGGGGAAAGTTTGACCAACAACATTCTCTCTTAAACACATTGGTTTAGGATCGTTGTCCTTGTTGAACCTTGGAAGAGGAGTATTGGTGGAACCTTGTCCCACAAATCATTGCCCACCTTGGCCTTTTCCATTGTTACCATACCCATACCTTTGAGGGTTAAACCCTCCACCATCCACTCTAGCCTTTTTGAACCCCCTTTTTCTCTCTCTCAGCTTCTCTTCTTTAATTTGTTCTGCATAAGTTATTAACCGAGAGATGTCCATCTCTTTGACCAACATGGATATTTTGCATTCCTTGGACACCAAACTTGAGACATTAAAAATAAACTTGCTCATCCTAGCTCTTGGGTTGGAGACTATGAAGGGAGCATACTTTGACAACATAGTGAATTTGAGAGCATACTCCCTCATTCTTATACTCCCTTGACGGAGGTTGATGAACTCTTAGATTTTGGCCTCTCTTAGCTCCAATAGGAAGAAGCATTCTAGAAAGGCACTTTTGAACTCTGTCCATCCTATCGGCCCTATTTTTTCATCCCTCTCAACAACCCATTGTTCGTATCACACTCGAGCCACACCTTTGAATTGATAGGCCACTAGCTTGGCCTTCTAATTCGGTGGCACACCCATGATAGACACAATCTGGTACACCTCATTAATGAACTCTATAGAGTCCTCATCTAGTTTAGAACCATCGAACTCAAGCAAATTCATCCTTTGGAAACCCCAAATCCTATAGGCCAGATTTTGCATTTGGGGAGGAGGAATACCTTGATGCCCTTGGTTTGCGACGACTTGAGTCTACAATGTAATGATGTTGCAAAACTCAGCATGAGTTACCTTTTCCTCATGATGTGGGGCATTGGGAACCGGAGGAGTTTGGTCCTCATCATCAACCCTTGGTCTTGGAGGTGCTCTTCCAAGAGTCATTATCTAGAGAACGCGAAATGGGTCATTAGATAAAGGAAAACTTAGGATACTATAAGGCACAAAACAAATTTGAAAGATGTTAAAACTTTTCTAAACATCCCATAGTCTCCTATTCATAGTTATGGTGCACTTCACAACCATGAACAAGATCCTATTTCATGTGGTATGTTGGACTTCGAGGAACATTGAAAACCTCAGGCTTTGATACCAAGTTTGTCATAACCCAAGCCTAGGGCCTAGATGTGACATGGAGAATGAGGAACCCAAAAGTACCTCAAACAAGCATCTTAGCATTTTTTTAGTCTTTTATAGGTAGTGACAATAAATATACAAATATATATCATAATAGTAAATCTTCAACTTACATATGTCCAATAATATCTCTCACTTTTAGATTTAACAGGGCTAAGACAAGTCCCTAGCTCACCCTGAATTATAATAGAAAGAAATATCATAATAAGTATCTAAAGATCTCAACATATCATAAGCTAGAGAGATAAAATAGTATTGTTCCCAAAACATGGGAACTCACCAAAAGTAGCCTTCAAATGAAATCTCAACAAGCTACGTGGATGAGAACGAGGAGGAGCACCGGTCCCTACATTGTGATATCATATAGGCAAAAGAGTATGCGTTAGTACTTTGAATGTACTAAGTATGTAAGCATGCATGAACATTGAGGAAACATTAAAACATTTATGTCATATGAAACATAATGAAATGCATGCATAATCAATCATATAGATATTCTTTAAAATATTCATTTTGTGGAAAAATGACCATAACTGACATTTAAGACCATGAGAGCTATTACATGGAATCTAACATAATCCTCTACGTTGTCCCAAGAGACTACTTGCTGGGTAGAACTCCATCAACTCCATTCATTTCTTTAACTTTAACTTTAAGGGCTTTCATAAATCCATTAGTCTAACCCTACAAGGGCTCCTATGTTGACACATAGTTAATGAGACAAGGGGTTTCTACTAGGATTCTCTTACCAAATCCTACCTCAATGACCCATTCGGTGATAAGTCAATCCCACAGAATAGTTTAATATTTTAAAATAGTCATAGCATATAGCTTAAGAATTGAAAACATGATATTCGGTAGAATAACTCATTAAATTATTTGGTAATTCAAATATGCAAGAACTGTCCTTATTACATAAAGAATCCATCATTCATATAATGTGAATGAAATTATGCTTAAATACTTTGAAATTCATCAATTAAAAATCATTCTTTAAATAACCCACCATGAATTTCAAAAACCTTTAAAGAAATAAATAGAGAAATTACTTGCAAACCTTCAATTCATACATATAAAATTATTTTGCATCTAAAAAGATCAATAATCTTTAGTTTAACCATGATTTATGCTATTAAGTAGAAATAAGAATTATCCATAAGAAAATCTTTTTTGAAATCAAGAGATTTAGTTGAAAGAGTTTTGGACTACATGGTTGCAAATCACAATATATAATAAAGTCATCTCCCTCAATAGGAAAAGTCAGCAATAGTGGATCGTGCTTTGACCTGCACCATGGACAGATGCAGAAAAGTAGGGGTCAGTACCAATATGAGGTACCCAGTAGGCATCATTGACCGACTGAGTGAAATATAGTAAATGTTGTAAGAATAACTAGACTGTGCACTGTAAACATTATCTGCCGAACCAAAAGACAATGATGCTTCTGTAGATTCAAGCAACCCAATTACCAAACTAGGTGACGTATGTCTGTACCAAGGACTCAACTAGGACAAGGTCAAGGTATAGAAATTTATATAGGTGTAAGGCCCTAATGTCTATGCTTGTACGCCAACTAGGCCCCCATAATCCCAGAAGGTACACCTATGCACAAAAATACCGTATATAGGTGTATTGGTATGGGTATTGGTAATGGACTATACATGATATCGAATTGAACATAACCCTAAAGTTGCACCGAGCGTGTAATTCCCAAATTATGCCTAGCCATTACTAGACATCTTCCTGACCTGGTCTCCGATCGGTAAAGTCAGCCAAGGCCAAGTGGTTTGACAATCATTTGAGCCTCTAACCCAGGAATAATAAACTAAGCCTCTAACTCTGGAACAATCAATTGATCCTTTAACTAAGTAACAATGAACTGTGCTTCTAACTCAATAATAATAAACTAAGACTCTACTCTACCAGACTCAAGTTTGCTAAGCCGGTCTACAAGGATCTACGCCTCTCAAGTCATACCATGGTATCTATATCAATTACCGGCTCTGAACAATGAAAGTCTAGGGCATCACTAGCCTAAGCCTAGACTAAGTCCTAATAATCAGTAGATAGTCAAAAATATCACAAATAGACAGAAAAATAGTAGAAACCCAAAAATATTGCACATTAATCCGTATATATCTCACAACAAGTCCAGCAGGTTAAACAAATACCTTATCAGCCCTACTTATTAGTTATTATCATAAATCTAGCAGTTATAGCCTCTAACATATCAATCCGAGTAATTATAGCCTCTAACATATCAAATGCACTAGTAACGGCCTTTAACACATAAAATTTAGTAAATACGGTCTTAATCCAGCAATTTCAACAATTAGCCAACTATCCAAGCAAGATTTACGTACTCTAACTCATTTTGAAAAAAAGGGGAAGCCTACCCTACTTGAAAGGCGAATACAAGTACTCTAGCTCAGTCCGCATAAGCTTTTTCCTTCTGAATTGCCTCCAAATATTGTTCAACTGTCAAAACATGATTCACAACATTAATACAATTATTTGGATACAAAAATTCCAAGAAATAGGGAAGAAAAGTTGCAACTAAAATAGGAAAACGTGGGGCCCATGCCCAAAATCCCAAAACAAGACCTCTACACTTCCCTAAGCCTATAACTAGAATTTGAGCTCAAAAAGCGACTCAGATCAATGGAAAACAACCCAAAACTAAATAAAATTTCCTATGAGAAAACCTATGTTTCAAACAGTTTATCAAATTCCTCCAAAATACAATAAAATCAGTAGAATCTCAGAAAATCCTTCAATTCAAATAAAGATTTCACTATTCCGATAAGAAACAGTCTAGTTATCGTATTCCGAAGTTTTTGGCTAAATTCAATACCAAACTGCAAAAAAATGAAAAACTTACCTCAAACAAGGGCCCAAAATTAGTTTTCAACACTCCCACGATGTTCTCCTCAAAATTTTACACAAGATAGCCTTTGGAATTACTTAAATTGGACTAAAATTGAATGAGAAATCGAGTCCAAATTTTTCCTTTTAAAACTTTCCTTTTCTTGAAAGAAATAAAGAACCTTAACAATATAAATACACGCTACCACGTGGCAGAACCATCACATGGTTCTGCCATGTCACCACCGCCTTAAACTTCAGCAATCCTTTAAACATAATTTTGATGCTCCAGACTTGTCCCGAGTCAGAAAAACACAAACCATATATAGAATCTGATTGGAAAAAACATTCCGGTGTCAACAGTGAAGTCAAAATTTCCATTGGAGGTCATTATGGCCAAATTTGGGTCCCACTTCCCTATACTCAAATCTACCAAGGGGGTTAAAATAAACTCGTAAGCCTCGAGAAATGAACAAAAAGTCATTCTAGACTAAATCGATGTTCCAGAGCTGAATTAGCTATCAAATTTCCCATCTAGGCACATTTTCCAAGGTTATTTAGTAAAGTCAATACTGGAATGGTAACTATTATTATACGCAAACTCAACTAAGGGCAAAAATTGATCGCACTGACCGCCAAACTCTAACACATAGGCCCACAACATATTCTCGAGGATGTGAATAGTATGCTTTGACTAACCATCGGTCTAGGGTTAGAATGTCGTACTCAAATTAACTCGAGTTCGCAACTCTCTCAAGAAGATAAAGGTAAACTGTGAACCCCGATCTGATATAATAGATACTAGTACTCTGTTAAAAGCACTATCTCCTGAATGTAGATACGAGCCAACCGCTTAACACTAAAGATAAATTGAATAGGGAGAAAATATGCTGACTTAGTCAGTCGATCAACAATGACCCAAATACTATTAATACCATTGGAAGTCCGAGGTAAACCTACCACAAAGTCTATCATAACCCACTCTTATTTCTACTCGGGAATGGGTAGTCTCTGAAGCTCTCCACTAGGCCTCTAATGCTTAGCCTTTACCTGCTGGCAGCTTAAACAATGAGATACATACGCAGCTAAATCTCTCTTCATGCCACCCAATAATAATACTACCTTAAATCTCGATACATCTTTATTGTGCCTAGATGAATAGAATATCTGGAGTTGTGAGCCTCACGTAGAATCAGCTATACCAAACCTCTGACTCTGGGAACATATAACTCCTATCAAATCTTAGAATGCCATCTAAATCCATAGTAGCTTGACCACCAACACCCTATGTAACTCGATCTCTGAGGGATACCAATGTCTTATCCTCGTACTGTCTGGCACGGATCTGATCAACTAACAAAGACTGAACTCCAAAAAAGGGTAATATTTGCTTGGAGTATGAAATATCCAATTCAACTAACCTATTAGGTAACTGAATATATAGAGACAAAGACTGCACCTCTGTGGATAAAAATGCCAAACTACTCATACTCACTGGCTTCTCACTCAAGGCATCCGTCACTACGTTCGCCTTGCTTGGATGATAGAGCATAGAAAGATTATAATCTACCAGTAACTCAATTCACTATCTCTAGATCGTGAGTAGGGTAGTACGCTTGTGAACTCTTATGTGTCAAGACACAAAAGCAATAGCACGAAGATTCTTCATTATGGATGTTTTTTCTTTTGCTTTTCTAGAGCTCCCCACAACTTTTCTATTTTTTCTATCATTGAATGACCCCGCTGCATCTTAACATAACCTAATCCAATATGGGAAGCATGACAATATACTATAAAGCCCTCACCCTCAATAGGAAGGGCCAGAATAGGTGTGGTGGTCAACAACTCCTTTACCCTCAAAAAATGGCCTCAAACTCCTCAGACTAGACAAATGGTACACCCTAGCAAGTCAAATGAGTCAATAGTGCTGCAATAGTCAAAATTCCTCGACAAACCGCCTATAGTACCTTCTAAACCAACAAAACTCTTGACCTCAGTGACAGAAGTATGCCTAGGCTAGCCACGAATAGCCTCGATCTTAGCTGGATATACCGTAGTGCCATCTTTGGACACCATGTGTCTTAGGAATATCACAGACTTAAGTCAGAACTCATATTTAGAAAATTTCGCATACAACCTGTGATATCTCAATATCAGTAGCACTATCCAAAGATGCTGGGCATGCTACTCTATGCTATATGAATACACCAGAATATCATAAATAAAATCTATAACAAAGGAATCCAAGAATGGCCTAAATATGCGAGTCATTAAATCCATAATTGCAGCAGGGATGTTAGTCAGCCCGAAAGACATAACCATGAACTCATAATGGCCATAACAGGTCTGGAATGCAGTCTTCGGAATATCCTCTGCCTTGATCCTCAACTAGTGGTAACCCATCTTAAATCTATCTTAGAAAATACTGCAACTCCCTATAACAAGTCAAATAGATCATCAATACGAGGCAGATGATAATGGTTTTTCACTGTTACCTTATTCAGTTGCCTATAATCAATACACATTTGGGGAGTCTCATTCTTCTTTTTAACAAACAGAAAAGGGTCTCCCCAGAGAGAAATACTCGGTCGTATGAATCCCAGATCCAAAAGACCCTAAAGCTGAACACTAAGCTCTTTAAGCTCGGCAGGGGCCAACTGGCATGGAGGAATGGATATAGGCTTAGTACCTAGCTTAACCTCTATTGCAAAATCAACATCCCTCTCTAGCAGCAACCCATACAAATCAGTAGGAAGTATGTTTAGGAACTCATAGACCACTGTAACCAACTCTACAATAGGATCCTCAATTGTCACATCACAAACACGAGCCAAGTATGCCAAACAACCAGTAGATATCAACTTTTAAGCCTGAATGTATTAAATAATATCAATCGGTGCATGGCTAACAGATCCCTACCACACTACTGGAGACATTCCACATATAGATAATGTAACAGTCTTGGCATAACAATCTAACATGGCATGATATGGAGCTAACCAATCCATACCCAAAATAACATAGAAATCAAGCATATCCAGCAATATTAAATTTACTCGCGTATCAAATCCCTAAATAGTAACCATATATGATCTGCAATCCTGATCTACTACTAAGGAATCTCTTACAAGAGTTAATACACGAATTCGGGATGGAAAGGGCTCGGGACTCACGCCCAAATGGGAAGCAAAGTAAACTGATACTATGAGTACAGGAACCAAGATAAAATAAAGTTGAAGTCAGCTACTGGAACAAAGTAATAGTACCTGTAATGGCTTCATCTAATGCCTTGACCTCTAACTGAGATGGTGCTGCATATAAATGGCCCTGACAGCCTCCACCTCTGGTGTCACCTCTATCCCTAACTCTACTACCTCTAACGGTACTTCAGGGACCCTGCTGGTTCTATCAACAGCTTTACTGATTATCTTTTTGCCCATACCAGTCGCTTATACAACCCTGATTCGGCCCTCTACCTCTTACTATTGGCGGGGGAGCTGATCTGGCAGCCCATAAAGCTAAGTATGCTGCTCTGCGCTCTGGGTAATACCTGGACCAATGAGATAATGCTCCACAGCCAAAATAACCCTGAGAGGCTCGGTCTCCACTTGCCCAGCAATGCTGACCTGACCCAGAAGCCCTAGAACTCTAACCGGAAGAATAAGATGACCCTGCTTGTCCTAAAGCTGTTGTATTGCTGTCCCTCTATCTATGTCTAGGAGGATAGGAAAAGCCACCCTGGATGGAAGTGTTCGAGACCCAATGGCTTCCCTCAAAAGCCTATAAAGATGCCTTGAAAGGACGGCTAGACTGGCCCTACAGAAATCTCAATAGTGATCTGGCAATCTATCCTCTTGATCTGGATCGTGAGCTACTAAACCCACCCTCACGATGGGCAAGCTTGTCTCTTCTCCCTTGGGCCTCATTCCTAAATTACCTAATAGAACGAGCGTGATCCATAATGATAAGATAAGAACAATCCGAAGTCACTAGAGAGTAGGTCCCAATCCTTAGCTGAGGCCTCAATCCTCATACAAAACAGCGATTCTGCTCCTCTTTAGTAGCTAGAATAAATGTGACGTATTTGGAGAGCTCCTGAAATTTCATCTCATACTCAAACACTATTATCGTGCCCTGCTCTAGACGAGTAAACTGATCACGAAGTTAGCAATGGTGGATCATGCTCGGACCTCTACCATGGACAGATGCAGAAAAATAGGGGTGAGTACCAATATGAGCTATCCAATAGGCATCATCGGCCGACTGAGTAAAATATAGTAAATATTGTAAGAATTACTAAGCTATGCATTATAAATATTGTCTGCCAAACCAAAAGCCAAGTGATACTATATGTAGATTTACGCAACCCAACTACCAAACTAGGTGATGTATGTTTTTACCAAAAACGCAAGTAGGACGAGATCAAGGTGTAGAAATATACATAGGTGTAAGGCCTTAAAGTGTATGCTTGTATGGGAACCGGGTCCCATAAGCCCAGAAGGTATACCTATGCACAAAAATAGGTCATATAGGTGTATTAATATGGATATTGGTAATGAACTGTACAAGATCTCGAACTGAACATAACCCCAAAGTAGCATCGAGCCTCTAACTCCTAAATTCTACCTAGCCATTACCAGACATCTTCCCGACCTGGCCTCTAGCTAGGTAAGTCAGCCAGGGCCAAGTGGTTTGACAATAAACAAAGACTCTAATCTAATAATAATAAACTGAGTCTCTAACTTTGGAACAATCAACTAAGCCTCTAACTCAGGAACAATCAACTAAGCCTCTAACTTAGGAACAATCAACTAAGACTCTACACTACCAGACTCAAGTCTGCTCAACTGGTCTACAAGGATCTACGCCTCTAAAGTCACACTGTGTGTACATATAATGATTACTGGCTCTGAACAATGCAACTAGGGTATCACTAGCCTAAGACTAGACTAACGCCTAATAATCAGTAAATAGTCAAAAATACCATAGATAGCTAGAATAATAGCAGAAACTAAAACATATTGCACATAAACTAGCATACAGCTCACAACAGTCCTAGCAGGTAAAACAAATACTATATCAACCCTGCGTATCAGTTAATACAGTAAATCTACCAGTTACTGCCTCTAACATATCAATCTCAGTAGTTATAACATGTAACAGATCAAATTCAATAGTTACGAACTTTAACACATAAAATTCAGTAAATATAATCTAACTCCAGCAATTCCAACAATTATCCAACAATCTAGGCAAGTTTAATTATTCTAAACCTACCTGGAAGGCGAATACAAGTACTCTGGCTCAGTCCACGCGAGCTTTGCCCTTTTGGATCACCTCCAAATTCTATTCAGCTATCAAAACATAATTCATGACATTAATATGATTGTATCGATACCAAAATTCTAAGAAATAGGGAAGAAAAGTTAATTGCAACTAATATAGGAAAAAGTGGGGCCCAAGCTAAAACTTCTGAAACAACCCCCCATAACACGACCTTTATGCCTCCTGAAGCCTATATCTAGAAATTGACCTCAAAACGAGGCTCAGATAAATAAAAAATAGCCTAAAGTTAAATAACATATCTTATTGGAAAACATATCTTTCAAACAGTTTCTTTATCAAATTCCTCTATAATACAATAAAATCAGTAGAATACAACTATACATCGATATTAAGCTCAGAAAATCCTTCAATTTAGACCAAGATTTCACTAAATTCTTATAAGAAAAGGCAAAATAACCTCAAACTACATGCCAAAAGCAGTTGTCAACACTCCCACGATGTTCTCCTCAAAATTTCACATAAGATAGCCTCTAGGATCACTCAAATCGGACTAAAATTGAATGAGAAATTGAGTACAACATTTTTCTTTTAAAACTTTCCATTTCTAGAAAGAAATAAGGAACGTTACCAATATAAATACATGCTTCCACATGGTAGAACCATCACATGGTTCTGCCACGTCCTCACTGCCTTAGATTTCAATAACTCTTCAAACTTAATTTCGATGCTCCGAACTCGTGTGGAGCCGAAAAACACAAACCATATATGGAATCTAATTGAAAACAACATTTCAGACTCAATGGTATAGTTGAAATTTCCATTGAAGGTTGTTACGACCAAATGTGGATCCTACATCTTGATACCAAAATCAATTGAGGGGGTCAAAATGAACCCAGAAGCCTAGAGAACCGAACGAAAGGTCATACTAGACTAAAATCGACGTTGCATAGTAGACCATGCTATAAAATTCCTATCCATGCATGTTTTCCGAGGTTATTGACTAAAGTCAACTTTTAGCCCATTTCTAAACTAAATTTGCCAAAAATAGTTCAAACTCACATCGAAAACCTTGGGTCTCGTCAACCATGCTTCTAGCCTAATTTGCCAAGCTGATGGAACTGTCAGAATTTCATTCTAAGGCTATTTACTAAGACTTTACTTGAAAGTATATTTTCCAGTTAAAATTCGCTTTCTAACACAGAAAACTACATATTTTCCAAACGAATGACTTGACAAGCGCACTATCAGTGCCAACAACTCCTAAATATCCTGGGTCGGTATAAAAATGCTGTTACAGATGCGATATATATGGAAAAATACAAATGACCTAAAGGGTCATTGCACATATTGGGTTGCTATTCCTCTTTCCATGTATTTCCTATGCTAGTTGAATCTCATTTGAGGATAAATATTCCTAAGGAGGAGATATTGTAAGACTCCATAAGAAGAAAATTTGAAAAAAAAAATCTCAAGAAAAGTCTACTGACCCCAAGCCTACGAGTTGGTCTACAATTCTTAGGGACTTGTACGAATTGTAGAAATGGGTCGTAAACATAGGTTTACAACAACAACAACAACAACAACAACCCAGTGAAATCCCATAACATGGGGTCTGGGGAGGGTAGAATGTACGCAGACCTTACTCCTACCAAGATAGGACGGTTGTTTCCTGGAAATTTGGGGTAAGGCAAAGTGAGAGTCTACGAGTCATATGACAACTCATGGAAGAGTCAAAGACTTGTAGAAATGACTCGTAGTTTAGGCCTTATACCCGGCAAACTGATCAGCCTCAAGACTTCATCTATGACTCAACAGGATGAGTCGTAGAGAAGTCTACGACTCGTAGAAACTTTTTATTATACCTAAACTTGTAGGTTTCCAAACCTACAAGATGAGTCACTTTGACTACTCATAAAACCAACGACGAGTCATAAACACGACTCGTAGGAGTAACTTCAGAGGCATGATTTTTTAGGTTTTTCTAACACCCTCAGGATATTTCCTACGATTCGTAGAAGTGCTCCCATAGTTTCAAATTTCAAAAATTTAATGAGGGGTAGTTTGATATTTTGCTACATTCTAATAATATATGTGGACGTTTTTAAGGACTAGATTCATTACGAATTGTATTTTAAATACTCCTAAAACTCTTTTATTCCCTCATTATTTCCCCAAATAAATTCTAGACTTCTCTCCCAAGGTTCCTCAAGATCTCATCAAGCTTTGATTAGGGTTTCTTCAAGATCAAGTCTCCTTTCACAAATTAAAGTCCAATTTCAATCAAGGTATGTGTGGTTTGATTCATGAGTGCCTTCCACTCATGGAGTCCAAGGTTTAATTCAAAAATCTCATGAAATGTTATTACTTTTAAACTTCAATTTTTATGAATTATGTTGGGATGATTCAATTTTATTTTTAATCATTACTAATGATCATCATAAGTATGTTTCTATATAAATTACATGATTTCAAGTTGAATTATGAATACACATGCATGAAGTTGTTTTCTATGATGAATTATACAAATTATGATTATGGAGGTAAATTTTTTCAAGGTATTCTCATGATGTTCAATCAAATTGATTATGCATATGAGTTGTATTCTAAATTCGAGTATGAATTATAATTATGTTTAAAATATAAATTTCATGTAAGTTATGAAGAAAGATAACTTAGGTCCATATGTGGTGACGTAGGACCTTATGATATGAATTATGCAAGTATGACTTGTAATGATGAAAGGTCAATTCTCACATTGCAACTATGTTATGAAATGAGCTATCTATGAATTATGAAGACAGTTAGGAAACTTCCTTTGGTTAATTTTTTCTCATCATGCATGGTTACCTTCATTAGTATTGAGTTGCCACATGTTATTCTAATAGATGGAGAGGACTAAAGTTACTGTTTATAGTGGTAGAGGGGAGACAACTCTCGAGGTAGTTACTGAGGCCTCAACTAAGGGTAGGGTTAGAGCCCGAGCTAGAGGTTGTGTCCATGGAGTGGAACTAATGATTAGTCATACTAGAGAGGTCTCTCTAGAGCCTCAGTTGATGTTAGGGAGGACCACATTCCTCTAGAGCATGCAATAACACCTTTTCTTTAGAATACCTTATTAAGGGTATGTGCTCGAGAGCTTTACTCAGGGTGATGGTATGACCGGTACAATACATGGCTCTACTAGAGTGGGGGATTAGAACCAGAGAAGTGGCATGTCCTAGTTGTTCAGGATCAGGCGAGTCACCACTAGTAGGTTCCCTATTTTAGGGGACCTTACACCAATAATTAGGGCTAAGGGTACACTTTGGTTATTCTTGAAAGAGGATGAGCATCACCAATATGAGAGATTCTAAAAGATGGACCGATCTCATTTTTAGGGTGCGAAAAACGAGGATGCTCATGAGTTTCTGACCATATTTCGAGAGTTGCAAGAAACAGTTAGCATAGATGAGTAACATGGAGTTTGGTATTCTACACTCTATCTCCATGGGCCAATGAGAGAGTGGTGGAGATTTTATTTAGGGTATTTGCTAGTTGGATCTCATCCAGTGACTTGGGAGGTATTTTCTAGTGCTTTCATGATCGATTTATCCCTTAGAGAGGGAGAAAAAAGAGTGGCTTGAGGTTCAATATTCTGAGATAAGACAACTTATCTGTTATAAAGTATGAGGTCTATTTTTGCCAATTGTTTAAGCATGATTTGGATATTACTCCAGACGAGATGGAGAGGATCTATATATTTGTGAGGGGGCTGACTTTCTCTATCCGATCGGGCATGTTTAGGGAATCTAGAGAGGGGGATTTTTTCTAGTGCATCATAAGTGCCTCAAAGGAGGTGGAACTGATGGAGAGAGAGGAGTTTGGGGACCTAAAAGGGCCCATATGTCAACTTAGTTTTCTAGTGCCTTATCTAGAGGTAAAAGATCGTACAGAGGGAGTGGTTCATTTCAGCTTTAAGGACCTGTTCATGCATCTATGCTGACATACAAAGGTGTTCAGACATATTGTGGATCTTATAATATGGGTCAGGACTAGTATGGTTCACAAAAATGATCTACTGGACAAGGCAATTATAGTGGCTCTTTAGGATCAGTACAATAATTCTTGAGTCATAGGTTTTGCTTTAGTTGTGCAGATCTCAATCATATGATGCCACAGTGTCCTTTGCACATAGGTCAAGGAGGACCCCAAACCAGTTCTTCAAACAAGACTACCAGCACCACAGGCCAGAGCCGAGAAAGAGTTCAATCAGGTATACGCAGTAAAGCTTTTGGTAGCAGTACTGCATCTCAACAAAGTAGGGGTAAAGGTGGCAGAGGGGGCCAATTTTATGCTTTTAAGGGGAGAATTGAGGTGGAGTCTTCTGATGTAGTTATCAAAAGTATCGGCCTAGTATGCCATTAATCTGTGTCTAAATTATTTGATCCAGGGTCTATATTCTCTTTTGTGTCTGTCTATTTTACTGTTGGGTTTGATATGATGTATGATATCATTCTTGTGCCTACTCATGTATCTACATCCATGGGTGATTCTTTAGTGGTAGATCGATCATGTATTATTTCTTTGTCAGGGTATGACACTTGGGTATACTTGATCATTCTGGGAGGATTTACTTTGATATTATCTTGGGTATGGATTGTTTTTATATTTATCATGCAATTCTTGATTGTAATGCTAAGACAGTGACCTCTGTACTGCCTTGTGCTCTGAGGGTTAGGTAGAAGAAAGCTAGTGGTGGAGAGAGTATGTTTGTCTTACTTAGCCTTCATCCTAGACACTAGTGTTGATCCACCTCCGATGGATTCCATTCTCGTGGTTTAGGAGTTCCCACATGTGTTTCCTATTGATCTTCTAGGTGTTCCACCCAATAGGGATATTGATTTCAATATTAATTTGGAGTCGGGCACTAAGCCCATTTCTATTCCTCCTTACTATATGGCTCCAATGGAGTTGAATAAGTTGAAGGATCAGTTGTAAGATTTTTTTAGTAAGGGGTTCATTCTCCCTAGTGTGTCACCTTAGGGTGCTCCTATGTTATTTGTGAAGAAGAAGGATGTGACTATTGAGGAATGTGTATTGACTAGAAGCAATTGAAAAAAGTAAAAGTGAAGAACAAATATGCTCTTTTGCATATTGATGACTTCTTTGATCAGCTTTCGAGAACATCGTTGTTCTATAAGATTGATTTGAGGTCTGAGTATCATCAGTTAGGGATTAGGGCATCGGATATCCCCAAGACACCTTTTTGAACTTGGTAAGCATATTATGAGTTCCTAGTATTGTTGTTTTGGTTGACTAACGCCCCGCAATATTCATGGAGTTGATGAACAGAGTGTTCTGACCATACCTAGAATCTTTTGTGATTGTCTTCATCGATAATATTTTGGTGTAATCTAGGAATGAGGAAGACCATGTTCAACACTTGAGGATTGTACTTTAGAGGTTGAGTGAAGAGAAGTTGTATGGAAAATTCTCAAAGTGCGAGTTATGTATAACTCTGTGGCATTCTTGGGACACGTGGTGTCCAAGGAGGGTATTAGAGTAGGTTCGGCCAAGATTGAGGCATTTAGAGGTTGGAGGTGACATACTTCTCCTATCAAGATTCAGAGTTTTGTGGGATTGATAGGATATTATTGATGGTTTGTTCAAAGTGTTTCTACTATTGTAGCTCCGTTGACAAGATTGACTTGATAAAGTATGGGTTTTCAGTTGTCCAGGAGTGTGAGGAGATCTTTCGAAAGCTCAAGACTTTGTTGACTTTGTCTCTCGTGTTGACTCTACTTGAGGAGGGTGTGAACTTTATAATTTGTTGTGATGCTTC
Organism: Solanum dulcamara; assembly: GCF_947179165.1. NCBI lineage: Eukaryota > Viridiplantae > Streptophyta > Magnoliopsida > Solanales > Solanaceae > Solanum > Solanum dulcamara. Next base: position 32,431,109 of record NC_077239.1, read on the forward strand.
AAGAGTTGGTTTGGGTGGTGTCTTAATGCAGAAGGGGAAGGTGATTTCCTCTGCTTCTAGGGAGTTGAAGACCCACGAGAAGAGCTACCTACTCATGATTTGGAGTTAGTGGTTGTGCTCTTTGTGCTTAAGTTATGGTGTCACTATTTGTATGGTGTGTGCTATGAGGTCTTCACTAATCATCGGAGTCTTCAATACATCTATCACATCCCCAATGAGGTCGTAGTTATGACAAAGTGATTGAAATCTTAAAGGACTCCAACTAAGCCTCTTAACGTATCATTCATGTGCATACATAAGGTAAATAAAGAAATAAAGCTGAACATCAAAATGTGGAATAATGGTCTTAACTAGAATATCTCAATAAAAGAGAAATCAATCTCAAACTCAAATGGAAAGACAACATAGACTCCACGAATATCAAACATGCCTCTACTATTCTAGACGAGGTCATAAGACATGCCTCTAGCTCACCCAAAAATATAGAAGTAAACATCATAAAGAAGAATGAAAATATAGATGCGTCATCCTCGAATCATGAGGATTCACCAATTATAATAGAATAGTTCTCAAACTCTAGCCACGAGGTAGAGGTGCAAGATGATCATCGGACCTACATTATGATGCAATATATGCAAAAAGTATGCATTAGTATATAGAATGCAGTAAGTATATAAGAAATATACATGACCAATGATAATAAGCAATAATCAATAAGAACATGGGATGCATGACCAATTTCTTAGAAACATGAGTAAAAATTGGAAACATTTGAATAACATAATATTATGGTCAATGCATCATAAGCATCATGAGAACATATACCATTTCATATACTTTTGTGGGATAGGACCTTTAACCGACGTATCAGACCAAGCGACCTATAATATGAAATTCGATGTGGCTCCCACATTGAGAAAAAAAAAGGCTACTTGCCATGGTAAACTTTGTGAGAATATCTTAAACTTGAGCTATTTGTGGATCCACTAGCTAGGCTAATTAAGGCAAACCTACGTGAGAAATGTAGTTAGAGACTAGAGGTTGCTACTAAAGTTCTGTTGGGTCACTACTTGAGCTTCCGAACTGAACCCCACCGCGAAGTCCTCTTGATGCTTAGTAAATATCTCAATAGAAATCATAAATCACAGTCATTAAGTCAGTAGAAAAGTTAATAAAATATATCAATCCAACATCATAAAATAGTTATAAGACTAGCTTATTACATAGTCGATTCATACAAGAAAATCTTTCATCTTTATGAATTTGTGATTAGGTGAGAAAACCTTTCACATATTTAGCGTGAATGTGTGGGAATTTCCTTTCACAACCATATATATTTACTTGAAACATCATTGAAATCATAATTTATCATCATTCACCACTTTTTATGAGTCAGGCGTAAACCTTGGATAATCATTCATAAAATCCTTTCTCAATCATGATTGTAATTTCATAAATTTATTCTTGAAAGTAGAATAAGACATGGGTCCATGAAAATCAACTTGAAATCATGCAATTCAACTTGAATCATGCATAATTATATTAATTATAATAAAATAAAACTATAATTGACTTGACCTAATGCAATTTCATAAGAATTAGGGCTTAGAAGGAAAATTCATAAAGAGAAATGAAAAAAAAACCTTGGGACTCCATGAATGAATTCCCATATACCTTATACAATTAGAGACCTAAATTCACTTCAATTGGAGGCTTGGACTTGAAATCCCTTGAAACCATGCTTGAGGAAGAAGAAGACCTTGGGAGAAAACCATAGAAAGATGATTTGTGTTTAGGCAGTTAGGGAGTCAATGAGGGATTTAGGAGGGCTTGGGGTAGTAAATTGAATAGTATTAATCTCCAAAATCTATCCAAATAAATTAATGAACTAAAAAGGAAAAGACCAAAATACCCTCTTTAAATTACTGGACGGAAGCCCTGTACGGGGGATCTTCACAGCCCATTAAAGTCACCACGGTCTATGGTTTTGGTCGTGACATGGAACGTTGGTACTAGGCTTGAAGTTTGACTTCCACGGGCTCCTTCACAGCTAGTAAAGGTCTCCACAAGTCGTCGAAAGCCTCGTGAAGAATTAGCCCACATATGATTTTGAGGGTTGAGCTTCGATGGATTATTCCACGGTCCGTGGCATGGTCTATGATCGTGAAAAATGATCGTGGGATGGACTTGAATGGGTCCTTAAGGGGTTGGATTTACAGGATATTCCATGGCCCGTGGTGCTTCCCACAATCCGTAAACCGTCCCATGGACCTTCACCCAATTTTCTCAACTTTCCAATGCTCCACCATAGTGGCCCTCCACATCCCATGGTCCTCCATATGGCCCATGAAGGCTTTGTCAAGGACCAAAAAACTGCAATTTTTCTGAGATCCTCTTTTAAAATCTATTTTTTGACTTTTCAACTTATGGAATCTTATAATATCTCACCCTTAGGAACATTCATCCTTGGATGAGACTCAAAGTAGCTTGAATGGATTTGGAAAGAGATATAGCATCCCAACATGTATGCAAAACATATCAAAAATGCATAAAAATATGAAATATTTAATTCCAAGCTAAAACATTACTTTAAAACTCATTTCATGAACATGCATGCATATGAAAACACAAGGATGACTGGAACAAATGAATTTGATGGATTGAATCATGAAGGAACTAAATACCTCATCTAGGAATAGAAGGAAAGATATAAGGATATTGTGATATCATATCAGCTTCATCCTCCTATGTAGCGCTTTCAACCACTTGGTTCCTCCATAACACCTTAACAGAAGCTACTTTCTTTTTCCTCAACCTTCTAACTTGCTGGTCTAGAATCTAAATTAGAACCTTCTCATAGGATAAACTCTCCTTTATACCAATGTTGTCCAAGGGAATAATCAAACTAGGATCATAAACAAACTTTCTCAATAAAGACACATAAAACACTAGATGCACCGATGCTAACTCCGAAGGTAAATCCAACTCATATGCCATTTTATCAATCCTCCTTAAAATCTAATATGGGCCTATATATTGGGGACTAAGCTTCCCTTTCTTTCAAAAATTCATCACACTCTTCCTGGGTGAAATTTTCAAATAAACCCAATCATTCACCTCAAACTCAAGTTTCTTTCTCCTCACACCTGAATAGGACTTTTGTCAACTCTGGTCAGTCTTCAATCTTTCTCTAATGAGTCTAACCTTTTCTATGGCCTCATGTACCAACTTAGGACCAATTAACGATACTTCACTAACTTCAAACCAACTAATAGGAGACCTATATCTCCCACCATATAAGGCCTCAAATGGAGCCATCTGAATGCTATAATGGTAACTATTGTTATAAGCAAACTCACCAATGGAAAATGATTATCCTAATTACCTTTGAAGTCAATCACACATTCTCTCAACATGTCCTACAAGGTTTTAATAGTAGGCTCGGCTTGACAATCTGTCTGAGGGTGAAAAGCTATGCTAAGCTTAACTTGAGTACCAAGACCCTCTTGGAAAGACTTCCAATACTGAGATGTCTATTGAGTAAATCTGTCTAAAATGATCAATATTGGAACAACATGAAGATTAAACAACTCATGAATATACATAATCATTAACTAAATAGGAAGTCTTAAAGGAACATAATGCGTCGACTTAGTTATTTGGTCAACAACCACCCAAATCAATTCATGTTACCTACTGGTATGAGGCAAACTTGTAATAAAGTCAATATTCAAGTCTCCACTTTTCTAAGTTGAAATATCAATATCTTGAGCTAAACCTCCCAGTTTTTGATGCTCAATACTTACTTGTTGATTGTTAGGACATTTGTGTCACGACCCAAGCCTAGGGCCTAGACGTGACATGGCGAATGAGGAACTCGAAAGTACCTCAATCAAGCCTCTTAGCATTCTTTTAGCCTTTCATAGGTAATGATGATAAATAAATAAGCGGAAATCATAATAGTAAATCTTCAACTTACATATGTCCAACAAAACCTCTAACTATTTTATTTAACGGGGCTAAGACAAGTCCCTAGCTCACCCTCAATCATAATAGAAGAAATTTCATAGTAAAACGTCTTAACATATCATAAGTTAGAAATATAAAGGAGTATTATTCCCGGAACATGGGAACTCACCAAAAGTAGTCTTCAAACGAAGTCTCAACTAGCCACGTGGAGGAGAACGAGGAGGAGCACTGATACCTACATGGTGATATCATGTAGGCAAAAGAGTATGCATTAGTACTTTGAATGTACTAAGTATGTAAGGATGCATGAACATTGAGGAAACATTAAAACATTTATGTAATATGGAACATAATTTAATGTATGCATAATAAATCATATATATATCCTTTAAAACATTCATTTTGTGGGAAATTAACCATAACCGACATTTAAGACCATGCGAGCTATTACATTGAATCCAACATAACCCCCTACGTTGGCCGGGGAGACTACTTGCCAGGTAGAACTCCGTCAACTTCATTCATTTCTTTAACTTTAACTTTAAGGGCCATTTATGGATCCATTAGCCTAAGCCTACAAGGGCTCCTATGTTGGCACATAGTTAATGAGACAAGGGGTTGCTACTAGGATTCCCTTACCGAATCTCACCTCAATGACCCATTCGGTGCTAAGTCAATCCCACGGAATAGTTTAATACTTCAAAATAGTCATAACATATAGCTTGAGAATTCAAAATATCATATTCGGTAGAATAGCTCATTAAAACATTTGGTATTTCAAATATGCAAGAATTTTCCTTAGTGCATAAAGAATCCATCATTCATATCATTTCATCATTCTTTTATTTCATAAGACTCTATTTTGATAATAGATATTGCTTTCATAAACATTTATTTGGAGTCAAAGCTTTCAAGTCAAACTTTATTGAAAACATAGTAAAACTAGGTGGGTTCAAATAACTTCAACTTGCAAACATATATGTAAATAAATATACATAAATACTTTGAAATCCATTAATTAAAAATCATGCTTTAAACAACCCACCCTTAATTTCAAGAACCTTTAAAGAGATAAATAGAGGAATTACTTGCAAACCATTAATTCATACATATGAAATTATGTTGCATCAAAATAGACCAATAATCATTAGTTTAACCATGATTCATACTATTAAGTAAAAATAAGAATTACCATAAGAAAATATCACTTGAAATCAAGAGACTTAATTGAAAGAGTTTTTGGACTACATGGATGGAAGAACCCATGGATAAATACCCACATAACTTAGAGTAAAGCATAAAGAAAATAAATATAATTTATCATATAATCAAAATAATTTAGACATGAGAGTGGAAGGAATACTCTCATTGAAGCCTTACATACCTGGAAACTGAAGCTTTAGTTGGTACCGAAAGACTTAATGAACACTCTTGAGTCCTAGCTTCTCTCCTTGCCGGAACGTTTTGTGTACTACCCGGAGTATATGAATCACCGGAATAGTATTTCTTCACTACTAAGAACTAAAACTATATTTGAGAATGTGTAAAGAAGTGTATAGAGAGAAGATTTGCTTGAGAAAGGTTGATGAATAAAATGAGGAAATAAGGTGGGTATTTATAGGTGGGAAAGAGGGACCTAACAATAAATAAAATAATTAAATAAAAAAAATCTGAAAATTTAGTGGAATATATTGATGTCATGGATGATGTTAAATGGAGGACAATTTATGTCATGAATGATGTCAAATGTATCTAGATATTTCTATGGTAGGTGAAATGAGTTATTTTTGACAGAATACTTTTTTTGGGAGCTGCGTTTGAATAAGATAAATTCCTTATTAGGATTTGGTGTCTTCATAAGAATTGTAGATATGGAAATCTAGTTTCATATCGTTCAAGAATCAACCAATTTGGATAAACCTACAGTGAGATATGATTTTTCTTCTATAAACACTCATTTCCGTCACAGCATCCTACCTTACAAAAATTAATTTATTTGACCTACTTAACCTCCGAATATTAAAATATGGTATTCATAAAAGTTGTAGGTAATGATCTTGTGGTTACTCAAAAATTTGAATCACTCAATTTGGATATTCGTATGAAAAGTTATGCCCAAAATACAGAGGATGTATCATGTTTAGGCAAAAATTGAAACATTGTATACAACATTTTTATACAACGTTTTTAGGGGATGTTACAATTTGGCCACAAACTTTGTATTATCCATCTTCATGCTATTCCACCAATACGCTTTCCTCAAGTTCCGATACATATTTGTGGAACCTAGATGATTAGAATATCACAAACTATGAGTATGTGCTAGTCTATGAACATCATGAACTAACTTCTTCTTTTCATTCTCAACATGGGGAACATTATTCATGGACAATCTACTAAGAGTATCGGGAACCACATTTGTTTTATCCGAATGGTACAACAAGCTCATATCATAGTCCTTCAATCACTCAAACCATTTTTTTTGTTGAAGGTTCAAGTCCTTTTGGTTGAAAACATAATGCAAACTCTTATGATTAGTGAATACATCAACATGGACACCATAGATATATTTTCTCCAAATCTTCAAAGCAGATAGAACTACCACCAACTCCAAATCATGAGTTGTACAGTTTTTTTCATGCCATTTAAGTTGCCTAGAAGCATAGGCTATCACTTTACCATTTTTCATCAATACATAAACAAGACCAATCCATGAAGCATCACAATAAACAACGAAACTATCACAATCTTCCATCAAGGTCAACAGTGGAGCAAAAGTAACTCTATCCTTCAACTAATGAAAACTTTTCTCACATGCCTCAGGCCATTGGAATTTCACCTTATTTTTTGTCAAAGTAGTCAAGGATGATGCAATTGTAAGACCCTAAAATGTAGAAAGCCAAAGCAAGGAGAAAAATTTAAGAAAATTGATGGTCCAGATCCCTACAAGCCTACCTACATACTGTAAGAATCTCCATGGGCCGTAGGAAGGCAACCGTAGGTAGCCCAACACTTGGGGACAATTTTAGTGTTAAGGACGAGCCAAGTTGATGAGCTGTAGAGAATCGTATGAACCATAGGAGGCTAATCGTAGGTTACCTGAACAAATTGGAAATTTTTCTAAATATGAACTTGACCTACGAAGGGTACCTCCGACTCATAGAACCATTGAAGGGCCTTAGGTAAGACCCGTAGAAAAGTTCCAGAAGTTAGGAAGTTTCTGAGTTTCAAAACTTTCCCTATGAATATGCAGGATGATTCATAGGTGGATGAACAACCCATAAGAATGACCCATAGGTTGAGGTCTAGAACTCAACTTTTTAGGGTTTGGAGCTTGCCAAGATGAGGGGTCCTGAATACCCATAAGGGTGTTGACATCCCATAGGTTGGTCTCATAGGGTGGGTTTCTGAATTTTATATTTTTGGCTAATTATTGAGGGTCATTGATGACTTGTCCCTATGTTTCATCGACTAACCTACGACCCATTTAATGAATGGTGTTTTGTTATTTTTCCATTATTTTATCAATGTACATGGATATTTTTGGAGTATTATGCAAAGCCTATAAGAACATATATCCTTCAAATTCCTACTATTTACTCTTATTTTCTCAAAATCACTCTAAGGTATCAATGGTTTCTTTCCCAAAAAGCTCTTCTTCTCAATCAAGCTAGGGTTCTAAGTTTCAACCTTCTTCGTCAAGATTTTAGTTTGATCTTCATCAAGGTATGTGAAAATTCATCCATGGAGTCCCAAGAATTTCTATTTCCTTTACTCAAATTTCACCTCTCCAAATTTTAGGGTTTTGATCAAATTGCTTATGGGTCAACTCAATTATAATTTATTCCAATTTCTATAGTCTATTCAGGCATGATTTGAGTTAAATAACACATTTTTAACAAGCTTTTCAATGACCCATGCATTATGCTATGAATTTCATGTTTTCAAGCTATGAATTTATGTTCAATGATTTATTAATGATTATGAAAGTTATGTATTATGATTCATGCATGTTTTCAAGTATAAAAATGAATTGTGAAAGTTTTTCTCATAATATTCAATTTATGATGATTTGGATGATTTGGATGCTTAGAAAGGTAAGTATCCACAAGTTCTAGTTATGATCAGGTTTTCAAGGAGCTATTCTTATGTTATAATTTTCATGATGTTGGGTTGTTTGATTTACCTTTCCTAATGACTATCTTTTATGTATTTTATTGGGATTAACTTAGCACCTAACAAACTTTATGGTGGGGATCTACGAGGGAATCCTAGTAGCAAATATTAGTTTATAAACTACGTGCCATTGTAGGTTTGCCTTTATGGCTTAGCTAGTGGATCCACATATAGATTATGATTATGTTATGTTTATGATATAGAGTCTACCTTGGCAACTAGCCTCTCTCTTCTCAGTGTGGGAGTTACATTAGATTCCATCTTATAACTCACATGGTCTTACATGTTAGTTAAGGTTAATATCCCATAGATGATATGTTATGTTCTATAAGTTTTTGTTGATAATGTCTTACGATGCATTGACCACATGTTTATGATCTTCAAATGACTTCAATTTTTATTCACGTTTTCAAACTATTGTCATGCATCCCATGTTTATATTTACTAGGTCCTTTTATCATTGTTCATGCATACTTCTCACATAATTAATACATTACATCTACTAACGCATACTTCTTTTGCCTACATTATATCATAATGTAGGGTCGGACGATTTTCATGCACACTCCACTGGTGGTTATAGATTGATACTATTCTCTCATTGTTGGTGACTCCTTAAGATTTGAGGTCAAGGCATTATCCTTCATTGATATTTATTAAGTCTACTCTTTGTTTTATTAGGTGAGCTAGGAGCTTGTCTTATGCTCCTATTTAGTTAGTAGAGGCATATTAGATATTATGGAGTATCTTTTTTCATTCAACTTTGGGTTGATTCCTCTTATTTCATGACATCTATTTATAGACTTTCATTCCACTTATATGATGTTTATTGTTATGTATTAATTTCCTTATATATGATGAATGATATGCTGAGAGTCTAGGTTGGAGTCCCTCGATATTCTAATCATCGTTCACCTCGGGCCTAGCTTAGAGCATAAAAAACTTGGTATTAGAGCATAAGGTTTAAGGTGTCCTAGGGAGTCTAACATGCCACATCAAGTAGAGTCTTAGGAAAAACAAGAGACTATGAGAATTTTTAGGAAAAACTTCACTTCTTTCATCTTTCTTGGGTCTTGTGATAGAGTTAAACTCTAGGGCTTTTTCTTCTAATGCTTTCTCTTTGCAATTACATAATCATGCCTCCAAGAAGAATTCTTGCGAGAAAGAATGTTAATAGGGATCAACAAGCTCCCCAAGTTGCAAATGACCCCTTGAATGATCAAGTCTCTCATACGGAATTTTGAGCTAATTTTAAAGTTCTTGCTCAAGCTATGGAGGCTCAAGAAAAGAGAGAGGTTGTAGCTCCCATGAACCCAAATGTGGGTACGCCAGCTAGTCGGGTTCATAATTTCACTCGGATAATCCCTCCCCAATTTCTTATCTCTAAGATGGACACGGATCCACCAAAATTCATCAATGACATTACTAAGATAATGGACATCATGGGTATTAGTCCGATGAACAAGGCAGACCTAGAGACATATCAACTCAAGGGGTTGCACAAGTTTACTATGACCAATGTAAGGGTGAAAGAAGTAGAGATGATTGTTGTATTGATTGGGAGGAATTAGTTCTTTTCTTTCTAATTGAGGGTATCCAAGATACAAGAGTTCATTAATTTGAGGCAAGGCAGCATGAGTGTGAGGGAGTATGCCCTCAAGTTCATTAAATTGTCAAAGTATGCTCCTTTTATGGTTGCCAATCTAAGAGCTTGTATGTGTAAGTTTGTTTTGGGTGTGTCAGACTTAGTGGTTAATAAGTGTAGAAATTCTATGCTAATCAAGGAGATAGATATTTCTAGGCTCCTGAAACATCCCGAACAAATAGAAAAAGAGAAGCTAAAGGAGAGGTCTAATAGATAGTCTAAGAGGGGTCGAACCGATAGTGGTGGATACTCTCATGGTAAGTCGGGTAATTTTTGCCATCCTCAATTTTTCCAAAAGTACTCCGGCCAACAATATTCAAACAATTCGACTCTAAAGTTCAATAAATATAGGGTGCCTAATCCTAAGACTTAAGGGGGAACTCCAAGTGGTCAACCTATTCTCCCATGTAAGAAGTGCGAGAAGAAGCATCTTGAATAATGTTTAGCGGGTTCGGGTACTTTCTTTGGTTGTGGTAAAATGGGTCACCAAGTGAAGGATTATACTTAGAGATCTACTAAAGGTGGAAATGGTTGACCTTAGACTAAGACTACTACTGGGTGACCCACTCAGCATAGTACTACTTCAAGTGGTGGACAGCACCAAAACAGATCTTATGCCCTTCAGACTCGTCAGGAGTTAGAGGATTCCCCAATGTTGTGACTAGTATGTTGAAAGTCTTTGACTTTGATATTTATGAATTGTTAGTTTCGAGTTCTACATTATCCTTTATTAGTCCTTATATTTCTATGAAGTTTGTTGTTAGTCCCGAGATCATGTTAGAACCTTTTTTGGCCTATACTCCTATTGATGATTCAATTTTGGATAAGAGAGTCTATAGAGATCTTCTAGTTTTAGTTTTTCATAAAATTACCTCAGTCAATATTGTAAAGCTTAACATGACCGATTTTGATGTTATTCTTGGTATGGATTAGCTTCATACATATTATGGTTCTATTTGTTGTAGAAAACATATGGTTAAGTTTCAGTTTCCTAATGAGCCAATACTAAAATGGAAAGGTAGCAATTTTGTGTTTAAAGGTCAATTCATTTTGTGCCTTTAAGCTAAAAAAATAATTTCCAAAGGTTGCATCTATCATCTAGTCTAGAAAAGGGATACAAATTCAGAGACTCCTACTCTTGAGTCATTTTTTGTTGTTAATGAGTTTCCAGAAGTTTTCTCCAATGATCTCCTAATTATGAGATAGACTTAGGTATTGATCTTCTCCCTGATACCCAACCTATATCTATTCCTCCTTACTATATATCCCCGACAAAACTTAAGGAGTTAAAGGATAAGTTGAAAGATTTGTTGGATAAGGGTTTTATTAGAGTGAGTATCTCTCTATGGGGTGCTCCAATCCTCTTTGTTAGAAAGAATGTTTGTTCCTTTGGAATGTGCATCGACTATCGATAAATGAACAAGGTTACTATTAAAAATAAGTATCCCATTCCAAGGATTGATGACTTGTTCAATCAACTTCAAGGAGTGAGTTACTTTTTAAAAGCTGATCTTTGATTGAGTTATCATTAACTTTGAGTGAGGGAATGTGACATTCCAAAGGTGGCCTTTAGAATTCGGTATGGTCACTTTGTATTCTTGTTTATGTCTTTTGGACTAATAAATGCTCTTACAGCTTTTATGGATTTGATGAACAGGGTGTTAAAGCAATATTTATATATATTTGTTATTAAGTTCATTGATAATATCTTGTTTTATTCACAGAGTGAAGAGGAGCATGCCGATCATTTGAAGATTGTGTTGCAAGTTCTCAAGGACCGTCAATTATTTGTTAAGTTTAGCAAGTGTAAATTTTTGTTGAGGTCGGCGGCTTTCCTTGGCCATATCATCTCTGGTGAAGATATTATGGTGGATCTTAAAAGACCGAAGTGGTTAAGAATTGGCCTGGAACTTTGTCTCCTTCCTATAATCAAAGTTTCTTGGGCCTAGCTAGTTATTATTGATAGTTTGTGGAATGCTGCTCTTCCATTTCATCTCCCTTGACCACTTTGACTTAAAAGTAGATGAAGTTCCAATGGTCCAAGGTATGTGAGAAAGTTTTCAAAATTTAAAAGATAGACACACCTCCGCTCCGGTATTGACTTTGCTGGAAGGTCCTAATGGATTTGTTGTTTATTTTGATGCTTCAAAGGTTGGTATTAATTTTGTTTTGATGTAAAATAGTAAGGTAATTTCCTATTCTTCTAGGCAACTTAAGGTGCACAAAACAAACTATCTAACTAATGACTTGGAGTTACCGGCAGTTGTGTTTGCTTTAAAGATTTAGAGACACTATCTATATGGTGTCCATGTTGATGTATTCACCGATCATAAGAGTTTTGAATATGTATTCAACCAAAAGGACTTGAACCTTCTACAAAAGAGATGGCTTGAATTATTTTAAGGATTACGATATAAGTATTTTATACCATCCGGGTAAAATGATTGTGGTTGGTAATAATCTTAGTAGGTTGTCCATGAATAGTATCTCTCATATTAAGGATGAAAAGAAGGAGCTAGTTCATGATGTTCATAGATTAGCTCAATTGGGTGTTCACTTGGTTGATTCGGAGGATGGTGTTGTTGTTGTTCAAAATGGTTTTGAATCATCTCTTATGGTGAATTTTAAGATAATATAAGATAATGATCCTACTTTGGTTTAATTGAAGAAAGCAGTTGCCAAAAAATCCATTGAGGATTTCTCCCAAGGAGGAGATTTTATATTGAGATATCAAGGCCATTTGTGTGTTCCTATTGTTCATGGATGGATTGAGAGAAATAATATTGTCTAAAGCTCATAGTTTGCGGTATTCTCTTCATCCGGGTTCCATAAAGATGTATAGAGATTTGAGAAAAGTGTATTGGTGGAATAGTATGAAAAAGGACTTTGCGGATTTTATAACCAAATGTTCGAATTGTCAACAAGTGAATGTGGAGCATAAAATATTGACAGATTTAGCTCAAGATATTGAGGTTCCTACTTGGAAGTGGGAAGACTTGAATATGGACTTTATTACGGGTTTGGCTTATACCTGTAGGCAACAGGATTCTATTTGGGTGTTTGTTGACCTAATAACAAAATTGACTCATTTTCTTTCCGTTAAGACTTCCTACTCAGCTGAGGACTATGGTAGACTGTATATTCATGAGTTGGTCAAGCTTCATGGGGTTCCATTGTTTATTATTTCAGATCGAGGTACGCAATTTATATCTCAATTTTCAAGGTCTTTCCAAAAGGGTCTTGTTACTCAAGTTAAGCTTAATACAACTTTTAACCCACAAATTGATGGTCAACCTAAGCATATTATTCAGACCTTAGAGGACACTTGATAGCTTGAGTCATTGACTTTAAGGGAAACTAGGATGATTATTTGCCATTGATTGAATTTGCTTATAGTAATAACTACCATTGTAGGATTCAAATGGCTCCATTTAAGGCCTTATATGATAGGTGGTGTAGGTCTGCTATTGGCTGGTTTGAATTTGGTGAAGTTGTCTTGATAGGATCGAATTAGTGCATGATGATATGAAAAAGGTTAGACTCAATAGAAAAAGATTAAATATCGCTCAAAATCAACAAAAGTCCTATACGAATATGAGAAGGAGGGAATTTGAGTTTGATGTTAATGGTTGGGTTTACTTGAAATCTCACCCATGATGGGTTTGATGTATTTTGACAAGAAAGGTAAGCATAGTTCCCAATAGTGGGTCCATATCAGATTTGATGCGGATTGGCAGTGTGGCATACGAGTTAGATTTGCCTTCAGAATAGCATCAAGGTATTTGGTGTTTCATGTGTCATTGTTGAAGAGGTATGTGGGTGATCCTAGCTTCATTCTGCCTTTGGACAACATTGGTGTGAAAGAGAGTTTGTCTTATGCGGAGGTTTTGGTTTAGATTCTAGATTGGCAAGTTAGAATATTAAGGAATAAGGAAGTTGCATTCGTAAAGGTGTTGTGGAGGAACCAAGAGGTTGAGGGTGCTACATGGGAGGTTGAGGCCAATTTGATGAAATGCTATCCTCATCTCTTTCCTTCTATTCCTAGTTGAAGTATTAAATTTCTTCATGATTCACTATCATAATCTTAACTAGGGCCAAGTTGTGACACGGTGATCCAAACCCTGAAGGGACCCCGACCAAGCCTCTTGACATATAGTAAGCATGTATAAGATAAAGTAAAATCTCAAGATATGGGCAATAAAAGTATACGAGTACGAAAACAACATAGACTCTACATAATTTGTACAACTGTGCATCTACTAATCAAGATGGGTGGGGCTAACACATGTCCCTAGAGCACCCTCATATCAAAGTAACGAAAGTCTTTAGAAAGGAACAAACTCATAACTCGCACTTGATAAGATGAAGACTCACCAATCTTCGTAGGATAGCAATTCAACTAGCCATGTGTGAAAGGATGGATATAATCTTCGACCCCTACATTATGATACAATGTAGGAAATAAAATATGTGTTTGTACATTGGAATGTACTAAGAATGCGGGCATTCCATGCAACGTAAAGCATAAGATGCAATGATCAAAATGATAAACAATATATAGAAGAGGATAAGTAAGGTCATGAGAGAAACCATAATGATCAAAGCATTAAGAAACATAATAGAGATCAAAAGGACATAACAAAGAGTATACATATGTGGGAGATAACCGTAACTGACATTAAGACCATGCAAGCTATAATATTGAATATGATGATCCCCACATCGAGAAGGAGGGAGACTACCTACCAAGGTAGACTCCATCCAATCGTTGTTATCATTAAGTTCTATATGTGGATCCACTAGCTAGGCCATAAAGGCAACCTATGGTGGCAACATAGTTTAAGGGACTAGATGTTTCTACTAAAGCTTAGGTTGATCCCCCACTTCAAAGTCCTCTCGGTGCTATGTATATCAACCCACATAATACATATCATAATCATAGTAATAGATCATACTTGCATAAATAATAGCTTTTCATAATCATACTTCATAACATCTTCATAGGAATAGCTCATTAAGGACCTCAAGTCACCCATGAAGGATCATGAGTCAACTTTTTTATTTAGTTCATCATCATATAATGTAAGTATACTCCTTCTATCATTACTCATTCTTTTCATATAACATTATTAGAGTCTTAGGTCACCTTACTCATTAAGGATTCTAAGTCACTCTTTTTCATAAACTTGCATGCAACTCATGTTTACAACATATTTGAGATTATACTTAAAAGCTATTTCATGTGATTAAGTAGTAATTCATGCTTAGTTGGGAGGTTAAATCATACATAAAATGTAATGCATGTACTAGAAAGAGTAGTTTATGAGAGGTAAGGATCAAATATGTAAAAAGGTTAATGTAGGAAAGAATCAGGGTAGTGGGGCACTGCTGGCGCACCACCCCAGGCCTGAAACTTCATAGACCAGGACATGGCACACTGCTGGCGCGCCACCCCAACCCCTAAATTTCAGGGGAGTTGCTCTTTCGCATTGGTGGCGCATCGCCCTAGTGATTCCCCGATGAATTTTCAGATTTTCATCATTTTTCAAGCATATTCATCCTCCATGATGAGATCCTAAGAACTAAATATTATTACAACATTTATATATGTAAAATCTACCAATTTCTATGCAATTATCATCAAATTATGATAGAATAGATTAAAGATCACAAAATACAACATAGTTCATGAAATAGATTTGGAATTTAGAAGACCCATGATTTATAAACTTGAAAAATGGTTAATTAAAGAAGAAATTCATTGAAATCCATGGGTGAAAGGAATCCATCGATGAACACCCACATACCTTGAGTAAATCGCTTGTGGAAAATTAAAGATCAATGGAGATTTTGAGAGGATCCTAGCTTGGTCTTCACTGGAGGTCTTGAGAGCCTTTTTTTAGAGAGAAGATTTTTATAGTAGAAGGATTAGGAGAGAATGAGAAGAGTCGGGAGTTTTGTTCATTATATAGATTACGAATGTAGTGCAAAAATAGTCTAGATTCATTTTCCTGCTAAAAATAGAGGAAAAAACCATAATACCATTAATAAATATAATAATGTGCACACGCGCACGCGCGCGCACACACACACACACACACACACACACATATATATATATATATATATATATATATATATATATATATATATATATATATATATATATATATATATATTAATTGGGAAACCTCCTTTACTTCCATTTCATTTTATTACTTTCAAAAATGTACTTGACCCAACAATAAATCCACTGAGGTCATTTAGACACTATGTTGCGTTCAAATGCTCAGGATCTTACAATATCTCCCCCTTGAGAACTGTAACATCCCCTAAAAATATTGTATACGATGTTTTAATTCTCGCCTAAAAATAATACAGCCTCTGTATTCTGGGCATAACTTTCTATAATATTGTCCAAATTGGGTGATTCAAATTTCTGAGTAACCACAAGATCATTCCCTACAACCTTTAAGAAGACCATATTTTATGTTTCAGAGGTTAAGTAGGTCAAATAAATTAATTATTGTAATACAGGATGTTGTGACGAAATGGAGAGTTTATAGAAGAAAAATCATATCTCACTATAGGATTATCCAAATTGGTTGATTCTTGAACGATATGAAACTAGACTTCCATATCTACAATTTTTATGTAGACACCAAATCCTAATAAGGAATTTATTATATTTAAACGCAGTTCCGAAAAATAGTATTATGTTAAAACAAACTCATCTCACCTACCATGGAAAGATCTAGATACATTTGACATCACTCATGACATAAATTATCCTCCATTTAACATCATCCATGCCATCACAATTTTCCATTAAATTTTCAGATTTTTTCTTTATAATTATTTTATTTATTGTAGGTCCCTCTTCTACACCTATAAATACCCATCTTATTTCCTCATTTTATTCATCAAGCTTTCTCAAGAAACTCTTCTCTCTATACACTTCTTTACTCAT
Source organism: Solanum dulcamara (assembly GCF_947179165.1). Taxonomy (NCBI): domain Eukaryota; kingdom Viridiplantae; phylum Streptophyta; class Magnoliopsida; order Solanales; family Solanaceae; genus Solanum; species Solanum dulcamara. Next base: position 32,447,869 of record NC_077239.1, read on the forward strand.
TCTCAAATATAGTTTTAGTTCTTAGTAATGAAAAAATACTATTCTGGTGATTCATATACTCCGGGTAGTACACAAAATGTTCCGGCGAGGAGAAAATCTAGGACTCAAGAGTGTTCATTAAGTCCTTCGGTTCCGACTAAAGTTTCAGATTCCAGGTATGTAAGGTTTCAATGATAGTATTCCTTCCACTCTCATGCCTAAATTATTTTGATTATATGATAAATTATATTTATTTTCTTTAAGGTTTACTCTAAGTTATGTGGGTGTTAATCCATGGGTTCTTCCACCTATGTAGTACAAAAATCTTTCAACTAAATCTCTTGATTTCAAGTAATATTTTCTTATATTAATTCTTATTTTTACTTAATAGTATGAATCATGGTTAAACTAATAATTATTGCTCTATTTTGATGCAACATAATTTCATATGTATGAATTAATGGTTTACAAGTAATTCCTCTATTTATCTATTTAAAGGTTCTTGAAATTCATGGTGGGTTGTTTAAAGCATGATTTTTAATTAATGGACTTCAAAGTATTTATGTATATTTATTTACATACATATTTGCAAGTTGAAGTGATTTGAACCCACCTAATTTTACTATGTTTTTAATAAAGTTTGACTTGAAAGCTTTGACTCCAAATGAATGTTTATGAAAGCAATATCTATGATCAAAAGGGGGTCTTATGAAATGAAAAAATGATGAAATGATATGAATGATGGATTCTTTATGCAATAAGGACAATTCTTGCATATTTGAATTATCAAATGTTTTAATGAGCTATTCTACCGAATATGATGTTTGAATTCTCAAGTTATATGCTATGAATATTTTGAAGTATTAAACTATTCTGTGGGATTGACTTACCACTGAATGGGGCATTGAGGTGGGATTTGGTAAGGGAATCCTAGTAGCAACCCCTTGTCTCATTAACCATGTACCAACATAGGAGCCCTTGTAGGCTTAGGCTAATGGATCCATAAATAGCCCTTAAAGTTAAAGTTAAAGAAATGAATAAAGTTGATGGAGTTCTACCTGGCAAGTAGTCTCCCCGACCAACGTAGGGAGTTATGTTGGATTCCATGTAATAGCTCGCATGGTCTTAAATGTCGGTTATGGTTATTTTCCCACAAAATGAATGTTTTAAAGGATATCTATATGATTTATTATGCATGCATTACATTATGTTCCATATTACATAAATGTTATAATATTTTCTCAATGTTCATGCATCCTTACATACTTAGTACATTCAAAGTACTAACGCATACTCTTTTGCCTACATGATATCACCATGTAGGGACCAGTGCTCCTCCTCGTTCTCCTCCACATGGCTAGTTGAGATTTCATTAAAGACTACTTTTCGTGAGTTCCCATGTTCCGGAAACAATACTCTTTTATCTTTCTAGCTTATGATATGTTAAGATATTTTACTATGGCATTTCTTCTATTGTGATTGAGGGTGAGCTAGGGACTTGTCTTAGCCCCGTTAAATCTAATAGCTAGAGATATTATTGGACATATGTAAGTTGAAGATTTACTATTATGATTTTCGCTTGTTTATTTATCATTATTACCTATGAAAGGCTAAAAGAATGCTAAGAGGCTTGTTTGAGGTATTTTCGGATTCCTCATTCGCCATGTCACGTCTAGTCCCTAGGCTTGGGTCGTGACAAGAACATTCTTCCTCGAATAATATTCGACTAGCATGGAAAAGACACAAAAAAGGACTAGTTGCCCAATCATGAGTGCATTGAGACAAAAATGCATGAACCATGATATTTTCAACTTAACATAAAATGTGTCTATAAACCAACTTCATGAACATGCATGCATACGAACGGCATAGGAAGGACCAAAATGTAAGAACTTAGGCGATTTGATTAGAAGGAAAGAGATACATATATCACTTTATCATGTCTGCTTCTGCTTCCCATGTAGAACTCTCTACTTGTCTACTCCTCTACAATGCTTTGATGGATGCAACCTCTTTGTTCCTTAACCGTTTTACTTGCCAATCTAGAATTTCCACCCAAATCTCCTTATAAATCAAGCTTTCTGCAATATTCACATTTTCCAATGGCACAGTAGAATTTAGAACAGCCAACAAACTTTCTCAACATCAATACATGGAACACCGGATGAACCATAGCCAACTCAAAATGCAAGTATAACTCATATGCTACTTTGCCAATGCACTTCAAGATCTTATAAGGTCCTACATACCTAGAACTCATTTTTTCTCTCTTAGCAAAATGCATTATGCCCTTTATGGGCGAGACCTTCAAATATACCCAATCATCCGCATTAAAATCAAGGTCTCTTCTTCTTGTGTCAGAATATGACTTTTGGTGACTTTGAGCCATCTCCAATCTTTCTCTCATGAGCCTTGCCTTCTCCATTGCATATACTACCAAATCGGGACCAATAAGTGCCATCTCACCTAATTCAAACCATCCCACCATAGACCTATATCTTATTCCATATAAGCTTAAAAAGGAGCCATTTGGATGCTAGAGTGATAACTATTATTGTATGCAAACTCAATCAATGGAAAATGCTCATTCTAACTTTCTTTGAAATCAATGACACAATCCCTCAATATATCCTCCAATGTTTGAATCGTTCTTTTGGCTTGTCCATCGATTTGAGGATTAAAAGTGGTACTTACCTTAACTTTTGTACCATGACCCTTTTGAAATGACATCCAAAAATGTGAGGTGAAATGAGTAACTCTATTCGATATAATAGACACGAGGACACCATGAAGTCTTACCAACTCATGAATATACAACATAACATAATCCTCGGCACTATAAAAAGTATTAACTGGTAGAAAATGTGCCCACTTAGTCATTCGATCCACAACAATCCAAATAGAATCATGTTGTTTCTTAGTATGAGGCAAACCCATTAAAAAGTCCATAGTCGGATCTTCTCACTTCCAAGTAGGAATATCAATGTCTTGAGCTAGACTTCCAAGCCTTTGATGTTAAACTTTCACTTGTTGACAATTAGGACACTTAGCCATGAACTCTACTATGTCCTTCTTTATGCCATTCCACCAATAATCTTCCCTTAAATCACGATATATTTTAGTGGATCCTAGATGAATGGAATACCGAGAACTATGAGCCTCATACAATATCATTTCTCTTAGACCATCCACATTAGGCAAACACAAAGGAATGTGGTAACGAAGAACACCATCTCCCTCTTAGGACAAAGCCTCAATGACTTTTTTGGAAACCGACTTCTTTAATTCCACCAATACTAGATCATTATCTTGTTTGGCCTTAACATCTGCTACAAGGGACGATTTCGAGCCATTATGAACAATAACACCACCATCCTTAGTATCAACCAATTGGACACCTAAATAGGTCATTTTGTGCACATCCTTAACCAACTCTTTCTTACCTTTGACAACATGAGCAACACTATTCAAAGACAACTAACTAAGAGCATCGGCTATGACATTAGCTTTACCTGGATGGTACAACACACTCATATCATAATCCTTTTATAGTTCAAGACGCCTCCTTTGCCTAAGGTTCAAATCCCTTTCGCTAAACACATATTGCAAGCTTTTGTGATCAGTGAATACATCTACATGCACCTCATAAAGATAGTGACACCAAATTTTTAATGCAAAAACAACTGCCGTAAGTTCAAGATCATGGGTTGGATAGTTTCATTCATGGACATTGAGTTTCCTAGAAGCATATGCTATGAATTTTCCATGTTTCATAAAAACACAACCCAAACCAATATGTGAGGCATCACAATTGACAACAAACTCATAAGAACCTTTTGGCAATGTCAAAATAAGAGCCAACATAAGAAGATCCTTCAATATTTGAAAACTCTTCTCACATTCATCCTACCATTTAAATTTCACTTTCTTTTGAGTCAACTTCGTCAAATGCAAAGAAATAGACAAAAAAATTTCAACAAACCTTCTATAGTATTCGGCTAAACTCAAAGAGCTTACTAATAGCCAAAGGAGAAAATGGTCTAGGACAATTCTGTACTGCCTCTATTTTTTTGGATCAACTATGATACAATCTCCTAAAATAATGTGACCAAGGAATGCCACAGTCTTCAACCAAAATTCGCATTTGCTAAATTTGGCAAATAATTGCTTATCCCTCAAAGTTTGCAAAACAATCCTCAAGTGATCCACATGGTCTTCCTCATTCCGGGAGTAAATAAAGATATAATCAATAAATACCACCACAAATATATCTAAATATGGCTTAAAAATTTAATTCATCAAATCTATGGATATAGAAGGAGCATTAGTCAACCCAAATTACATAACTAATAATTCAAAATAACCATACATTATTCGAAACACCGTTTTGGAAATATCACAATCTCTTACCTTTAATTGGTGATACCAGGAATGGAGATAAATTTTAGAGAAGTAACTTGCCCCTTCCAATTGGTCAAACAAATTATTTGTTCTCGGAATTGGATACTTGTTCTTTATGGTCACGTTATTCAATTATCAGTAGTCTATACACATTCGAAGTGATTCATCTTTCTTTCTAACAAACAACACGGGAGAACCCTAAGGTGAAATACTTCGCCTTATGAAACCTGTCACGAGCTAACTCTGTAGGCCGTGATTGGTGACCGAGTTGGGCACCCATACATACCCTTATCCCCACTTAGCGTGTTAGCAGAATAGACAAAAGTAGGAGTTAAAAAGGGGTTGCTAGAGAGTGCATGAGTACAGATATAGCACAAAAGGGTCGTTAAGGCTATCACGGAACACAAAGCCCAAACCATATATATCACGACCCAACCCTGTAGGTCGTGACAAGTGCCTAAACTGGACACTCGCATATACCTTTGATAACTATAAGTAAATTTGTCTCCTATTTGAGTCCTGGTGTGCCAACATGCAATATAATATATAAGCCGACGAGGCTATCATAGCATATCAGCACAATTGTACATACATACATATACACAACCCACATACATGTCCACAGACCTCTAAGAGTAAGAATAGTAACATAAGGTGGGACAGGGCCCCCGCCGTACTCGTGAATAAATAAATATATACATCGAGGGTTAATACCAAAACTAGGCTCCGACACTATGGAGCATTTCTGAACTTCTAAGTGGAACCCTTATGCTGATGGATCCCCAAAGCCTGTGTCTGTAACTGCGGCATGAAATGTATCCCTCCAGAGAATGAGGGGTCAGTACAATACATGTACTGAGTATATAAAGCATAACACAGCATAAATGAGATTACAATAGAATTAGGGATGCAGGAAACAAGTATAACATTTAATAAGTAACTGCACTTGTATCTTATAAAATGAGGGCATGTATATCATCCTCTCATACCATACCCGGCCTGCTGTGGGACTCGGTGCCACAAATGTTCCATTAGGTCATCATATGCATATATGTGTCATACTCGACCTTCTAGTGAGGGACTCAGTAAACAATCATACTATCATATATCATACCCGACACTTTATGGGATCGATCATACCCGGCCCTCTATGGGACTCAGTGAATGACCATATCGTCATATATCATCCCTTTATGAGACTTGGTCATACTCATCCCTTCATAGGACTCGGTAAGTAATTATGTCATCATATATCATACCTGATCCTTTATGGGACTCGATCATACCTGGCCCTTCATGGGACTCGGTGGAAGTAGTATCAACAGCATGCACGAGTTGAATAGTAAGTCACCATATCCAATTAGCTCATCATCTGAGACTAGGTATAACAATTGTCATGAACTATCATTTGAGGATCAAAATGATCATCACCTCAATCATCTTCTAAGGTCCATTAGGGGCTATATCAAACAGAGTCTTGGGAATCATAGACTTGGATCAAGATAATGCTACATAGCTTATGCAATCAGAGACATTTATTATCATAGAGTCTTTAGAAATAGAAGCTTACGTACTTAGTCACTACTCAACATATAGAAGGCTTGAGTGTAGTAGTTCAACTACTTTAGGACTTCTAGAATTTAGGAGCGAACACGAGTCATGAGTTACGTCTGAAACTTATGATGTAACTCCCCCCAAATCATATCATAGATAAATTCACTTATATTTAAGACATTCTAAAGGAAAGGAGAGATAGGCTTTACGTATACTGCTTTTCAACACATAGAAGACTTGAAAGGAAATAACTCAACTATTGCAGGAGTTTTCATATCAAGCAGTGGATAAGAATTATGAATTATACTCCGGGTTCTATGAATGGAATTACCCCTATACTTCATATATCCATCACTAATGGCTAAGACATGCCAAGAGAAAAAAAGGATAGATTTACATACTCATCACTTCCTAACATATGGAAGGCTTGAGAAGCCCTAGTTCAATTACTATAAAAGTGTTTTCATCAAGAAGTAAGTAAGGACCGTGAATTATGCTTGGCATTTATGAGTAGATTTACCCTCAAGCTCATATCATTCATTACTTAACTTGAAGACATGACAAAAAAAGGAAGATATAAGCTTTACATACTTATGTCAAAAACATGCCAAGAGAAAGAAAGTGGCTTCACATACCTTTTATAGAGTAATCATAACCACTCTTGCCTTGTTTCCTTCTGAACCTATTTAACACGAAGGTAGTACTAACATTAATAATATTTAACTTTCCATCTTCTAAATCCACAACTAAGAACTCATAGGAATCAATTCCTTATTCTCCTTTCTTGACTAGTCTCGACTAGTCTATTAATTAGTTAAGAAGTTAACAGAATTCGAACAACGTCTCCTTTATAACTTGCCCTATCCGAACTTCGAATTACATTTTCAATTAGTACAGCCAACGAAAAAAAACAACCAGCAGCCAATACACAATTATACCACCTCAATCATCACACCAAATAAGTCCCAAACAGCCCGCTCAAAACTACGATACCAAAAGAGGGTTTTTAATCTCTATTTCGTAAAACCTTTAACCATACGTAATGGAAGGTCGTGTGGCTGAAAAATAAGCTACCACATCCCTTTTTGCAAACTTTCCATCCCTGCAAAACATAATTAAACCACCTTCAAGCGCAGCACAACAACCACAACACACTACTCGACTTCGATTTAACTATAATAACCTTAGCTTAGTTTGTTTCTAACGTCAAGCATCCTTGTGCAATTTGTATACTTCCAGCAACATATAAGACGTTTAATACACTCCATAACAACACCATAAACTCTAAATTGAAAGAAAAAACCTTACCTTACTCTAAATTGGCCAAAGTTTGCCAAAACTCACCTCGGAAGTTCCTTAATTGCGGCTGAAATGTTGTGGCTGTTTTTTTTTTATCTATTTTGTGCTGCTCCAAACCATAACTTTACATTATTAACACCTTCATATCATCATGGTATACCCTAGATAATTAATTCACAGAAAAAAATCAGGTCTTACCTTTCACTTTGGCCAAGCCGTCGCCCCTCTCTCTTAGCCTCCTAGGGTTTCCTTTTCTTTTCCTTTAAGTTCAAGGCTGCTTTGTGAGAAATTCAGCCTTAAGACACATTTATATAAATGTCCTTAGGAGGTGACATGTTTCATCCCCCAAGGGGTGACATGTGGCATCCCCTAGGGCACCACCTCATCCATGCATCTAATCCAAAGCTGTCACGTGGCAGTGTAGGACCCACCTCAAGTAGGTGTGTCACCTACTTGGTTCAAGTAGGTGCATCACCTACTTAGTCCAAGTAGGTGCTACGTCTCCTTATTTCTCTTCTGTGGGTTCGTAATCTCATCTCACTTTAAGAGCCTATATCTCCCTTGCTACTTAAGCTCGACGTGCACTCAGTAGCTTAGTTATGTAATACGACCAAGTTGGTGGCGTACGTGAGTAAGTCGAGTCTTACGACTTATTACTTGGCTCCAACTCCTTCCGGATTCTTATAATTCTATTTCCAATCTTCCCGATTATTAGGGTATCTCATTCTTCCCTCCTTAGAGTCATTTAATAGCGTTATAGATTATCCAACTCACATGATGACTTCTAAGTAACTTAAGAGCCTCTCTAGAAACTTAAGAAGCGTTCCAAGGTACCAAAGTATGGGGTGTAATAATATATACATAACCCATATCATAAGTCTATAGAACTCTACAAAATGATAGCCTAGTCATATGACGGGACAGGGCCCCATCGTACCCTTAACCAATATGTACAAATGTACAACAGAAAAGTTAGTACCAAAATAAGGCTTTGGACAAAAGAGCACTACCAACCAACAGGGTGGATTTCCTAGGCGAGCAAATTAGCAAACCGAGCATCTTTACCTGCGGGCATGTAACACAGCCCCCCTGAAGAAAGGGGGTCAGTATGGACAATGTATCGAGTATGTAAAGCATGGACTGTAATAAGTAAAGTCATTATCAGAACAGAAGGTGCAGAAATGAGTAAAATATCCAGAATACTAAAATACTTTTCATAACCACAGATAATATATGTAGAAAATATATGCCATATTCGGCCCCATTATGGGACTCGGTGAAAAAATTATGGTCGTTGCCCCGTCACTAGTGCCACAGGACATCATAACTCCAGAGTAGGGAATATATCCATAACAGATCATATCATATCAGATGGTCATATCATATCATATCATATCATATGTGTACATGGCACATCATAACTCCACAAATCCCATGTACAGGTCATACCTTCCCTCTCATGCTAGAGCGCGATAAACAATGTAGAGAAGTACGCATGATAACAAATCCTGGCCCGAGCTCAGTGAAAGAAGCATTGAGGAATCTACGAGTGGAATAGTGAGAAACTAAATGCAATATAAAATATAAAACATTTCCAAAGACTTGATAGCGTAACTCCGATGCCAAGTCATATAAGAGAAATTGAGCGATAATCATAGTGCATGTCTTTCAGATGTCACAATAGTCTATGTTAAAATAGTCTTTCTGAAATCATTTCTATATTTTAAAATATATTATGGGGCTCAATGGAATAATTAAAATAATCTATCATTCAAAATCATGACAAGAGTCATATTAAGTACCTTTTGAAAGTCACTACGGATTACATCAAAATGAAACTTTTGAAATTATATACTCGTATCAAAGCGTAATAAAATGTCCTTTGAAAATCAAGAAATTGGCCATCCTAGTGGCTCTAGGAATAGGAACTTCCATGAAACCATAAAAAATTTTCATATATTTGTTTTCATAACGACCATACCAAAATAAAGATTAAGATTTACATACTTATGCCAAAAACATGCCAAAAAAGGAAACGTTAGCTTTACATACCTCTTTCAGATTACCCTTAACACGCTCGCCCCTTCGTCTCTTAAACCTATTTAACATGAAAGTAATTCTAAGGTTAGTGACCTTCGACTTTCCAGCTTGTAATTCTACCACCAATTACCCATAGGAACCAATCCCTTATCCATTTCCTTAGACTAGTTCATTACTATTTCCGAAGTTAGCGGAAATCGGGTAGCATCTCCCCTATAACTTGCCCTATCCAAACTTCTGTTTAACCTCCAAACCTTAACAGACAACCAACAACAACAATCAGCAGCATATATACAAGTAAACCACTTCAACATTACACAACACAAACTCCAAACAACTCGCTTAAAACTACAATACCAAAATAGGGTTTTTAATGTCTATTTCGTAAAACCTTCACCACACAAAATGGGGTGTCATGTGTCTGAAACCAGCAGCACTTATACCCATGTTTAGACATGTTCCATCCCTGCAACACTACAAAATAATTCTCAATACGACACTACAATAACAACGACACTAGTTATATTTTAAGCCATTAGAATACGTCAAAATAGTCTCTACACAACCTGCAACTTCCTTCAGCCGTGACATCTATATTTTCACGTATCCAACTCATGTTTACATGCCCATAACATTATTAAACCTTTACCAAATCGTGGGAGAAGAAAATCAAGCCATATTTGTTAGAACTCGCTAAAACTTTCCTCGGAAGTTCTCTTAATATGCTGAAAATTGATGGGCTGTTCGCGTCCCTTCTTCGCTGCCCCAAATAGTAATTTTATACTGTTAAACACCGTTATGTAGCCGTGGAATACTTTAAATAATAATTCATGGAACGAAAGTTAGAGGCTTACCTTAAATTGGCCAAATCCATGGCTGCCTTCTCTCTTTTCTCACACTTTTTTTCTTCTTTGTTGCTGATTTTTGGATGAAAATGCCTTTATAGTCATCACACCATGTATATATATGTGTACTTAAGAGGGGACACATGGAAGACCCTAGGGGTGACATATGGCAGCCCCGTAGGCCACCACCTCATCTATGCACCCACTCACATACTGCCATATGGCAGCGTGGGGTCAACCCCAAGAAGGTGAGTCACCTACTTTGTCTAAGTAGGTGCATCACCTACTTAGTCCAAGTAGGTGCATCACCTACTTGCTTCCAAGTAGGTGTTACGCCTCCTTCTGCCTCTTCCATGGGTTCGTATCTCATCTTACTTTAAGAACCTATGTAATCCTTTCTACGTAAGCTCGACACGCCCTCAAGTCACTTAGTTATGTAAGACATCCAAGTCGGTAGCTTACGCAAGTAAGTTGAGTCCTACGACTCATTACTTGGCCTCCAACTCCTTCCGAATTCTTATAACTCTATTTCTAACCTTCCCTACTATGGGGAATCACATCCTTCCTTTCTTAGAGTTATTTGGTTATGTTATAGATACTCTAGGTTGCATGGCAACTTTTAAGAAGCTTAAGAAAGCATTCTGAAGTGCGAAAGTATGGGGCATAACAAAACATTTATCCAACAAGTCCTTCAATTGGTCTTTCAATTCCTTAAGTTCTACCAGAGCCATACGGTAAGGAGGAATAGAAATAGGTTGAGTACCAGGAAGAAGATCTATACTAAAATCAATTTTTCTTTTGGAAGAAACACTAGGCAAATTTTCAGGAAACACATTGAGAAACTCATTAACAATAGAGACTGACTCAAGAAAAGGAGTTTCGAAATCAACATCCCTAACCCACACTATATGATAGATACACCCCTTAGAAATTTATTTTCGGGTCTTTAGACATGAGATGAATCGACCCTTAATCACTAAATCATTACCGTTCTATTCAAGAATAGGCTCATTAGGAAATTGAAACTTAACCCTATGAGTTCTACAATAAATGGATGCATAAGAGGCATGTAACCAATCCATACTAAGAATAATATCACAATCAGTCATTTCTAGTTCAAAAAGATCACACGGGATAAATTTATGCAAGACCGACACGGGACAATTTCTATAAACTCTCTTGGCTAACACCGAATCACCAATGGGAGTATAAACTGAAAAAGACTAATAATACTTTGGGGAACATATTAAATCTCGTAGCAAGGTAAGGAGTAAAAAAATACAAGTTGGCACCCGAATTAAGCAATGAATAAACATCAAAGTTAAAGACCCGTAACATACCTATGAACATATCGGGAGACTCCTCAACCTCTTGCCTAGCATGAAGAGCATAAAATTGGTTATTGCGTTGGCCACCCTTTTGTTGATCTTAGCACCTTGATCTTAGAATTCGTAACATACCTGTGACTTCTCTCCCTTTGTTAAGGCATTCGAAGATCTTGTTCCACATTTTACCATACCAAAATAAGCACCCGTTCCAACCAAACACTTACACCTATGATTTCTCCCACATTTGGTGTACTTAGCAGGAGTAGACTCACCAATACCACCACCTTGGGCCCTAGGGTTAAGCACCCTACCTTTGTCAAACATTTGTCGTGAAGCTTGAAAGGAACCTTGACCTTGGACTCTTTGTCCTTGAATAAAATGGTCGTTACCACCATCGGTCTTATCATTAGAGAACCCATTTTCAAAACGAGACTTCTTGGACTCCCTCATATTTCTCTCTTTAAGCTTATATGCTTCAATTTGTTCGTCATAAGTTATGAGCTGAGATATGTCTATTTCTCTCACAAGAATAGCAGTTCAATATTTTTTAAAAACCAAGTCAAGAACTCTCAATATAAATTGACTCATTCAGATATGGGGATCAACAATGAAAGAAGGAGCATACTTAGTTAGCATGGGTACTTGTGGACATACTCTCTCACACTCATGTGGCCTTGCTTGAGATTAATGAACTCTATTACTTTTGCTTCCCTTAGCTCAAGTGGGGAAAAACGATCGAGAAAAGCAAGCTTGAAGACTTCCCAACCAATAGGACCTTCATCAACTCTCTCAAACTTCCATTAAGTGTACCAAACTTGGGCAATACCCTTGAGTTGGTAGGCCGCAAACTCCGCTTTCTCTTCTGAAGTCACCCCCATAATGTTTACCAGCTTATACACCTCACCAATGAACTCTTGAGAATCTTCATCTACCTTTGAACCATGGAAATTAAGAGGGTTCATCCTTGCAAAGTCCCTTACCTAGATGTCAAAGTAGGAGTATTAGGAGGAGAAATATCTCTGTGGTGGGCCACAACATGAGCTAGCATAGTGATAGCAGTTCGGAACTCTATATTAGACACTTGGTCAGGCAAAGGACTATTTTCTTGAGGAACCGAAGGGAGCTTGGTCTCCATTAGCATTGAGCCCTCTTGGAAAAGATGCTCTTCTCGGAGGAAAATTTGGAAAATCAAAAAGAATAATCATTAAGGAGAAAGGGTCTTATAGTACACTCTATCATATGACATAGATTATGAAAGAAGTGAGCATTTCCTAAAAATGCCTTATAGCCTCCGATTCATAGATGTGGAGCACTTCACACCCATTAATAAGACTCTACTTGTATTGGCATATTGGATTCCCTAGGACACTCTTAAATATTATGCTATAATACCAAGTTTGTCATTACCCAAACTAGGGCATAGCTGTGAAACGGGAATCTAAACCCCAAAAGGGCCCCAACCAAGCCTGTTGACATATCATAAGCATGCATAAGGTAAAGTAAAGAATAAATGACATAATAAAATCTCAACACATGGTCCATAAAAGTATATGAGTATGACAAGATAGACTCTACATAATTTTTCCAATGATGCCTCTACTAATCAAGGTGGGTGGGGGCTAAGAAATATCCCTAGCTCATCCTCATATCAAATTAATGTAAGTGTTTAGAAAGGAAAAAACTCATAACTCTCTCTCAATAAGATGAGGACTAACCAATCTTTGTAGGATAGTATTTTAACTTGCCACGTGTGGAAGGATAGATATAATTTTCAAACCCTACATTATGATACAATATAGGCAATAAAGTATGTGTTAGTAGGTTTGAATGTACCAAGTATGCGGGCATGCCATGCAACATAAAGTATAAGATGCAATGATAAAAATGATAAACATGTATAGAAGAGGATAAGTAAGGTCATGAGAGAAACTGTACCGATCAAAGTATTAAGAGACATAATAGAGATCACCAAGAACCTAAAAGAGAGTATATGTATGTGGGAGATAACCATAACCGATATTAAGACCATGTGAGCTATAATATGGAATTCGATGACCCCCACATTGATAATGGAGGAGACTACTTGCCAAGGTACACTCCATCCAATCATTGTTATCATTAGTGTTGTATGTGGATCCACTACCATAAAGACAATCTTCGGTGGCAACGTAGTATAAGGGATTAGAGGTTGCTACTAAGGCTTAGGTTAAGCCCCTACATTAGAGTTATCTCGGTGCTAACTATATCAACCCACAGAATATATATCATAATCATATCATACTAATAGATCATACTTGCATAAATCATAGCTTTTCATAATCATACTTTATAACATGTTCATAGGAATAGCTCATTAAGGACCTCAAGTCACCCATGAAGGATCATGAGTCACCTTTTTCATTTAGTTCATCATCATATAATGTGAGTGTATGCCTTCTATCATTACTCATTCTTTTCATATAATATTATTAGATTCTTAGGTCACCTTACTTATTAAGGATCCTAAGTCACTATTTTTTCATAAACTTGCATGCAACTCATGTTTACAACATATTTGAGATTATACTTAAAAGCAACATCATGTGATTAAGTAGTAATTCATGCTTAGTTGGGAGGTTAAATTATACGTAAAATGTAATGCATGCACTTGAAAGAGTAGTTGATGAAAGAGATAAATACGTAAAAGGATTAGTGTAGGGAAGAATCAGGGCAGTGGCACACTGCTGGCGCACCGCTCCAGGCCTGAAACTTTAGAGTCTAGGGCATGACGCACTACTGGCATGCCTCCCCAGCCCCTAAACTTCAGAAGAGTTGCTTTGGCACGTTGGTGGCACACCGCCCCAGTGATTCCCCGACAAATTTCAAGATTTTTCATCATTTTTCAAGTGTATTCATCCCCAAAAATGAGATCCTAAACCCTAAATAAAATTACAACATCTATATATATGTAAAATATACCAATTTTAATGTAATTATCATGAAATTATGATACAATAGATTAGAGATCACAAAATACAACTTAGTTCTTGAAATATATTTGGAATTTAGAAGACTCATGAATTATAGACTTGAAAATTGGTGAATTAAAGAAGGAATTCATTGAACTCCATGGGTGAAAGGTACCCATGGATGAACACCCACATACCTTGAGTAAATTGCTTAAGGAAAATTGAAGATCAATGGAGATTTTGAGAGGATCCTAGCTTGGTCTTCAATAGAGATGTTGAGGCCTTTTTGTAGAGGAAAGATTTTTGTAGTAGAAGGATTGGGAGAGAATGAGAAGAGTTGGGGCTTTTGGGCATTATATAGATTAGGAATTTAGTCCAAAAAATGTCTAGATAGATTCATTCCCTACTAAAAATAGAGGAAAAGTCCATAATACCCTTAATAAATAAATTAGTACATATCTATATATATGTATATATACACATACACATACATATATATATACTTGGGAAACATCTTTTTTCCATTTCATTTTATTACTTTCAAAAATATACTTGTCCCAACAATAAACCCACTGAGGTTATTTAGATAGCCTTCAAACACTCAGGATCTTACATTCTGTTACACCCCACATCTTTGAATTCGGAATGTCCCTTAAGTTACTTAGAAGCTAGCATGTGAGCCACTTAAGTTACGACACTATCAAACGGCTCTAAGGAAGGGAGAATGTGATACCCCATACTAGAGAAGGTTGGAGATGAAATCATAAGAGTCCGGAAGGAATCGGAGGCCAAGCAATGAGTCGTAGGACTCGATTTACCTATGTAAGCTACTAAGTTAAAAGTCATATGCACTTGAGCTACTTAAGCATATATCAAACTTACGTAGCATGGATTACATAGGTACATAAAATAAGACGAGATTACGAGCCCACGAGGAAGGGAAAAAAGACGACACGTGGTAGCCAATGAAAAAGCGACACGTGGCAGCACCTCAAGCAAGAAGGTGACCCACCTGCTTGGGGTCAAGTAGGTGACCCACCTGCTTGGGGGGGTGGACCCCACTGCCACATGGCAGCCCATAGTTGGCAGCATGATACGGTGGCCCAATAGGGGCTGGACACGTGTCACCTCTTGGGGTTGACACGTGTCACACCCTAAAGCCACATATATATGTTGATATATATCATATACTTCAGTTATCCATCAAAACATCAGCCAACATAGAAAAAAAAACGTGAGGGAGAGAAATAGAGAGGCAGCCATGGTTTTTGAAGTTTAAAGGTTAGTTTTCCAATTTTCTTCCGTGAATTAATTGTATACGGTATACCTTAAGTACGTGGATACGTATATATGTATTTTAAGACCTTCATGGAAGTAAAACTCCAGCTTTACAATTGGAATTTGGAAGAGAAAATAAGAGAAAATGCTAATTAACAAACTCGTTTTTGGAAGGGACAGTGGTTAGTAATATTGGTATAACTTCTTGTGTACAGATTCGTTTTGAATGATTTAATATGTTTTGGAAAGGTATTTCATGGGTCTATAACTTTCATTCAGACTCCCAAATCCAGTTTTACATGTATCAGCTTGAAAAATGGTGATGAAGCGTAGAGGAGGTACTGCTCAGATTTGGTTTTGGAAATTCTACACGGACAGCTGTAAGTATTTTGGTCATATCCTTTTGTACAAAATTGATGTAGGGATGATTCGAAATTGTTTGCGACCCTAAGACACATGTATATAACTTTCATGAAGGACATAAATCCTGTTTCCCTCCATTACCCCTTCGAAATGAAGCGACAAGGTAAAACAGTAAGCTGTCCAGATTTCACATTTTGGATAGTTTTGGCGAGTTTGACAAGTTTAATGTAAGGTAAGGCCTTTCCTTTTAAATTGGAGTTTATGGTATTGTTATATGGTGTATTACACCCCTTTTATGCTGCTGGAAGTTTAAGAATGTCGTAGAAATGCTCGACGTTCGAAATAAACTAAATTGGAGTCGCTAGAAGTGAATTGTCATCGAAATAAAGTGTCGTTCTTGTGAGTTGCTGCTGCAGGGGTGTGGCTTGTTTTTGCAGGGCCTAAATATGTCCTAATGTGGGTTAGGGTGCTGCTGGTAGAAGCCACATGACCCCTCGTTATGTATAATTAAAGGCGTCACAAAATAAAGGCTAGACGCCCTATTTTGATATCGTATTTTTGAATAAGTCGTTTGGAGTTTATGTTGTATATTGTTGGTATGAATTGCTGCAGGTTGTTGTTGTTGGTTGGCTGTAGGTATTAGGGACCTGATTGGAAATTTGGATAGGGCACATTACAGGGGAGGTGCTGACCAATTTTCGTCGACGCCTTAGCGAATAACAAAACTAGTCGGAGAAACAACTAAGGAAATAGATTCCATTGATACTAAGGTGTAACCTAAGATGCTGGAAAGTTAAGAGGGGTTGATATTAATATTACTTTCATGTTGAATAGGTTCAAAGAACGGCGAAGCAAGCAGGATAAGGAATAATTCAGACAAGGTACGTAAAACTTTCTTTTGGCATGTTTTGGTATAGACTCGTACAGCTATCCTTCTTTCCTTTTGGCAAGTTTTAGCCTTAAGTGAATTATGTGTGGAATGTGGGGATAATTCCATTCCCAAAACTCCAAGTACGCCTCATAACCCCTATCCACTACTTAGTTTTGGAATTTCTATAAGGATTGAGTATTGCCTAGTAAGGCTTCTACGTGTTAAACAGTAGTGTGTGAAAAGCTATCTCTCATTTACCTTGACACGTATTTGGTACAAAAATGAGATTATGATGCCACAATGATTCACCGAGCCCCATGATGGGCCGGGTACGAAATATGTGTATGCAGATCCCCTGAAAGAAAGTACAGACTATATAAAGCTTATTCTCTTTCTTCTTTTGGGCATGCCTTTGTCTTAGTTGTAAGTTGAATATGATCTGAGCTCTAGGGTAACTCTATTCTCGAACATATCTTATTTACTTCTGAATATTGAACTCCTACGGTAACCAAACTATTTCCCTGGAAACTGTTATATGCTAAAAAAATAACAAATATACAGGCTCCAAGTCTTACAGACTATATGTTAACAAATGTTTCTGGTTCCATAAGCGATTTGACTTTACTTTAGTACATGTCTAGGAGCCCCGAGATTATAATTGAGATAGCCCATAATGGCATTTAGAGGACACTCGAGATGACTACACCGTTACTCGAGTCCTCAAACAAAAGCTTAACTTTCTTATTCTATCGAATCTCTGATAATGATTTAAATTGCATATAGTTACTCACTACTCTACTCGTGTATATTGTAACACTTCTTTCCCTGAGTCCTGGGCCAGGATATGTTCTCGTGCACAATTCACTGCATTATTCCCTGAGTCCCTCAATAGAGGGCCAGGATACGTGTATAGATATATGATGATGTGTTGTAATAAGGTGGTGATGGCACTGGGGCCATGATGGTTTTACAGAGATGATTTTACAGAGATGATTCACCGAACCCTCGAAAGGGCCGGCTATATGATATGACTCGAACATGCATGTTTTTGTAATTCACAAAGTATAGGTACAGGTTTCTGAATTGATATCTTATCCCCTGATTCTCTATCTTAGATATGCTTCCAGTTGTATTATATTATGTTTTACATACTCAGTACATATATCGTACTGACCCCCTTTCTCGAGGGGCTGCGTTCATGCCCGCAGGTACAGATGCAGGTTTTGAGAGTCCGTCAGCTTAGGATTCCATGCAGCTCAGCTGGAAGAGGCTCCATTATATTGGGGCCTAGTTTTTGATACTGTCCACGGATGTATAGAAATTATTTTATCCATTCAGGGGTACGGCGGGGGCCCTGTCCCGCCATATATTGTCATTTATATGTTTAGAGGTTTGCAGACATGTTTATGTGGGTTGTGTATGTCAATTTGATTAAGCTGGGTCTACATGATATATGATATATGTTATTATGTTATGGCAGCCTTGTCGGCTTGCGTGCCCTGTCATGTTGTGATACAAACGAAAAGGGCTACAGTTTATGAAAATGTTATCGCCCAGTGGGGCTCTGTTACATGATATTGTCTTATTTACGATTCAATGTGACCTCAGCTAATAGATATATGTACGGGGGGTACAGGTCGGACCCCAGTCGTAGCCTACGGGGTTGGGTCGTCACACATTCACCCCTTCCAGTCCATGTGTTTCAGTTATTCTTACGTTTTCATATGCATGCATGTTCATGAAATGAGTTTTGAAGTCAAGTTTTAGCTTGGGATTGAATATCCCATGTTTTATGAATTTTGATGAGTTTTGTATTCATGTTGGGTTGCTATGTCTCTTTCTATACTCTATTCCTGCTAGCTTGACTCCTATTCGAGAACTAATGTTACCAAGAGAGAGATATTTTAAGATCTCGGAAGTTGGAAAGCCAAAGCACGAAGAAAAATTGTAGAAATTTGCTGGTGCAAGTCTTTACAAGCCTACCTACCGACTATAGGAAATTCTATGGGACGTAGGAAGCCCAACACTTGGGGAAATTTAGTTTCAAGGATGAGCGTAGTTGACAATCCATAGGAGGCTAATCATAGGTGACCTGAACAAATTAGAAATTTTTCAAGGTATGAGATCGACATATGAAGGGTCCCTACGACCCGTAGGATAATTGACGAGCCTTAGGTAAGACCAGTACTAGGTTTCCTTAAGTTGAGAAATTTCTTAGTTTTGGAACTTTTCTAATGAACATGCAGGACGATTCGCAGGTGGATGAATGACCCCGTAAGATCAACTCATAGGTAAAGGCTCAAAACTCTAGTTTTTAGGGTTTTGGAGATTTTCAAAATGAGGTGTACTGATGACCCTAAGAGTTGTTGACGGCCTGTAAGTTGGTCTCGTAGGATGGGTTACTGAGCTTTATATTTTGGGATAAGTGTTGACGACTCATCCCTATGATCTATCGACTGACCTACAACCCATAGTTACCCATTCGTGGATCAGTCCGATAAGTTTAATGAAGGGTGTTTTGGTCTTTTCCCATTATTTTATCAATGTACCTAGACCATTTTTGGATATTATGCAAAGCCTATAACTACCTATATCCTTCCAATTCCTACCATTCACTTTTATTTTCTCAAAATCACTCTAAGGCATTATGAATTTCTCTCCCAAAAAGCTCCTCTTCTCCATAAAGCTAGAGCTCTAAGGTTCAATATTATTCTTGAAGATTTTAGTTTGATACTCATCAAGATATGTGGTAATTCATCTACTGATCTTTTTCATCCATGGAGTTTCAAAAAAAATTCTCTTCTTTACTCAAATTTCAATTTTCCAAACACAAGGGTTTTGATCAAATTGCTTATGAGTCAACTCAATTATAATTTATTTCATTTCCAATAGTATATTCATTCAAGATTTGAGTTAGACTACATGTTTTTAATAAATTTTCAATGACTCATGCTTTATGCTATGAGTTTCATGCTTTCAAGCTATGAGTTTATGATCAATGATTTATGAATGATTACACAAGTTATGTATTATGATTCAAATAAGTTTTCAAGTATAAAACCATGAATTACGAAAGATTGTCTCACAATATGCAAGTTATGATGATTTGGATGCTTACAAAGGTAAGTATCCACAAGTTCAAGTTATGATCATGGTTTTCGAGGATCTATTTTTATGTTATATTTTCATGATGTTGGGGTGGTTGATTTACCTTTCCTAATGACTATGTTTTATGTGTTTCATTGGGATTAACTTAGCACCGAGTGAACTTTATGTTGGAGATCCGCGATGGAACCCTAGTAGCAACCATTAGTTCCTAAACTATGTACCATTGTAGGTTTTCCTTTATGGATTATCTAGTGGATCCAAAAATAGCTCATCATTATGTTAAGTTTATGATACGGAGTTTACCTTAGCAAATAGCCTCTCTCTTCTAGGTGTGGAATTTACATCATATTCCATGTTATAATTCTAATGGTCTTACATTTTAGTTAAGGTTAATATCCCATATATGTATATGTTATAGTCTATAAGATTATTTTCTTGATAATGTCTTATGATACATTGATGACATGTTTACGATCTCTAAATGCGTTCAAGTTTTATTCATGTTTTCAAACTATTTGTCATGCATCCCATGCTCATTTTGACTAGGTTCTATTATTATTGTTCGTGCATACTTCTCACATACTTCGTGTATTTCATGTAGTAACACATACTTCTTTATCCTACATTGTATCATAATATAGGGTCGCACAATTTTCATGCAAATTCCACTCGTGATTAGAGCTTGATATTATTCTCTCATTGTTGGCAAGTCCTCAATATATCGAGGACAAGACATTTATCCTTCATTGCTCTCTTTGATGTGTACTCTATGTTTTATTGGGTGATCTAAGAGATTTTCTTATGCCCTCATAGAGTTATTAGAGGTGTATTAGATATTATGGAATCTATGTTGTCTTCTTTTATTCTACTCTTGGTTGATTCCTCTTATTTTATGACATCTTACTCTAGACTTTTATTCTGCTTATATGATATTTCTTGTTATGTATTAATTACCTTATGTATACTCATAAATGATATGCTAAGTGGTTTAATTGGAATTCTTCGTGATTCTAATTGTCATATCACACCTAGGTCTTAGCTTGGGGCATGACAACAGTGGAAGAGAATCCTTCCATAAAGTGTCTATAATAACCGGCTAAGCCCAAGAAACTTCAAATATCGGAAGGAGACAAAGGTCTAGGCCAATCATTTACCATTTTGGTTTTCTTAATATCCACCATAATACCTTCACCGGAAATAATATGGCCAATGACCTCAACCAAAATTCACACTTTCTAAACTTAGCAAAAAATTAACGATCCTTTAGAATTTGCAAAACAATCCTTAAATGATAGACATGCTTATCCTCACTCCGAGAATAGATCAATATATCATTAATGAAAACAATAACAAACATATCAAAATATTGTGTAAGCACCCAGTTCATCAAATCCATAAAAGTTGTAGGAGCATTTGTTAGTCCAAAAGACATAACATAGAATTCAAAGTGATCATACCAAGTTCTAAAGTCCATCTTTGGAATATTGCATTCTCTTACTTGAAGTTGATGATAATCCGATCGAAGATTGATCTTTGAAAAGTAACTTGCACTTTGAAGTTGGTCAAACAAGTCATCGATCCTTGGGATGGGATACTTATTCTTAATTGTGACCTTGTTCAATTGCCGCAATTTCCGATAATCAATACATGTGGAGAGGACCATCCTTTTTTCTAAAAAATAGAATCGAAGCACCCCATAGAGAGATGGTCTAATAAACCCCTTATCCAACAAATCTTTCAACTAATCCTTTAACTCTTTAAGTTCTGCTGAGGCCATTCATTAAGGATGAATAGAGATAGGTTAGGTATCAAGGAGAAGATCAATACTGAAGTCTATCTCCCTTTTGTGCAAGATACTTGTCAGATCATAGGGAAATACTTACGAAAACTTATTAACAACTAAAACAAACTCAAGAATAGGAGCTTTGGAATTTGTAACCCTGACTCAAACAGGATGATAGATACAACCTTTGAAAAAACATTTTCCTAGCTTTAAAGAATGATATGAATTGACCTTTAAACATGAAATTACTATATTTCCATTCTAAAACTGACTCATTAGGAAACTAAAACTTGACCATATGGGTTCTAAAACATATAAAAGCATATATGCATGAAGCCAATCTATAAAATTGATCATGTCAAGCTCTGTAGGATAAACTGAGGTGATTTTATGAAAGACTAAAACTGGACAATTTTTATAGACTTATTTAGCCAAAACTTAATCACCAATGAGAGTATAGTTTGGAAAAGGTTCTAACAAGATCTCGAGACTAACAATAAACTTCATAGTAAGAAAAGGAATAACAAATGATACAGTAACACCTAGATCTAACAATGCATAAACATCACATACAAATACTTTCAATATACCAACGACAACATCAAAGGACTCCTCCAAATCTTACCTAGTATAAAGAGTATAGAATAAGTTTTGGCATTGACCGTCTCCAAACCCTGAAGTAGCACCCTACTGAATTGGATGGCATATAGCCTGAATTTGGGCCTAGGGTCGATGACCACCTCTATAATCCTTCTCTTGAGGACCCAACTTACCACACCTATAACATGCGCCCAATCCCTCCATTCACTCTCCTCTATGGTTTCTTCTATATTTTTTGCACGGGGGGATGACTTGGCCACTCGGAGTTCCTCCTTAAACCTTAGGGTTGGACACCCTATCCTTTTTAAACTACAGAGCTGAAGTGTTTGAAGAATTATGACCAGAGTTCTTTTTGCAAAATTGAGAACAACCACCATTTCTAAACTTACCATATAAGAACTTACCACTACCGGTTCGAGCCCTCTTAAACTCTCCTCTAGACCTCTCTTTCAAATTCTCTTTCCTTATTTGTTCAGTATGTGTCATGAGCCTAGAGATGTCCCTCTCCTTGATTAGGATGGCGATTCCACACTTTTGGACAACCAAGCCTGACACACATAAAATGAACTTGCTCATACGAGCTATTAGATCAGCAACCATAAAAGGAGTATATTTCTCCAACTTAGCACACATAAGAGCATACTCCCTCACACTCATATTACCTTGTCGTAAATTGATAAACTTTTTAACCTTTTCTTCCCTTAACTCCAATGGAAAGAAGTGATCAAGGAAAGTACCCTTGAACTCTTCCCAATCAATAGAACCATCATCTCCACCTCTTTTACCTTTTCATTGGTCAAACCACACTTGAGAAACTCCCGTAAGTTGATAAGCTTCTAAATCCATTTTTTCCACTAGACCAATGCACATGATATCAACAATATTCCCAATACCCTCAATACACTCTTATGGATCCTCATCTACCTTAGAGCCATGAAACTTGAAAGGGTTCATATGGGTGAAATCACGAACTCGGCTAGCCACTCTACCCATATTTGGGTTCACAGGAGCCACCACTTTCCTATTAGCTTGAGTGGCTATGACTTGGATAAGTACTTGAAATGCAACCCAAAACTTCACATGAGAGACTTACTGTACTTGAAATGCAACCCAAAACTTCACATGAGAGACTTACTTATTCAAGGGTTCATTTGGAGCTTGTTTCTCTCCTTAGCATTTGCCCTCAAGGGAATTGATTGTGGATGCATATTTATGTCACGACCCAAACTAAGGCTAAGCTGCAACACGGTGATCAGGATGCAAGGGACCCCAACCAATCCATCTTAGCATTCATTCCATTCATAATTTAAAGAACATAATAATAAGATATAAGCAGAAGTAATCAACTTAAGGGAGTGGGACTAAGGGAAATCAACTCAATAGATGTCCAATACAGACTACATCATAACATCGTGTAAACATGCCTCTAGTCTAGTCTTGTTGGGGACTTAGAAAAAGCTCCTAGCTCACCCTAACAATAGAAGAAAGTCAAGTAAACAATAAGAATAAACTTCATGTCCTCGATAGAATGAGGACTCATCAACTTCTTGAGAATCTAGAGCAACTCTAGCCACGAATAGGATGATCATGAGTGTCGTCTGCCCCTATATTATGAGACAATGTAGGCAAAATATGCATTATTATATTTGAATGTACTAAGTATGTAAGAAATACATGAACAAGTAAAGGAACATAATTAATATGCCATAAAATGCATGACCAATCATAATGAACATGGATAAAGCTTAAAAACATTTGAAAACATATGAACTCATTGTCAATGCATATCATAAAACTCCATCATAAACTCATAACTTGACATTTAACTTGTGTGGGATAAGACATTTAACCGATATCTAAGACTATGCGAGATATTACATGGAATTTAATGATCCCCACATCTAGAATGGGGAGGCTACCTTGCCAATTATACTCTATCATGTTAATCATCTCAACTTAACTCAAATATGCTATATTATTAACTAGGCCATAAAGGCAATCCTATGCGGGCAACACAGTTTGGGACTTTAGGTTGCTACTAGGATTCTCTTGGATAACTAACTGCGTTACCAGACCAAACCCCAGTTAGAAGTCATCTCGGTGCTTAGTCAATATCCAAAAAAAACCTCATAAAACATGATCATAACATAATAGAGAAAGACAGTAACTATCCATATATCCATCTTTAGAAAACATATTAGAAATAACTCATTAACTTTGTGATTCATAGAAATACATAACTTCGGTGAGAATTGCACTTATCACCATCTTTATCATGATTGTGTAAAAATTGGACTTATCACATCATAATAACATCTTTGGCCTTAACTTTGATCATCATCATAACTTTCATCATAAAAATCATAATCTTAACTTTAAATCATAGAAACTTTCATTGAAAATAATTAAACTCATGATCAACTCATAAAATCATCTTTAATTTTCATAATCATAACTTAAAAATAGATTTATGCATGGGCATTCATAATCCATCTCAAAATCATGCTATTCATATAACAACATGCATATAATGATCATTGATAACATCTAAAAATGGAATTAAATCAGCCCAATGTAATTCATCTAAACTTAGGTTCATAAAGCCTTAAAATTGAATGGAAACCTTGAGAAAACAATTAGACTCCATGGTTAAAAGAAACCCTTAGATCAATCCCCACATACCTTGATTTAGTTCACTAAGAATTGAAGAAATCTGGAACCCTAGCTTGTAGCTTTGAGAAGAATCCGTGAGAGATTTTGAGTTCTTGCCTTGGGGAATTTAGAAGAATTAATTTAGAATGAGGGAATTTCAAATAATTGGGTATTTATCGGGTTGAACTTGTCCATAATTGTGTCTAGATTCATTGAACCTAACTTTGAAAAAGACACAATTACCCCTCATTAAACTTCGGATTTTGGACCTATGAGATCCTTTCTACTGATCGTTGAAGGGATGATGAGTCGTCAAAATGACTTGTCCTGCAGGAATTAGAAAAGGCCTAAAAATTAGGTCTCTGATGTTTTCAAATGGGTTGTCTATGACCCATTAACTTTATTACGACCCATCAAAGTCCTTCGTCTTGCAGGTCCCAAAACATGGAAATTTGTGAGTCTCTGATCTTTGGCTCTGAAGTTTTCTTACGACTCATAAATAGGATGAAGACTCATCATGTTGAGTCATAAAACTTCTCTTGAGGTTTGGTTCTAAATGAGTACAAAGTCTCCCACTACAACTCATTTCTACGAGTTGTAGAAACCTCTACGAGTAGTAGGGTAGGCCATAAACTCTCATCTAGTCAACATTTTGGGAAATTTCTCCTTGGCTCCAACTTTTTAACTTTTAGGGTCATATAATTTATGTATTCATAAAGAGAAAGTGTTAGAGGGAAAATCCTTAGATTTCAACTCTATCATACTACATAAGAATGATGAAAGAAGCAATGTTTTGGAAATGCCTCAAAGTCTCCTATTCATAGATGTGGTGCATTTTAGACCGATGAATAAGACTCTAATTGAAGTGGCATATTAGGATTCCTAGAATACTTTAAACCTTGTGCTTTAATACTAAGTTTGTCACAACCCCAACTAGGCCCTAGGTGTGTCACGGTGATCAAAATCCCGAAGGACTCCAACTAAGCCTCTTAGCATATCAGACATGACCATACATAAGGTAAATGAAGAAATAAAGTTGAACATCAAAATATGGATTAATAATCTTAAAATGAAGTCGGTGGATGAAAAAGCTAGTCTTTCTCCCAAAGGGGAAATGGTGTGCTACGTTACCAAGGTCGGTTGTGTGTACCCAATGTTGATGGGTTGAAAGAGTTGATAATGAATTAAGCCCATAGTTTCCAATATTCTATTCATATGGGTTCCACTAAGATGTATTATGACTTGGAAAAGTGTATTGGTGGAATGGTATGAAGAAGGACATAGCAGAGTTTATAGCTACGTGTCTAAATTACCAACAAGTCAAAGTCGAGCATCAAACACTGCGAGGACTATCCCAAGATATTGAGATTCCTACTTAGAAGTAGGAAGATGTGAATATAGATTTCATAATGGGTTTGCCTCGTACTACGAAGAAACATGATTGTATTTGGGTTGGTGTAGATCGAATGACCAATTTGCCTTATTTTCTACCGGTTAAGACTTCCTATGGCACCAAAGATTATGCTAAGTTGTATATACGTGAATTGGTGAGACTTCATGGTGTACCCTTGTCAATCATATCGGATCGAGGAACACAGTTTATTTCATATTTTTGGAAATTGTTTCAATGAGGTCTTGGTACAAAGATTAAGTCAAGTACCGCTTGTCATCCTCAAAATAACTGTCAAGCTGAAAGAACAATCCAAACTTTAGAGCATATGTTAAGGGTATGTGTTATTGATTTTAAAGGAAGTTGGGATGAACATTTGCCATTGATTGAGTTTTTCTATAATAATAGGTATCACTCTAGCATCTAAATGGCTCCTTTCAAAGCATTGTATGGGAAGAGATGTAGATCCCAGGTAGGATGGTTTAAAGTAGGTGAGATGGCCTTGATTGATCCATATTTGGTTATCGATGTTATGGAGAAGTTAAGACTTATAAGGGAGAGGTTGACGATGGCTTAAAGTCATCAAAAGTCCTATTTACATTTAGGAAAAAAGAGATTGAATTTGAAGTGGATGATTGGGTCTATTTGAAGGTTCACCCATGAAGGGTGTAATGCATTTTGGAAAGAAAGGGAAATTGAGTCCTAGATATGTTGGACCTTATAAGATATTGAGACGTGTTGGCAAAGTGGCTTATGAGTTAGATTTTCCATTATAGTTAGTTATGGTTCACCCGGTGTTTCATATATCTATGTTGAGGAAGTTTGTGGGTAATACAAACTCCATTGTGCCCTTGAAAGATGTAAGTGTTGAGGAAAATTTGACTTACGAAAAAGTTCCGGTGGAAATCTTAGATCGGCAAGTTAAGATGTTAAGAAATTAAGAAGTTGTATCCGTCAAAGTATTACGAAGGAATCAATAAGTAGAAAGTGCTACTTGGGAGGCGTTAATGGATATGATTAAATGATACCCGTACCTCTTTCCCTCTACCCAAGCCTAAAGTAGTCAGTTGTTCCTATTCATGCTAATTGAACTCTTACGTATTCAGTTCCTCCTATGTCATTCATATGCATGCATGTTCATGAAAAAGTTGATTTTAAAAGTTATGATTTTGTGTTAAGTTGAAGTTTCATGTTCCATGCATTATAAGATGTCATCATGTTCATGTTGGGTTACTAGTCCCCTTTCCGTGTCCTTCTTATGATAAGTTAATCTCGTTCGAGGATGAATTTTTCCAAAGGGGAGATATTCTAAACCCAGTGAGTCAAAAAGTCAAAACCAAGGAGAAAATTCTCAAATATAGAATTGAACCCTAGTTTACGACTGTCTCTACAAGTCGTAGGAGTTTACATAACCCGTAGAAATGATTCTTGGAGGTGGTCATTATTGGTAGTCATGACCAACCTAAACCAAAGGTCTTACGACTCATATTGACGACCTGTTCCCACTTAGACGATCCATAGATACAACTCATAGGAAGAGCTCTGAGGCTAAGTTCCAGAAGTTCTTCAAGGTCAAGTCTAAGACTTGACAAGATAGCTCATAGAAGATATGATGGACATAAGAACTACCCGTCACAAAAGTTCATAGACTTGTAATTTGCATGTTTTTGGGACTTGCAAGATGAGCCAACAAGACGAACTATAGATAGGATGATAGGATGTAAACCTTGCCTGTTCCCAAACTTCAGAGACTTGATTTTTTATACTTTTCTCAGACCTTTAAGATGATTCATTTAGATGACTCGTCAACACTTCGACAACCCATAGAAATGGATCTGTCGGGCCAAATTTCTAGATTTTAATAAAGGGCAATTGTGTCTTTTCCCATGTTTTATTTAATAAACCTAGAAAATTTTATGGACAAGTTCAAATTCTATAAATATTCAATCCTTCAAATTCACCTCCTATTCATTTCATTCTCCTAAAATTTTCTAAGGCAAGAACAAATTGTCTCAAGGTTTCCTCTTCAAGCTAAAGCTAGGGTTTCCAGATTTCTACAAGGTTTGTTCTTCAATTCTTAGTGAATTCAAGCAAGGTATGTGGGGATTGATTCATAGGCTCTTTTCTCCCATAAAGTCCCAAAGATTCCTCAAGTTTTCATTCAATTTTCAAATGATTATGAACTGTAGTTTTCATAAATTGCATTGGGCTGGTTTGATTTCATTTTTAAATGTTATCAATGATATTTATATGCATGTTCTAATATGAATTGCGTAATTTCAATTTGAATTATAGATTCCCATGCATAAAGCTATATTTTCAAGTTATGATTATGAAATTAAGATGAGTTTATGAGTTGATAATGAGTTAAATGATTTTTAATGAAAGTTTTATATGAGTTAAAGTTGATATTTATGATTCTAAAGTTAAAGTTATGATGGTGACCTGAGTTAAGATCAAAAGATATTTAAAGACGGTGCTCAGGATAATTCTCACCAAAGTTATGGATTTTTATGAATCACCAAGTAGATAAGCTATTCCTAATATATTTTAAAGATGTATGATAGACAGTTACTATCTTTTCCTACTATGTTATGATCATATTTATGAGTTTCTATTGGGATATTGACTAAGCACGGAGAGGTATTTTAGGTGGAGTTCAGTACGGTAACGTAGTTAGTTACCCAAGGGAATCCTAGTAGCAATTTTAAAGTCCCAAACTACGTTGCCCATATAGGTTTCCTTCATGGCCTAGCTAGTGGATCCACATATAGAACAGTTGAGTGGAGTTGAGTTCTTTGGGAATATGACCTGGCAAGGTAGCCTCCCCTGTTTCGATGCAGGAGTTATTGACTTGTCTTGATATAGGAGTCATCAGATTCCATGTAATAGCTCACATAGTCTTAGTTTTCGGTTAATGGTCATATCCCACACAAGTTGGAGTTAAAGTTATGAGATGTCAAGTTATGAGTTTATGATAAAGTTTATGATATGCATTGTCCAAGAGTTTCTTATGATTTAAATTTTTTTTAAGCTTTACTCATGTTCCTTATGATTGGTCATGCATCTTATGGCATAATGATTATGATATTTTACTTGTTCATGCATACCTCACATACTTAGTACATTCAAAAGTACTAACACATATTTTACCTATATTGTATCATAATGTAGGGTCGGACGATGCTCGCGATCATCCCACTCATGTCTAGAGATGACTTTAGATTTCAAAAAAGTTGGTGAGTCCTCATTCTATCGAGGACAAGACTTTTATTCATGATTACTATTATCTTTACTTTCTTCTATTGTTAGGGTGAGTAAGTGTTATGCCCCATACTTTTGGTACTTCAGAACGCTTTCTTAAGCTTCTTAAAAGTTGCCACGTGACTAGATTAGCTACCACACTATCAAATAACCCTAAGGAAAGGAGAATGAGATACCCCATAATAAGAAAGATTGGAAATAGGGTTATAAGAATCCGGAAGGAGTTGGAGGCCAAGTAATGAGTTGTAGGACCCGATCTACTTGCGTAAGCTACCAACTTAGATGTCCTACGAAATTAAGCTACTTGAGTGCATGTCGAGCTTAATTAGAAAGGAATACATAGGATCTTAAAGTGAGATGATATTATGAACCCATGGAAGAGAAATAAGGAGACGACGCACCTACTTGGGGTGGACCCCCACCTGCCATGTGGAAGCATATGGATGGTTGAATGGCATGAGGTGGCACCCTAGGGTCTGCCATATATCACCCCTAGGGGGGTGCCACATTTCACCCTTTAAGTAAGGATATATACAAGTATTTTATGACTAAGCCTATATTTCAGTATTTTAAACTTAAGAGAAAAGAAAAGAAAACCCTAGGAAATAGAGAAAATGGTGGCGGCCAAGGGAGAAAGAAGGTAAGTCCTCCAATTTCTTTCCATGATTTAATTATTTAAGGTATCCTACGGTTACATTATGGTTCTTAATACCTAAAAGTTACTATTTGGGGCAGCGAAGAAGGGGCGCGAACAGCCCGTCGATTTTCAGCATGTTAAGAGAACTTCCGAGGCAAGTTTTAGCGAGTTTTAGCAAGGTATAGCTTGGTTATCTTCTCCCACGTTTTGGTAAGGGTTTGGACATTTTATGAAGGTATAAATATGGATTAGGAACATGAAAATATAATGTTACTACTAAAGAACGTTGCAAGTCATGTAGGGGCTGATCTGACACGATTTTAACGAGTTAAAGTTTGGCTAGAGTCATTGTTATTATGGTGTTGTGTTGGGCGTTGTTTTGTAGTGTTGCAAGGATGGAACATTAATAAAAATGATTTTATATTCTATAGGTTTCAGCCACATGACTCTCCATTTTGTATACATAAAGGGTTTACAAAATAGATATTTAAAAACCATATTTTGGTATCGTAGTTTTAAGCGAGTTGTTTAGAGTTTATATTGTGTAATATTGAAGTGGTTTACTTGTAAATGAGCTGCGGGTTGTTGTTTTTGGTTGGCTGTTGTAATTAGTGATGTAAGTGGAAATTCGGATAGGGCATGTTATAGGGGAGGTGCTGCCCGATTTTTGTTAACTCCTTGACTAATTAAGGGACTAATTGAGAAAGGCGAACAAGGGAATAGTTCCTATAGATACTTGAATACGAATGTAGGAACTAGAGGATCGAAGGTTATTAATATGAGTATTATTTTCATGTAAAATAGGTTTAGGGGACGATGAGACAAGCACGGTTAAAAGGAATCTATAAGAGGTATGTAAGGCCTATCTCTCCCTTGGTTTGGCATGTTTCAAATGTATGTAAAGCCCATCCCTTTTCTTTTTTGACATGTCTTAGATATAGGTTATGAATGATGTGTATATGAAGTTTGGGGTAACTTTATTGATAAGCTTCGAGCATGACTCATAACTCTTATCCACGTCTAAATGCTAAACCTCTAAAGGCGGTCGAGCCACTACTCTCGAGTCTTTTATGTGTTGAATAGTAAGTAGAGATATAAGCTCTTATTCCTAAGGACCCTACAATAACAAATGTCCTCAATTCTATAAGCTGTTGGGCACTCCCTTGATACATGTTTCTGGTTCACTTATAGCTGTTAAGACTCTCAAAGGAGTTAAGCTCCTATTCCTCAAGTCTTCTAGACGATTGAATAGTGATTGGTACAAAAAAGCTCTTCTGTTTAAGAGGCTCTAAGATAGCCAATACTCGATCTTCTATAAGATGGTTCATACTATAGTAACATATGACTATGAAGTTGAGGCTCTACATAGTCCCTAATGGCATCTAGAGGGTACTAGAGATGATTCCTACCCTGGTCTCCAAGTGACGGTTCATTTGACCATTTTGTTGAGTCTGAAATGATGAATTTATTCGCATGTGGTTATTCACTAATCTGCTCGTGTATGATGCTAATACATTATTCATCGCGTCCCATGAAGGGTCGGGCATGATAAATGATGAAATGCTTATTCATCGCATCCTATGAAGGGTCGGGCATGATAAATGATGAAATGCTTATTCACCGCATCCCATGAAGTGCCGGGCATGATACATGATGAAATGACAGATTCACCGAGTCCCTCACTGAGGGGACAAATACAGTATATAGGCATGCATATGAAAACATAGTGATGCATTTGTAGCCCCATGTCCCACATCGGGCCGGGTATGGTATGTGAGAAAGATATACATGCCCTCATTTCACACGGTGTAGGTATAGTGATTCGTTAACTATTACATTTGTTGCCTGCATCCCTATTTCAGTTGAAAGCTCATTTATGCTATGTTATGCTTTATATATTCAGTACATGTATCATACTGACCCCTTTCTTTGGGGGGGCTGTGTTTTATGTCCACAGGTACAGATGCACATTTTGGGGATCTACCAGCTTAGGGTTTTACTCAGTAAATTTGGGAGAAGCTCCATTGAATTGGAACCAAGCTTTTGGGTACCAGACCCTCTATGTATATATTTGTATAATTAGGGGTGTGGCAAGGGCCCTATCCTGCCATATGTTGTTATTAATACTCTTAGAAGTCTATAAACATGGAAGTGGGTTGTGTTTATACGTGTGCTCGATTGTGTCTGTATGATTTATATTTAGTACATTCCTTTTATTGTGGTATCTTTGTCGGCCCACGTGCATATATATTATGGGACTACCCCACATACTATGGTAGCCTTGTTGGCTTATGTGTTATGTACCCAAATAATAGATATGACAAGTAATGACCCCTTAGGGGACAGGTTGTGCCAATACGTAACCATGTGACAGGGGTATATGCGAGTGTCCAGCTTGGACACCCGTCGTGGCCTATAGGGTTGGGTCATGAAAAAAGTGGTATCAGAGTAGTTCGTCCTCAGAGTGTATGCAGACCGTGTCTAGTAGAGTCTTGTTTATTGGTATGTTGTGCACCACATCCATAAATAGGAGGCTACAAGGCATTTAGGATGTTGTCTTTCTTTCTTATCTTACATCGTGTGGTAGATCTGCAATATTAAGATAATTTCTCCCTAACGGATCATCATATTTATAGCAATGCCTCTAAGGAAAGTGACCACTGTCCAGAAGGGCAAGTCAACATTGCAAGAAACCAGTCAAACCTTGAGAATTACTAGGGCTCATGCCCAATCTATGTCGAGGATTGTGCTCTAGTCAGCGAGCTCTACTACGCCGCCACCTCCAGAGGAGCTTATAATAGCAGTAGTTGTAGATCCTGAAGCTCCAATGCCTGAGCCTCCAGCTCCACAGCCAGGGCCTAAAGATAGGGCTATGAGAGATGCTGTGCAGTTGATTATCAGAATAGTTGCAGGGTAGGCTCGAAGGCATGGATTAGGAGCGGATGATGTAAATAGACATGACAGTTTGAGGGTTTGTAATTTCTTGACTCTTAACCCTCTAGAGTTGTATGGGTCGAGGCCTGCCGATGACCCACAAGAGTTTATTCGACAGATACAGTGCACATTGAGAATAATTAGGGCTTGTGACACTGAGTCTGTTGAGTTGTCTTCATATCAACTGCGTGATGTAGCCGTTAATTAGTATGAGTCTTGGGAATTATCGAGGGGCAAGGGTGCTCCTCCAGCAGTCTGGGATGAGTTCGTGAAAGCCTTCTTTGGCCATTTTCTACCTCCAGAAATTAAACAAGCCAGAGTTGATAATTTTTTTTAGCTGAGGCAAAATAGTAGGAGCATTAAAGACTATAGCCTCGAGTTTGACTCATTGGCGAGACATGCACCCATTATTATGGCCGATATGGCTGATAGGGTACATCATTATGTGATAGGGCTAGATCGTGACTTGGTTGATATTTGTATGGCCATGTCTTCTCAGCCAGCCATGTATATTGCTCAGGTACAAGCGTATGCATAAGGAATGGAGGATCAGCACAGAGGACGTCAGCTCGAGAGAGATTTTGACAAAGGCCAGCATAAGAGGACTAAGTCAGCTGGTTATTATGGTGATTTTTGAGGTGGGCAGCCTCAACAGTATGGTAGATACCCTTCCCAGCCAGCCCAGAGTGCACCCTCACAAGTCATAGGTAGGAGATTTGATAGTGCAGGGTATTCAGGAGCTGGTCAGAGCTCCAAGGTTTCAGGTTCACAAATAAATAGGGACTCGCATCAGTCGAAGCCACATTTGCCTCATTGTCCTTATTGTGATAAGGCTCATTTTGGGAAATGTCATTTTGGGCCAAGTGCTTATTTTACTTGCGTCCGTTAAGACCATGTTATGAGGGACTGTTTATTCAGGAAAAGTC
Source organism: Solanum dulcamara (assembly GCF_947179165.1). NCBI lineage: Eukaryota > Viridiplantae > Streptophyta > Magnoliopsida > Solanales > Solanaceae > Solanum > Solanum dulcamara. Next base: position 32,482,069 of record NC_077239.1, read on the forward strand.
TAGGAAGTGTAGTTCAGCCTACTGGGTCAGTTCCTAGTTTATCTTCTTCCGCGGCTATGCGCACTATGGGGTAGAGTATTCAGACACCAGCAGGCTGTGGTAGAAATCATAATGGAACTTCTGGTTATAGCGGCCCTTCGAATCACATGTACACCTTAACTAGCAGATAGGATCAGGAGGCGTCACCAAATATTGTTACAGGTATATTATTAATTTTCTTCTGGAATATATATGCATTGATATTGAGAGCCCTGTGTGGCTGTAATATGATATGGTATATAAATATACATGTTGGCCCTATGAGTCACTGTTGGTATTTCCTGCGTGCAGGTTTTTAGAGATGGTAAAAAAATATATATAAAGAGAGGAAACTCTGCTGAAATTTTTCTAGAAAAAAAAAGAGGGGAAATGAGACACTCAGGGTTGTAGTATGTCTTGAAAGGTCGTGCCCACAATAATGATGAGATTTGACTAAACCATGAGTATGGATAACCTCACAAAAGAAGTTGATTATTTAATTGATGGCAATAGTGACTAGGAGCTCGATGCTGGCATGGTAAAAAGGGATTAGGAAAAGACTTATGATACTAAGGGGAGATTTAGAAAAGACTGGTAGATCTGAGTAAAGGCATAGTAGAATGCGCCTAGAGTGTTACAAGTTGGATTAAAAGGAAATGTATAGTAGCATAAATAAAATTGAGCATCATAAACCAGATAGCTTACTACAGGGGATGGAAATCCCACATGGAAAGGAAAAGTAGTTATTATGGATTATAGTACAGGCTGACCCCACATTCTACGAAAGTATAAGTTTATATGGGTTATGGTAGGCAGCCTGACAAGATCAACCCATTTCCTTCCGGTTAGGAAGACATACTCAGCTGAAGGTTATGCGAGATTACATATCAAGAAAATAGTAAGATTTCACGAAGTTCCCACATCTATTATCCCAAACAGGGAAGTTCAACTGACAGCTAACCACTGGAGATTATTCTAGAAGGGATTAGGAACACAGGCAAATCTTAGTGGGGCATTTCGCCCTTTGATTAATGGACAGGCCCAGGTATGATCTAGCAAGTTGTTGATAAAATAAAGCTTAGTCAGGAAAAACTATTAACATTCCAACATCAACAAAAGTCATACGCACATAGTCGACGTCAACCTTTCGAGTTTGAAGTGAATGAATGAGTATTTGTGAAAGCGTCACCAAAGAAAGGTATAATAAAATTCGGCAAGAAGGAGATACATTGGGACCTATCAAATCATCCATAAAGTAGGTAAAGTTGCCTATGAGTTGGACCTACTATTGGATTTCGAGGTAGTACGCCTAGTCCCTCATGTGTGAAGGTTTCGCAAAGGTATAAGTGACCCTTCCAGAATAGTTCCTGTGGAGAAGATCCATGTAACAAGGAGTTATCCTACGAGGAGCAACTTATCTCCACCAACTAAGGACGTAGCTTCTGTCAAAGTCTTATGACGAAATAAGAATAAAGAAGAGTTGACCAGGGAGGCCAAAGAAGAGATTAAAAAGAAATATTCGTACGTGCTCCCTATGTCTACATGGAGTCTAAACTCCTGGGTTGGTTGAATCGATGTACAAAAGGTTCATGGATGAAAAACATTATGGAGAATTCCTAAGGTCCTTGTGCGGCCTAATAAGCTTAGTTAACATTCGAGGACGAATGTTCTAAATGGGGGAAAGATGTTATGCCCCATACTTTTGGTACTTCAGAACACTTTCTTAAGCTTCTTAAAAGTTTCTACATGACCTATATTAGCTACCACGCTATCAAATAACCCTAAGGAAAGGAGAATGAGATACCCCATAATAAGAAAGATTGGAAATAGGTTTATAAGAATCTGGAAGGAGTTGGAGGCTAAGTAATAAGTCGTAGGACCCGATCTACCTACCTAAGCTACTAACTTGGATGTCCTACGAAATTAAGCTAGTGCATGTTGATCTTAAGTAGCAAGGGATACATAGGCTCTTAAAGTGAGACGAGATTACGAACCCATGGAAGAGAAATAAGGAGACGACGCACCAACTTAAAGCAAGTAGGTGATGCATGTCATGACCCAACCCCATACGCCGCGACTGGGGTCTGACCTGGACCCCCCGTATACATATCTATCAGTTGTGGTCACATTAAACTGTAAATAAACAATATCATGTAACAAAGCCCCACTAGGAGATAATATTTTCTTAAACCTGTAGCCTTTTTCGTTTGTATCACAATATGACAGGGCACGCAAGCCGATAAGGCTGCCATAACATAATAGCATATATCATATATTATGTAGACCCAGCTGAATCAAACTGACATACACAACCCACATATACATGTCTACAGACCTCTAAAAATAATAATGACAACATATAGTGGGACAAGGCCCCCGCCGTACCCCTGAATAAATAAAGCGATGATATACATCAGTGGCTAGTGCCAAAACTAGGCTCCGATACAATGGAGCGTCTTCTAGCTGAGCTAAGCAGAATCCTAAGCTGATAGAATCCCAAAACCCGTACCTATACCTGCGGGCATGAAATACAGCCCCCCCAAAGAAAGGAGGTCAGTACGATATATGTACTTAGTATGTAAAACATAATATAATACAACTGGAAGCATATCTGAAGTAGAGAAACAGGGGATAAACTATCAAAATTGGAAACCTGTATTTGTACTCTGTGAGTCATAAAAGCATTCATGCTCAAATTATACAATATAGCTGGCCCTTTCAGGGATCCGGTGAATCAGATCTGTAGTATCAGTATTAGGCCCCGTGCCATCGCCACCTTATTACAACACATCATCATCATATATATACATACGTACTCGGCCCTCTAGTGAAGGGCTCAGTCGACAATGTAGTGAATTGCACGAATCTAATAATCGGCCTGGGATTCGGAGAAAAAGTATTATAGTATACACGAGTATAGTAGTGAGAAACCAAACACAATGTAAATCATTATTTGAGACTCAACTATATAAGAGGACTAAGTTATTGTTTAAGAATTTGAGTAACAGTATAGTCATTCTAGCTGCCCTCTAAGTGCCATTAGGGGCTACATTAGTTACATCTCGAGGTTCCTAGACATATACCAAAGTAGGAATATTCACCTAAGAACTCCAGAGTATTCGTCTTCGAATAATTTTATGACTAGGAGTCTGTATATTCATTAAGTCCTCAGTGTATAAAAGATTCAAGGAAATTAGCTTAACTATCATACAAGCTTTAACATTCAGAATAGAATAAGGAGCATTAAAGAATGGAATTACTTTAGGCGTTATATCACTGCTTACTTACCTCTACGACATGCCAAAAGAAGAGAAGGGACAGGCTTCACATACCTCTTATGGACTTCCCTTAGTCGTGTTTACGTCGTCGTCCTCGAAACCTATTTAACACAGAAATAAGGCGAGTATTAACAACCTTAGATTTTTCAGCAACTTAGGCTACCCACTAGTATCATAGCATTTATCCCCTCGCTTGCCTTCTCGACTAGTTCCTTAACTAGTTAAGGTGTTAATGAAAATCGGACAGCACCTCCCCGATAGTGTGCCCTATCTGAATTTCCCAACCATGTCCTTAACACCTGTAGAAAACCAACAATACAACCAGCAGCTCATATATATATAACGTGGAAACATTACACAATATAAATTCCAAATGACTCGCCCGAAGTTACGATACCAAAAGAGGGTTTCTAGTTTCTATTTTGCGAAACCTTTAACCGTACGAAGTAGGGGGTCGTGTGGCTGTAAACAGCAGCTCCCCCAACTCATTTATAGCACTCTTAGACCCTGAAACATGCCACAATACAACCAGCAAAAGCCCCCACGCACACAACACCTTACTTTGACAACTATTTAACTATAGCGATTCCAAATTCGTTTATTTGAAACGCCGAACTTTTCAAACCTTTTCCCCAACTTCCAGAAGCACCTAAGGTGTGTAATACACCCTAATTTAACATCATAAACTTCAAATTATAGGGGAAGAACTTACCTTTCCCGAAATTGGCTAGAACTCGCCGAAATCGCGCCTCAGAATTTGTTTTAGCCTGCTGAATCGTCGTGGCAGCTTGCTGTCCATTTTTTGGCTGCACCGAAATCTAATTTTATTCTACTAATACTTCCATATCATCATGGTATACGCTATATAATTAATTTATGGAATGAAATTGGGACTTACCTTGTTTTTCTCCCAAGCCGTCGCAACTTTCTCCTTAGCTCTAGGGTTTGTTTTCTCTTATTTTGGCTGAAATTTGAGGAACAAACTGAAGTATATGATTCTTATACATACATATATGTGGCTGTAGGGTATGACACGTGTCAGCCCCTATTGGTCCACCGTATCTACATGCTGAAGGAGGGGCTGCCACGTGGCAGTGGGGCCCACCTCCCCCAAGCAGGTGGGTCACCTACTTGACCCCAAGCAGGTGGGTCACTTGCTTGCTTAGGTGCTGCCACATGTCACCCTCCCATTGGATGCCCCGTGTAATTTTTTTCCCCTCCTCATGGGTTCATAATCTCATTCGTAATCTCGTCTCACTTTAAGAGCCTATGAAACCCTTGCTACGTAAGCTTGGTATGTAATCAAGTAACTCACGTATGTAAGACTTCTAAATTAGTAGTTTACGTAGATAAGTCGAGTCCTACGACTCATTACTTGGCCTCCAACTCCTTTCGGCTTCTCTTGACCGTATTTCCAACCTTTCCTACCATAGGGTATCACCTTCTTCCTTCTTAGAGTTGTTCAATAGGGTCGTAACTTAAGTGGCTCACATACCAGCTTCTAAGTAACTTAAGGAACCTTTCAAGTTCAAAGATGTGGGGTGTAACATCCTTCCTCCCTTTAGAACATTCATCCCCGAATGTTAAACAAAATCTCCCTTAGAACTTTATACAGAGTATTGGGAGGTTTTTTATTATTTCCCTAACACATACTTCTATCCAAGTACTTAATATACGAGTTTCAGGAGTTGGGGTTACCTGTAGACATCGAGAAATAGGGATGAATACTTGTGTTTCCTGTCTTCTTCAATTTCTCAAGTCATCCCATTTTCTGGTTTTGATTTTGCCACAGTATCTTGACGGAAGGCACATCTTTAGTCTACAATCTTCTAGTTTGCCGATCTAAGATGGCAATAGGTTTTTTTTTCTTGCAGGATTCCATCTCCTAGACCTCATCTATGGAATATACCCTGGGTGACTCATTAGTATCTTTGTGAAGCACTCCTATCTGATGGACTGGGCGTATAGTTTCCAAATGGGGTGGTAAGCTCAACTTACCAGTCATGTTGCCCACTTTATGAGTAACTTGATATAGTCTAATATATTTTGGGTCAAGTTCCCTTTTCTGAGGGACTCCATTATGAACATTCAATCATCAATTTGAACTCTGAATGTTGATATCGATTATCTGTACATCATTTTGGAAGACTCTGGGTCATTAGTCAATAGCTTGCTTAATCATGTCGGGGCCTTTTTAGCTTAGTTTTTCTAACATCAACCCATCTAATAGGAGACTTACACGTCTTGCTCTACCAATCTTATACGGGGCCATTGAGATACGGGAGTAGTAGTTATTATTATAGGCAACTTGATAAGTGATAGATAATCATCCCAGCTATTTTTGAAGTTAACAACACAAGCTCATGACATATCTTCTAGCGTCTGATAGTTTGCTCAGTCTGTTCACTAGCTCGAAGGAAAATGCAGTACGAAGACTGGTCTGTGCTCCCAATCTCTTCTTGGACTGGTCTCTAGACGTTAATCATAATTAAAGTCCCTCTATCTGAGATATTAACTGGGAAAACCTCACAGAACCTTACCATTCTCCATGTTCTATAACTCCCTCTAATTTTAGCAGCATAGGTGCTCTTGTTTGAAAGCAAATGGGCTGATTTATTAGCCTACTTACAATAATCCATATAGCACCCTACTCTTACAGAGTATAAAATGGGTTCGTAATGATGTTGTTAAATTGCGAGTCGTTAGCCTCGTATAGCCCTTCTCGACTCTTTCCAGAACTTTTAACTGGCATTCTATCTTTTGGTTTCTTCTTGCCCTTTTTTCCAATCCTTAGGGTTGGCTACCGAATAATGATGCATTCCCCTCATATAATGGCTCTTGTAGTCATTATGTGTGTTGTCTAACATGATCTGGTGTAATTCCAAAGGAATTTTGGCATTTAAGCTCGTCATCCTGTAGTAACCAGCTAGTTTTGCCAGTTTCATTTAAACTCTTTCACCACTTTCCTTACCCCCACTTGTAACCCTCTAGACACATTACCCTATGTCATTTTCTCCCTTACAAAATGGCGAGAGGGTACAAGAAGTATCCTAGCGTTATCTTGCTAGTCCTCATGTTTTACCTTACCTTTTTCTCCCTTATCCTACATTCGATGTCGGGGGAGATCTTTGGCCCAATCGTGGCCATGTATTATGTCATCCGTAGTACCAATTCCATCTCAATAGTTTGGCTTAACCTATCTTTGCATCTCTCGGTAGTTAATTATAACTTGGGGTTCTTTGCCGGGAATAATAGCTATGTGACTCCGTAAGGTCCTACCACTCTTTTACTCTAAAATTTTACACTTTATCGGCGAAGTAGGTAACCTTTGATCAAAGAGGTAGGGACTAATATCGTTAATCCACAGGTAACATTCCCTCCAGATTCATCTAGCGCTGGAGTGCGAAGTGAGTCTTATAGTCTTGGTCATATTGTGAAATTTTCGACCTTGGGCATTGCTTTCTGTCATTCGTAAATTACATCAGCTGGTACCCTTACCTTTTGGGTTCTGCTTTTTCTCCCTCAGAGTTGGCTACCAAGTGGTGTCGAAATTCCCTCGCCCACTGGCCCATATAGTCATTCTGTGATTTTCCTCTCATTAACTGGTTCTATATTGAACAGTTATGGCATTTGAGTGTGTTGTCAGTTAGCAATTAGCTAATCCTTCTTGTTTTGCTTAAGCCCTTGTTACAATTGCCTTAACATATCTTATAATACTCTGGGTACATAATCTCATATCGTTTCTCCGTCGCTAGTTCAGATTCTTCCATCTCGCGCGATCACACCAGCACTAACGCGTTAAGTTCCATCAGAATATCAAAGTTAAGCGTGCTAGGGTGAGAGTAATATTGGGATGGGTGACCTCTATGGGAAGTCTTCGTGTCGCGTTTCATTGTAATCCTTGCCATAATATGTGGGGCACTCGACTTAGCTCCAGATTTACCTCAGCGTTGTCTCGCGAGTCTTTATATTTTGCCCTGTCCTTTTGTCTGTTATATTGTATCCAGTATCGACGTAGACCTTTAGCTCCATGATCCTTTATTCACTTTGTGTTCTCCTCATTTTCTACCATAGGAGGCTTTCTATTCCTTTTCCTTTGGTTATTTATCTATTGCAACATCATTTGCGACTAACTCTATGACCAACGTTTTGGCTTTTGGTCTAGCATGCTGTCATTATCCTTCGTAATGTATCTTAAGTTGGTTGATATCCTTTCATGGTTACACTCTTTTGTTTTTATACACAGCCGCTTTCTAGTGTTATGTTGTTCAGGGTCTCATCACAACTTCTTATCGCTTCCTTATGTAGCATTCTGGCTTCCATCCAATTATTGGTACCTTCCGGACCTTTCTAACTTGGTTTGACAAGATATCTTATTGAATTTTAGATGCCCATCTCAAATATATTCCCATATCGGTTGCCTCCTCCTACTTTTGCTATTTTCTCACTAACTTCCCCCCTTTAGAGGGTACTCGTACTTTTATTTGTTGGTGCTTGTAGGCGTTCTAACTTTAACTAGGTAGTTATTCTGACGATAACTATTCCAGATTTTCTCGAAGTAGTAGCTTTGTCCCAACATCCTTTGCTTCTTGGGGCAAATAGAAGTTGTGTCATTTGTTCCTTAAGTTTTCCATCCTCGTCCCTTAAGGGTTCCACTATTTTTAGGGCGACGTTGTGTACACGCGTCATTTTTTGTATCTTAAGGCCCATTCTCTTACTGCGTCCTCAACGCAGGCCTTTAACTTAGTCAACGCGTACTAAGTGCGTCTTACTAGTGGTTCCACTTTATCCCTGCATACTCGTATCACACTGTTCAATTCATACTTATATATCGATATCCCTCTTTTAGTTCGTATTCGTATTCAGTTCCTAACATCTCTTTGAGGTATTTCTATTAGAAGGTGTTTCCCCAATTAGTCAATGGAGAACTATAAACTGTTATCATAAATCATTTTCCAACTATTGTTGGAAGAAATCAGAACCTCTTAAACATCACAGTACTCCTTTTAATACTTGACCTACCTGGTCTCCTTCTGAGTTTATCCTCGAGTTATGAACAACCCATCTAATTTACAATTAGGAGTTGAGGGCATGGTATTTTTTTCAAAAAGAGTGAAACTCATTCGCGGGACATCTTATCCTTCATCCTGAGCCCTCTGTTTATATTTCTACAGTATAAATACGGCTGGAGATACCGTAGTCTGAACTTTACTACTTAAATAAGCTTTTATTCCTCCAAAATAAAATTCTTCAAGTGAAAAGGGTGCCCCTTATCGGCGACCTGAAGGATACCTCTTATAGCTTTGGTTAAACACAGTAGGGGTACTTGGTATCAATTTCTCAAACATCTCAAAATTCTATGCTTCATTTCCTTTTCCCCATTCTGGCAAAAAATTCTGCAGAGTTTCCTCTATACTTCTTACTATCCCGTAACATGCACGCAGAAAATGCCAAAAATGCCTCACAGGGCCAACACACACACACACACATATATTCATGTCATATCGCAGCCATACAGAGCTTTTAATATCGTCTCATATCGCAGCCACACAGGGCTTTCAATGTCAATACTAACATAAAAATATTGGACTTACCTCGTATGTCAAACTTCAAACTGCATCTATTGCACTTCCTGTCTGCTTTCCTTTTAGGTTTCAACTAGACATTTCAATATTAGTTCAATACCTTACCAAACAGATATCTCCCGTGGCTTTACTTTACTTACCTGCATGCTTTATAACTTTCCAAAATCGTTAATTACTTCCTTCGGTTAATGTCGTCCTTCTATAAAGATCCAAGGTTAGTATAAGGAATGTTCCTATGACTCGGATCTAAAGCACGATCTTAGATGTAGAAGGAAGGTAACACCCTAAATGTCATGTAGCTTCCTGTTTATAGATGTGGCGCGCAACACATCGATAACCAAGACTCTACTAGACACAGTCTGCAGACAATCCAAGGACAAACTACTCTGATACCACTTCTGTCGTGACCCAACTCCGTACGCCGCGACTGGGGTCCGACCTGGACCCTCCATATACATATCTATCAGTTGTGGTCACATTAAACTGTAAATAAATAATATCATGTAACAAAGCCCCACTGGCGATAACATTTTCATAAACCTGTAGCCTTTTTCATTTTTATCACAACATGACAAGGAACGCAAGCCGACAAGGCTGCCATAACATAATAACATATATCATATATTATGTAGAACTAGCTGAATCAAATTGACATACACAACCCACATATACATGTCTGCAGACCTCTAAAAATAATAATGACAACATATGGTAGGACAGGGCCCCCGCCGTACCCCTGAATAAATAAAATGATGATATACATCAGTGGCTAGTGCCAAAACTAGGCTCCGATACAATGGAGCCTCTTCTAGCTGAGCTAAGCAGAATCCTAAGCTGACGGAATCCCAAAACCCATACCTGTACCTGCGGGCATAAAACGCAGCCCCCCGAAGAAAGGAGGTTAGTACGGCATATGTATTGAGTATGTAAAACATAACATAATACAACTGGAAGTATATCTGAAGTAGAGAAACAGGGGATAAACTATCAAAATTGGAAACCTGTACCTGTACTCTGTGAGTCATAAAAGCATGCATGCTCAAATTATACAATATAGCCGACCCTTTCAGGGATCTGGTGAATCATATCTGTAGCATCAGTATCAGGCCCAGTGCCATTGCTACCTTATTACAACACATCATCATTATATATATACATACATACCTGGCCCTCTAGTGAAGGGCTCGATGGACAATGTAGTGAATTGCACGAATCTGATAACCGGCCTGGAATTCGGAGAAGAAGTGTTATAGTATACACAAGTAGAGTAGTGAGAAACCAAACACAGTGTAAATCATTATTACATACTCAACTATATAAGAGGACTTAGTTATTGTTTAAGAATTCGAGTAACAGTATAGTCATTCTAGCTGCCCTCTAAGTGCCATTAGGGGCTTCATTAGTTACATCTCGAGGTTCCTAGACATATACCAAAGTAGGACTATTCACCTAAGAACTCCAGAGTATTTGTCTTTGAATAATTTTATGACTAGGAGTCTGTATATTCATTAAGTCCTCAGTGTATAAAAGATTCAAGGAAATTAGCTTAACTATCATACAAGCTATAACATTCAGAATAGAATAAGGAGCAATCAAGAATGGAATTACTTTAGGCGTTATATCACTGCTTACTTACCTATACGACATGCCAAAAGAAGAGAAGGGACAGGCTTCACATACCTCTTATGGACTTTCCTTAGTCGTGTTTACGTCGTCGTCCTCAAAACCTATTTAACACAGAAATAAGGCGAGTATTAACAACCTTAGATTTTTGAGCAACTTAGGCTACCCATTAGTATTCATAGCATTTATCCCCTCGCTTGCCTTCTCGACTAGTTCCTTAACTAGTTAAGGTATTAACGGAAATCGGACAGCACCTCCCCTATAGTGTGCCCTATCCGAATTTCCCAACCATGTCCTTAACACCTGTAGCAAACCAACAATACAACCAGCATATCATATATATATAACGTGGCAACATTACACAATATAAATTCCAAACGACTCGCCCGAAGTTACGATACCAAAAGAGGGTTTCTAGTTTCTATTTTGCGAAACTTTTAATCGTACGAAGCGAGGGCTTGTGTGGCAGTAACCAGAAGCTCCCCCACCTCATTTATGTGCACTCTTATACCCTACAACACGCCACAACACAACCAGCATCAGCCCCCACGCGCACAACACCTTACTTTGACAACTATTTAACTATAGCGATTCAAAATTCGTTTATTTCAAAAGCCGAACTTTTCAAACCTTTTCCCCAACTTAAAGTAGACCCTAAGGTGTGTAATACACCCTAATTTAACATCATAAACTTCAAATTAGAGGGGAAGAACTTACCTTTTCCGAAATTGGCTAGAACTCACCAAAATTGCGCTTCAGAATTGTTTTTAGCCTGCTGAATCATCGTGGCAGCTTGCTGTCCGTTTTTTGGCTGCACTAAATTCTAATTTTATAGCACTCCTTAGCTCTAGGGTTTGTTTTCTCTTATTTTGGCTGAAATTTGAGGGAAAAAATGAAGTATATGATTCATATATATACATATATGTGGCTGTAGGGTGTGACACATGTCAGCCCCTATTAGGCCACCGTATCTACATGCTGAAGGAGGGGCTTCCACATGGCAGTGGGGCCTACCTCCCCCAAGCAGGTGGGTCACCTACTTGACCCCAAGAAGGTGGGTCACTTGCTTGCTTTGGTGCTGCCACGTGTCACCCTCCCATTGACTGCCCCGTACAATTTTTTTCCCCTCCTCGTGGGTTCGTAATCTCGTTCATAATCTCGTCTCACTTTACGAGCCTATGAAACCCTTGCTACGTAAGCTTGGTATGTAATCAAGTAACTCACGTATGTAAGACTTCTAAATTAGTAGTTTACATAGATAAGTCGAGTCCTACGACTCGTTACTTGGCCTCCAATTCCTTTCGTCTTCTCTTGACCCTATTTCCAACCTTCCCTACCATGGGGTATCACCTTCTTCCTTCTTAGAGTTGTTCAATAGGGTCGTAACTTAAGTGTCTCACATACCAGCTTCTAAGTAACTTAAGGAATCTTCCGAGTTCAAAGATGTGGGGTGTAACAATGCACCTACTTAAAGCAAGTAGGTGACGCACCTACTTGGGGTGGGCCCCATGTTTCACGTGGAAGCATATGGATGGTTGCATGGAATGATGTGTCACCCTAGGGGGCTGCCACATCACCCTTTAAGTAAGGATATGTACAAGTCTTTTATGACTAAACCTACATTTCAGCATCTTAAACTTAAGAGAAAAGAAAAGAAAACCCTAGGAACTAGAGAAAATAGTGGCGGCTTAGGGAGAAAGCAGGTAAGTCCTCCAATTTCATTGTGTTATTTAATTATTTAAGGTATTCTACAGTTACATGAAGGTGCTTAATAGCGAAAAATTACTATTTGGGGCAGCGAATAAGGGGCGCGAATAGCCCGTCGATTTTCAGCATGTTAAGAGAACTTTCAAGGCAAGTTTTAGCGAGTTTTAGCAAGGTATGAATTGGTTCTCTTCTATCACATTTTGGTAAGGGTTTGGTCATTTTATGAAGGTATAAATATGGATTAGGAACATGAAAATATAATGGTACAACTAAAGAACGTTGTAGGTCATGTAGGGGCTGATTTGATGTGATTTTAACGGGTTAAAGTTTGGCTAGAGTCGTTGTTATTGTGGTGTTGTGTTGGGCGTTTTTTTGTAGTGTTGCAGGGATGGAACATTAATAAAAATAATTGTATATGCTGCTTGTTTCAGCCACACGACCCTCCGTTTTGTATACGTAAAGGTTTTACAAAATAGAGATTTAAAAACCCTATTTTGGTATCGTCGTTTTAAGTGAGTTGTTTGGAGTTTATATTGTGTAATGTTGAAGTTGTTTACTTTTATATGAGCTGAAGGTTGTTTTTATTGGTTGGCTGTTGTAATTAGAGATGTAAGTGGAAATTCGGCTAGGACATGTTATAGGGGAGGTGTTGCCCGATTTCCGTTAACTCATTGACTAATTAAGGGACTAGTCGAGAAAGGCGAACAAGGGAATAGTTCCTATAGATACTTGAATATGAATGTAGGAACTGGAGGATCGAAGGTTATTAATATGAGTATTATTTTCATGTCAAATAGGTTTAGGGGACAACGAGACAAGCACGGTCAAAAGGAATCTATAAGAGGTATGTAAGGCCTATCTCTCCCTTGGTTTGGCATATTTAAAATGTATATAAAGCCCATCCCTTTTCTTTTTTTGCATGAATTATATATAGGTTACGAACGATGTGTATATGAAGCTTGGGGTAACTTTATTCATAAGCTTCGAGCATGACTCATGACTCTTATCCACGTTTGAATGCTAAAACTCTAATGGCAGTCGAACCACTACTCTGGAGTCTTTTATATGTTAAATAGTAAGTGGACATATAAGCTTTTATTCCTAAGGACCTTACAATAACAAATATCCTCAATTCCATAAGCTGTTAGGCACTCCCTTGATACATGTTTGTGGTTTACTTATAGATGTTAAGACTCTCAAAGGAGTCAAGCTCCTATTCCTCAAGTCTTCTATATGATTGAATAGTGATTGGTACAAAAAAGCTCCTTTGTTTAAGAGGCTCTGAGATAGCCAATACTCGAACTTCTATAAGATGGTTCATAATATAGTAACGTATGAATATGAAGTTGAGGCTCCAGTTAACATAGTACCTAATGGTATCTAGAGGGTACTGGAGATGTTTCTTACCCTGGTCTCTAAGTAATGGTTCATTTGATCGTTTTATTGAGTCTTAAATGATGAATTTATTCACATATGGTTATTCATTAATCCGCTCGCGTATGCTACTAATACATTATTCACCACATCTCATGAAGGGACGGGCATGATAAATGATGAAATACTTATTCACCGCATCCCATAAAGAGCCGGGCATGATACACATGAAATGAAAACTTCACTAATTCCCTCACTGAGGGGACGAATACAGTATATAGGCATGCAATGAAAACATAGTGATACATTTGTAACCCCAAGTCCCACAGCGGGCCGGGTATGGTATGTGAGGAAGATATATATGCCCTCATTTCACATGGTGCAGGAATGGTGATTCGTTAACTGTTACATTTGTTGCCTGCATCCCTATTTCAGTTAAAAGCTCATTTATGCCATGTTATGCTTTATATACTCAGTATATGTATCGTACTAACCCCCCTTTCTTTGAGGGGCTATGTTTCATGCCCACAGGTACAGAAACACGTTTTGAGGATCCGCTAGCTTAGGGTTTTACTCAATAAATTTGGGAGAAGCTCCATTGAATTGGAGCCAAGCTTTTGGGTATCAGACCCTCTATGTATATATTTGTATAATCAGGGGTCTAACAAAGGCCCTATCCTGCCATATGTTGTTATTAATACTCTTAGAGGTCTATAGAAATGGAAGTGGGTTGTGTTTATATGCGTGCTCAATCGTGTCTGTATGATTTATGTTTAGGACGTTCCTATTATCGTGGTGTCCTTGGCATCCTGCATGTATGTATATCATGGGATGACCCCATATTCTATGGTAGCCTCATCAGCTTATGCGTTATGTGCCCAAATAGTAGGTATGACAAGTAATGACCCCTCAAAGGACAGGTTGTGCCAATACATAACCATATAACAAGGGTATGCACGAGTGTCCATCTTGGACACCCATCGTGGTCTATGGGGTTGGGTCGTTACAGTTAGGATCTTGTCTTAAGCCCCCGTCAAGGGTTAAACTAGAGGCATGTTTATAAGATAATGTGATGTAGTCTATGCGGATGTTGATTGGTTGATTTTATCCCTTAATCTCATACCCTTTGAGATTATTACTTCTACTTGTCTTTATCGTATTCTTTGCCTTATGTATGAAATGCATGCTAATATGGATTATGTTCAACCCGATCGCTGTATTGTAGCTTGATCCAAGTTTGGATCGTGATATAATTGTCACGACTTAACCCCGTGGGCCACGACTGGGGTCCGACCTTGACCCCCATATACGTAACTTTCAAATATAACCAAATTGAACTATGGGTAATGTGATAAAACCCCCCAAAACCCCAATGGGTTAAAAATTTTCATGTTCATGTAGCCTCCTTCATTCATATCGTATCATGGAAGAGAATGAAAGCCGATAAGGCTTCCATAACGTAAAAATATTTACAATGTGCCATATAGGCACAGCCGAAATAAACTCATGAACAACCCACACATACATGTCTACAGACCTCTAAGAATAGTACGGTAACATATGGCGGGATAGGGCCCCCACCGTACCCCTGAATAAACAAATACATATATACACCAGAGGACCAGTACAAAAAAAACTAGGCTACGGAATAGTGGAGCACCTCCAATCATAGGTGAGCGTAAATCCTGAGCTGGCAAATCTCTGAAATAAATGTCTGCACCTGCGGGCATGAAACACAGCCCCTCAAAGAAAGGGGGATCATTACGATACATGTATTGAGTATGTAAAGTATAAAACATCATAAAGAGGGCACAACTAACAAAAGGATGCAGGGGATGAGCATAACATTCATAAAACTACAGTACCTGCATCTTCTAAAATAAGTTCATACATACTATCATCACATACTGTATCCGGCCCGCTCGGGGGCTCAATGGTGCAAACACATCATCTATCATGATAGGTATATATATGCTATTAGCATTGTGGAATGTACAACCCTATCCATGTATATAGCAAGCACATGTCGAGGAACGACGGCTCGATCTACATATCGTGTAATAATGCCAAAGAATAATGGCCCAATCCCTATATCGTATGATAATGCCGAGGTATGACGGCTCGGTCCATATATCGTATGATAATGCAGAGGTACGATGGCCTAATCCATATCTCATATATTAGTGCCGAGGAATGATGGCCCGATCCGTATACATACATATCATATAATAATGCCAAGGAACAACGGCCCGATCCACATATCACACAGCAATGCATATACGTGCATGTAAGACTTGGTAATACATTAGACATCCCCCAACCATTATCATAAATATGCCTAAGAAACCCAAGATTTAGGAATTTACACACCCAATCACTATTCAACCTATAGAAGGCTCGAGGTTCGTAGTTTAACTACTTCAAGACCCTTAGCATTTAGGAGTGAACTCAGTCACAAGTTATACTCGGGACTTACAACTGGAACTGCCTTTACACTCATATCATACCTCAATTCACTTAATTTAAGACATTCCAAAGGGAAGAAGAGACAGGCTTTACACATACCACCTTTCGTCATATAGAAGCCCTAAAAGGCAACAACTCAATTACTACAGGAGTTCTAATATCACGAAGTCAATGAAACTCATGGCTCATGCTTGGAATTTATGAATGGAATTACCCCAAGCTCATATACATATCATTCATTACTTACGTCTAAGACATGCCAAAAAAGAGAAGAATAGCTTTACATACTTATGCCAAAAACATGCCAAAAGAAAGCTTCACATACCTCGTATAGACTTCTCTGAATCACATCTACGTTGTCGTCCTCCAAACCTATTTAACATAGAAGAAATGAGAGTATCAACAACCTTAACTTTTCAGTTCCTTCAGTTGCACCTTATCATTCATGGAACCTATTTCCTTATTCGTCTCCTCAACTAGTTCTTTAATTAGTTAAGGCGTTAATGAAAGTTGGGCAGCACTTCCCCTATAAAGTGCCCTATCCGAATTTCCAATTACATTCCTAATCACTACAGCCAACCAACAACAACACCCTGCAGCTTATAAATATAAAATATGGCGACATCACGCAACACAAACTCCAAACAACTTGCTGAAAATTACGACACCAAAATAGGGTTTTTAGTCTTTATTTCTCAAAGCCTTTATTTATACAAAATGAAGGGTTGTGTGACTGTTACCATAAGCACCCAAACCCCTTTTAGAACACATTTAGGCCCTGAAACAAACCCCCACACACCTGCAGTAGTATACCACAAGCACAACACTTTACTTCGACGATAATTCAACTATAGC
The DNA here is from genome assembly GCF_947179165.1 of Solanum dulcamara. NCBI lineage: Eukaryota > Viridiplantae > Streptophyta > Magnoliopsida > Solanales > Solanaceae > Solanum > Solanum dulcamara. The sequence continues at coordinate 32,498,975 of NC_077239.1, forward strand.
GATTCCAATTTAGTTTGTTTCGAACGTCAAGCGTTTATATATGATTTTTTCACATTTCCAGCCACTTAAAAAACATATAATACACTTCATAACAAAAACATAAACCCCAATTTTAAGGGAAAGGTCTCACCTTACCCGAAATTGGCCAAAGCTTGCCAAAACTGCATCTCGGAAACTTCTTGGTATGATGAATTGGGGCGGACTATTTGTGCCCCTTTTCCACATCCCCAAATTGGAATTTTATGTTATAAAACACCATTACATAACTGTGGGATACCTTAAATAATTAATTCATGGAACGAAACTCTGAGTCTTACCTTACTAGCCCCAAACCCATAGCTCCTCTTCTTGCCCTCCAACGTTTTCCTCTTCTTCTTTCACACTTTCTCTTGTTTGTTCCAAGTATAAATCTGAAGGTATGGTTCCGTAGGCATCATAAAATATATATATACACCTTGACGTACTTGAGGAACACCGTAGATAATTAATTCATAGAGAAGAATCGAAGAACTCACCTTTAATTCTTCAAAACCGTGGTTGCCTTGTTCTTTTTGGGTTCTTCACGTTTTTCCTCTTCTTTGGCTAATGTTTTTGGATGGAAAATGAATTAAGAGTCAGCCAACATGTATATATACACCTCCTTAGGAGGTGAACATGGCAGCCCCCTAGGTTGACACGTGAAAGCCTCCTAGGGTGCCACCTCATCCAAGCTTCCAATCCAAAGCTGCCATGTGGAACCATGGGGTCCATCCCAAGTAGGTGAGTCACCTTCTTTCTTGTCACTAGCTTGCTTGTCATCTGCTTGCTTGTCACCTACTTGCTTTACTTTCGTAAGTTCGAAAACTAGTTTTTGCTCCCTTTCATAGGTTCGTCATCTCATCTCATTTTAAGAGTTTATGCACTCCTTGCTACTTAAGCTCGACGTATACTCAAGTAGATTAAGTGTGTAGGACTTCTAAGTTAGTATCTTACGCAAGCAAGTCGAGTTCCACGATTTGTTAGTCGGCCTCCAACTCCTTTCAAATACTTATAACTCTATTTCAAACCTTCACTATCATGGGGCATCACATCCTCCCTTTCTTAGAATTATTTGGTAACGTGATAGATAATAGGGATCACATGGCGATTTTCAAGAAGCTTAAGAACACGTCTCAAGGTACAGAAGTACGGAATATAACAATAATCCCCAAAAACTGTCAAAATATACTAATGAACTAATAGGAAAAAGACCAAACTACCATCTTTTAATTATTGGATGGGAGCCCTGGACGGGGGGATCTACACGATCGATTAAAGTTACCACTATAAGTGGTGATGTTCGTGAACTGGAGAGTTGGGACTAGGCTTGAAGTTTGACTTTGACGGGCTCTTTTACAGCTTATGAAGGGCTCTATAGGTTGTGGATAGCCTCATGAAAAGTATCCCACATATAGTTCTGAGGGTCGAGCTTTCACAAATCATTCCATGGTAAGTGGCACAGTTTGCGCATCATGACAATGATCGTGTGATGGAATTGATTGGGTCCTTAAGGGGTCAGATTCACGGGACACTTTCAAGGCCCATGGTGCTTCCCACAATCTATGAACCCTCTCATGGACTTTCACCCCATTTTCTCAACTTTCCAATGCTCCACCACGGTGGCCTTCCACAGCCCGTGGTCCTCTATATGACTTGTGAAGGGACAAAAAGCTACAATTTTTCTGAGATCCTCTTTTAAACTTTTTTTTCTGACTTTCCAACTTATGGGATCTTACCACATCTTTAGCAAGAGAGATATGAACTTGAGGCAGTGTAGATGGATTGAATTACTGGAGGAATGGAACGTGACTATTTGATATCATTAAGGGAAGGCCAATGTACTGGCTGATACTTTGAGTAGGAAGACTTTTAGCATGGGGAGTTTTGTTGTACTCAATATTGAGGAGAGACAGCTGGATAGAGATGTTTAGAGATTAGCTAAGTCTTGTCAGATAGTAGATTTCTGAAGGGAGTAGTGGTATGAATTCTTTTATTGAGGCTTGTTCTTCTTTGGTTGAGAAGATCCGTGAGCAACAATTTGATGATGAGAATTTATGCCTTATTCGAACTAGGTTTTGAGGGGTGAAGACAAAGAGGTCGTACTTGATTCTGATGGAGTTTTTAGGATTGGAGGTATGATTTGTGTACCCAAGGTAGGTGAGTTGGTTAGATTGATTCTAGAGGAAGCTCACTTTTCTTGATATTTTATCCACCTAGGAGCGACCAAGATGTATTATGATCTAAGTCAACATTACTAGTGTTATGGTATGAATAGTGATATTTTTGAGTATGTGTTTAGGTTTTTGACTTGACAATAGGCCAAGTGTGAGCATCAATGACCTTAAGGTGTATCGCAGAGGATGCCCATTCCTACTTGAAAGTGAAAACATATTACTATAGAGTTTTGTGGCCTTACCTACCACCATGGGTGTTTATAATTCTATTTGGGTAGTTGTTGACTGGTTGACCAAGTCCTTCCATTTCATCCCAGTTCAGGTGAAGTATACAACAGAGAAGTTAGCTCGACTCTATATCAGTTAGATAGTTTAGCTACATAAGGTGCCTTTTTCTACTATCTTTGGTTAGGGTTCATTATTCACTTCTCACTTCTAGAAGGCCCTACTACACAGTTTTGTTACTTACTTAGATATGAGTATGTCATTTCACCCTCAGAAAGACAGGTAGTCAGAGCAGACTATTCAGGTGTTGGAGAACATACTCTAAGTGTGTGTCATTGACTTTGGTGATTGTTGTGATCAACTCTTACTCTAAGCAGAGTTTGCCTATAACAACAATTATCACTCTAGTATTCAAATGGCTTCATTTGAGATATTGTATGGTAGGCGGTGTAGATCTCCGATTGGTTAGTTTGATTCAACTAAGATACACTCATTAGATAAAGACTTGATTAGAGATGACATAGAGCAGGTTCGTAGGATTTGGGGTAAAATATTTATGGCTTATAGTCGATAGAAAAGTTATATAGATAGAAGGGTTTGAGCCATGGAGTTTATGGAGGGTGGTCATGTTTTGCTTAGAGTGTCATGAAGGATATGATGTGGTTTGAAAAGAAGGACAAGCTTAGCCCTTGATTCATTGGCCAATTTGTTATTTTGGGATGAGAAAGAGAGGTGGGTAATAAGTTGGCCTTGACACCTATTTTGTTAACTGTACATCCTATTTTCCATGTCTGCATACTCCGAAAGTATTTTCCAAATGAGTCTCATGTGCTTTCACCAATTCAGTGGTGTTGGGTATAGACTTGTTAGTTGAGGAGGAGTCTATAGTTATTTTGGATTAGGTAGGTTTAGAAGCTTAGAAACAAAGAGATTGATTCAATGAAGGTGCAGTAGAAGCACCATTTAGTTGGAGAGGCGACTTAGGAGATGGAGTTCGATATGCATGCCAGATATCCTTAGCTTTTAGAAGCTTCAGGTAATTTATTTTACATTATTATCATGGACGAATATGATTTTTAGTGGTGGATTGTAATGACCCAGAAGGTCTTTTAAATTTTTTTTATAAAATTATCATTTTACCCCTCCTAATAGTTTGCCTAAGTCATTTCTGATCAGTCGGTGAAGTTGATTTGGGAATGTTGTTGAAATGTTGTGAATTTTGGAAATTTTTAGTAGTAGAACTCTTTCTTTCATAAAAGATCCATTTTCATAAATTCTAAATGAGAATTTTGAACTATTCCCGTAGCTTTGTCAATTAATTGGTAGGTAATTTTTGGATATTAATTTAGTTGATGATAATGGATCAAATTTGAAATTTATTTAAGACCTTATACAATTTGGCCCATAAAGATTATAATAAGTTGGTGGAGTTTAACCTTTTAAAATCATAATTTGAGGAACAAAAAAGAAAAAAGAGATGTTGCATGAAAGGCAGTAATGTAGGTACTGCAAACCTTCCATAGCCTTTCCATTTATTTTCTTTTTCTCTTCTAATCAATTAATAATGACCACTAAATGAATTACAAGCCATTGATTAGTTATAATTGGATAATATTTGATAATGCTTATATGACAAATTAACTATTTATTTTTGAGAAGTTTATTGTTGTTTTGAGTTATGCTGAAGAATTCCAGTGAAGTTCTCAATTTTAATGGTCATTATGGGGAAATTCATTAAAAAGTGATTATGGGATAATCATTGGGGTGAGATGTTAAGAATGAATAATTAATTGTTAAGGTAACTTTCTGTATAATATTCGTGGTTTAGTTAAGCATTTCTATGGTCAAGTACTAGTTACGAAACTTGGTTTTGCTTGTGTATTTTTTTATAATTATCATAATTCAGGTTGATATATTAGTATATTTAATTTAATTTTAGGTATATTATAATTTATGGACACCATTAGAGTCATGTTATTTGATATAATTAAGACTTAACCTAAACTTGATATTTAGGACTTGATATAGATTTGGGTGAGTGTTTGGGTTTAATGCTAGACATATAGTAATATGGTGTTGTTAGTTTCAAAATCTTATTATGATTATTTATTTGATTAAATTGCATTGATTTTAAAGCCCAACAAAAGGGTAAGGCTCAAGTCCAGGAGTTATTATTCTATTATTTGGGACTTGGTGATGGGTTGACTTGTTCATATTGAATAATCTTAATGATTAAAAAGGGTAGTAAAATCCAACTTAATTATACATTGATGTGTGATGTGTTTAGAATGATTTGAAATGTTTATTGATTCATTATTGATGCAGTATCATGATTGTTTGTTGTAAATTGTGCATTATATTGAATTATTATTTGTGTGAACATTCCTATTTTCATTGGTTCTTAGACAAGGTTCTGACAAGTTTTATATGAATTGAGTAATAATAATAATTAAAAAGGATGTACTATTTCGAGGGACGTGTCATGCTCCACGATGGTTATATTGATTCGAGGATCGTGTGTACTCCACAATGGATGTATAGACTAATAAGGTCCTCATGGGTCACATACTAAGAGACAACGGGTGTGTATCGCTAGGTTAGACATGCATCACTATAGTTGGCATTGCATATCCTTATCATTTGTGAACTTGTGAGTGCCATTCTGTGGAAATTTTGATCGGTAAACTTGATCCTGTGTGTTGTTGATCTATAATTGTTGGAGTGTTGTTATTGAACTATGTGCTATGTAAATTGTGAATAATTAGGTTGGGCTAGTTTTATACAGGCTGTAGTTGTGGAGGTTTAATTCTGGTGATAGGAGTATTGTCACAACTCAACCCCATAGGCCGTGACTCATGGATGAATTGGACACCCGTACGTATCCTTAGCCAAATTAGCATATTAACAGAATAAATAAATATAGAGATCAAATGAGGTTGCTAGAATAAACCAAAAATAGATGTTGCACACGAACGCCGCTACGGTCGTCACTGAATACAAAACCCAGATCATATACAGATCCCACAACAAACATCTACAGACCTCTACAGAATGATAGTCTAGTCATAGGAAGGGACAGGGCCTCATCGTACCCCTGACCAACATGTACAAATATACAACAGAAAAGTCAGTACAAAGTGTGGGCTCCAGATAAAGGAGCATTGTCAAACAGCTAGGTGGATGTCGTAAGCAGGCAGATAGGCAAATCGAACGTCTGTACCTGCGGGCATGAAATGCCACCCCCAAATATAGGGGGTCATTATGGAAAATATACCGAATATGTAAAGCATGAACTATAATAAATAAAGCCATAAATTGAAGAGCATTTACAGAAACTGAATGAAAGGTCCAGAACATCAAAAGGTTTATCATAAACACATAGAATGCATGCAAAAAACATATGCCATATCCAATCCCCTTTATGGGACTTGGTGAACAAAGCATGGTCACCACTCCGTCACTGGTGCCACAGCACAATATACTCCAAAGTAGGGAATATCTCCACAACATATCATATCAGATACCACATCATATCATATCATCAAACATACGCATAAGTTTATATGGCACAACATACTCCAAAATCCATGTACCTATCATACCTTCTCCTTTACATCGAGACACGACGAACAATGCTGAGAAGTATGCTTGATAATATATTCTGACCCAGGCTCAGTGAAAGAATGGTTACAGTATGCATGAGTAGAGTAGTGAGAAACTAAATGCAATTTAAAATACAAAATACTTATAGAGACTCAATAGCATAATTTTGATGACAAATCATATAAATGAAATTGAACAATAATCATAGCACATGTCTTTCTGATGTCACATTAGTCTATGTCAAAATAATCTTTCTGAAATCATCTCCATCTTTCGAAATATATTATGGAGCTTAATGAAATAATTAAAATAATAGTCGTTTGATATTTTGAATTCTACTCAACATAAGTCAAATGGAATAACAAAGAAAAGTTCAGGAATAGCGGGCCCTCCTTGGCCGAATGAGGTAGCGTACACAAATTATGTGCGTTAAACTTCATGACGTTACTTATAAGAATTTTAAGGTAGTCGGGTCCAATTTGTGCAAGTTCTAGATGTTGAGACAATTTTTCCAAACTATTCATAACTATTTAATTCAATTCTACTGAATAGAAAAGGGACAAATTTAGGCGTCTATTCTGAAGAGTAGAATCGTCCCCGAGGGTCATATCCAAACCTATTATACCTAAGACATGCCAAGAGAAGAAAAGGTAAAGCTTTACATGCCTTATTGGCCTGTTAGGCTTGTCCGAATTCAAATCTCATTTCCTCCAAAATCTACAATTGGTCACATTTACCAATTACATTATAAGACTTTAAGAATTCAATCCTAACCAATACTTGTCTACAAAAATTTGGGCAGCATCTCCCCTATACATACAACATTCCCGAGATTTCAACTCGGCCACCAACGTCAACAACCATACCAACAACAATATCAATAACACCAACAATTGATTTAAAATACATCCAAACATAAATTATCTTTTTCTCTAAATAGTGCAACAATTTCCAATCGAACTTTGCACTTTCAAATCAATATGAATATTTTTATGTTCATATATTAATTTAAGTTCATTCAAACATAGGCCAAGAATATTCCAAACAATCTATACAATATCCACCAATTTCCATATTTCACCCGAAATCTCTATATATGCAACAAAACTATCACATGACATTTTCTACTTTCAAATTCATAATCAACAACAACAATCCACACCTTAACAACTTCATTTCCATAATATCATAAAACCATGCTAAAATGACATAATTTCCTACAATCTATTTCAATGCCAACTTAAGCCATTTAACCTTCATTTACGTTATAAGAATCACCACAACACCACTAACATACTAAAAAATATTATTTCATTTCCATCTCATCACCCTACACCACATTTCCAACTTCAACCAAATTCATTCAACTTCCATTTCCAATATAAAATCCACAATAACTACTACTAGAATACTATATAAAATTTAATTCATCTTGCCTATATAATAATACCATACATGGCTATATACACCTATGCACACCCACCATGCAAACTTCCATATTTCCATAACTTTTACTCATTTCTACATACTACAACATAAGCAAACCTTCATAACATAATAAAAAGGAATTAATTCTTACCTTTTCCTTCCAACTCCTTCACTTGACCAAGGTCCTAAATCAATGAAACAAGCATCCTATCTTCCAAAATAACTCCACCATGTTATAGAGGACACTTAAATTAGTGGGAATACTAGAACAAAATAATTTTTGGAATAAGATTTTAAGGAGAAAATTTCTCCTATGTTGGCTGATTTTCTCTTCTTTTTTTTACTTCTTTCTTTTGTTTTTCTCCTTCTCAATTAGTCTTGAAACTTCTAAGAAATTTAAGACTAAGTGGCCCTTTTATTCATTCATCCCATGGATGAATTACATGGGCTTGGAACCCTTTTTTTTCCCTTTTGGACCATAGCTTATGGTTGGGCCTATCTTGTTGCTCTTTTTTTAAAGTTCCAAGCCCAATCACTTATCCCATATTTTTCTTCATAAAACTACGTTTTGTGAAATTTTACCCTTAGTCTTTTTTAATATTTCCACCTCCAAAATTCCATAACCAACTTATGTGAAATTCTAATTTTACCCTTAACCATTTTCAATATTTCCACCTCCAAATTCAATTTTTTTCCTTAACCTTTTCTAGTATTTCCACCTCCAAATTCCAACTTTTATAACCGACTTATATATCAAACAAGATCAAAATATAGCATTATCCTTAACTCATTACAAGTATCTCAAAATGTCCAAATGTGAAAAATATGGGTTATAACAAATATATTCCCTGATCAATGGAAACCCACACTTTTCTTAGTCAATCTAGTCAAAGGGGCCTCAATATAAGAGCAACCCTGCATGAACCTCCTATAATAACCGTCTAACTCCATAAAAATACAAATCTTAGTAGGAGAAGTAGGCCTTATCAACCTCTAACAGCATCAATCTTATTCATATTCATGCTAATATCCTTGGACACCACGTGTACCAAGAATGCCACTGAATGAAGCCAAAACTCAGACTTGGAGAACTTTGCATATATTTTATCCTACCTTAACTTCTGAAGTACAATCCTCAAATGGCGAATATGATCATCCTCAGTCTTGGAATACACCAAGATGTCATTAATGAACATGATCACACGGGAATTCAAATAAAGATGAAATACCACAATTATCAACTCTATGAACATTGCAGGGGCATTAGTCAACCCAAAGAATATCACCAAGAAATCATACTAGCCATAAAGAGTATGAAAAGTTGTCTTGGGGATATCCGATGCCCTAATCTTTAATTGATGATAACCGGACCTCAAGTCTATCTTGGAGAAGAACACTACTCCCTGAAGATGATCAAGCAAATCATTAATGAGGAAAAGAGGATACTTGTTCTTCACAATCATCTTGTTCAATTATCTATAATCAATACACATCATCATGGATCCATCTTTCTTTTTCACAAATAGAACTGGTGCCCCCCAAGGTGATACACTAAGGAGAAAAAACCCCTTTGCTCAACAAATTTTGTAACTGCTCCTTCAACCCTGTCGGAGCCATACGATATGGATCAATTGAAATAGGCTTAGTGCCTGGCTCCAAATCAATAGGAAAATCAATATCCCTATCTGGAGGGACACCAGGAAGGTTAGTAGGGAATTTATTTGCAAACCCCTGAACTACGGGAATGGAATTTATAAAAGGAGGTTCAACATTAGTGTCCCGAATCAAAGCTAAATAAGACAAATACCCTCTATCAATCAATCTTTGAGCATGGCTGAAGTAAATCATCTTACTAGGGTAAGAACCACTAGTACCATTCCACTCAATCCTTGGGACACCGAGCATTGCTAAGGTCACAGTCTTAGCATAACAATCAAGAATAGAATGATAAGAAAAGAGTCAATCTATACCCAAAATAACATCAAAATCAACCATTCTCAATATGATCATGTCTATCCAAGTGTCATACCCTGCCAAAGAAAAAGACAAGATTGCTATACTTGATTACCACTAAGGGCTCACCCACGAGTGTAGAAAGATGGATAGGCACAAGTATACGATCACATATCACATCAAACCTAGAAGTAAAATAGATAGACACATAGAATAATATAGATCCTGGATCAAACAACAAATACGCAGATCAATGGCAAGCTGGGATGATACCCATGATATCCGTATCATAAGCCTCTACCTTATGTCTCCTTGGGAAAGCATAAAATTAGGCCCCTTTACCTCCTCCATCTTAGACAACACCTATACCTCCTTCTTGTTGAACCATAGCACCACTGCACCTCTACCTAGAGTACGACCACCTCTACTTATGTGAGTTATACCCCAACCTCTAGTCGGAGGTACTGGTCCTCTATCTAAAGTTGAATAACTATGCTGGGGGCCTATATGGGTCTGTATTGAGCATTGCTAATACAAGTGTCTGAGATCCCCATAACTATAATAATATCTTTCAGTGGTGAACTATTGCGATGAATCAGTATGGTCACTATAACTGCTCATTCTGCGGGTCGCTACTGTAAATCATGAGAAACTTGACTCACACTATAGGACCCATGAGGTATCTACCACCCTCGGATGTCGGTATAGCGCATGAACTGGCCCCCAACAATGGAAAGAACCACTACCTCTATAAGATAACCTTTCCCTAAAAATTTGACCTAAAGTGTAGGCCCTTGTAGGGTCCCCAAAATCCTCTCTCTCCATCAATCTACCTCTTTGGTGGCACCCACAATAAATTGGAAGAAAGCTCCCTCATGGGTGGATCTGAACACATATGTATGAATAGAATAACATAACCCTCTCATAAATTTATGAATCCTCTATATCTTATCAGGGATAACAGCCAAGGCATGTCTGGTTAATAGGTAAAATCAAGTACCATACTCAACAACAAAAAGAATACCTTACCTCAGGCCCTTGAATCTCAACCTACTCTCCTCCCTAACACTCCATGGGACAATACGGCCATAGAAGGCACTAGCAAACACATCCCAAGTCACCAATGGAGATACTATCAGTTTAGATCCTAAGTAAACTCTCCACCATTCACTAACCAGCCTATGCAACTGTAGTGTAGCATAATGAACTCTGTTAGACTCAGCTAGCTCAATTGTCTATAGTAACTTTTGACAAATGGTCAGAAACTCACATGCACCCTCAGTCTTTCCACCAAGAAACTAAGGTGGATCCATCTTTCTAAACTCCTCCTACCTACGTTGCTTATCATCAGCCAATATAAGCAAAGTCATACCCTGTACTGTATCTCTTGGTAAACCAATGCCACCATTTATAGGACTCGTCAATGGTTGTCTTGCTGGATCCTGAACCACTAGAGTTTAATGCTTCTCTTGGGTCAGGGCCCCCACTCTAGTATGTGAACCCTCTAATGTGCCTGTCGCCCCTACTATGAGTGAATCCCTCAAGCAAACCCAATAATCTCAATAATTTCCTGAAGCAATGCTGCGATAACATACTCTGTAGGAACTCGGTCCTCTAAAGTATCAATCTCTAAATTTAGAGAGGCACCACTACTAGGACCTCTCACAAGTGCAACTCCATGGACACGACCTCTTTCCCTCACACGACCTCTACCTCTACACCTAGTTGGGGTCTCAACAACATGATCGGAGACTACCTCCCCTCCTCTGCCAGTAGAAGTAGCTCTCATGCTAGACATTTATCAAAAAGGAAACTCAACAACTTAGTACTAGCAAAAGTCAACACAAACTGTAAGAATTTATAGAACAAAAAGTAGGTTTCATAATAGTCTTTATAGCCTCCCAAAGATAAGCAACGGATGTCTCAGCATCGATCCTTGGTAATCTATGCGACTTGCCTTATACACACATGTTACCTATGAACCTAGGGCTTTGATACCATTTTTTCATGATACAATTATGGACATGATGGCATTTGTCTTATCCCACTAAGATAAGTCAGTCTAAAACCCAATGAAACTAGGATATACAGAAGTAAAATAGATTTAAAAAGACTAGATTTCATAAACATTATGTATAAGAAAATATAAATCAACATAATCCCCAAAACCTAATGGTCACGTATACAAGCCTATAGGTACTACAATATATTTAAAAGAAATACAAGTCTCAATGTCCTTTTTTTAAAGTAGAACAAGAACATAAAGAAAGAGTAAGAGGTATCCGCCGAGGTGACAAACAACTACCTCACTAACTCTCTAACTGAAGCCTCAGACATAGAAGGGTAGAAGGTGAAATCATGAAAATCAAGGATCATAAACTATACAAGTGTAGAATGAAGAGAGTGAGTACCAAATAATACGGTACTGAGCATGCAAACAACTGGCACTAAGTAAAGCAATATAGAATTCAGGTATTCTCGACACTCTAACCAAACTTCCTCAAACTACAACCTGCATAGTAACAACCCATCCTATAATTCTCATATAATATATAGTCTATCAACAGTTAAATAGTATAGGACACCAACATAGAGCTTCATAATCATCAATAACAATTACCATAATAAACACTCGTAATGTTTAGAATGACAATGATGTGCAATGCAATGCCTAGCGCACGATAACTATTTGATGAATACCAAGCCAGAACCCATGAAGGACACACAAGGTCCATGTATCTGTCGAGATAATTTTCCATCGACATACTCATCAATCTCCAAAACTATTTTCCAGTAGCATCATCATTGAATGGATCTCATCACAGTGTTCAAGAACTAATGAAAATAGGCATGTTCACACAAATAATGAGAAGATGGAGATTCCACATCAATACACAATCCATAACAACAAAATCATAGTATAACACCAATAAATAGTCTATATGACTATACAAATCATCCACAACACATCACAAATAAATATATTATCAAGTTGCCTTTTTAATTTCCCTCTTTCATCATTTGAATCATCACTATGAATATGTGATAATAATATCAAACCCGTAACCAATTCTCATTACTCCTTGACGCACACAATAAGGAAAACAAGGTTCTATATAATTAACAAAGGAATAAGAAATCCACGTGCCTCAAACACACAATCAATTAACTTGTTACTTGAGCCTTCCCTCTTCAATGGGTCTCTAAATCAACGCGATCTATTTAAACACATAATCACAATAATAATATGAGCTAAATGACACCCAAATTATTGAATTTGAAGATTGAGTCCAAAATGACCCAAAAATCCATTCCGATGAAAGTAGGGGTAAATTTAAAAATTTAAATAAAATCACATTCTCAAAAGTTTTGAAACTCAATAGTGAAACCCATTGAAAAATGAGTTGAGATCACCCATTAAATTACCATTTATTAAAAGAATTCAGTTCTTTAAAAACTCCTAAACTTTGAAGTTCAAAAACAATAATTAAAGGTTAAAAGCAATAAATAAACATTAGGTAATGAAGATTTAGGGCCAAAAATACTTACCTAATTGATTAATCTCAAAAAACCACTTTGAAATCTACTCTATTGATCTCTCAAAGTTCAAAAAAGGTGAAATGAGTTGAAATCCCGACTTTTGGGAAACATTATTATTTAGGTAACATTTGCTTATCGTGATAGTGACCCAAAGGCCTCATGAACCTGATAATTGATTTTTTGACAGCCCCCACGCAATTGCGATAGGACCCCCACGCAATTGTGATTCACCACTGGTAACACAATTCGTCAAACACAAACAACATCATCAACAACAAAACATCAAGTTCAAAAATTCATTAGATGAACCCTCATTATTCGTTCAGAATCTTGAGTATACGAACCAAGTACACTTCCCTACTATATTCAATTTTTTAGACTCAATGAAACTGTCAAAACACATAATTGAGGTTTCTTTGACCTAAAACTCATTTTAGTCGTAGTTAAACTAAATTTCACCAGAAACTGAACTGCACTCACACCTCTAAAAATGTAATCGAGACTTCTCTTAGGCCTAAAATCATCCCTTGAATATAATAAAATAGTTGAAAATTCATTTCGATCGCCTAAATTTCAAATATTGACAAAAGTAAACTCTTGGCCAATTTCACTTAAACTTCCAACCCAAGGGCTCAATTCCTCATTAAGACTCCAAAACTGAAACCAACGATACTCCTAGACCAAATTCCATATTTTGAAGTTGATGGAACTGATGAAACTTATTTTGAGACTCATAGCTTTGGTTGGTACCAAAAACCACTTTTGAACAACTTAAAGCTTCCAAAACTCAAAACATCCAAAATTCACAATTTTTAGTAAAACTTCAATGCTAACTTTGCAAAGTGATCAAACATGTCTCGGGGCAACTATCGAAAGGGTTAAAATAATATTTTTTACAAGAATTTCAAAAAATGACTTTCTAGGTCATTACAGAAAAAATACGTGGGAGGAAAAGAATTAGGAGAGAGGGTAGTCTAATTTGTAGTAGATGAGTAAATTAGAAGATAATTGAGTGGGTAAGACTCTATTTTCAGCTATTTTAAGGATTGATATATCTCAATATATCTGACTTCAAATATGGTACATAATTAATAAATAGTGGATAATGAGTCATTGTTTAAAACTATAAATAAAAATAGTAGATATGACATGAATGTATCTCTAATTAGGTAGTTTTTCCTAAAAATAATATGATTACAATAAATTCATTTTTTTATTTACATGATATTCTAATTTTGACATCCCACCAACATCTTTCATACTTATTTTCATGCTAAGCATAACAATTTGGCAATCTGATCAAAATTTTATTATAATAATTTCATAAGCACACATGAAATGAAGATATAATTTACCTTTATTCAAAATATGAAAATTGAAATATTTCTCTCTATAATCATAATAATTATATAAGACATTGTTGATGGAAGTAATAGGAGAAGCATGACAGTGACTATGTCGAGGTGAGCAGTAAAGAGATGATTCATGAAAGCATTGTGATTTCAACCATGTTAAGACTATAGATGGATAATTGTCATGTCATTAATTGATCAAAAGTAGAGTGTAATAACCCTCATGGTCATTTACTTGGCTTTGTGTGCTTTTACTATTTTTCTCTTTCATACCATCAATGTAGTTTGTGTGTTTTGGAATGAGAGACACACTTTTTGAGGTGGTTAGGAGAGTGTTGTGTGAGTTTTCCCCCTTTTGAAAGATTTAAGTTAAAAGAGTTGACTTTGGTCAGCATCTAGAGAATTTATTATCGTATGAGATTTCTGTGAGCTTCATTGGCTCCAGAAGATCAATTTTGGGCTAGTAGCATAGTTGGTTTGGGTTACAAGGTATTCAACGTAAGTTTTAGCAATTAGGTGAGAAGTTTTTAAAAGTTTGGCTAATATTTGACTTTGGTCAATATTCTGGGTAAATCTATTTGGATGAGAATTCCAATAAAGTGGTTAGCTCTAGAACTAAGATTGGTCTAGAATGACCTTTGGTTCAGATTCTAAGGTGATCGGGTGAATTTTCTGATGTTTTGCATTATGCTTGTTTGGTTGTTTTGTGTAAGTGCTGAATTCTATCGAGACTGTTGGTAGTTTCATCAAGTCCTTTGATTCCAGAATATCAATTTTGGATAAGGTTGCATAGTTAGTTTGCATTCACACGGTTTCGAATGAATACCGAGTTCCCATCGGATATTTTCTCAACTTGAAAATACAACCTTCAATGGTGTATCACACACTGAACTTCTGTTTTGCAAACCAGGTCCCACATATATGGAGGGTCATCTAGTTTGATGTTTGCATTCACCGACCAAGTCTCTAGTTCATGGAGGGTAAGTCATCTTCACCTTTGCATTCTCAAATCAGGTCTCCTATTCTTGGAGGATCAGTCATCTTGACCTTCACATTTGTAGTCCAGGTCCTACATTCATGGAGTTTAAATCAAGTTGACCTCCATATTCATGGACCAGATCCCATGTTTGCGGAGATCAAAATGATTGGTAGTTATAAAAATATCAATCCTATTTTTATCTTCTATTTTCTCAAATACAACTTATCTTCATGCGACTAAGGATCTTGTTTCTTTGGGGAAATCCATGCAATTTTTGGGAAATTGTTGGTTTATTGCGTGTGAATATGTTGTGTGTCAATTATCATCCAGTTACCTTGTAAGCTTCCCTAAATTTTCTTTAAATTCTTCTTCTTGATCACTTTTGAGCTTTATTTGGTAGGGCTGCTTTGAGCTGAATCATTGCTCAAATTGTGCCTATTTTTGGGGCACAAGTTACTTGAGCTGATTAAGATCTTATGATGGAGTCAATTTTTTGACTCCTCATATGGGTCCAGTGGTCCTCTTTCGACACAAATTTTTGGTACGAAATCTTTTATTGCAATATGGATATACTTTTGCTTGATTTGATGTTCTCCTCACTATTTTGATAGAGTGGCACCATTTGGAGGTCCTTTGGAAGGGAAAGTTCAAGAATTGAAGTTCAAATGCGGTTTCAGCATTGAGGTAGGCTCAGTTAAATTATGTTTATGTTGAGTAGTATCTGTCATTAGAAAAGCTTTAGGATACGGTTTTAGGGTTGCATGATCCTTTGATTATATGTTTTGCCATTTTGGGGTTATTTAGCTTAGTATTTAGTCAATAATCCTTAGTACAGGTTGAAGCTTAAATTTGGCTATCATTGTAGAATCCTTATAATGCTTCTAGGTGGGGTGAGATAGATTATTACAGATTCTTTTGGTATGGTATGACTATGTGCCTGTTTAGTTATTTTTATGTTTTTATCACTTTATTATTATTATTTGGGATCGAGGCCTTGGACTAGCTTGAGTTCCAGGTTAGTATGACTGTACTATTATTGGTTTCTAGCGAGTTATCTGTGTGGTGTTATTGCTTTAAGAATGATGTGATTGTGTTTTTTATGAAATCATGTGCATGACATCGACATTTGGCATATTTATATCTAGAAAGGAGAGAAGATATAATTGAGACCTATAAATTGTAACACCCAGTACCATTCTAACCTAGATCAAGGTTGAGAATCAAGAAAAAAATTGAGAAAAGCCAACTGTCAGTGGTGTACAACCCACTCTACAACCTGTGAAAGCTTCTACAAGTCTTACGAAGTGTCTTGTAGGGTCCCTTGACACTTAGTATATTTTCAGAGTTTTAGTCAATTCCTATAAGTGGGAGTTATGAGCCGTCAAGAGTCTTACGACCCATAGGGGTCAATCATATACTTAGATATCACATTCCAGTAGCTATTGAAATCTTCACAAAGTCCTACAACTTGGTCCTATGATTCGTAACAAGTTGCAAGAGCCGTAGAGAGGGGTTCATAGACCCCAAGTCCAATTCCTAGATGAATTCCAAGGATGTTCCCTTACGACCCGTCTAAGAGTGTATGATCAGTAGAAGTTGGTCGTAGATGCACTTGTACAATTCCTAGTGAGTCCAATAATTGGACCCCAAGTCCTATGAGAGGGACCATACAGTCCGTAGAAAGAGACTGTAGATGGCTTAATCCATTTTAATAAGGGGTAAACTTGTCCTGTCCCCACCTATCCCAAACTTAACCCAAGCCTTTTTTGACTAAAATCAGTCTCTTGTCAGTACCCAATGGGGTTTTTCTCTTCTTAACACTTAGAATTTTTTGTTAATAAGAATTGAAGAGAAGGAGAAAAGTTAGGGTTCAAGAGTTTCAAGCATGATCTTCGAATTTCTCTTAGATAATTTTCATTCCAGGTATGTAAGGCTAATCACAATGTTTTACTAAGTTCGTCCTCATTCTCTACATCTTCATACAATTAAGTTGAGTTTTGAGTTTGAGTTTCGATGAGATAAAGTGAATGGTTGAGTATCTATATATTTACTTATTGAGTTCTAGTATATATATTTGATCATACTTTGATGAGTTCAGTTTTTTGAGATTATGGATTCATGTTTGCATTCCATTAACCCTAGATGAGTTTTGCATTAAATATTTTATGCATTATTTTGAGATAAATAATGATTATTTTCATCATTTAATTGAAAAATATTTTAGCATAAGTTGAGTTCGAGAAGTTTCTTCATTATAATTTTGAGCATGAGTTGAGTTTGAGAAGTCTCTTAATCATTATTTTAAGCATGAGTATAAATACATATGAACATATATTTTGAGATTAAGTTGAGAAGTTAAATTATGCTTTTAAATACATTCATTGAGTTGAGATTATATATTTTTCAAAGAGAAGAGATGATTTGAGAATAGTTGAGTTTTGAGCTAAGTCCAAAAGAGACTAAACGAGCTAATTGAGTAAATAAACTCATTTGAGATATGAAAATAGTAAATATATTTTTTGGAGTAGCATTGAGCATCAATATGGGTAAGAGTATAGAACAACTCGAACCTCATAAATTACATATAGGATAGGATTGTACCGTTCATTTGGTGACTCCTCATAGTTCCAAATGAGTTGCATCCCTTACCATGGCTTATTGGATGGCTTTGGAAATAACAACAGTTTATTTTATCATCATGTAGCTCATAAGTGATGGTTGTCAATTAAGAGAAACTCCCTAAGATTGTAAGACCCCAAAATTTATGGGCCATATAAAGGACCACGAGTTGTAGAATGGCACTGCGGTGAGTATTAGGAATTGCGGAAATAAGAGAAAAAGTTTATGGACCCTTCAATGAACCATGAAAGGAACCACGACCACTAAATTTGTCCCATGGAAATGACAGAAAATAAGGGAAACCTGGAGGAGCCCACAACTGGGTTCACAACCCGTAGATCAAACCATGGACCATGGAAGCTCGATCCTCAAAACCATATATAAGATATTCTTCACATGGATATCTATGATCGGTAGAGCCCTTCACAAGCTGTGAAAGAGCCTATGGGATTCAAACTTTAAACCCAGTCCAAACACTCCAATTCATGGCCATCACCATAGACCGTGGTGACCTTGAAAATTTGTGAAGACCTCCCATTCGATGACATGTTTAGATTTTATTGACAGGTTTTGGTCTTTTACCTATTAGTTAATTAATCTATTTGGATGGTTTTTGGGTACAAATCCTATTCTATTAACTATCCCAAATCCTCCTAAATTCCTCATTCACTCCCTAACACCCTTAACATAAACATCTCTCTAAAGTTTTCTCTCAAAGTTCATCATACTCCTCAAGCAAGGTTTCAAGGGATTTCAAGTTCAAGGCTCCAATTCAAGTGCAGTTAGAACTTTAATTGTTCAAGGTATGTTGGAATTTATCCATGGATCCTCACATTCATTGAGTTCCAAGGTTTTTATTCAAATTTTCTTTATGAACCCTTCTCCTACACCCTAATTCTTATAAAATTGCATTGGATCAATTCAGCTATAGATTATTTCATTATTATTTATATATTTATGTATAATTCAAGTTAATTACATGATTTAAAGTTGATTTTCATGGACCCATGCCTTATACTACTTTCAAGTATAAATTTGTAAAATTAAGATCATGATTGACAAAGGATTTTATGAATAATTATGAATTATTATCCAAGGTTTACGAATGAATAATGAAAAGTAATGAATGATGAAAATTATGATTTTCATGTTGTTTTAAGCAAGTGTAAAGGTTCTGAAGGGTTTTCCTAACACACTCATGCTAAAGATGGTGAATGATTTTCTCATCAACTCGCAGATCATAAGGATTGAAAGGTTTTCTCATTCTTGCATAAATCAATCATGTTAATGAGCTACTCTTATGAATATTATATGATGCTGGATTCGTATCTCTTATTTCCTTTCCTAATAATGTTATGACTATGATTTATGATTTCGATTGAGATATTGACTAAGTATTGAGAGGACTCTGATGTAGGGTTTGGTACAGAAGCTCAAGTAGTGACCTAAGGGAACTCTGATAGCAACCTCTAGTCCGTAACTACATTGCCCATGTAGATTTTCCTTTATAGCATACCTAGTAGATTCACAAATAGCTCAAGTTTAAGATGTTCTTATGGAGTCTACCTTTCAAAGTAGCCTCTCACTTCTCGATGTGGAGTTACATAGGATTCCATGTTATAGCTTGCATGCTCTCATATATGTTGGTAAAAGTTCCTATCCCACAGAAAGGTATATAAAAAGGTATAAGCTCCCATGATATTTATGAAGCATTGACCACATTATTATGATATGATATTCAAATGTTTACAAGTTTTACTCATGCTTTTAAGATATTGGTCATGTATCCCATGTTCATATTAATTATGTCTGATTATCATTATTCATGCATATTTCTTATATAATTAGTGTATTCCATATACTAACGCATATTTTTTGCCTACATTGCATCATAATGTAAGGTTAGATGATCATCACGCACCTCCCCCTCATTGCTAGAGTTTGAGCACTATTCTTTTACTTTTGGTGACTCCTCTAGATTCGAGGATAAGATCTCTATATTTTTATTGTTCTTTATGACATTTACTTCTATACTTTTGGATGATCTAGGAACTTTTCTTATGACTCCATCTATACTTGTAGAGGTATGTTAGATGTTCATGGAGTCTATGTTGTTTTTTCATTTGAGATTGAGATTGATTTCTCTTTTATTGAGATATTCATATTGAGACTATTATTCCACATTTTGATGTTTAGTTTTATTTCTTCATTTACCATATGTATACTTATGTATTATATGCTAAGAGGCTTAGTTGGAGTATTTCGGGATTCTAATTATTGTGTTACACCTAGGGCGTGGCTTGGATCGTGAAAAAACTTGGTATTAGAGAACAAAGTTTAAAATGTACTAGGGAGTCTAACATGCAGCATCAAGTAGATTCTTGATCATAGGTGTGAAGCGCGCTACATCTATGAATATTAGGCTATGAGCCATTTAGGAAACTTTATTCTTTCATTGTTCTTTTTTCATGTGATAGAGTTAAAATCTAAGGCTTTTCTTTCTAATCTTTTTTCTTTGCGATTACAAAAATATGCCTCCACAAAGAATCTCTATGAGAAGATATGTTAAAGAGGAGAAACAAGCTCTAAATGACACTTTGAATGAGCAAGTCTCTTATGCAGAGTTTTGGTTGTGTTTCAAGTACCTGCCTATGTCGTAGCTGCACAAGCTAATAATAAAGTGGTAGATCTCATGAACCTAAATATGGGTACGGTGGCTAGTTGAGTTTGTGATTTCACCTATATGAACCCTCCTGAGTTTCATGGCTCTAAGGTGGACAAAGATCCACAAGAGTTCATTAAAGGTATTGGTAGATTGCTGATATCATGGGCATTCATCCAGTGGAAAAAATGCATTTAGCGTCTTATCAACTTAAGGGAGTTTCTTAAGTGTGGTTTGACTGATAGAAAGGTTAAAGAGATGGAGATTATGGTCCCATTGATTGGGAAGAGTTCAAGGGTGTTTTCCTTGAACACTTCTTTTCATTGGAGTTGAAGGAAGCAAAGGTTCAAGAATTCATCAATTGCGACAAGATAATATGAGTGTGAGGACGTTTTCTCTTAAGTTAACTAAGTAGTCGAAATATGCCCCCTTCATGGTTTCCGACCTAAGAGCTCGTATGAGCAAGGTCATTTTGGGTGTGTCCGACTTTATGATCTAGTAGTATAGAACTGCCATTCTAATAAAAAAGATGGACATCTCTAGGCTTATGAAAAATGCCAAACAAATAGAAGAGGAGAATTTAATAGAGGGATATAGAAGGGAATCTAAGAGGGCTCGAACTGATAGTAGTGAGTTTTCTTATAGTAAGTTCGGAAATGGTGGTCATCCTCAATATCGCCAAAAGTACTCTGGTCAAAACTCTTCAAATACACTAGCTCCAATGTTTGACAAGGATAGGGTGTCTAACCATTAGTTTCAAAGATGATATCCAAGTTACCAAGTCATTCCCCAATGCAAAAAGTGTGGGAGATACCATATAGGAGAGTGTTTTGCGCGATTGGGTGCATGTTATAGATGTGGTAAGCTGAGTCATCATGCAAAGGATCAGGTGCAGGTTTGTGGAAGGATTCTCTTCCATTACATCTCCCTTGATTACTTTGACTCAAAAAAAGGTAAAATTTCAATGGTTTGAGGCATGTGAGAAAATCTTTCAAGAGTTGTAAGATAGACTTACTTCCATGCTGATGTTGATTTTATCTAAAGGATCCGATGGTTTTTTTGGTATATTGTAATACTTCAAGGGTTGGTCTTGTTGGTGTTTTGATTAAAATGGTAAAGTGATAGTCTATGCTTCTAGAAAACTCAAGGTGAATGAAAATAACTATCCAATTCATCACTTGGAGTTAGAGGTGGTTGTGTTTGCTTTGAAGATTTTGAGATACTATCTTTATGGTATCCATGTTGATGTATTCATCTACTATAAAAGCTTGCAATATGTATTTAACCAAAAGGATTTGAACCTTTGACAAAAGAGATGACTTTAGTTGCTAAAGGATTAGGACAACTTGGGGTTAGATTTGGTAACATAGTAGTTATCCAAGTGAATTCTAGTACAAACCTAAAGTCCCA
Source organism: Solanum dulcamara (assembly GCF_947179165.1). Classification (NCBI taxonomy): domain Eukaryota; kingdom Viridiplantae; phylum Streptophyta; class Magnoliopsida; order Solanales; family Solanaceae; genus Solanum; species Solanum dulcamara. The sequence continues at coordinate 32,520,938 of NC_077239.1, forward strand.
AACTTCGTTGCCTCTATAGGTTGTCGTTATGGCTTAGGTAGTGGATCCATTTATAGTTCTTGATGTTAAAGATTTTTTTCATGGAGTCTACCTTGTCAAGTAGACTCTCTCTTCTCTCTATAGGAGTTACATCGGATTTCATGTTATAGCTCTCATGCTCTTAGATGTCAGATAAAGGTCTTATCCCACACAAGCTATATGCAAAGATGTAAGTTTTACTATGAAGTTTTATGATGTATTGACCATAAGTTTTCATGTGAGTTCAAATGTTTTTAAGCCTTCTTCATGTTTATTTATCATTGGTCATACATCCTATGTAATATTGCTCACGTTCTATTACTTGTTCATGTATACCTCACATATTTAGTACTTTCTATGACTAACGCATATTTTTTGCCTACATTGTCTCATAATGTAGGGAAAGATGATACTCAAGCTCTTCACATTTATTGATATAATTGACTTAGCATTTCTGAGTTGTGATTGGTGAGTCCTCATTCATCGAGGATGAGATTTCCTTTCTTATGTGTCATGACCCAACCTCGTAGGTTGCGACTGGGGTCCGACCTGGACCCCCTTATGTGTATCTATCAGCTATACTCAAGTTGAACCACGTGTGATGTGATACTATACACAAAAACCCCAATGGGTCAAAAACATTTTAATAAACCTATAGCCTTTTTCACCTGTATCATAACAGGAAAGGGCATTCAAGCCGACAAGGCTGCCATAACATGAAAACATTTACAATACATTGTAGGAGAACAACTAAGACAAATTTACAAATACCCTACATACACATGTTTACAGACCTGTAAGAGTGATAATTGTATCATATGGCGGGACACAGCCCCCGCCGTACCCCTAAATAAATAAACATATACATCAAATGACTAGCATCAGTAGTTAGGCTCTGGAATAGCGAAGCACGTCCAACATAGATGAGTGGAAACCCTAGGATGGCGGATCTCCAACATGAACATCTATACCTGCGGGCATGAAATACAGCCCCCCAGAGAACGGAGGGTCAGTACAATATATGTACTGAGTATATAAACCATAAAACATCATAATTAAGTCAATAACTGAAATAGGGATGCAGGATACAAGTATACCAGTTCATAAAGCACTATGCCTGCATCTTACAAAATAGAGTCGTATACCCTCATCAACCCTGTACCCGGCTCGCTAGGGGGCTTGATGGTATAAACACATCATTTATCATGATAGGCATATATATGCTATTAGCGTTGTGGAACGCACAGCCCAATCCATGTATATAGCGAGTACCTGCCGAGGAACGATGACCCGATCTACATATCGTATAATGATAATAATAATATCGAGGAATGATATCCCAATCTGTATCTCATATAACAGTGCTGAGGTACGATTACCCGATCTATATAATGCATAATAATGCCGAAGTACGACGGCCCGATCCGTATAATGCATAATAATACCGAGGTACGACAGACCGATCCATATAATGCATAATAATGCCGAGGTACGATGGTCCGATCCGTATAATGCATAACAATACCGAGGCACGATGGTCCGATCCATATAATGCATAATAATGTCGAGGTACGATGGCCCGATCCATATATATTGTAATATGCATATATGTGTACGTAAAACTCGGTAAAATATCAAACATCCCCCAACCATTATCACAATTATGCCTAAGAGCCTCCAGATCTAGGAGCTTACACATCCAATCACTATTTAGCCTATAGAAAGCTCAAGGGTTGTAGTTTAACTACTTTAAGACTTTAAATATTCAGAAATGACTACAAGTCACGGGTTATATACTCAGAGCTCATAGTTGGAATTACCTCTAAACCCATGTCATATATCATTTCACTTAAGATTAAGACATTCCAAGGTAAAGAAGAGAAGTTTAACATATACCACTTTTCATCACATAGACGACTTAAAGGCAACAACTCAGCTATTGCAGGAGTTCTAACATCAAGAAGCAAACGAGAGTCTCGACTCATGCTCAGGGCTTTATGAATGGATTGAATCCTAAATATCATATACATATCATTAATAACTTACGTCTAAGACATGCCAAAAGAAAAGAAGGATAGCTCTACATACCAGTCGTAGTTCAATTGTAACCTAGCTTGCTTTGTTACTCCTTCGACCTATTTAACACGAAAGTGATACAAATGTTAGTGAATTCCAACTTTACAGCCCCTAAATCCACAACCAAGAATTTGTAGGAATCAATTCCTTATTCGCCTTTCTCGACTAGTCTCGACTAGTCTTTTAAGTAATTACGAAGTTAACGAAAATTGGGCAGCATCTCCCCTATCACTTGCCCTATCCGAACTCCCAATTTCATCCTCTAACCTTAGAATCAAACCAAAAATATAACCATCAGCTCATACATACATAAAACATAACAACATTACATAATATAAACTACAAATGACTCGCTCGAAACTACGATACCAAAATAGGGTTTTTTTAACCTTTCTTTCGTGAAATCTTTAATTATACGAAACAGAGGTTCTTGTGGCTGCAACCAGAAGCTCCCACTCCCTAAATAAACCAATTTACATCCCTTAAACACACCACCACACAACCAGCAACTGCAGCATCACAACACAACGCACTATTCGACTTTAATTTAGCTACGACGACTTCAATTTAAATTATTTCTAACGTCAAGCATTTCTATGAAGTTCGTACACTTCCAGAAGCATAAAAGATGTATAATACAACCTATAAAAACACAATAAACTTCAAATTAAAAGAAAATACCTTACCTTTCCCGAAATTGGCCAAAACTCTCCAAAACTCGCCTCAGAAGTTTCTTAACATGCTGAAACTTTAGCGGACTGTTTGTATCTTTTTGGTGCTGCTCCAAAACATAACTTTACGTTACACCTTCATAGCGTGTAAAAACCCTTACCAAAATGAGGAAGAAGATAATCAAGCCATACCTTAACAAATGGCTTTTCAAACTTGCTGAAAATTAACTTCAGAACTCCTCGACGCGGCTGAAATGAAGGGGCTGTTTGCGTTGCTTATTGCTGCCCCAAATCCGAAATTTCCATTACTAAACACCGTTATATCACCGTATCATACCTTAAATAATTAATTCACGGAAAAAAATCGGGGCCTACCTTTTCTTTTGGCCAAGGCTGCCACTACTCTCTCCTTAGCCCTAGGGTTTCTCTCTTTCTTTCTCACATTTTCTCTTTGGTTCTAGGCTGAAATTTGGATAGAAACTAAAGTTGTGAGTCACATAACATACATATATAGGTCTTCCCAAGAGGTGACACGTGTCTTCCCCTTAGGGTGACACGTGTCAAGCCCATATTGGGCCACGTATCCCTGTCAAGGCTCCTAGGCTACCACATGTCCTTGGTGGGGCCCATCCTCAAGTAGGTGGGTCACCTACTTGAACCCAAGCATGTGGGTCACCTGCTGCCATGTGGCACTCCTTCATTGGCTGCCACATGTCCTCTTTTTCTCTTCCTCGTGGGTTCGTAATCTCATCATGTTTTAAGAGCCTATGTAATCCGCGCTACGTAAGCTTGGTATGTACTCAAGTAGCTCAAGTATTAAGACTTCTAAATTAATAGTTTACATAGCTAAATAGAGTCCTACGACTCATCACTTGGCCTCCAACTCCTTCTGACTTCTCTTGACCCTATTTCCAATCTTTCCTACTATGGAGTATCACGTTCTCCCTTTCTTAGATTTGTTTGATAGTTTCATAGCTTATGCAGCTCACACAATAACTTCTAAGAACTTAAGGGACATTCCGAGCTAAAAATGTGGGGTGTAACATCCTTCTCCCCTTTAGAACATTCTCCCTCGAATGTTAACTAGTCTCATAAAGTCTTGTGGGGACTTTAGGAATTCTTCATAATAGTTGCCATCTATAGTCATTTATTCATCAACTCAACTAATCTAGGAGGTTAGACTTCCTATAGATATAGGGAACCTGTGTCCTCAATCCCTTCTGGAATGATCTCCGGAGGTTAGCTATAAACTGAACTCCCTTGTTCGAAATAATAGATGTGGGAACTTCGTGAAATCTCATTTTCCCCTTGCTATGTCATCTCGCATAACTCTCAGTTGAATATGCCTTCCTAACTGGAAGGGAATGGGTTATTTCTGTCATTCTATCTATTATAACCCGTATGAACTCATAGCTTCTTAGAACGCGAGGTCAGCCTGTACTATAATCTATATTAACTGCTTTCCATGTCTGAGTCGGGGTTTCCATTTACTATGATAGGCTATCAAGCTTCTAATGCTCCACTTCGTTTAAGCTATTATACAACTCCTCTTAATTCAACTTGTAACACTTTAGATATGCTATCTTGCGCTTTTACTTAGATCTTCTCTCCAGTTTTCTTACCATACATTTTATTGTAATCCTTACACAATCGTGTGTAGGTACTTAGAGAAATTTAGAAAATGCCTTAGCGTCGCTATACTAGTGGCTTACCTCCTTCAGTCGAGGTTAAGGCTCTACTATGGCTTTTGTCCTTAATACCAATTATATCCTAATAGTTCTGCCTCGAACCATCTTACACTTTTCTTTAATAGATTCTAAATACGGCAATCACATTGCTATTACTGACTTTTTTTTATCGAGTAATCACTTGATCTTACTCTTAGTATGCCAGTGCTCGTAGGCTGCACAATTATTCTTGTGCCATTTCCACGAGGTGTGTTCCAATTTAGTCACAACCTTTTCTGCTCTTGGCTTACTCTGTTCTATATGTGTCATTGTACTAACACACACTTACAATCTCTTTTTGTCATACTTGTTTCATTCCTTTTTCACTTCCCAGGGGGTCACTCATCCTAGTGCTACTCTCACCCAAGCACGCTTAACTTCAGAGTTTTGATGGAGTCCGGTGCATTAGTGCGGGTATGATCGCGTCCATCCCTTATGGGGTCTTGTTTAAAGTTTAAGCATTCCCATTTACATATGATAGCATCAGTTGATTTTTTCTTATGCTTGTACTTCTCTTGTCCACTTTCCCCCTTTAGGGTGTATCCTTGTCATTGTCAGTTTATTTCTAACTTTCCAAATGCATATGAGTCCTTTCCAACCTATTTAGTATACTGCGCTATTTTCCTATCTTCCTTTACATCACCTATACTCTAGGTTACCCCTGTACAAAACCTTAATACAATCGTGAGGTGCTTAGAATCATCAATATACAGTACCAACTCCAGTCTTGCACATTAGTGCTCGAGTAATGTATATACAATACTTCTTTATGCCTCATGAGCTTTCATCCTTGTCGTGCGCCCGATGCTTATTTTCTTACCAGCATATCGAGATTGCCTCAATAATAGGTCTACCTTAACACCATGTTGAAGTACTATCCCTTTAAATCTATCACTATACATTCTCCTTTCGTTCTATCCTCGTATTTAGTTATTTATGTCTATCTTGGATGCCTCTGTTAGAACTTCCTTATTATTCCTCCAACTCACGTCCATTTTTGGTTGTGCGCAAGGGATTCCATATTACTCTTTATTTCCTTGGACTAGCTATCCTTTTCGTCGTCACATAACCTTTATTCGAAACTTTTCTTACAGAACTTGATAAAACTTCCTTATTTGTTCCATAGCTTGCTTTTCCGTTTCACACCTATCTTTACATTCCATTCATATGGACCACGTCATACCTTTTAGTTATTTCCTTGCTAAGCTTTACTTATTCTCATAATGGTTTTTGTTATATTCACCTGGTACCCTATTCGCATTCAGTCCCATAGTATAACACCGCTTGACCTTCTCCACAATTATTATTATGGGCTACTTACCCTTCTTAGTTAGTCTTATCCTAAAGGTTTAACAAGCTAACTTATTAACACTTCACTTCCGTCATAATCCTTTTTCCCTTGCACTTTTGTCGTAATCATACCGTTACTTCTTTCAACTATAACTCATCATAGTTTGTCCCTGTGTATCAATTCAGGCGATGCCTTACTATATCGTTTTATCCCGATCTATCAGTCTTCTCTGAATCATCTTCTTTGGCTTATAGGTCCTTTCCAACTTCATTCTACTATACCAGTATCGACCTCCTAGTTTCTTTTGCCATTAATTCAGCAATTAACTCATTTCTCGAGGTCAGCCATACTCGTTTAGTCAAATCTCATCATTGTTATAAGCACAACCTTTTAAGACATACTCCAACCCTATATCTCATTCTCTTCTTATTTCTAGGAAAATTTGGCAGAGTTTCCTCTGTATTTCTTACTATCTCAACACCTGTACGCAAAAAATACCAATAATGCCTCATATGGCATACATATATATTCGTATCGTATCATATCGCAGCCATACAGGGCGCCCACAATTAACAGTATGGAAAGGTACTTACCTCATATGTCCACTCGAACTGCACCTGTTACACTTTTCCTTTTTACCTTTCCTTTCACTCTTCAACTTAATATGTCAATCACATTTCAATACATTAGCTGACATTGGTACTTCGCGCCTTTGCTTACATGTGTGCCTTGTAACTTTTGACATCATCAATCACTTCTTCTATCGATGTTGTCCTTCTATTTAAATCATAGGTTAGTATGAGGAATTTTATTCCCTATGACTCGGCTCTATCGCACGATCTTAGATCTGAAAGAAAGTAACATCCTAAATGTCCTGTAGCCTCTTGTCTATAGATATGGTGTACAACACACTGATAGACAAGACTCTACTAGACACGGTCTGTAGACATTCCAAGGGCGAACTGCTCTGATATCACTTCTGTCACGACCCAACCTCGTAGGCCGCGATTGGGGTCCGACTTGGACCCCCTTATGTGTATCTATCAGCTATACTCAAGTTGAACCGCGTGTGATATGATACTATACACAAAAACCCCAATGGGTCAAAAACTTTTTTATAAACCTGTAGCCTTTTTCACTTGTATCATAACAGGAAAGGGCATTCAAGCCGACAAGGCTGCCATAACATGAAAACATTTACAATACGTCGTAGGAGCACATCTGAGACAAATTTACAAATAACCCACATACACATGTCTACAGACCTCTAAGAGTGATAATTATATCATATGGCGGGACAGAGCCCCCGCCGTACCCCTAAATAAATAAACATATACATCAAATGACCAGCATCAGCAGTTAGGCTCTGGAATAGCGAAGCACATCCAACATAGCTGAGTGGAAACCCTAGGATGGCGGATCTCCAACACGAACATCTTTACCTGCGGGCATGAAATGCAGCCCCCCGAAGAATAGGGGGTCAGTACGATATATGTACTGAGTATATAAAGCATAAAACATCATAATTCAGACAACAACTAAAATAGGGATGCAGGATACAAGTATACCAGTTAATAAAGCACTATACCTGCATCTTACAAAATAGAGTCGTATACCCTCATCAACCTTGTACCCGGCTCGCTAGGGGGTTCGGTGGTACAAACACATCATTTATCACGATAGGCGTATATATGCTATTAGCGCTATGGAACATATAGCCCAATCTATGTATATAGCGAGTACCTGCCGAGGAACGACATCCCAATCCATATATCGTATAATGATAATAACAATGCCGAGGAATGACAGCCCGATCTGTATCTCATATAACAATATCGAGGTACAATGGCCTAATCCGTATAATGCATAATAGTGCTGAGGTACAATGGACTGATCCGTATAATGTATAATAATGCCGAGGTACGATGGCCCAATCTGTATAATGCATAATAATGCCGACATATGATGGCCTGATCCGTATAATGCATAATAATGCTGAGGTACGACGGCCCGATCCGTATAATGCATAATAATGCGAGGTACGATGGCCCGATCCATATATAATGTAATATGCATATATGTGCACGTAAAACTCAGTAAAATATCAAACATCCCCCAACCATTATCACAAGTATGCCTAAGAGCCTCCAGATCTAGGAGCTTACACATCCAATCACTATTCAGCCTATAGAAAGCTCGAGGGTCGTAGTTTTACTACTTTAAGATTTTAAATGTTCAGAAGTGACTAGAAGTCACGGGTTATATACTCAGAGCTCATAGTTGGAATTACCTCTAAACCCATGTCATATATCATTTCACTTAAGATTAAGACATTCCAAGGTAAAGAAGAGATAAGTTTAGCATATACCACTTTTCATCTCATAGACAACTTAAAGGCAACAACTCAGCTATCACAGGAGTTCTAACATCAAGAAGAAAACGAGAGTCTCGACTCATGCTCAGGGCTTTATGAATGGATTGAATCCCAAATATCATATATATATCATTAATAACTTACATTTAAGACATGCCAAAAGAAAAGAAGGATAGCTATACATACCAGTCGTAGTTCAATTGTAACCCAGCTTGCTTTGTTACTCCTTCGACCTATTTAACATGAAAGTGATACTAATGTTAGTGACTTCTAATTTTCCAGCCCCTAAATCTACAACCAAGCACTTGTAGGAATCAATTCCTTATTCGCCTTTCTCGACTAGTCTTTTAAGTAATTATGAAGTTAACGAAAATTGGGCAGCATCTCCCCTATCACTTGCCCTATCCGAGCTCCCAATTTCATCCTCTAACCTTAGAAGCCAACCAAACACATAACCAGAAGCTCATACACACATAAAACATAACAACATTACACAATATAAACTTCAAACGACTCACTCGAAACTACGATACCAAAATAGGGTTTTTTTAACCTTTCTTTCGTGAAATCTTTAATTGTACGAAACGGAGGGTCTTATGGCTGCAACCAGAAGCTTCCATGCCCTAAATAAACCAAGTTCCATCCCTTCAACACACCACCACAAAACCAGCAGCTGCAGCATCACAACACAACACACTATTCGACTTTAATTTAGCTACGACGACTTCAATTTAAATTATTTCTAACGTCGAGCATTTCTACAAAGTTCGTACACTTCCAGCAGCATAAAAGATGTATAATACAACCTATAAAAACACCATAAACTTCAAATTAAAAGGAAATACCTTACCTTTCCCGAAATTGGCCAAAACTCGCCAAAATTCACCTCGGGAGTTTCTTAACATGCTGAAATTTTTGCGACTGTTTGTATCTTTTTGGTGCTGATCCAAACCATAAATTTATGTTAATAACACCTTCATAGAGTTTAAAAACCCTTACCAAAATGAGGAAGAAGATAATCAATCCATACTTTAACAAACGGCTTTCCAAACTTGCTGAAAATTAACTTCAGAACTCCTCGACGTGGCTGAAATTAAGGGGCTGTTTGCGTTGCTTCTTGCTGCCCCAAATCCGAAATTTCCATTATTAAACACCGTTATATCACTGTATCATACCTTAAATAATTAATTCACAGAACAAAATCAGGACCTACCTTTTCTTTTGGCCAAGGCCGCCACTATTCTCTCCTTAGCCCTAGGGTTTCTCTCTTTCTTTCTCACATTTTCTCTTTGGTTCTAGGCTGAAATTTGGATAGAAACTGAAGTTATGAGTCACATAAGATACATATATAGGTCTTCCCAAGAGGTGACACGTGTCTTCCCTTTAGGGTGACACGTGCCAAGCCTTATTAGGCTACATATTCCTGTCAAGGCTCCTAGGCTGCCACATGTCCTTGGTGGCCTCAAGTAGGTGGGTCATCTACTTGAACCCAAGAAGGTGGGTCACCTGATGCCACGTTGCACTCCTTCATTGGCTGCCATGTGTCCTCTTTTCCTCTTCCTCATGGGTTTGTAATCTCGTCCTGTTTTAAGAGCCTATGTAATCTGTGCTACATAAGCTTGGTATGTACTCAAGTAGCTCAAGTATTAAGACTTCTAAATTAATAGCTTACGTAGCTAATTTGAGTCCTATGACTCATCACTTGGCCTCTAACTCCTTTCGACTTCTCTTGACCCTATTTCCAACCTTTCCTACTATGGAGTATCACGTTCTCCCTTTCTTAGATTTGTTTGATAGTTTCATAGCTTATGCGGCTCACACGATAACTTCTAAGAACTTAAGGGACATTCTGATCTTAAAAGTATGGGGTGTAACATTATGTTTCTTTGACTTTCGTCTATGATTTGGGTGAGCTAGAAGCTTGTCCTAAACCCCCATCAAAGTCAAGTATAGAGGCATGTTTAGACATTTAAAATTGATGTAATCTACTTGGACATTGGGATTGATTTTACTTTCCTTTGACTTCTATGTTGAGTTGATTCTTCCACTTATATCATTATCATCATTTACCTTATGTATGTGATATATGCTAAGATGGCTTAGTTGGGATACTTCGGGTTCTCGATCATCGTGTCACGTCTAGGACCTAGGCTCAAATTGTGACTAATTTAGTATCAGAGCACAAGGATTAGGAGTGTCCTATGGAGTTAAACATGCCGCATCAAGTAGAGTCTTGTTCATCGATGTGAAGCTCACCACACCTACGAACAAGAGGCTATGAGACATTCTAGGAAAATCTCACTTCTTCCATAATCTATGTTGTGCGGTAGAGTGGTACTCTAAGTTCTTATTTCCTCTAAAGCTTCTTTGCAAATTTTAAAAAATGCCTCCACGAAGATGCCTTGTTCGAAAGAATGTGGTTGAAGAGGAGAAACATGCTTTGAATGACCCCTTGAATGACCAAGCGACTGATGCTGAGTTCCAAGCGTCCTTCCAAATGCATGATCAAGATGTAATGGCATAATCTACCATGAGGTTGTAAGACCCCAAAATCTGGAAAGTTAGGAAGAAAGGATCATCATATGAAAATTTGGAAAGCTGGGAAAATTTGGCATCAGGTGATGACCAGGGAAGGCTTTCTCGGGCCATGGTAAGCATCACGAACCGTGGTGAGCCACCGTGGTAATATTCCTGAAGCTTAACTTTATAGGGTGAGGTCCACAATAGGTCATCACGGACAGTGGTGAGCACCATAGGCCGTGAAACCACCTGTGGTGACCCCTTCCCTGAAGCCTCAAAATTAATCCCAAGGCTTAGACTACGACTGGCCACCACGGACCGTGGAATGTTTCACGGACTGTGGTGAGCTCAATGGCGGACACCCCTACAGGTCAAGTTGCTAGACCTGCACCACGCCCACTCTTCACTGACCGTGGTGCACTTTACAGACCGTGATTTGTCCCATGAAGAATGTTTAAAGACTTTCCCTACAACTCATAAATTTCATAGTCCAAGTCCAACGTCATGAACACCAACCACAGACCTTGGTGAAAACTACGGGCTATGATGGGTCTTTCATGGTGAGCCTTGCTGAAGTTTAATAGGGGGAATTTTAGATATTTCCTATTCTTTGGTTAGTGAATATGGATGTTTTTGGGATAAGATTCACTACAAAAATATCCTAAATACTCTTTAATCTACTCTTTTCCCTCATTAACTCCCAAGTCAGTAAGAAGACTTCTCTCAAGGCTCCTTCAATAGATCATCTTCTTCATCAAGCTTTTAGCTAGGGTTCCATATTTCTTCAAGGTTTCTTCTCAAATTCTAAGTGATTTCAAGAAAGTTATGTGGGGATTGATTCATGGATTCCTTTCACCATGAAGTCCGAAGGTTTTCTCAAAGTTTCTTTCCATTTCAATTGATTATGAACCAAGTTTTGATGAATTACATTAGGCTGATTTAATTTCAGTTTTAGATGTTATCAATGATCGTTATATGCAAGTTTTCATATGAATTGCATGATTTTAAGTTGAATTATAAATGTCCGTGCATGAAGCTATTTCCAAGTCAAGATTATGAAGTTAAAGATAATTTTATGAGTTAATCATGAGTTAAATGACTTTTAAAGATAGTTTTCAATGAGTTATACCTGAGATTAAGATTTTGAAGATAAATTTGAGATAATGATCCAAGTTAAGATCATTAGATATTTAAATATGGTGATAAGGACAATTCTCACAGAAGTTAGAGATTTTATGAATCGCCAAGTTAGATGAGCTATTCCTAAATGTTTTAAATATGGATTGATAGGAAGTTACTATCTTTCCCTACTATGTTATGATTATGTTTTATGACTTTTAATTGGGATAATGAGCACCGAAGAGACTTCTAGGTGGGGTTCAATTGGATAACGCAGTTGGTTATCAAAGGGAATCCTGGTAGAAAACTAAAGTCCCAAACTACATAGCATACGTAGGTTGCCTTCATAACCTAGCTAGTGGATCCACATAGCCTAGTTGAGTTTAGTTATATTTGAAGTATGCCCTGTCAAGGTAGCTTCTCCTATTTTGATGTAGGAATCATCGACTTGTCTCAATTTAGGAATCATTGGATTCTATGTAGTAGCTCGGATGGTCTTAGTTGGCAGTTAATGGTCTTATCCCATACAAGTTGAAGTTAAGCTTCAAGCTGTCAAGTTATGAGTTCATAATGAAGTTTTATGATATGCATTGATCAAGAGTTTCTTATGTTTTAAATTTTCTTTAGAGCTATGCTCATGTTTATTATGATTTGGTCATGCATCTTATGGCATATTGATAAGTTCTTTGATTTGTTCATGCATACCTCACATACTTAGTACATTCAAATGTATTGATACATATTTTGCCTACATTGTATCAAAATGTAGGGACAGACGACACTCACGATTACCCCGCTCGTGGCTAGAGTTTGTTTAAGAGTTCCAAGAGTTGGTGAGTCTTCATTCTACCAAGGATAAGACTTTATTTCATATTTCTATTACTTAGACATTTCTTCTATTGCTAGGGTGATCTAGGAGCTTGTCCTAACCCCCCATCAAAAGTTAAACTAGAGGCATGTTTAGAAGATGTTATGGTGTAGTCCGATTTAGACGTTTATAGAGTTGACTCCCCTTATCCCCTTTACCATCTAATACTTTCTTCTGCTTATATTCATGTTATTATTGCCTTATGTATTCAATGAATGCTAAGATGTCTTTTAGTAGGGTTCCCTTACATTCTGATCATCGTATTATGAGTAGGCCCTAAGTCGGATCGTGATAAACTTGGTATCAGAGCACAAGGTTTAGAAGAGTTTTAGGGAGTCTAACATGTCGCGTTAAGTAGAGTCTTATTCATTAGTTTGAAGCATGCCACATTCACGAATAGGACCCTACGAAATATTTTAGGAAAGGTCTTCCTTCTTCTTCTTTTTTCTGTAGGAACAGGACCCTACATGAGGCTCCCACCTCTCATGCATAGCCAGGGTTAAGCAGCACCCCAAGCCTTATTATACATAAAGTAAAAGATATAAGGAGGGGGACATAAAACCTTACCTCCAAACCTAAGTTGTTTCGCAAGTCGGCTAACCTACTAAGGTTTCCTAACTCATCCCTGATACAAAAAGGTGCTATCTACTAACTAGAAAAAGATGACCCAATGAGAGGACTCCTCTCGGTACATTGTGACTAAGAAAAAAACGTAAATAAGGGAGACTCTCCCCTTCCATGAGAATACAATAAAGTAGCCTACACTAGTTCTATTCAAATAAGCTACATATCAACATAGCTAGTTGAAGAAGAGCAAGTATACAAAACTTCTATTTTGCATGGATCAAGAAAATTCTTTTCATCTTCGTTCTTCTTCATCTTGTCATACCAAGATTGTCCAAGAAGTGGAGGAATTAAGTCCCTGCAGCTTTGCAAATACTCAGTCTAGGAGCTGTGAATGCTCCTCTTGTTGAAGAGTTAAAGCTGAAGATGTTAATGTCGAAAGAATAGCCAAAAAGCAGCTTTAGTTCTGTCCCAATGTAGCTCAGCATTTTAGGAGTTGTTGTTGTTGGAAGTTTTGGTTGTAAGTTACAGCTTGCATCTAATAGAGCCCAACTATAATATCTTTAGAGTTGCTGCAGGAGTGGAGTTTACTGTAACTCAGTAGTTTGTTGGTTGGAGTTGGTGTTGCAGCTCTGCAAATACAGATGTATCCTTTTCAATCTACCTCAGCTCTAGAAACCTGCATCTTTTGTAGCTCTGTGAAACTATTAGTTGAGTTGTTGCAAGTCTTGATGTTTCAATTCTAGAGGTTGTTATAGGTTTTTAGTTATTGAAGAGCTTGTTATTGTGTGGAAATATGCTGGAAGTCCATAACCAATTTTTGTAGCTCCTTAATATACCTGCACTAACAGACAAACAAAAATACAAATAAGAACTTGTAGGTGTTCCTTGTGTGTTGGAGGTTGCTTGGATTATTATTGAAAGGATTTGTTGTTGGATGCTGCTGGCCTTTTTGGTGGGAGCTACAGCTGTGCATATTTGCACTAATCCTATGTGATGGATCAATACCTTAGTGTACCTACATAAACAAATAAACAAAAACAAGAAAGGAATTGCATAAGCTAACAACAAGAAAAAGAGATCCCAGATTTCTTTAGAGATGTCCTAATTAGTTGCTGAAGCTTGTTGCATCTCTTGATGTTGTTGCTGGTTCATGTATATCTGCTGCTTAGTGTATCTTGTTGGGGAAAACTTTAGCATCCTGTGTAGAGTCCCACAGAAATGTGTCTGTAGTAGCAACCTTCAAATAAAAGCTACATCCCTTCAAAGTTCCTGCATATCAGGAAAATAGGAAAAGTTCCAAGTGATGATTGAGATATTGCAGTTTTGCAATGTATTGCTGTAGGTATGTTGGTTATTGCAGGTTGTTGGATGATAAAGATGTTGTTGTTGGGTGCTACAAGTTGTCAAGTGTTGCACCATACCACTTCTGTACCAAGGCAAAAACAGGATTGGGCCTTCAAGTATTGCAGGTTTGCATGTACCTGCACATCCAGGAAAGGGAAGAACAGAAGAAAAAACTAATCTATTCCTTACCTCTACTAGTAAGTTGGTTATTCTAGGAAAGCAATAAATGAGGGAGACTTTCCCTCTTACAAAGGTTCTAACTATGAAGTCTTCAAAGTAGTTATAACTATGCATAGTGATACCAAGTTGAAGAGGTAGTTAGAACAAGAAGGAAAAGATTCAAGGAGGTTTCTTGATTCTCTTGAGCCTTCTTCTTCTGAAGCTAGTCATACCCAACTTGTCAAGTTCTAAGGGTGCTCTAGCTTCTTTGGGGAGGTCTTGATTGGTGAAGTAAGTTCTAGAGAAGTACATTTATGACTGTGCTTTGACAAAGCATCAGCAGTGGAATTGGCTTCACTGAAGGTATAGTTGCATTTGAAGAGTTGGAATTGGTTGATGATGTTATTCAACTTGTCTAGGAGCTCTTTGATGGACCAAGGGGTTTTGCTTATTATTGTAGCCACCTGATGAGAAGCTCAGAGTCCACTTCCATCTCTACCTGGGAGTATCCAAGCTGAAGGCACCAAGAAAGGCCAAAGATAGCAGCTTCAATCTCAGCTTGGTTGTTTGAACCTGTACTTAAAGGGACAGCAAAGGCAAAGATAAGATGTGAATGAGCATTTCTAAGAACTCCTTCTCCACCTATGTTGCTAGGATTGTCAAGGGAACTGCCATCAGTGTTCAATTTGACCATATGGCCAGGTGGTTTAATCCAGCTCACAGGAGTGATTTTGATAGCATGTGAAAACTGATCAATCAAAAGGACCAGTTCCTTCTAGCTGTTGGCCAAGTAATATAGGGGAAAGTAATGTTGAGCAAGTTATGAGTATCTTTGTAGATAGAGAACTTGACTCTAGCAATATTGGAAATTTTTCCACCATATTTAGAGGCACATCTGTTTTTCCAAAGGTTCCAACAAATGAAGATGGGGTAGCTTGTAAGATTAGCTTATGGGCCTGATTCTTGTGCTTTGATGTCCACCATCTCATCAACAGGGTTCTAAGGGGTGTTTACTCCTTATTAATGCCAAAGAATCAGAGAAAAAGTTCCAAATGTTAGTAGCAAAGGATCCAGCAACAAAGTTGTGATCAATGGTGTCTTGGCCAAGAGTGTAACTGCAATAGCATTGAGAGGGAGCTTTGCCAAATCTGGTAAGCTTCTCATTGGTAGGCAATTTCCCTTTAAGGGCTCTCCAGACCAGGAAGGAACATTTGAAGGGGATGAGCTTGTGCTAGGTATAAGTGTTGAGTCTAGTCTTGGGCCTTTTGTCTCTAATAAGGTCCCAAGCAGTAGAATAACTAAACTCTCCAGTGTTGTTAAGAGTCCAGCAAGGTTGGTCTTGTTGGAGGGGTTGCTAGTTGATGTAGGTAGCAAGAATGGTAGAAACAAATTGTGGAGGGGCTTTTTGAATGATAAGATCAACATTCCATTAGCCATTGTTGATGAAGGATGACACCTGAGTATTATTGAACCTGTAGCTGCTAGAAGAGTAGTGTGCTAAAGGACGAACACCCAACCAGTTGTCCCACCAAAAAAAACAAGAACTAGACAGAATTTGCCATTGAATATGGGGCTCTATGTTATGCTTGTTGTGCATTAGATGCTTCCAGGTAAGGGACTGACTAGTATGCCATTTCTTAGTGATGATATTATCCCTCTGACAATACTTGGCTTTAATGAATTCTCCCCACAAAGTATTCTTGGTTCTAAGAATCCACCATTGCTTGTATTAAAAGGATTTAGCCACATCAGATATTTGTCTAATCTCTATGCCTCCCTCATCATAAGGAAAGCTCAGGTTCTTCCAGGAGGACCAGTGGTACATCCTCTTATCATTCTTCTAGCCCCAGAAACAATTAGCAATGATACTCTGAATTTGTTTGATGGTGGTAGAGGGAGGGGTACTAGCTGAAAGAAGGTGTATTAGAATGGCTTGTATGACATGCTTGACAAGTATAGTTCTTCCTCCATAGCTCAAGATCTTTGCATGCCATCCAGTGATCCTATTAACAACCTTTGTAATAAGGTCTGAGTAGTAGATAACCCTTTGCCTACCAATATAGATAGGACATCCCAGGTAAGTTATCGAGCAATTCTTTTGGTTGAAACTAGTAATACTCTTGATCCTCTTTACAGTAGAATGGAAGGCACTGGAAGGGACCATGAAATGGCTTTTGTGCTTGTTGATTAATTGTCCAGAGACCTTTTCATAAGCACCTAAAGTCTCCATGATGAGCTGCAGAGTCTGCTTTCTACTAGAAGCAAAAACAATGATATCATCAGCAAAGTTAAGGTGATTGATATGATGACCCTTTTGATCTATATAGAAACCATGGAATTGAGAGTGCTGATGAAGCTTATTCATGAGTCTAGATAGCACTTCAGCACCAAGGATGAATAAGGCAAGGTAAAGGGGGTCACCCTATTTAAGACCCCTAGTAGAATGGAAGAAACCATGCCTTGAGCCATTCACTATGACTGAGTACCAATTATCTGACATAATTCTCCAAGCCATGTCTATGAATATTTCACCAAATCCCATTCTTCTCAATACCAGACAGGTGTAGGACCAAGAGACCCTATCATAGGCTTTGTCCATGTTAAGCTTGATCACAACATTGCCTCCAATGTTAGGCTTTTTGATCTGGTGGATGATTTCCTGGGCAAGCATGATGTTCTCAGAAATGCTCTTATTTTTAACAAAGCCTGACTAGTTGAGGGAGATAAAGGTAGGAAGAATAGGGTCAAGTCTTATACAGAGAAGTTTGGAAATGATCTTGTTCGTAAAATTACTAAGACTTATGGGCCTGAATTCAGAGATTTTGGTAGGGTGGTTTACTTTTGGGAGAAGAACCAGGCAAGTATGGGTAAAGTACTTAGGCATGGTTTGTCCACAAAAAAAGGAAATGACAACATTAAAAAGATCTTATTTGATGATATCCCAGCACACTTGGAAAAAATTTCCATTCATCCCATCAGGACCAACAGCTGAATTAGGATTCATGGCAAACACAATAGTCTTCAGTTCCTCTATAGAAGGCAAGGCTTGGATTTCTTCATTTTCCTTGAAAGTAACCATAGGAGGGATACATTGAAGGGCCTACTGCTGGATGTACCTCTCCTCCCTAGTAAATATTTGTTCAAAGTGCTCACAAGCTGCTTCAGCATCACCTTGAACCCAAGAGCCATCCTCATTTTGGATCTTATAAATGTATAGCTTTCTCCTCCTGCCTCTAATCAAAGCATGGAAATATTTAGAGTTCATATTACCTTCTTTAAACCATTGTAGCTGAATCTTTTGTCTGAGAATAACATCTTCCATTTTTAGGTATCTAATGTACTCAGCATTGATGGCATGAAGCTTGGACCTGTTTTCATTAGAATTCATGTTGATTAGGTTATCTTTAGATTGTCTAACGTCCTCCTCATACTCTTTAACCTTAGCATAGATGTCTCCAAACTGATTTCTGGACCAACTACTAAGAGTAGTAGCAAGTCTCTTCATTTTTTGGTGAAAGACCCATATTAGATTACCCTTTAGTGATCTATTCCAATTGTTCTGAATAATGTCCATAAAAGAAGGTTGCTCAGGCTAGCAGTTTAAGAATTTGAAGTACTTGATGGGATTGTGATGTTGATCAATCATTTCCAAAAGCAAGGGACAGTGATCAGAACCCACAGAAGGGAGATGAGTAATGGTAGTATGGGGCATGGTTTCCAGCCATTTATCATTAACCATTCCCCTATCTAGCCTCTTCCAAATTCTGAACATAATGCCCCTCTGATTGCACCATGTGTATTTCTGACCATTGAAGCCAAGGTCTTGTAAACCACAGGCCTCAATAATGCTAATGAACTTAAGACTCTTTCTCATATTATACATGACACCTCCAAGCTTTTCTTCAGGGTCAGTGATAACATTGAAATCACCTAGGGTACACCAAGGAAGAGGAGTGGATGACTCCTGCAGGAAACTATCCCATAGAGGCCTTCTAAGATGGTCCTTACATTTGGCATAGACAAAGGTAGTAATGAACTGATTAGGTCTCATTACATGAGTGATCTCACAAGTGATCAACTGCTCATCATTCTCCAAAATTTTGCAATCCACATTCTTAGTCCAAAAGATCCAAATCTTACCATTTGGATTATGAATGGCATAGTCCATATTAAGGTGGTTTCTGAAGTACTGCAATTGAGTGTTATCTGAAAAAAGCTCCAATATAGCAATAAGGGAAATATGATGGATATTCTTAAGGAGTTTAATCCTTTCCATGGCACCTTGGGTATTAATACCCCTCACATTCCAATTGAGTGTACTAATAATTGGGAGGTTTTAGAGGTATATAATCTTGTATTTGGTCTACCTATGGGGGCAGAATAAGCAGGGCTGCTTGGTTTAGGACTGAAACCTATCATATGTATACCTCTAGGGGATAGGCCCTAAAAGTTAGACACCTGTTGAACCTCATCTGAAAATTCATTGTCCTTGGAGGGGCTGAAAGCTCTAATTAATTGTTCACTCACAACATCATCTTCATCATGATCATTCATTGGCTGGTTATTATCCTCTACTTCATTCTCTGATTCACAAACTGCATATTCATCAACCCTAGGAGGAGCTTCAATGTTGGTGTGTTTTGTAGTTATCTTAGGGGTGTTGCTTGCTGAATGTGTGGGAGCTGTGAGGATGTAGTGAGTTTGGAGGGGAGTGATATCCTTACCCACCTTATCATCATCAATCACAAATTGTTGGCAACCCTGATCTAATTGTTGTAGTGCTATGCTGTCAAGGAGCTTAAGAATTTGGCATTTCTCAGCATGGTTCTTTTCATCAATTTTCTTTTTTATAGTATCCCTCCTTTTCTTACTCAACTTGTTCTTCTTTGCAGTAGAGTTTTTGCCACTAGTGCTGGCAATACACCCCAAGTCCTTGGCCATAGAACCTTTGTTAGTTAACATGGTAGAGACCTGTGCAGGATCATTTCCTTCTGTAGTTTTAAGAGGTGCTGAATCATTCATATCATTATGCTCAGTGGTTGCAGGATCTCTAGGGTCAGTGTTTTGGTTCTCATGCAAAACATGAGACAAATCCCTTCCTCTTTTGGTTTCCCCTTCCTGCAAGTTAGATTGTGTCTCCTTTACTTTTCCATCCTGACCCCAACAACTTCAGCATCAACAACATTAATAAATGAGGGCATCCTGGGGATTGGGAGGAGAAATTTAATACCTGGGAACCTTGATTCATTATTTTATAGATTACTCCTTTGAGTAGTACCTGTTAAAATAGTACCTGTGCATTCAATATGAGGGGAATGGGTCTTTAGGAGAGCTAAGTCAATACCATGTCTTTGGTGTTTGGTGTGTTCCTGCATTGTTGATGAACTCTTCAGACTTGAGTTCCTTTGGTTGAGAGGTTCTCCTGCATCTTGGTTAGTAGTTTGATCTTGTATAACAAGATCAACATAATTATTAGAAGTAGGAGTAAAATTAACAGACTTACCTGCCCCTATGATTTTTTGTTAGAGTTTATCATTTTTTTTTTGTTATTCTGTGGTAGACTAGAGCTACTCACATTATTTTGTTGAGGCTTTCTTTGTCCCTTGGATTGTTTCTTCCTCTGAACTTGCCATAGCTCATCTTTTGTATTATGAGCTATAATCTGTGGCTGAGCAGGATCATCAGTTGTAGGTCCATTGGTGTGTGTATTATCCTGATCCTTGTTGAACATGCCCTTCTTGATTTTGTTCTTTTTAGCAGCTTTCTCTTCTTTTCTTTTTTTCTATTCTTCATCCCTTCTCTGAATATTGCAAGCATGTATCAAGTGACCTTGATGTTTGTAGTACATGCAATAATCAGGTATATTTTCATATTGGATAGCCTGCCATCTCCCTAGAGATTTATCATCTTTATCATATCCCATCCAAACATGGGGAGGTCTTTTTTCAGTGAGGTTCACTTGTAGTCTCACCTTAGCTATGCTTCCCCTAGTTTTTTGAATGGAAGCAGTATCAAGATAGAGTACTTTCCCTACATAGGCTAGCAGGGCAGTTATGAACTCCTTGTTGTAATAATGCCAAGGTAGTTTAGGTAAGGCTACTCAAATTGGCACTATTGGAGTTTCTTCATCAGGTTTAAAAGTGGGTGTTCATGTCTGAATCCTCATGAGTTGGCCCTCTATTGTCATTCTCTGTTTGGTCCAGGCAGTAGTATAGTCCAACTCATTATCCAAATTAATATAAACATGTCTAGCATTGAAATATGCTATTTTGACATCTCTTGAGAGCTGGGTTTGAGGGATGAAGCTCCTTCTTATCAACTCTATTTTTGGCATGGTGTTGCTAAATTTGCCAACCAAAGTGTACTTGCATCTTTCAGCCAGTTTGTGCATGAAGTCTTCTCTTTGAAAGAACATAGTAGGCAGGCCCTATTTGGTAGTATACTCAGGGGTGGAAAAGTCAAAAGGAGCCTCATTCTTTGCTTAGTTTAATCTGAGTTTAGCGGCAAAGGACTAAATTACAGTGTATGGGCAGGTTGAGGGACCTGGTCCTTCAAGTTGGGAAAGTTGTTTTCTGGGGGTTTTGGTTAGTGTTACTTGGTTGAGTTTGAGTATGGGCTATTTTGGTTGCATGATGTTTAGGACCAGTATTAGCAGAGCTGCTAGGCACCTTGGGTTGATTATTCTAAATATGAGTGTCAAAATTGCTAGATACCTTAGGAAAGTTATTATGGAGAATGGTAAGCTGCTTGTTGTGATGCTGGTTACTAGGTTGAGAATTGGCATTGTTAAGCACTTAGGGTATAATTTCAGGGTGGCTAGTAGTCTTGATGTTGATAATATTGGGACCATTGGATTTCAAAACATCATCAGTCGAAGGCATAAAGTTGGATGGAATAGACATACCTGCAGTTGTCACTCCTTGCGACTAATTTTTTCCTTGAAAATTTTGCTCGACATGTAAGGTATTTTGAACATTATCATTCTGAAAAGTTCTATTATCATTGGTCACAGCTCGAGTTTCCATCGACGACTTACTGTTACATTAATTATTGGTACCTCTAATTTTTTGAATTTGATCTGGAATATATCATAGTGATCACATGCTCGTATTCCATGTAATTATTGTTGTACTTGGTCGTGCAATTGAAAATTTTCTGAAAATTGAACTGTTGAAGCTGCTAGTTCTTTGCTCAACCTATTAGAAGAGGTCACCAAGATACTCGAGGAGCGAGGGAGAGATTTGAGCTGGCACTTATTGCTAGGAAGATGCATAAGACCCTCACGAACATTTTGGCATTGAGTTTTATCCGATTGGGTTGCTGGAGCTCCGATGCTGATGTCGCTTTTTTTGCCAGAGATTGTTACTCCGGTGAAACTTGAACCCTTAGTTGCGTCTTGACCTAGAGAACAAACCCCAGAGGGTCCGATGTCTCGAATGTCACCAGAACCTGTTCGAATATCCATGCACAGCTCCGGTGACTGTGTTCTTCAGCTCAGTAGTCGCCTGATCAGCGCTTTCAATTTGTGCGCTGGTTTGATCCAAATTTTAGACTATATGTAGTCCAAATGATAAGGAATCATATGCACCAACTCTTGTTACTTGAATCAATCCCTGATTTTGCAGCGCGATGATTTTGTGAGCAGTTCTCAACTCCTCCTCAAAAATATGAACAGTGATCGCAGTTGTATTTTGCGTTGTTACAACTTGAGTCAATCCTGCTTTACTTGAAATTGCTACTGTTTTATCAGTATTGTTTTGCAGATTCAAAGTACTCATAGCTGCATTAGAGGTTGATGCTTCTTGAGCTATATTCTTATTATGGTCTGGTGGTATATGGGGCTCCACCGGTGGTGAAGCCATTCCGGCTGTCTTATGCTTATGAAGATGATGAACAACGTTAGTTACCATTAGAGATTTGAGAGAAAAAAATTTCAAATATCACACCATTATATACTAGGTGTTTACCTATACATCGGAGGAAAGTAGGTCTTCCTTCTTTCATGATCTATGTCGGGAAGTAGAGTGGTTAAGTGTTTTCCCTCTGATGCTTGTTCTGTGTAATTTTTAGAATATCCCTCCATAAAGATACCCCGTTAGAAGGAATGAGGTTGAAGAGGAGCAACAAGCTTCAAATGACCCTATGAATGATCAAGTTTCTAATATCGAGTTTCGAGCGGCCTTTCAAGTACTCGCTCAAGGTATTATGGTTCAAGTGAATCGTGAATTAGTTTCTTCCATGAATTTGAATGCTAGAACGGCTGCAACAAGGATTTGTGACTTTATGAGGATGAATACTCTGAAATTTTAAGGCTCCAAAGTTAATGAGGATCCCCAAGAGTTTGTGGATAGCATCCATAAGATTGTTGAGATCATGGGGGTTAGCCTAGTTGAAAGGGTGGAGTTGGAAACATACTAATTGAGGGGTGTTTCTCAAATTTGGTTTGATTAATGGAAAAGTGATATTCTAAAAGGTCTTTACAAAAGGGTAAGATTTGAGGAAGTCCAAAGTGTAAGAGTTTATCAACCTCAAACAAGGTGGAATGAGTGTGAAGGAGTATGCCCTCAAGTTTTCTCAATTGTCAAAATATGTCCCATTCATGGTTGCCGACTCTAGAGCTCGTATGAGAAAACGTGTAGCAGGTGTATCTAATATAGTTGCAATGGCGTGCAAAATGGCTATCTTAATCTAGGATATGGATATATCTAGACTCATAACCTACGTGGATCAAGTGGAGAATGATAAGCTGAAGTTTTGAAATAGGGAGTCAAAGAGGCCAAGGACTGATGATGGTGAGTTCTCCTATGCTAAGTCTGAAAGTGGAGGGTGTTCTCGTTTTTTCCAAAAGTAATCCATCCAAGGGTCTTCTAATGCTAATACTCCAAGGTTTGACAAAGATAGGGCGCCCAACCCTAAATATCAAGTAGGTGCTTCCATTGGCCAACTTACTCTCGCATGCAAGAAGTGGTGGAAACCACAAGGGTGAATGTCTAGTAGGGTTGAATGTGTGCTACCGGTATGGCAAGTCGGGTCATCGTACTAAGAAATGCAAGGTTAAGGATGCTCATCCTCAAGGCCAAGTTGTTTAAGGTGGCCAAGGGCAACAAAAGGATGGTCAATGAAACAATCAGTTCTATGCTCTCTATGGTACGTAAGAGATGGAGGAGACGCCCGATATTGTTACCAGTATGTTACAGGTCTTTCACTATGATGTTTATGCTTTGCTACATATTTGAATATGAGGTTATGAGGTGTTTAGGAAACTTTATTCTTTCATTATTCTTATGTCGTGTGATAGAGTTGAACTCTAAGGCTTTTTCTTCTAATCCTTTCTCTTTGCAATTACAAAAATATGCCTCTATGAAGAATCCCTATGAGAAGATATGTTAAAGAGGAGAAACAATCTCTAAATGACCCTTTGAATGAGCAAGTCTCTTATGCAGAGTTTTGGCTGTGTTTCAAGTACTTGCCCATGTCGTAGTTGCTCATGCTAATAATAAAGTGGTAGCTCTTGTGAACCTAAATATAGGTATGAAGACTAGTTGAATTTGTGATTTCTCCCGTATGAACCCTCTCGAGTTTTATGTCTCAAAGGTGGATAAGGATCCACAAGAGTTCATTGAGGGTATTGGTAGATTATTGATATCATGGGCATTCATCCAGTGGGAAAAAATGCATTTAGCGGCTTATCAACTTAAGGGAGTTTCTCAGGTGTGGTTTAACAGATGGAAAGGTTAAAGAGGTGGATATGATGGTCTCATTGATTGGGAAGAGTTCAGGGGTGTATTCCTTGATCAGTTCTTTTCATTGGAGTTAAAGAAAGCAAAGGTTCATGAATTCATGAATTGTGATAAGGTAATATGAGTGTGAGGAAGTTTTCTCTTAAGTTTACTAACTAGTCAAAATATGCTCCTTTCATGGTTGCCGACCCAAGAGGTCGTATGAGCAAGTTCATTTTGAGTGTGTCAGACTTAGTGGTCTAGGAGTATAGAACTACTATTATAATCAAGGAGATGGACATCTCTAGGCTCATGAAAAATGCTGAACAAATAGAGGAGGAGAATTTAAGGAGAGATATAGAAGGGGGTCCAAGAGGGCTCGAACTGATGGTGGTGAGTTTTCTTATGGTAAGTCCGAAAATGGTGGTCATCCTCAATATCGCCAAAAGTACTCTGGACAAAACTCTTCAAACACTCTGGCTCCAACATTTGATAAGGATAGGGTGTCTATCCTTAAGTTTCAAAGAGGAGATCCATGTGGCCAAGTCATTCCCCAATGCAAAAAGTGTGGGAGATACCATAGAGGAGAGTGTTTTATGTGATTGGGAGCATGTTATAGATGTGGTAAGCTGAGTCATCATGCAAAGGATTGGGTGCAGGTTTGTGGAAGGATTCTCTTCCATTGCATCTCCCTTGATTACTTTGACTCAAAAGAGGGTGAAATTTCAATGGTTTAAGGTATGTGAGAAAATCTTTCAAGAGTTGTAAGATAGACATACTTCTGCTCCGATGATGATTTTACCAAAAGGATCCGATGGTTGTTTAGGTATATTGTGATACTGCAAGGGTTGGTCTTGGTTGTTTTTTGATGCAAAATGGTAAAGTGATAGTCTATGCTTCTCGGCAACTCAAGGTGCATGAAAAGAACTATCCAATTTATGACTTGGAGTTAGTGGTGGTTGTGTTTTATTTGAAGATTTGGAGATACTATCTCTATGGTATCCATGTTGATGTATTCATCGACTATAAGAGCTTGCAATATGTGTTTAACCAAAAGGATTTGAACCTTCGACAAAGGAGATGACTTGAGTTGTAAAAGGATTATGATATGAGTATGTTGTACCTTCTAGGTAAGGTGAATTTGGTTGTTGATGTCTTAGTAGATTGTATGACTAGTATTTCCCATGTTAAGGGCAAAAAAAAGGAGTTAGTTTGTAATGTTCATAGACTAGCTCATTTGGGTGTTCGTTGGGTTAATTTGGAAGATGGTGGTGTAGTTGTGCAAAATAGTTCTGAATCATCTCTTGTGGTAGATGTAAAAGTAAAACAAGATAGATATCCTACTTTGGTTGAGTTAAAGAAAGCGGTTGCCAAAATATCCATTGAGGCTTTCTCCCAAGGAAGAGATGGCGTACTTAGATATCTAGGCCGTTTATGTGTTTCCAATGTTTATGACTTAAGAGAAATGATATTGTTCGAAAGGTCATAGTTCATGGTATTCTATTCACCTAGGTTCCATAAAGATATATAGAGATTTGAGGGAAGTGTATTGGTGGAATGGAATAAAGAAGGATACTGCGAAGTTTGTGTCCAAATGTCCTAATTTTCAACATGTGAAGGTTGAGCATAAAAAATTGAGAGGTTTAGCTCAGTATATTTAGATTCCTACTGTGAAGTGGGAGGACTTCAATATGGACTTTATTATAGGTTTGCCTCGTACCCATAGGAAACATGATACGATTTGGGTGGTTATTGACCAAATGATTAAGTCAATGCATTTTCTTCCTAGTGAGACTTCCTATTCAGCCGAGGACTATGCTAGGCATTATATTTGTGAGTTAGTAAAACTTTATGGTGTTCCGTATTCAATTCATATCTCAGTTTTAGAGGTATTTACAAAAGAGTCTTGGTACTCAAGTTAAGCTTAGCACAACTTTTCACCCACAGACAGATGGTCAAGCCGAGCATAGCATTTAGACCTTGGAGGACATGTTGAGATCTTATGTCATTGACTTCAAGGTTAATTAGGAAGATCATTTGTCATTGAATGAGTTTGCTTATAATAATAGTTATCATTCTAGTATTCAAATGGTTCCATTTGAGGCCTTATATGGTAGGAGATGTAGATCTGCTATTAGTTAGATTGAAGTTGGTGAATTTGCCTTGATTGGGCCTGAGTTAGTGCATGAGCCTATGAATAAGGTTAGACTCATTATAGAAAGATTGAAGACTTCCCTGAGTCAACACAAGTCCTCTTCAGATGTGAGAAAAAGGTAACTTGAATGTGAGGTTAATGATTGGATGTACTTGAAAATCTTACCCATGAAGGGTGTGAAGCATTTTGTCAATAAAGGGAAGCTTATTCCCCGCTATGTAGGCCCATATAATATTTTGAGGTTGATTGGTAAGGTGACATATGAGTTGGATTTTCCCTCAGAATTAGCATCGGTGCATCTGGTGTTTCATGTGTCATTGTTGAAGAAATGTATGGGTGATCCTAGCTCTATTGTGCCCTTGGACAATGTTGGTGTAAAGGAGAGTTTATCGAATGAGGAATTTCTGGTTGAGAGTCTAGATCGGCAAGTTAGAAGGTTGAGGGAAAAAAAGGGACATGCTATATCCGAAACATACGAAATATAGTAAATATCGTTAACAAGGAAGTAGCTTTCGTTAAGGTGTTTGGAGGAACCAAGAGGTTGAAGGTGCTACATGGAAGGCTGAAGTTGATATGATGTCATGATATCCTCATCTCTTTCTTTCTGTTCTAAGTTGAGGTATCAAGTTCTTTCATGATTTACCCCATTGAATTCATGTATTTCAGTCATTCGCATATATTTATAGGCATGTATGTTCACGAAATGAGTTTTAAAATCATATTTTAGCTTGAGATTGATTATTCTATGTTTTTATGCATTTTTTCACACCCCAAGCTAGACCTTAGGAATGACATGATGATTGGAAACCTGAAGTATCCCAACCAAGTCATCTTACCATATATCGAATATATAAGATAAATGAACATAATAAAATAAGCAAAAATATCAACTCAACATAGAAATCAAAGGGGAAGTAAACCCAACTCAAATATCTGACAAGGACTATCAACTTTCAATGTCTAAACATGCCTCTATACTAGACTTGATGGGGGCTTTAGGACAAGCTCCTAGCTCACATGAATCATAAGAGAAAGTCAAGTAGAAATATAAAAGAAAAGTCATGTCCTCAATGAATGAGGACTCCCCAACTCTCGCCCAAGGAATGCTTACCGAAGGGAAATTTTAACTACTTGAATAAGAAGACTGGAGTCTACCTTCTCATTAGGAGTTTCCTCATTTCAGATTATATAAAGTACCCAAGGGCGTAAAAAGCTAAACCAACTCTAGCCACGAATGTGAGGACGTGATTATTGTCTGTCCCAACATTATGAGACAATGTAGGCAAAATATATGTTAGTACATAGAAGGTATAAGTATGTGATGTATGCATGAACAAGTAATAGGATAGGAGCAATATGAAATAGGATGCATGACCAATCATACATGAATAAGGCTTAAAAGCATTTGAAAACACATGAAAACTTATGGTCAATGTACCATAGAAGAATCTCATAGTAAAACATACATCTTTGCATATATCATGTGTGGGATAAGATCTTTTACCGACATCTAAGACCATGTGAGCTACAATATGGAATCGATGTAACTCCTACATTAAAAAAAGAGAGGCTACTTACCAAGGTAGACTCTGTGAGAACATTTTTAACTTTATGAGTTATATGTGGATCCACTAGCTAGGCCATAAGGCAAACTACGGTGGCAACATAGTTTGTTATTTAGGTTGCTACTAGGATTCCCTTGAGTAACTAACTACGTTACCAGACCGAACCCCACCTAAATTTCCTGTGCTTAATCAGTATCTCAATGGAAATCATTAAAAATATTGAAACATCATCAGTAACTTTATATGAATGTCATCATTATAGTAGTTTGTTAACTTGGTGATTTATAAGAATCTATAAACTTTGGTGAAAATTATCCTTATCACCATATTAAATCATAATTTGTGTGAGAATTGTCCTTATTACATCATAATAACTTTTTTGCATAATCATTCATCATCATTATAACTATCATTATTCAATCATAAGTCTCAACTCTTTCATAAAAGCTTCCTTTTGAAAATCATTGAACTTCATAATCATAATTCATGTAAATCATCATTAAAATTGCTTCATACACGGGCATTCATAATTCAACTTGAAATCATGCAATTATTGTATAATCATGCTTATAATAATCATTAAAAACTATTCAAAAATAATTGAAACAACTCAATGAAACTCATCAACTTAGAGTTAATAAACAATTGAAATTTAAATAGATCTTTGGGAAAAACCTTGGGACTCCATGGGTGAAAAGAACCCATGGATCAATCCCCACATACCTTGATGAAACCAACTAAGAAATGGAAGAAGAAACATATTTCTCTTGAAACCCTAACTGCAGTATATGAGAGAACTTTGAGAGAATTGATTTTATCTTGCCTAGAGAAATTTTGGGAATAAATTAGAATAGGAGGGAAATTTAAAAGGTTGGGTTATTTATAATGTAAGACCCTAGAAGAAGGAAAGTTAAAAAAAAAAAAGAAAAATCTCTCAAAGTATGATTGTCTCCGAGTCTACGACTCCGAAGATGACTCATAGTCACTCTTACAATTCGTAGGGATGAGTTCTAGAGGGAGCTCTTGAGCTTGTTCAGGACCATCATTAGAAGAAGTCCTATGACTCAACAGGACTAGTCATAGTCCTGTTGACGAGTTGTAATGTTAACTCATCATAAAACTTCAATGATTCATAATTTTATAGGTTTTTGGACCTATAGGATGAGTTGGGTCTATGACCGGTAAGAGTTTTGATGAGTCATAACCATGACTCTTAGAGAGAAATCAGAGACCCAAATCTCAAGGTCTTCTTAGACCTATAGGATGACTCATATTGATGAGTTGTAAAGGTTTCTACGACTCATAGGAGTTAACTCGCCAGGTTAAAATCCGAGTTTAATGAAGGGCAATATTGTCTTTTTCTCAAATTTGGTTCAATGAACCTAGATACTTTTATGAACTAGTTCAAAATCTATAAGCACACAACCGTACAAATTTCCCTCCTATTCTAATTAATTCTCCTAAATTCTCTAAGGTAAGACTAAAAAATTCTCTCAAGGTTCTCTTCTACAAATTTAAGTTAGGGTTTCAAGAGCAATTCATTTCTTCTTCAATTTTAGAGTTAATTCACCAAGGTATGTGGGGACTGATCCATGGGTTTCTTTTACCCATGGAGTCCTAAGGTTTTCCTCAAAAATCTCGTTAAATTTTATTACTTTCTAACCCTAGTCTTGTTAATTTGCATTGGGTTATTTTAATTACGTTTTTAATTATTATTAATGATCATCATAAGCATGATTATAAATAAATTATATGATTTTAAGTTGAATTAAAAATGCCCATGCACAAAGCTATTTTCAATGATGATCTAAGAAAGTTATTATAGTGTGATAAAGATAATTCTCACACAAATTATGACTTAAAATGGTGATAAGGATAATTCTCACCAAGATTTATGGACTCTTATGAATCACCAAAGTTAATGAGCTACTCTAATGATTATTTTCATGATGAAGTACATGAAGATGCTTCTATGTTTCTAATGAATTCCGTTGGGATATTGACTAAGAACCGAAAGGATTTTTAAGTGGGGTTTGATCCAGTAATAGAGTTAGTTACCTTCAACTTGACCTGTAGGGGTGTCTGCCACTAAGCTCACCACGGTCCAAAAATATTCCACAGCCCGTGGTGGCCAGTCGTGGTCTAAGCCTTGGGATCAATTTTGAGGCTTTAGGGGAGGGGTCACCACAGGAGATTTAATGGCCCATGGTGCTCATTACGGTCCTTGATGATGTATTGCAGACCTCACCCTGTAAGCTAACTTTAGGAACATCACCACAGTGGCTTACAATGGTTCATAATGCTTACCACGGCTCGTGAAAGCCTTCCATGGTCATCACATGGTGCTAAATTTTCATAGCTTTCCAAATTTTCATGTGTTGATCCTTTTTTCCTAAATTTCCAAATTCTGGGGTCTTACAACCTCACGAGTAGCTTGTGCCATGACGGCTGAAGAAAGAACTTGGAAGGATTCTATGAACTCGGCATTAGTCACTTGGTCATTCAAGGGGTTATTTGGAGCATGTTTCTCCTCTTCAACCACATTCCTTCAAATGGGGCATCTTCGTGGAGGCATTTTTTGAAATTCGCAAAGAACAAGCATTAGAGGAAATAAAAACTTAGAGTACTACTCTACTGTATGACATAGATTATGAAAGAAGTGAGATTTTCCTAGAACGCCTCATAGCCTCCTATTCGTAGACATGGAGAGCTTCACATCGATGAACAATACTCTACTTGACACGGCATGTTAGATTTCCTATGACACTCCTAAACCTTGTGCTCTAATACCAAGTTAGTCATGAGATAACCTAGGTCCTAGACGTGACACGATGATTGGGAACCTGAAGGATCCCAACAAATCCATCTTAGTATATATTACATACATAAAGTAAATGAACATAATGATATAAGAGGAAGAATCAACTCAACATAAAAGTCAAATGAAAGTAAACTCAATCCTCAACAACAACTCCAGCTGCGGCCTGCTACAACTCTATATTTTTCCCCTTTTTTCATCCTCCTTAGCTCTTATAATCATGATCTTGATGTTGATACATCCTTCCATTTGGACTTACTTGGTACGACAAGACTAAAAAGGGCAAAGATGAAAAGAATTTTCTCACCCCATATGACATAGAAGTTTCGTGTACTTGTTCTTCTTCAATTTAGCTATGTATTATATGTAGCGTAGTTGAATAGAAATAGTGTAGGTTACTTTCTTTTTTCTCATAGAAGGGGAGAGTCTCCCTCATTTATGCTTTCTTAGTCGACTTATACCGGGAGGAGACCTCCCATAGGTTTATTGCTTTCTAGTTTCTAGATAGTCCTTTTTTGTATTTGGGGATGAGTCAGCTGACCTTAGTAGGTCAGCCAACTTATAAAGCAACCTAGGAGTGGAGGTAAGGTTTATGTCCCCCTTCTTGTACTTTTTTATTTATTATTTATGATAAGGCTTGGGGGTGATGCTCAACCCCTGACTGTGCATGAGAGGTAGGAGCCTCGTGTAGGGTCCGTTCCCTTAAACAAAAGTCCAAGTAGATTACATCAATTTTCAATGTCTAAATATGCCTCTATACTATACTTTGATGGGGGCTTAGGACAAGCTTCTAGCTCACCCAAATCATAGAAGAAAGTCAAAGAAACATAAAGAAAGGAAATATCATCCTTGATAAATGAGGACTCGCTAATCACAACTCAAGAATTCTAAGTCAACTCTAGCCATGAATGTGAAAAGCGTGAGTATCTTCTGTCCCTACATTATAAGACAATAATGTAGGCAACAAATATGCGTTATTACATAGAAGGTACTAAATATGTGAGGTATGCATGAACAAGTAATAGAACGTGAGCAATATTACATAGGATGTATGACCAATGATAAATGGACATGGATAAGGCTTAAAAGCATTTGAAATCACATGAAAACTAATGGTCAATACATCATAAAACTTCATAATAAAACTTACATCTTTGCATATAACTTGTGTGGGATAAGACCTTTAACTAACATCTAAGACCATGCGAACTATAACATAAAATTCGATGTAATTCCCATATCAAGAAGAGACTTCAAGGACCGTGAGGTATCCCATGAAGAAAGTTCAAAGACTTTCCCTTTAACTCAAAAACTTCAGAGTCTAAGTCCAATGTCATGGACACCAACCATGGACCTTGGTGAGCATGATGGGTCTTCCGTGGTGAGCCCAGCTGCAGTTTAATAAGGGGTATTTTACACATTTCCTATTCTTTGGTTAATGAATGTGGACGTTATTGGGACTAGATTCACTACAAAAATATCCTAAATACTCTTTAATCTACTCTTCATCAAGATTTTAGCTAGGGTTCCAAATTTCTTCAAGGTTTCTTTTGAAATTATAAGTTATTTCAAGTGAGGTATGTAGGTATTGATTCATGGGTTCCTTTCACCCCTAAATTCCCAAGGTTTTCTCAAAGTTTCTTTTCATTTTAATTGATTATGAACCAAGTTTTGATGAATTATATTGGGCTAATTTAATCTCAGTTTTAGATGTTATCAATGATCGTTATATGCAAGTTTTTATATGAATTTCACGATTTTAAGTTGAATTATGAATGTCCATGCATGAAGATATTTCCAAGTCAAGATTATGAAGTTAAAGATAATTTTATGAGTTAATGATGAGTTAAATGACTTATAAAGATAGTTCTCAATAAGTTATAGCTGAGATTATGATTTTGAAGATAAATTTGAGATAATGATCAAAGTTAAGATCATTAGATATTTAAAAATGGTGATAAGGACAATTCTCACAAAAGTTATAGATTCTTATGAATCGCCAAGTTAGATGAGCTATTCCTAAATATTTTAAATATGGATTGATAGGAAGTTACTATCTTTCCCTACTATATTATGATTATGTTTTATGAGTTTCAATTGGGATACTGAGCACTGAAGAGACTTCTAGGTGGGGTTCGGTCGGATAACGCAGTTGGTTATCCAAGGGAATCCTGGTAAAAAACTAAAGTCCCAAACTACATAGCACATGTAGGTTGCCTTCATGGCCTAGCTGGTGGATCCACATAGACCAGTTGAGTAGAGTTATATTTAAAGTATGCCTTGGCAAGGTAGCTTCTCCTATTTCAATGTAGGAGTCATCGACCTATCTCAATTTAGGAATCATTAGATTCTATGTAGTAGCTCAGATGGTCTTAGTTGTCGGTTAACGGTCTTATCCCACACAAGTTGAAGTTAAGCTTCAAGCTGTCAAATTATGAGCTCGTAATAAAGTTTTATGATATGCATTGACTAAGAGTTTCTTATGTTTTAAATTTTCTTTAGAGCTATGCTTATGTTCATTATGATTTGGTCATGCATCTTATGGCATATTGATAAATTCTTTGATTTGTTCACGCATACCTCACATACTTAGTATATTCAAATGTACTAATGCATATTTTGCCTATATTGTATCAAAATGTAGGAACAGACGACACTCACTATTACCCCGCTCGTGGCTAGAGTTTGTTTAAGAGTTCCAAGAGTTGGTGAGTCCTCATTCTACCGAGGATAAGACTTTATTTCATATTTCTATTGCTTAGACATTTCTTCTATTGCTAGGGTGATCTAGGAGCTTATTCTAAGCCCCCATCAAAAGTTAAACTAGAGGCATATTTAGACGATGTTATGGTATAGTTTGATTTGGACGTTTATAGAGTTGACTCCCTTTTGCCCCTTTACCATATAATACTTTCTTCTACTTATCTTTATGTTATTTTTACCTTATATATGCAATGAATGCTAAGATATCTTTTGGTGGGGGTCCCTCACATTCTGATCATCATATTATGAGTAGGCCCTAGGTTGGGTCATGACAAACTTGGTATCAGAGCACAAGGTTTAGAAGAGTTTTATGGAGTCTAACATTTCGTGATAAGTAGATTCTTATTCATTGGTTTGAAGTATGCTACATCCACGAAGATACCCCGTTAGAAGAAAAGAGGTTGAAGAGGAACAACAAGCTCCGAATGACCCTATAAATGATCAAGTTTCCAATGTCGAGTTTTGAGCGGCCTTTTAAGTACTTGGTCAAGCCATTATGGCTCAAGTGAATAGTGAGGTGGTTTCTCCCATGAATTCAAATGCTACCACAGCTGCAACAAGGATTTGTGACTTTGTGAGGATGAATCCTCCAGAGTTTTAGGGCTCTAAAGTTGATGAGGATCCCTAAGAGTTTTTGGATAGAATCTATAAGATTGTTAAGATCATGGGGTTAGCCCGGTTGAAAAGGTAGAGTTGGAAATGTACCAATTGAGGGGTGTTGCTTAAATTTGGTTTGATCAATAGAAAATTAAGAGGCCTAGAGAGGTAGGGCCTATTACTTAGGATGAGTTCAAGAGTGTTTCTTGATCGCTTTTTCCTACTAGAGTTGAGGGAGGCCAAAGTGCAAGAGTTTATCAACCTCAAGCAAGGTGGTATAAGTGTGAGGGAGTATGCCCATAAGTTTTCTCAATTGTCAAAATATGCCCCATTCATGGTCACCGACTTAAGAGCTTGTATGAGCAAGTTTGTATTGAGATTGTTAAATATAGTTGTAATGGTGTGTAAAATGGCTATATTAATCTGGGATATGGATATATCTATACTCATGACCTATGCGGAGCAAGTAGATAGTGATAAGATGAAGGTAAGAAATAGGGAGTCAAAGAGTCCAAGGACGGATAATGGTGAGTTCTCCCATGCTAAGTTCAGAAGTGGTGGGCAATCTCATTTTCTCCAAAAGTACTCTGGCCAAGGGTCTTCTAATGCTACTACTACAAGGTTTGACAAAGGTAGGGTGCCCAACCCTAAATCTCAAGGAGGTACTTCCATTGGCCAAGTTACTCCTACATGTAAGAAGTGTTGTAGAAACCACAAGGGTGAATGTCTAGTTGGGTTTAATGTATGCTACCGATGTGGTAAGTCATGTCATCATGCTAAGGAGTGTAAGGTTAAGGATGCTCATCCTCAAGGCCAAGTTGCTCAAGGTGGACAAGGGCAACAAAAGTTTGGTCAATGCAACAATCAGTTCTATGCTCTCCATGGTAGCCAAGAGGTGGAGGAGATGCCCAATGTTGTTACTGGTATGTTATGGATCTTTCTCTATGATGTTTATGCTTTGCTAGATTCGGGGGAAAATTTATCTTTTGTTTCCCCTTATGTGGTGATGATATTTGATGTTAGTCCCAAGACATTATCAGAGCTTTTCTCCATTTATACTCCCAAAAGTGAGTCTGTTATGGCTAAAAGAGTCTATAGAAGTTGTCCGGTTATGGTTTTCCATAAAGTTACCTTATGTGATCTAGTTGAGCTTGAGATGACTAATTTTGATATCATCTTTGGTATAGATTGGCTATATGCATGTTATGCTTCTATTGAGTGTAGAACCCGAGTGGTTATGTTCCAATTCCTAAATAAGTCGATCTTAGAAAGGAAGGGTAGTAACTTCGTGTTAAAAGTTCATTTTATTTCGTACCTTAAAGAATGTAATATGATTTCCAAGGGTTGTATTTATCATCTTGTGAGGGTCAAGGATGAGAATTCTGAAGCCCCTATCCTAGAGTTGGTCCTCATTGTAAATGAGTTTCCCGATGTGTTTCTCGATGATTTGCTCGGTGTTTCTCCCTAAAGGAAGATTAATTTTGGTATAGAGCTTCTTCTTGATACTCAACCTATTTCTATTCCTCCTTACCGAATAAATCCGATGGAATTAAAGAAGTTAAAGTATCAATTGAAGGACTTGTTAGACAAGGGTTTCATTAGGACAAGAATTTCTCTATGGGGTGCTCCCGTATTATTTTTTAGAAAGAAGGATGGTTCACTACATATGTGCATTGATTACCAGCAATTGAATAAGGTAACCATCAAGAATAAGTATCAACTTTTGAAAATAGATGAATTATTTGATCAGTTGTAAGGGGCAAGTTACTTCTCCAAAATAGACCTTCATTTTGATTATCACCAATTGAGGGTGAGGGAGCGCGACATTCCCAAAATGACATTTTGGACAAGGTATGGCCATTATGAGTTTCTAGTTATGTTGTTTGGTTTGACAAATGCTCCCATGACTTTCATGGACTTAATAAATAGGGTGTTCAAGCATTACCTAGATATATTTGTGATTGTATTCATCGGCAATATTTTGATTTACAAGAATGGAAGGATCATATCACTACCGCTCCTTTCTTGACCTTGCCAGAGGGTCTGATGGTTTTGTGGTTTATTGTGATGCGTCAAGGGTTGGTCTTGGTTGTGTATTGATGCAACATGATAAGGTAATAGCTTATGTCTTCTAGGCAACTAAAGGTGCATGAACGGAACTATCCAACCCATGATCTTGAACTAGTGGTGGTTGTGTTTGCTTTGAAAATTTGGAGACACTATCTTTATGGTGTCCATATGGATGTGTTCACCGACCATAAGAGTTTATAATATATATAAGCAAAAAGATTTGAACCTTCGGCAAAGAAGATGGCTTGAATTGTTGAAAGATTATGATATGAGTGTGTTGTATCATCTAGGTAAGGCAAATATGGTTGCCGATGCACTAAGTAGATTGTCCATGAGTAGTGTGGCACATGTTGAAGAAGATAAGAAATAATTGATTAAAGTTATTCATAGATTGGAACGGTTAGGTGTGCATTTTGTTAATTCTAATGATGGAGGATTTCTCACTCATAATGGTTCAGAATCATCACTTATACTGGATGATAAGTCCAAGCAAGACCAAGATCCAATGTTGGTTGAGTTAAAGAAATCGGTTGTCGAAAAATCTATTGAGGCTCTCTCCCAAGGGGAGATAGTATGCTACTATATCAAGGTCGTTTATGTGTACCAAATATTGATGGGTTGAGAGAATTGATACTAAATGAGGCTCATAGTTCCCAATATTCAATTCATCCAGGTTCCACCAAGATGTATTATAACTTGAGAGAGATGTATTGGTGGAATTGCATGTGGAATGACATCGCGGAATTTGTAGCTATGTGTCCAAATTGCAAACAAATTAAAGTCAAGGATCAAACACTAAGAGGTCTATCCCAAGACATTGAGATCCCTACTTGGAAGGGGAAAGATGTAAACATGGTTTTTGTAATAGGTATTCCTCATACTAAGAAGCAATATGACTCTATTTGGGTTTTTGTAGATCGGATGACCAAGTTGGCTCATTTTCTACCGATTAAGACTTCCTATGATGCCAAAGATTATGATAAGTTGTATGTTCGTGAGTTGGTAAGACTTCATGGTGTGCCTTTTTCCATCAAGTCTGATCGAGGTACATAATTCACTTCACACATTTGGAGGTCATTTCAAAAGGGTCTCGATACAAAGGTTAAATTAAGTACCGCTTTTTACCCTCAAACTAATGGTAAAGCCAAAAGAACGATCCAAACTTTAGAGGATATGCTAAGGGCATGTGTTATTGATTTCAAAGGAAGTCAAGATAAACATTTGCCATTGATTGAGTTTGCCTATAATAATAGTCATCACTCTAGCATCCAAATGGCTCCTTTCAAAGCATTGTATAATAATAGTCCCCAGTGGGATGGTTTGAAGTTGGTGAGATAGCCTTGATTGGTCCAGATCTGGTTATCGATGTTATGGAGAAGGTAAGACTCATAAGGAAGAGGTTGAAGACAGCTCAAAGTCGGCAAAGGTCTTATTCCGATGTTAGGATAAGAGAGCTTGAATTTGAAGGTGATGATTGGATCTATTTGAAGGTTTCACCCATGAAGGGTGTAATGCATTTTGTCAAGAAAGGGAAATTGAGTCCTAGGTACGTTGGACCTTACAAAATAGAGAGACGTATTGGCAAGGTGGCTTATAAGTTAGATCTGCCACTTGAGTCAGCTATGGTTCACCCAGTGTTTGTGTGTCTATTTTGAGGAAGTTCGTGGGTGATCCAAACCTCATTGTTCCATTAAAAGATTTTAAGTATTGAGGAGAATTTAACTTATGAAGAAGTTCCGCTGGAAATTTTAGACCGATAAGTTAAGAGGTTAAGGAACAAAGAAGTTCCATTCGTCAAAGTGTTATGGAGGAATCAACAAGTAGAAAGTGCTACTTGGGAGGCGGAGGTGGATATGATGAAATGATATACTCATACCTCTTTCCCTCTATTCAAGCCCAAAGTAGTAAGTTTCTATTATTCAAGCTCGTTGAATTCTTATGTATTCATTTCCTCCTATGCTATTCATATACATACATTTTCAAAAAAAGGGTTGATTTTTAAAATCATGATTTTATGTCAAGTTGAAGTTTTCATGTCCCATGCATTTTAAGATGTCATCATGTTCATGTTGGGTTCCTAGTCCTTTTTCCGTTTTCTTCCTATGATAAGTTAATCTCATTCAAGGACGAATGTCCCTAAGGGGGATATATTGTAAGACCCCAGAATCTGGAAAGTTAGGAAGCAAGGATCAAAACATAAAAATCTGGAAAGTTGCAGAAATTTGGCACTAAGTGATGACCACGGAAGGATTTCATAGCCCGTAAGTAAGCATATTGGACTGTGGTGATGTTCCTAAAGCTTAGCTTTACAGGGCGAGGTCCAGGATAGGTCATCACAGACCGTGGTGAGCACCATGAGCCGTGAAACCTCCTGTGGTGACCCCTTCCCTGAAGCCTCAAAACTTGATCCCAAGGCTTAGACCACTACTAGCCACCATAGGTCGTGGAATGTTTCACGGATCGTGGTGATATTAGTGGAGGACGCCCTTTTAATTCAAGTTGTAGGACCTTCACCATACGCACTCCTCACGGATGGTGGTGTATTTCCCAAACCGTAAGGTGTCTTGTGAATAAAGTTCAGAGACTTTCCCTGCAACTTAGAAATTTTAGAGTCCAAGTCCAACATCACGGACACCAACAAGGACCGTGGTGAGAACCATGCGCCGTGATGGGTCTTTCATGGTGAGCTCAACTGCAGTTTAATGTGGGGTATTTTAGGCATCTCCTATTCTTTGATTAATGAATGTTGACATTTTTGGGACTAGATTCACTACTAAAATATTCTAAATACTCTTTAATTTACTCTTTTCCCTCATTAACTTCCAAGTCAATTAGAAGATTTCTCTCAAGGCTCCTTCAAAAGATCATCTTCTTCATCAAGCTTTTAGCTAGGGTTCCAAATTTCTTCAAGGTTTCTTCTCAAATTCTAAGTTATTTCAAGCAAGGTATGTGGGGATTGATTCATGGGTTCCTTTCATGTATGAAGTCCCAAGGTTTTTTCAAAGTTTCTTTCCATTTCAATTGATTATGAACTCTAGTTTTGAAGAATTGCATTGGGCTAATTCAATTCCATTTTTAGATGTTATCAATGATCATTATATGCATGTTTTCATATGAATTGCATGATTTTAAGTTGAATTATGAATGTCGATACATGAAGCTATTTCCAAGTCAAGATTATGAAGTTAAAGATGATTTTATGAGTTAATCATGAATTAAATGACTTATAAGGATAATTGTCAATGAGTTACAACTGAGATTATGATTTTGAAGCTAAATTTGAGATAATGATCAAAGTTAAGATCATTAGATGTCTAAATATGGTGATAAAAACAATTCTCACCGAAGTTATAGATTTTTATGAATCATCAAGTTAGATTAGCTATTCTTAAATGTTAAAGATGGATTAATAGGCTGTTACTATCTTTCCCTACTATGTTATGATTATGTTTTATGCATTTCCGTTGGGATACTGACTAAGCACCAAGGAGACTTCTAGGTGAGTTTTAGTCAGATAAGGCAGTTGGTTATCCAAGGTAATGGTAGTAGCAACCTAAAGTCTCAAACTACATTGCCCACGTAGGTTGCCTTTATGGACTAGCTAGTGGATCCACAAAGCCGAGTTGAGTTGAGTTATATTTAGAGTATGCCCTGTTAAAGTAGCCTCCCATGTTTTGATGCAAGATTCATCGGCCTATCTCTATGCAGGAGTAGTTGGATTCTATGTAGTAGCTTGTATGGTCTTAGTTATCAATTAACGGTCTTATCCCACACAATTTCAAGTTAATCTTTAAGTTGTCGGGTTATGAGTTTGTGATGAAGTTTTATGATATGCATTGACTAAGAGCTTTTTATGTTTTAAAATTTCTTGAGAGCTATGCTCATGTTCATTTTATTTGGTAATGCATCTTATGGCATATTGATAAGTCCTTTCATTTGTTCATGCATACCTCACATAGTTAGTACACTCAAATGTACTAACACATATTTTATCTAATTATCTCATAATGTAGGCACGGATGACACTCGCGATTAACCCGCTCGTGGCTAGAGTTTTTTTAAGAGTTCCAAGAGTTGGTGAGTTCTTTTTCTACCGAGGACAAGACTTTATTTCATATTTCTATTGCTTAGACTTTCTTCTATTGCTAGAGTGAGCTAGGAGCTTGTCATAAGCCCCTGTCAAAAGTTAAACTAGAGGCATATTTAGATAATGTTATGGTTTAGTCTGATTTGGACATTTATAGAGTTGAATCCCCTTAGACCGTTTCACATCTAATGTTTTCTTCCATTTATCTTCGTGTTATTCTTACCTTATAAATGCAATGAATGCTAAGATGGCTTATAATTAGGGTCCCTCGTATCCCGACCACCATGTTATGACTAGGCCCTAGGTCGGGTCATGACAATGGTGGTCACTCCCATGAATCCAAGTGTTGATATGGTGGCAACAAGGATTCGTGAGTTTATGAGGATGAATCCTTTATAGTTTTGGGGTTCTATAGTGGAAGAGGATACACAAGAGTTTGTTGTTAGTACTCACAAGATTGTGGAGATTATGGGGATTAGCCTAATTGAGAGGGCAGAGTTGGCTACTTATCAATTGATAGAGGTGGCTAGAATTTGGTTTTGTCAATGGAAGAGTGAGAGGCCTAGAAAGCGATCCCCTGACTTGGAAAGAATTCAAAGTAGCATTTCTTGATTGCTTTTTCCCATTAAAATTGAGGGAGGCCAAGATACAAGAGTCCGTCAATCTTAAGAAAGGAGGTATGAATGTGAGAGAGTATGCCCTCAAGTACAACCAATTGTCAAAGTATGCTCTATTCATGATTGCCGACCTAAGAGCTCGTATGAGCAAGTTCATGTTGAGTGTGTCGAATTTGGTTTCGTAGCAATGCAAGATGACTAAATTGATTTGTAAATGGACATCTCTAAACTTATGACCCATGCAGAGAAAATAGAAGGTGAGAAAATAAGGGAGAAAACTAGGGAGTCCAAAAGGGCAAGGACCGATGTTGGTGATTCCTCTTATGCTAAGTCCAAATATGGTGGGCATCTTTATTTTTTCGAAAGGTATTTTGATCAAGGTTCTTCGAATGCTACTACTCTAAGGTTTTACAAAGATAGTGTGCCTAACCCTAAGCCTCAATGATGCGCCCCAATTGGCCAAGTTGCCCCCGTATGCAAGAAATGTGAAAAGAATCACAAGGGAGAGTGTCTAGCGGGTTTGAATGTGTGTTATCAATGTGGAAAGCCGGGTCAACATGCTAAGGAGTGTAGGGCTAAGGATGGTTGTCCTCAAGTACAAGTTGCACATGGAGGACAACTTCAACAAGGTATCCAAGTTCAAACAAAAGATGGTCAACAAAATAATCGATTTTATGACTTTCATGGTATGCAAGAGATAGAGGAGACCCTCGATGTTGTTACTGATATTAATGGGTCTTTCACTAATAATTAGCCGATCTAGATTTATGAATTATTATAGAGAATTCATTGGTTGAATGGGAAGAATTGGGGAAAGAAGGATAATTCTCTTTCTTCATCATCAATCGGACTATTGTTCGCGACCTAGGAATCTATTTTCTCATCAATCCAATCCCCGTTCATATTTTTTTTCTTTTCTTATTAATGAATAAACCTTTTATGTTTACGCCTTTCTTGATCCGGGTGTAAATTTATATTTTGTTACTCCTTATGTGTTCATGAGATTTGAAGTTATCCCCGAAATATTATTAGAGCCTTTTTCCATTTATACTCTCATAGGTGAGTCAGTTATGGCTAAAAGTATCTATAGAAATTATTCGGTTTTGGTTTTCCATAAAGTTATCTTATGTGATTTAGTTGAGCTAGATATGACTGATTTTATGTTATCCATGGTATGGATTGGCGATATACATGCTATGCGTCTATTAATTATAGAACCTGAGTGGTTAAGTTTCAATTTCCAAATGAGTCGGTCCTAGAATGGAAGGGTAGTAATTCCATGTTTAAGGGCCAATTCATCTCGTGCCTTAGAGCTCGAAAAATTATTTCCAAGGGTTGAATCTACCATCTTGTGATGATTAGGGATACTAATTCTAAAGCCCCTACTCTAGAGTCAGTCCTTATTGTTCATGAGTTTCCAGTTGTGTTTCCCGATGATCTACCCAGTGTTCCTCCCAAAAAGAAAATTAACTGTCATAGACCTTCTTTCCTATACACAACCTATTTATACTCCTCCTTACTGAATGGCTCAAGTGGAACTAAAAGAGCTAAAGGATCAATTGAAAGACTTGTTAGACATTGTTTCATTAGACCAAGTATATCCCCATGGATGCTCCCATTTTTTTTGTTAGAAATAAGGATTGTTCGTTTTATATGTATAGTGACCACTGGAAATTGAACAAAGTAACCATCAAGAATAAATATCCAATTCCAAGGATAGATGATTTGTTTGACCAATTGCAAGGGCAAGTTACTTCTCTAAGATTTATCTCTGTTTTGATTATCACCAAATAAGGGTGAGGGAGTGTGATATTCCTAAGATGGTATTTCGAACAACATATGGCTATTATGATTCACAGTTATGTTGTACTGACCTATATTCGCAGCTTTAGGGGTACATTTTGGATTGACCAATGCCCTCATGGCATTTATGGAATTGATGAATAGGTTTTTCAAATAATATTTGGACATGTTTGTAATTGTATTTATTGAAAACATTTTAGTTTACTCTCGGAATGAGGAGGAGCATGTCAATCATTTGAGGATTGTGTTGCAAACTTTAAGGGACAAGCCATTATTTGCCAAATTCGATAAGTGTTAGTTTTGGCTAAGGGAGGTTGGATTCCTCGGTCATGTGGTATCCGGCGATGGAATTAAGGTTGATCCAATGAAAGTGGAAGTAGTGAAAAATTGTCCTAGACCATTGTATCTATTGGATATTAGGAGTTTCTAGGGCCTAGACGAATATTTTAGAAGGTTTGTGGAAGGTTTTTCATTGATTTCTTCACCTTTGACTAAGTTCACCCAAAACAAAGTGAAGCTCCACTGATCGGAAGCCTGTGAGAAGAGTTTCCAAGCTTCCGATCCTTCAACTATTGGAAACTCTTCTCACAAGCTTCCGATCAGTGGAACTTGTGAGAAGAGTTTCCACTGATGGTTTTATTGTGTATTATGATGCCTCAAGGGTTGGTCTTGGTTGTGTTTTGATGCAACATGGCAAGGTGATACTCTATTCTTCTAGAAAACTTAAGATGCACAAAAGGAACTACCTGAATCATGACTTGGAGGTAGTGGTGTTGTGTTTGGTTTGAAGAATTGGAATTACTACATTTATCATGTCTATGTGGATATATTCATCGATCACAAGAGTTTACAATATGTTTAAGCAAACAAACTTGAACCTTCAGCAAAGGAGATGGCTTAAATTGTTGAAAGACTGTGATATGAGTGTGTTGTACCATCTAGATAAAGCTAATTTGGTTGTCAATGCACTAAGTAGATTGTCCATAAATAGTGTTGCACATGTTGAGGAAGGTAAGAATAATTTTTTTAAGGATATGCATCGATTGGCTTATTTAGGTGTTCGATTGGTTGATTTCGATAATGGAGATATTCTTTTTCATAATAGTTCTAAATCGTTCTTGTAGAAGATGTCAGTCGAAGAAATATAATGATCCAGTGTTGGTTAAATTAAAGAAGACGGTTGCCAAAAAAGCCATTGAGGCTTTCCCTCAGAGGGATATGGTGTACTTCCTTATCACGGCAAGTTTTGTGTTCCTAATGTTGATAGTTTGATAAAGTTGATATTGGATGAGGCCCATAGTTCTTGGTATTCGATTCATCTGGGATCCACCAAGATGTATCATAATTTGAGGGAGGTGTATTAGTGGAAGGGGATGAAAAAGGACATAGTGGAATATGTGGCAAGGTGGCCTAATTGCGAACAAGTGAAGGTTGAGCATAAAAAATTGAGAGATTTAGCTCATGACATTGAGATTTCTACTTGGAAGTGGGAACATGTGAATATGGACTTTGTAAAGGGTTTTCCCCGTACTAAGAAACAATATTTTTCTATTTGGGTTATTGTAGATCAAATGACTAAGTCAGCTCATTTTCTACCGGTTAAGAATTTTAATAATGCCAAAGACTATTCTAAGTTATATGTCCGTGAGTTG
Source organism: Solanum dulcamara (assembly GCF_947179165.1). NCBI lineage: Eukaryota > Viridiplantae > Streptophyta > Magnoliopsida > Solanales > Solanaceae > Solanum > Solanum dulcamara. Next base: position 32,565,518 of record NC_077239.1, read on the forward strand.
GTTAGATTGTATGATGTTCCCTTGTCTATTATATCGTATCGAGGTACTCAATTCACTTTGCATTTTTGGATGTCATTCCGAAAGGGTCTTGGAATGAAAGTCAAGTTAAGTACCATTTTTCACCCTCAAACTGATGGTCAAGTCGAAAGAATGATTTAAACTTTAGAAGATATGTTGAGGGCATATGTTATTTATTTTAAAGAAAGTTAGGATTAGCATCTACCATTAATTGAGTTTGCCTACAACAATAGTGATTACTCTAGCATCTAAATGGCTCCTTTTGAATCATTGTATGGGAGAAGTGTAGGTCCCCGGTGGGATGGTTTGAAGTAGGTGAGATGGTGTTTATCGGTCCAGATTAGGTGTTAGATGCTGTGGAGAAGGTGAGACTCATAAGAGAGAATTTAAAGATGTCTCAAAGTCGTAAAAAGTCCTATTTGGATGTTATGAAAAGGGAGCTTGAATTTGATGTGGATGATTGGGTTTATTTGAAGGTTTCACCAATGAAGGGTGTAATGCATTTTGATAACAATGGGAAATTGAGCCCTACGTATGTTGGACCTTATAACATATGGATATGTATTGGAAAACTAGCATATAAGTTAGAATTTCTATTTAAGTTAACTATGCTTCATCTGGTGTTTTATATGTCAATATTGAGGAAGTTCGGGGGTGATCCAAATTCCATTGTACCATTTCGAAGATGTGAGCATTGAAAAGAATTTGACTTATGAAGAGGTTTTGGTGGAAATTTTAGACCAACAAGTAAAGTGGCTAAGGATTAAAGAGGTTGTGTCCATCAAGGTATTGTGGAGAAATCAATAAGTAGAAACTGCTACTTGGGAAGAGAAGGCGAATATGATGAAACGATACTCGCATCTCTTTCCCTCTACTCAACCCTAAGGTATGAAGTTGTTTTTATCAATTGAATTCCTACGTATTTAGTTCTTCCTATGTCATTCATATGCATGCATGTTCATCAAAATTGATTTTAAGTCATGTTTTATGTTAAGTTTGAAAATCTCATGTTCTATGTATTTTTAAGGTGTCGTGATAATCATGTTGGGTTGCTAGTCCTCTTTTCGTGTATTTCCATGCTAGTTGAAGCTCATTCGAGGAAGATTGTATCCGAGGGAGAGATATTGTAAGACCCAAGAAGTCAAAAAATTTGAACAAATAAAAAATCTCTCAAAGTGTGACTTTCTCTGAGTCATCGACTCCCAAGATGACTCGTAGTCACTCCTATGATTCATAGGGATGATTCATGGAGGGAGCTCTTAAGCCTGTTCAGGACCATCCTCAGAAAAAGTCCTACAACTAAAAAGTACAAGTGGTAGTCCTGTTGATGAGTCATAATGTCGACTCGTAACAAAACTTTATAGACTCATATTTTTGTATATTTTTAGACCTACAGGAGGAGTTGGGTCTATGACACATAAGAATTTTGACCAATTATAAGCACAACTCATAGAAATGAATCAGAGACCCAAATCTCAGGGTCTTCTCAAACCTGTAGTATGACTTAATTGATGAGTCGTAAAGGTTTCTATGACTCGTAGGAGTCAACTCATAGAGTGAACATTTGAGTTTAATTAACTACAATATTGTCTTTTCCCCAAGTTCGATTCAATGAACCTACACACATTTATGGTCAATTTCAAAGCCTATAAACACCCCACCCTTCAAATTCTCCTCCTATTCTAATTCATTCTCCTATATTCTCTAAGGCAAGACTAAGAAATTCTCTCAAGGTTCTCTTATACAAATTCAAGTTAGGATTTCAAGAGCAATCAGTTTCTTCTTCAATTTCTGAGTTAATTCACCAAGACATGTGGGGATTGATCCATGGGTTCCTTCCACTCATGAATTCCCAAGGTTTTCCTCAAAAATCTCTTTAAGTTTCATTACTTTCTAACCCTAGTCTTGATTAATTGCATTAGGTTATTTCAATTATATTTTTAATTGTAATCAATGAACATTATAAGCATGATTTTACATTAATTATATGATTCAAGTTGAATTATGAATGCCCATGCACAAAGTTATTTTCAGTGATGATTCACATGAATTATGATTATGAAGTTTAATGATTTTCAAAGAAAGTTTTATGAATGAAGTTGATATTGGTAATTCAAATAATGAAAGTTATACTGATGATCTAACAAAGTTATTATGGTGTGATAAGGAAAATTCTCACACAAATTATGACTTAAGATGGTGATAAAGACAATTATCACCAAGATTTATGGATTCCTATGAATCACTAAAGTTAATGAGAAACTCTAATGATTATTTTCATGATGAAGTTAATGATGATGTTTCAATGTTTTTAATGATTTTCATTGGGATATTGACTAAGAACTAAGATGATTTTTAGGTAGGGTTCGGTCAGGTAACATAGTTTGTAACACCCCAATTTTCTTATTATGGTTTTTCTAAAGGATTGCTAGGTGATCCACATTATTTATGAAGTTCTATGTGAGTTATAACGGTTGGAAATAGGTCTACAGGGATTTGGAAGGATTCGGAGGCCAAGTAATGAGTCGAGGTGATAAACCTACTTGCGTAAGCTATTGATTGGGATGTCTTACATAACAAATCTATGTGAGTACACGTCGAGCTTAAGTAGCAAGAATTACATAGGTTCTTAAAGTGAAATAAGATTATGAACCCACAGAAGATGGAAAAGGAGGCGTAGCACCTACTTAAAACAAGTAGGTGATTCACCTACTTGGATTAAGTAGGTCATGCACCTACTTGGACCAAGTAGGTGACACACCTACTTGGGGTGGACCCATGCTGCCACGTGGCAGCTTTGGATTGGGTGCATGGATAAGGTGGCGCCCTAGGGGCTGGACACGTATCACACTATGGTATGCCATATGTCACACTTTAATGGAGCATATATATACATGTTAATATAACAAAGAAGTCATTTTTCAGCCTTACACTTAGAAAGACTTGAGAGAAAAATCAAGAGAAAGGAGAAAGAGAGCTACGGGTTTGGCCAATTAAGGTAAGCCCTCCGATTTCGTTCCATCAATTAATTGTCTGAGGAATTCTTTAGTTAAGTAGCGGTGTTTAACAACGTAAAATTTATAGTTTGGCAGCAAGGAGGTTCTTGTTCTTTGTAGCAAACCCATTTTTGGATATGACTATCGTTAGTAAAATTAGTATAACTCCTTGTGTAAAGCTTTGTTTTGAGTGATTCAAGTATTTTGGAAAGATATTTCATAGGGATATAACTTTAATTTAGGTTCAAAACTCAGTTTTGCTTTTAGCTACTCGAAAAAGGGTGATGAAGTATAGGGGACGTGCTGCCCAGATTTTGTTTTGGAAATCCTACATGGACAGCTGTTGGTATTTTAGGCATATGTTTTTGTAAAGAATTGTTGTAGGGGTGATTCAAAATTTTATGCAACACTAAGACATATTTCTATAACTTTCCTTGAGGCCATAAAGCCTATTTCTCCCATTTACCCCTTCGAAACTGAGCAATAATACAAGACAGTAGGCTGTCCAGAATTCTGGTTTGAATAGTTTGGGCTGATTTTTATTAATTTGATGTTTAGTTTTGATATGATGAGACTCTTAAACTTAATTAGATATTTTATTGTGTATTTAAGATGTATATGTTCTTATACAAGCTAAGAGGAACTATTTGATGAAGTGAATTTTGGTTGGTCTATGGCAGAGAGGAATTGAGCTCCTCGAGTTGTGATAGAACCTGTTGTATGCTAAAACGCAAAGGTTTGTGTATAAACTTAAACTTGGAATGTTTTATTTTTCTAAAATTTGAAGTATTTTGATGGGTTGTTTTCTTACTCTTTGTCTTGTATTATGTTATGATTATTATCTCAAGTATTGCAAAACTTTTGCTAAACCACCCACTTGTACGAATTGCTTGATCATTTTGCATTCTTGATGGAACTTTGTTCTTTTTGTTACGGTGATTTGTCATCGATATTGGCATGTCTCTCGATTTGGATCTTGCCCATCTTGACTTTGGATTTACATTTCATCTTGATAATGGGATTTTTGTCCATTTTTAGTACGAGTGGAAAGCTACTTTCAACATGGTTCTTGATTCTTTTGATATTGGGTGACGACCCTTCTTGATATGAGTTTCGATCCTTCTTGATTTCGGGGCTTCGGTCTGTCTTAATATTGATTGTGCTTAGTGTGAAGGCATGACGTACCTATTAGGCAAAATTAATTATTTGACAACTCTTTCGAATTGAATTATAAGTTTCTTGATACTTGAGCCTTTGAATATTGATATTGATTTTGAAACTCTTCAAGGTTTGTATTCGATACTTTGATATACTTGTTCACTTAGGCTTAATTTTACCTTATTAAGCCACCTGCGATGAACAAGGGAATTAAAGAATTTAATGGCTCCAAGCCCAAAGTTTGTACACCACTAAGCTTTATGCTTAGCGATAGTTGTTTTCTATCATTGGTAATGTGCGGGATGAGATATGAAGATGCCTATTTGGAGTAGACTTTTTGGAGCCCTTGTGAAGATCACATCTGTATATGCATCTAGTTTTTGTAAATATTTTGGGGTACTTGTACATGATACATGTGGCTTGTGAAAACAAAACTATATGCTTGTAACTTGAAAAGGGTGACTAGTTTTGCTATTTTGAAGTGTGCTTTTAACTCAAGTCATGCTTGTACTGCGCTTATATGTTGGCTTGTCATTTTGCACAAAGGAGGATAATAGTTTTGTAATAACTACTAATTCGAGTTTTGTGTATTTTATGGACCCGCAACGGTGTTGACTATTTGTTATTATAAAAAAATGAGTAAAAAGTAAAACTACCTTTTGTCTTGTAAGTGGCATCCTCCCAAAGGGGGTGCTACATAGTTAGTTTTCTAAGAGAATCCTAGTAGCAACCTAAAGTCTCAAACTACATTGCCTCCTTAGGTTGCCTTATGGCCTAGATAGTGGATCCACATATAGCTCATGAATTACTACCCTTCCATTCTAGGATTGGCTCATTAGGAAATTGAAACTTAACCATTCAGGTTCTACAATCGATAGAAGCATAACATGCATATAGCTAATCCATACTAAGGATAATGTCAAAATCATTCATATCAAGCTCAACTAGATCACATAAGGTAACTCTATGGAAAATTGAAACTGGATAATTTCTATAGATCCTTTTAGCCACAATCCACTCACCTACGGGAGTATAGACGAAAAAAGGCTCCAACAATATTTTAGGACTAACATCAAATCTCATGGCCACATAAGAAGTAACAAAAGAGAAATTTTCACCCAGATCTAGTAGGGAATAAAAATCATAGTCAAAGACCCATAACATACCGGTAACAACATTGACAGTCTCCTCCACCTCTTGCCTAGCATGAAGAGCATAGAACCAGTTATTACCTTGACCATCCTTTGGCTGATCTTGAGAACCTTTTTGAACTTGGATTTAAGGACACCATCCTTAACCCTACACTCCTTGGCATGATGACCCATCTTGCCACATCGATACCACACATTCAGACCCGCTAGACACTCTACCTTATGATTCTTTCCATATTTCTTGCATACGGGGGTAACTTGGCTAATTGGGGCACCTTATTGAGGCTTAGGGTTGGGCACCCTATCCTTGTCAAACCTTGAAGTAGTAGCATTTAAATAACCTTGACCAAAATAGCTTTGGCGAAAATGAGGACGCCCCCCACTTCTGGACCAAGCATGAGAGGATTCACCACCATCGATCCTTTCTTTTTTTGACTCACTAGTTTTCTCCCTTAGCTTCTCCTTCTCTGCTCTACATGAGTCATAAGTCTAGAGATGTTCATTTCCCAAATCAACATGGCCATCTTACATTCCTTAGAAACCAAATCCGACATATCTGACATGAACTTGCTCATACAAGCTCTTGGGTCGGCAACAATAAATTGAGCATACTTTGACAATTGGATGAACTTGAGGGTATACTCCCTTACTTAAGGTTGATGAACACTTGTATATTCGCCTTCCTCACCTCCAATGAGAAGAAGCAATCAAGAAATACTCTTTTAAACTCTCCCCAACTCATGGGGCCCGCCTCTATAGGCCTCTCACTCTTCTATAGGTTAAACCAAATCCTAGCAATACCCTTTAACTAATAGATAGCAAACTCCGCCCTCTCAACCTAGTTAATCCCCATAATCTCCACAATTTTGTGGATACTCTCAACAAACTCTTGTGGATTCTCATCTACCTTAGAACCCCAAAACTCTAAAGGATTCATCCTTATGAAGTCACGGACCCTTGTTGCCAACGTACCCATATTTAGTTTTATGGGAGCTACCATTTCATGATTCACTTTATCCATTATGGATTGACCAAGTACTTGAAAGGCCGCTCGAAACTCGACATTAGTCACATGGTCATTCAAGAAAGCATTCAAATATTATTTCTCCTCTTCAACCATGTTTCTTCGAATAGGGTACATTTATGGAGACATTTTCTAAAAATTGCTAAGAACAATCGTTAGAGGAAAAGCCTTAGAGTACCACTCTATCACATAACATAGATCATGAAAGAAGTGAGATTTTCCTAAGACACATCATAGCCTCCTATCCATAGATATGGAGTGCTTCACACCGATGAACAAGACTCTACTTAACGCGGTATGTTAGACACCCTAGGATACTCCTAAACCTTGTTCTCTGATAGCAAGTTTGTCATACCCCACCCTAGACCTAGGAGTGACAAGGTGATCGGGAAACCAAAGGATCCCAACCAAGCCATGTTAGCATACATCGCATACATAAGTAAATTAACATAATAAAATAAGTGGAAGAACCAACTCAACATAGAAGTCAAAGGAGAAGTAAACCCAACTCAAATGTTCGACAAGGAATACATCAACTTTCAACGTCTAAATATGCCTCTATACTAAAATTGATGGGAGCTTTAGGAGAAGCTCCTAGCTCAACTAAATCATAAGAGAAAGTCAAGTAGAAATATAAAATAAATTCATGTCCTTGATGAATGAAGACTCACCAACTCATGAGAAAACTAAACCAACTCTAGCCACGAATATGAGGAGCGTGAGCATCATCTGTCCCTACATTATGAGATAATATAGGCAAAATATGTGTTAGAACATAAAAGGTACTAAGTATGTGAGATATGTATGAACAAGTAATAGGATGTGAGCAATCTAACATAGGATGCAGGACCAATCATAAAGGAACATGAATAAGGCTTAAAAGCATTTGAAAACACATAAAGACTTATCTTCAATACATCACAGAATCTCATAGTAAAACTTACATCTTTACATATAAATTGTGTAAGATAAGACCTTTAACCGACATGTAAAACCATGCGAGCTATGACATGGAATCCGATGTAAATCCCATATTGAGAAGATAGAAGCTACTTGCCAAGGTAGACTCCATGAGAACATCTTAACTTCATGAGCTATATATGGATACATTAGCTAGGCCATAAGGCAACCTATAGTGGTAACATAGTATGAGACTTTAGGTTGCTACTAGAATTCCCTTAGGTAACTAACTACGTTATCGGACTGAATCCCACCTAAAAATCATCTCGGTGCTTAGTTAATATCCCACTGAAAATCATTAAAAAAAATTAAAACATCATCATTAACTTCATCATGAAAATATTCATTGGAGCAGCTCATTAACTTGGTTATTTATAAGAATCCATAAACTTTGGTGAGAATTGTCCTTATCACCATCCTAAATCATAATTTGTGTGAGAATTGTCCTTATCATTGTTATACCCCATACTTTTATACCTTGGAAGGATCTCAAGCTTCTTGAAAGGCTCTTAAGTTTCTTAAAAGGTTTGTAGGCTTCTTAGAAGTTAACTTGTGAGATGGATAATCTATAACGCTACCAAACAACTCTAAGGAAGGGAGAACGTGACACTCCATAATAGTGAAGATTGGAAATAGGGTTATAAAAATTCGAAAGAAGTTGGAGACAAAATAATGAGTCATAGGACTTGACTTACTTACTTAAGCTACCAACTTGGAAGTCTTACATACTTAAGCTACTTGAGTACATTCCAAGCTTACGTAGCAAGGATTACATAGGTTCGTGAAGCAAGATGAGATTACGAACCCATGAGGAGAAAATGAGGGTGACACATGGAAACAAGAGGGAGTGCCACATGGAAGAAGATGCAGCAAGGGAGTGGTCCCCCCCTACCATGTGGCATCTCAAGGGTGGAGGAGGGGGTGTGTTGGCCCTATGAGGTCTTGGCATGTGTTACCACTTAGGGGTTGACACATGTAACCCCTAAGGTGGCCTCTATATATATGTTTTATGACTTTTATCTTCATCCTTATACCATAAGTTACATACTTCTCTAGAAAAATCAAGAGGAAAAAGGAAGAGAAGAAACCCTAGAGCTAGAGAGAAAGTAGTGGCGGCCAAGGGGAGAAAACGATAAGTTTTCCGATTTCATTTCGTGAATTAAGTATTTAAGGTATACCATAATGGTATGAAGTTTTTAGTAATATAAATTTATGATTTGGAGCAGCACCAAAAGGTTAACAAATAGCCACGAAGTTTTAGCTGCGCTAAAAGAATTTCCGAGGTGAGTTTTGGCAAGTCTTGGCGAGTTTCGGGCAAGGTAAGGTTTTCCCTTTAAAATTGGAGTTTATGATGTTTTTATGAAGTATATTACATGTCTTAAATAAGGCTGTAAGTGGAAAACTTGTATAAATATACTTGACGTTAGAAACAAACTAAATTGAAGTCGTTATAGTTAAATCGAAGTCGAGTAGTGTGTTGTGATTGTGGTGCTGCAGTTGCAGCAGGTTGGATGGTGTGTTACAGGGATGGAAATTGTTCTAAAAAGGGTGTGGTTACTTCTGGTTGCAGCCACTCGACCCTCCATTTCTTATTGTTAAAGGTTTTACAAAATAATGGTTAAAACTCTATTTTGGTATCGTAGTTTTGAGCTAGTTGTTTGGAGTTGTATTGAGTAATGTTGAAGTGATTTGATTTTATATATAGATGCTGGTTGTTGTTGGTAATATGGATTCTAATATTAGCAGTTGTATAGGGCAAGTTACACGGGAGATGCTGCCCGATTTCCGATAACTTTGGAACTAGTAATAAACTAGTCGAGGGAAAGGGACAAGGGAATGATTCCTATGAATACTTGGTTGTGGATTTGGAAGTTGGAAAGTGGAAGGTTATTAATATTAGTATTTTTTCCATGTTAAATAGGTTCAAAAGACGACGAGGCAAACGTGGTGAAGGGTAACCCATAAGAGGTATGTGAAGCTACCTTCTTTCTCTTGGCATGTTTTTGGCATAAGTATGTAAAGCTACCCTTCTTCTCTCTTGATATGTCTTTGACATCAGTTATGCTACTATGATGAAATGTCTATGGTACCGAGTCCCTTGATGGGCCAAGTAGGATATATGTTACTATCTAAGGATCGGGTCGTACGTTCCACGGCACATATGTGTATGATGTCTATATGAGGGGAAGTAGAGAGTATGTAAATCTTATCTCTTCTTTTCTCTTGGCATGACTTAGTCATAAGTGGTTGGTATATGTACTGTGGGATAATTCCATTCATATAACCCCGAGTATGGTTCATAAATCTTATTCACTTCTTGATGTTAGAACTCCTGCGATAGTTGAGTTATTGTCTTGTAAGTCTTCTACATGACGAAAGGTAGTACACGTGAAGCCTATCCCTTTCTTCTCTTGAAATGGCTTAATGTAAGTGAAGCGGTATATGATATGAGTTAGAGGTAATTCCATTTATAGATTCCGGGTGTAACTCATGGCTTGTACTCACTTCTAAATGTTAAAGGTCCTAAAGCAGTTGAACTACTACCCTCGAGCCTTTCATATGTTGGGTAGTAACTGGATATGCAAGCTCGTATTCCTAAGGGCTCTGGGGTGATGAATATCTCTGATTGCGTAAGTTGTGTAGCATTATCTTGATGCACATCTATGACACCTGAGGCTCCACTTAATATGATCCCTATTGATCCTCATAGGGTACTCAAGACAATTACTACCCGGATCTTCAAGTGACGGTTCACTTGGCTATTTCATGGAGTCTCAGATAATGATTTATCTTACATATGGTTACTCACTACTTTGCTCATGTATATGGTTAATATATCTTCCACCGAGTCCCTCACATAAAGGGTCTAGTATAATATAAGATGATATAAGTATTCACCGAGTCCCATAAAGGGTCGGGTACAATATAAGATGATATAAGTATTCACCGAGTCCCATAAAGGATTGGGTATGACTGAGTCATATAAAGGGCCAGGTATAACGAAGTCCCATAAAGGGCTGGGTATGACCCATCTCATAAAGGGCCGGGTATGATCGAGTCCCATAAAGGGCCAGGTATGATATATGTATACGATGGTAAGATGATATGATTAATGACTGGGTCCCATAAAGGTCTGGGTATGGTATATATACGCATATGATGACATAATGATACATTTGTAACACCGAGTCCCATAACAGGCTAGGTATGAAATATGACACTAAGATATATAACGTCATTTTACAAGATGCAGGTACAATGATTTATTAATTATTATACTTATTCCCTACCAACTGTAATTTCCTTATGATGTATATGCGTATATACTCAGTACATATGTCGTACTGACCCTTCTTTCCCGGGGGGCTGCGTTCATACCCGTAGGTATAGATACACACTTTGGGGATTTGCCAGCATAGGAGTTCCACTCAGCAGTTTAGAAGTGCTCTATTGTGCCGGAGCCTAGTTTTAGTACTAACCCTCGATGTATATATTTATTTGTTCACGGATACGGTGGGGTCCCTATCCCGCCTTATGTTACTGTTCTTACTCTTAGAGATCTGTGGATATGTATGTGGGTTGTATATGTGTGTGTACAGTGGTGCTTATAAGACTTATGTTTTGGGATGTTCCCTTTTGTCATGGGAGCCTCATCGGCTTATATGTTATCATACCTGTTGATTTCTTATGAAGCAAATAGGAGACAGGGTTACTCATAGTTAATAAGGGTATATACGAGTGCCAATTCGATCACCCGTCATGGCCTATGGAGTTTGGTCGTGACAATCACACCATAATAACTTTATTGGATCATCATTGATCACCATTATAACTTTCATCATTCAATCATAAGTCTCAACTCTTTTATAAAAGCTTCCTTTTGAAAACCATTGAACTTCATAATTATAATTTATATAAATCATCATTAAAATTGCTTCATGCATGGCATTCATAAGTCAACTTGAAATCATGCAATTAATGTAGAATGATGCTTATAATGATCATTCAAAACAATTGGAAATGTAATTGAAACAATCCAATGCAACTCATCAATTTAGGGTTAATAAACAATTGAAATTTAAAGATATCTTTGAGGAAAACCTTAGGACTCCATGGGTGAAAGAAACCCATGAATCAATCCCCACCTACCTTTATGAAATCAACTCAGAATTTGGAGAAGAAATTGATTGCTCTTAAAACCCTAGCTTGAGTATGTGAGAGAACCTTGAGAGAATTGATTTATCTTGCCTTAGGGTAATTTAGGAAATGAATTAGAATAGGAGGGGAATTTGAAGGGTTGGGGTGTTTATAAATTCTAAACTTTCCCCTAAAAGTGTCTAGATTCATTAAATCAAAATCAAAAAAAGATCACAATACGCCTCATTAAACTCAGATCTTGAACCTATGACTTGGACCCTAAGAATCTACAAACTCCTACAACTCATCAACTTAAGTCGTACTACAGGTCTTCAAATCCCTAAAATCTTGAGTCTCTGAAGTTGCATCTATGAGTTATTTTCATGACTCGTCAACAAAACTATGGGTTGTAGACCCGTATCATCCTGCAGGTCTAAAAACCTACAAATTTTGCATTTGTGTTAGGCTGCCATGTCTCTTTTGGTACTTTATTCATTCTAGTTTGAGTCCCATTCGAGGTGAAATGTTCCCAAGGGGGATATATTATAATACCTCAAAAATTAGAAAGTAAGAAAATGGATTTTAAAAAAGGATCTTAGAAAATCACATCTTTTTAGTGCTTCACGAAGCCCGTCATGGGCTGTATAAAGGACCACGGGTCATGATATGGCACCATGGTGGAGTACTAGGTATTGGTGAAATAAGAGGGAAAGTTCACAGGCCCTTCAACAGATCATGAATGGAACCATGGCCTGTGAAGGTGTCCCGTGGAAATGACAGGGAAAAGGGGAAAACCAAGAAAGGGCCACGACTCGTAGATCAAACCACAGACCTTGAAGGCTCTATCTTCATAACCATGTGTGGGTTATTCTTGAGAGGCTATCCACAAACCGTGGAGCCCATCACAAGCCATTAAAGAGACCTTGGAGGTCAAACTTCAAGCCCAGTCCAAACCCTTTAGTTCACGACCATCACCACGAACTGTGGTGACCATGACGGTCTCTGAAGATCTTCCGTCCAGGTGACCCATTCAGATTTTATTGAGGGTGTTTTGGTCTTTTCCCTATTAGTAATGTATTTGGATGGTTTTTGGGTACAAATCATACTCTATTAACTACCTTAAACACTCTTAAATCCCTCATTCATTCCCCAACACCCTAAACACAAATCATCTCTTTAATGTTCTCTCAAAGTTCATCTTCCTCCTCAAGCAAGGTTTCAAGGGATTTCAAGTTCAAATCTCCAATTCAAGTGCATTTAGGGATTTAATTGTTCGAGGCATATGGGAATTCATCCATGGATCCTTCCATCCATAGAGTCCCAAGGTTTTTCCTCAAATTCTCTTTATGAATTCTTCTCCTAAGCCCTATTCTTATGAATTTGCATTTGGTCAATTCAATTATAGATTATTTCATTCTTGTTGATATAATTATGCGTGATTCAAGTTAAATTTCATAATTTCAAGTTGATTTTTATGGACCCATGCCTTATGCTACTTTCAAGTATAAATTTATGAAATTACGATCATGATTGAAAAATGATTTTAGGAATGATTATGAATGATTTCCAAGGTTTACAAATGACTAATGAAAAGTAATGAATGATCATAAATCATTTTCAATGATTTTTCAAGAAATTATAAAGGTTTTGAAGGGTTTTCCTCACACACTCATCCTAAATATGGTGAATGATCATCGACTCATGGATTCATAAGGATTGAAATATTTTCTCATTCTTCTATGAATCAATCATGTTAATGAGCTACTCTTATGACTATTATATGATGTTGGATTGATATATCTTATTACCTTTCCTGATAATTTTATGACTATGGTTTATGATTTTCATTAGGATATTGACTAAGAACCAAGAGAACTTTGAGGTGGGTTTGGTTTGGAACCTCAAGTAGTGACTCAAGGGAACTCTAGTAGAAAACTCTAGTCTCTAACTATGTTGCCCGTGTAGGTTTTCCTTTATGGACTAGCTAGTGGATCCACAAATAGCTCAAGTATAAGATGTTCTCATGGAGTCTACCTTGGCAAGTAGCCTCTCTCTTCTCGATATAGGAGTTATATTAGATTCCATGATATAGCTTGTGTGGTCTCATATATGTCTGTTAAAGGTGTTATCCCACACAAAGGTATATGAAAACAGTATAAGTTCTCATCATATTTATGATGCATTGACCACATGATTATGATATGATGTTCAAATATTTTCAAAATTTACTCATGTTTTTAAGATATTGGTCATGCATCCCATGTTCATATTGATTATGTCTGATTATCACTGTTCATGCATAATTCTCACATAGTGCATTCCATGTATTAACACATTCATAATGTAGAGTTTGATGATTATCGTGTACCTCCCCCCCCCCCCCCCCCCGTGGCTAGAGTTTAAGCACTATTCTCTCATTGTTTGTGAGTCCTCATGATTTGAGGATGAGACATATATATTTTCATATTTCTTTATGAAGTTTACTTCTATATTTTTGGGTGAGCTAGGATCTTGTCTTATGCCCCTATCTAGACTAGTAGAGGCATGTTAGATATTCATGGAATCTATATTGTATTTCCATTTGAGTTTGATATTGATTTCTCTTTTATCGAGATATTCATGTTGAGACTATTATTCCATATTTTGATGTTTAGTTTTATTTCTTCATTTACCTTATGTATACTCATGTATGATATCCTAAGAGGCTTGGTTGGATTTCTTTGGAATTCTAATCATCGTGTCACACCTAGGGCCTAGCTTAGGTAGTGAAAAGAGTAAAATAATATATTTTCATATACTGAATCACATTACTTATTCACATCTTTTAAAGCATTGTTTTTACATATATTGCATGCTTTATTGAGTTAAGTTATTCTAAGAGTTGAGTTCTTGAGTTGAGTTGATTTGAGTTGAGTATCTTGATATAAGTTGATTTTTAGCAATTTTACTTACCATACATTCCATGTACTAATACCATTTGTCTTTGAATCTTTTTATTAAGCAGACACATGTGATAGAGATCCTCAACAAACACATAGTTGAAGATCAGTTTTCTACTCAACTTTGGTGAGACCTCTTTGCATTTAGGGGAGCTCTTGAGTCTTTACATTTTCAGTTTTTATTTATCAGTTAAGGTAGCCATGGGCCTGTCCTTTTACCTATTCAGATTTAGTAGTTAGAAGCTTCATAGACTAATCAAATAGAGTTGAGTTCACTAAGTTTATTCTTATCAGTTCATATTTTGAAAACATTTACATTTACTATATTCAAAGTATGTTTAGACTTTATTATGACAAGTGCATTTTATAAATAGCATGCCCATCTTGAGTTCTATTTTTTATGAGTTAAAGTCTTCCGCTTATTAAGTTAGCCAAGCCAAGGATTCGCTAAGGAACCATCAATAGTTCTGAGTGCCGGTCACGCCTAGGGTGTAAACTTCGGGTGTAAAAGATTTGGTATCATATCATAGAGTTTAAGAGTCTTAGGATGTCTATTATGCCAAGTCTAGTACAGTCCTTCCTATTGATGTAAACCGCGCCACATTAATAATAGGGAGGCTATAGAATTTTAGGAATTTTTTCACTTCTTTCATACTCCAGTTCGTGCTATGGAGTTTAACTCTATAAAATCTCTTTTTAATTCATGCATTTCACGATTACAGATCATGCCTTCGAAAAGAACCTTGAGCTAGAGGAACGTTGCTGAGAATGAAATTCTACAATAGTCCAAAATTCATACTTAGAACCAAGCTCGAGCAGCTGAGGATGAGAATGAGAATGGGACTCAAGAGGTTCCACAAACTGATCAACAACTATGACTTTCAAGGTTGAATTTGGGAGATCTATCTCTATACTCACCCAATTGATGGCTACACAGTCTCGCCGTTAGAGTACCCCTATTTCGAGCTCTAGTTCTCAAGAGCTGTCTGTAGCTAATAGGATTCGATATTTTTGAGGATGAACCCACCAGTATTCATTGAATCTAGAGTAGAGGAGGACCCTCAAAACCTCTGCCCTCGCCGAAGTTGTCTAGAAATGGCCCTGGGCATCTTCACCCTGTGTGTCTGATATATCACCTGACCTACCTCAATGTTCTCCACCTTGAGCACCCTTTCGGTTGCCCCAACAATCCTGATCTTGACAACCGCCTCTAGCTGGAGGGGGTACCACTGATACTGGCATGGCTGTAGTAGGAGCTAGAAAAACCATCTTAGAACAAGAGAAATATCTAGACCAATGGTCTAACATGCCGCAATCATAACAACCTTGAGAGGCATGACCCACATGAAATTGGCTACCATAGTTGGTCGAACCCACATCTGATCCCCTCGAACTTTGGCCCATGTTAGGATAACCCAGACATGGATGGCTACTCTTTGAAGCATATTATGCAGCATGAACAGGCTGGCTAGACTATCCCTACTGAATCTGTGAGCGAGGTCAATCATAAAAGTCCCTGGCCCTGGATAGGGACCCGATGTAGCTTTCCTAGTAGCGAGCCTCCTTGTCGCTTCCATCGTGGGCCTCGGAATGGATATGCTTCATGGTCCAGGCATGATCAATAACCTCTAGAAATGACTGTCTTGATGATGCCATAGGTTCTATATCGATCCTCCACTGTAATCTCAACCCACGCACAAAACAATGGACTTTCTCCTCCTTAGTGGGCAATATCATGGTAACATGGCGAGATAGCTCATGAAACCTCGCCTCATACTCTAAGAAATCCATGGAGCCCTAATTTAATCTCGACAATTGGTCATGGAGCCCGTCTCTAATGCTCCGCATTATGTACTTGGCCAAGAAAGCCTCTGAAAACTCATCCTAAGATACTTGAGGTGACCCAACTGGCCTTGTCTATAAATATGAGCGCCATCACTACTTGGTTGGCTCGTAAAACTGGTGAGCGGTAAAGTCGGGTCCTCTCGACTCCATAAGACCCAAGGACTGAAGCTACTCTCGGCAAGTTATAAGAAACTCATGAGCGTCCTCCTTGATCACTCTAGAAAATGTGGCAGTGAAAAACTCTAAAACACCTCAAGCATCTTATACTTTGCAAAGATATAGCCCTATCTTCTATAACTGGTTGATCAACAATGGAGGCTGGTGGCAGCTGGACCTCTAGAGCTGCTTCTGCAGGCTGACTCTGCAGTACTGGCACAACTGGGCTGAAGATAGGGTCTTTTGTTGTATACCATCATCTTTAGAGTCCTCTTTCTATCACAAGCTAGTGTTGTAGCCCTGCCATGACCTCTAGGTAGGCCTCTACTCCTAGCTGGGGATCTATCTGCAGACCCAGGTTCATTCTCCCAGCCATAGTACCACGTGTGTGAGCCATCCTATAAAATAGTGAAAAAAGTGAGAATTCATGAAATCGATAAGACACATACTACACAAAAGTAGTACAAATGAGGACATATTCCTAACGACATCATATATCATCCCAAATATAAGTTATGGATGTCTCTGCATCGATCTGCAAGATTCTACTAGACATTAGCTTTATACAAGTGAGACCACTAAACCTGGGACTCTAATACCAACTTATCATGACATAATAGAACCTATCATAACCCACTAATAGTTAAGACAACCCATATCTCGAAACTTGAGTAATAGGAATAAGGTAGAAACTGAATCAACATTTAAACAAATAACAGAAATTAAAAAAGAATAAGCGAAAACAAGCCAAAATATATATACATGCCAATAGAATCCCTCCTAGAACTTCGAAGTCACATACACAAAGCTACTACAAATAGATACAAGTCCCAAAAGTGAACCACAAAAATAAAGACTTGTCTCAAAATGCAAAAGACTAGTCGACTAGATACAGATAGAGACAGCTAACAACATGTGCTCACCCTTGCCTCCAATATAGACTGCAACTGCTAGTATCAGCACTGGTAACTAGTGTTGGGACCTTTATCATGAAAATAGATGTAGATTATAGTATGAGTACCAAAATAAAAGTAAATCATAGATATCATAGGCCGACTGAGCTTGAATTTGCAACGATAATGACTGTCAAATGATATCGTGTCATCTCATTATCATAAAACTATTATGGATCGACGTCCACTCTAAAATAAAAAATCAATTACTCCAAGCTCGAATTGTACCCAATCTTAAATATCTAAGCAAAGCCCAAAAGCTCAAATCGTCAATGTACGAGCTGTAAGAAGAAGGAGAAAGGGTAGAAGGTCATCAAAGCTAAGGCAACACCTAATCTAAGGCTCAAATTACCAGACCCAAGTCTGCTGTTCCAGTCTAAAGGGAGTTAATCCTTCCAAATCAATATCGGAGTAAAAGCAAGACCTATAGGCTCCAAATATCATAAGTCTATGGAAAACACAAGTCTAAGCCTAGACTAAAAGCAACATGCTAAAAATCATCATAAAACGGTAATTACAAAGCCATAAGGCATGGATGATCACAATAAAATAGACAACATGCTCACAAGTACCCGATATTACTTAAAAATAGCCTAAAATAGGATTTCTACACTAGTAGGCATGATCAAGAACTAATAAACTGAAATTCCAACTATTCTTCATGCTTTTACATAATCAAGCTCAATCTAAAGGGAGGAAATTCGTAGCCTACCTTTAGGCCGATCATGCACACTTTAAAATCAATATGGCAGAGCTTTTCCCTTTTCGAACAGCCTCTAAACGCTATCATGCTATCAAATATAGTTTTACAATGTCAATACATTCATTTAGACACTAAAATTACTAAAAATGGAGATAGACCAATTTCAGAGTCTAAAATATAAATATGGGACCTGCGCTAGAGATTTCAGAATTCACTCCGTGAAAAGATTCTACTTAGCTCCTCTAACATGTGTCCTAAAATGGAACACTATTTAAGGCTCTAACATCCCAAATTAGAGACATGCAATTTTTCACCATTAAAGCTAAGAAACCCTGCAATCCGAGTAACTAGATAGCAAAATTTACTTCTGAAGGAAGATCCTCAACACTCCTATAAATACTCCTATATGCTCTCATGATCACCCCGGACACACAAGACTTAAAATCGCCAGAATTTGAGCTCTAGAACTCAAGTTTTGGGGTTTAATGTTATGGAACGAAGTTGGCCGCCTATGGTTTTTAATTAAAAGACCAAACCAAATTTACCTTCTAGAATGCTGCAAAAGTGGCCCACAAACTCGGACTGAGGGAACCCAGACCTTCACGAATGTAGAGAAGCCTCCGCCAATGAAGAAGGCACTTGCCCAAGCCTCCGCAAACGCGGAAGCCTTTCTGCAAATGCATAAGCCTTACTGCAAATGTGGAAGCCTTACTGTGAACACAGAAGGTAACCATTCACCCCTCCACGAACGCAGCTAGGGCTCTACGAATGCAGAGACAGTTCACTTGGCCTTCATGAACGTGGCTCATAGCCCATGAATGCATAGGGTAAAATTACCCTACACCAGCAACTACTGCAACATCAGTTTTTGGCATCGTCCAAATCTCCAATAGGGTGAAATCTATTTTGAGGTCGCTTACCTGATGTTTTGACTGAAATCAACTATTTAAGTTTCAAAAGCTCCAAAATAGGAAAACGGGCATAAATCCTAACCGAACAACCAGGCAACCATACAATTAGTGCCAGTAAGACATAAATAACTTGGGTCACTATAGAAATACTCTAAATGATGAAAAGAAGGCATTTACACAAAAATGACCTAGAGGGTGATTACACCCAGTAGAATTCTATTTTGAGGTCGCTTACTTCACGTTTTAACCAAAACCAAATATTGAAGTTGCAAAATCTCCAAAATAGGGAAACGAGCATAAATTCCAACCGAACAATCAGTGCCAGCAACTCATAAATAATTTAGGGTTGCTATAGAAATGCTCTAAATGATAAAAAGAAGGAATTTACACAAAAATGACCAAGTGGGTCATTACAACGAACTCAGTCCAACGTTGTGATTAGCCTTATATTCTTGGAATGATGATTATCTAAGTGAAACTCATAGATCTTTCTTGAAACTCTTAAACCCTAGCTTTTCTCCTTCTCTTCAATTCTTGCTCTCAAAAGATTCTAAGTGTTAATGAGACAAAACCTCATTGGGTACTCATAAGGGGCTCATATGTTTCCCAAAATAACTCTGTTTAAGTTTGGGAAAGGTGGGAAAAGACTAAAATATCCCCCACTTAAAAACTGGGTCTAGGCTGCTACGGACAATTCTATGGACCGTAGAGTCTTTTGTGGATAGTAGAACGCTAGTCCTAGAAACTTGGGCACAAATCTTGGATCAATGAAAATTGTCGAGTTTGGGTCTATAGACCCTTCTATCAATCGTAGGCCCTGTGATAGGTCATACAACTCCCTCATGGGAGTATACTAGGAGGGTCCCTTGAGGGTGGGTCTACAAAACCTTCTACAATTTATAGACCCTTTGATGGATCGTAGAATGCATCGGATGAGTTACACTGGAATATGGACTCATGGGGTTGGGTCTAAGGGACTTTCTATGGTCCTAGACCTTTTGACGGGTCATAGAGTACCTCCGTGGAAGGACACTGGTTATGTCTATAGGACTCCCCTCACAGGCCCATTCCACGATCCATGGAAACTTATACGGATTGTGGAGTGGTCTGTGGGAGTTGGGTCAGTGACTATGTTTTAGGGGCTTCACTCCACGGGCCCATGTACGGTTTGTGGGAACTTTGACGGGTGATGTAAGGCCAAAATATATACTTTTAATTATTAATTGCCTCACATTTAGTATTTTTATTTGTCCTTTTTAGCATAAATTTTATGGATTGTGCTAGATTGTGTATTTTATTTGTAGGATTAATTTGACGTGACAGTAAAGAAATTTAGAGCCAAAATGAATTAAAGATGAAGGATCAAAGAAGGAAATCAAGCAAGTAGCTAAATGAATTAGATTGAATATTATATTATATTTATATAGTATTCAAATATTTGTAGAATTTGCAACAAAATCAAATTGCTCATTATCAACGATATTCCACGTGGCATTACACGAATAAATTCTCAGAGAATGTTGAGGCGGTGTACAATGTCATGAGAAGCCAATTCCTTTGGGTTTCCCAATTAGTTTTGGACTTAGTTATTTTATTTAGGATCTGTTTGGAAAGCTACCTGGTAATTGAAATTAGTGTAATTACTAGGATAGTAATTATCAGCCTAGTAATTACATAATCTAGTAATTACAATGACTTGTTTGTTTGTCACAGTGTAATTACAAATATCTTGTTTGGTTGTACAGGTGTAATTACAAGGTTATATCACATTTTAGAAATTAAAAATTATCTAAACTTAAATTTTATATTAGACAAATAAAGGTTTTTATAAATGATATCAAATTAAATATTAAAGATACATATAGTCTTTTGAAAATAGATTAATTAATAATAAATTCTTACTAATATTATAAAAATAATTGAATTATATTTTTTAAATTAGTATATTTTAATTAAATTAATATAAAAAATTTAAATACAATATTTCTTTGAACATTATGAAATGCGTATTTGACAAAAATATTAATATTATAACTATAATTTCATGAAATTATTAAAATACTTGACATAAAGATAATCTATCAAGTTTAACTAAAAAATAAATGATTTGCAATGCGAAATATCAAGTCAATAATACTAAAATAAATAAAACTGAAAATATAACATAAACTTAAAAATTAGAATAGTAACAAAATAATGTTAATGAAAAAATAAACATAGAATTAAAAAAAAGGTAACATGAAAAATTGCATGGAATCACATGAAGTAAAGATTGAGAATGAAAAGAAAATGAAATATAAAAAATATATTTTTAGAAAATATTAGATTAATAAAAATAATAACAATTTTAAAATGGTAATAAAAATAAATTAAAACAAAAGAAATATAAATAGAAATATAAAGAAGAAATTAAAAAATAATCAGCTTGTAATTACACCATGTAATTACAATAATTCATAGCCTCCACTAAAAATTGGAGAGTGTAATTACTTCCTTCCAATTACACTCAATTACGTGCTAGGTGAGTCACCTACTTACTCGAAGTAGGTGCATCACCTTTTTTCATCCAACTAGGTGCTACACTTCCTTTCGCCTCTTTCGTGGGTTCATAATTTTGCCTCACTTTAAGGACCCATGTAATCCTTGCTACGTAAGCTCAACATGTATTCCAGTAGATTAAGTATGTAAGACATCTAAGTTGGTAGCTTACACAAGTAGATCGAGTCCTATGACTCATTACTTATCAGATCCTCCACTGAATAGGCAAGGTTGCCTACGAGCTGGACTTACCAGTGAATTTAGAAGCGGTACATCCAGTCTTCCATCTATTAATGCTTTGCAAGTATGTTGGTAATCTAACCCGGGTATATCCCGTAGAGGGTATCCAGGTCACAGAAGAGTTATCCTATGAGAAGCAACCTATCGCCATCCTGGGTTGGCAAAGTAGGAGATTGTGAACTAAGGATGTATCTTCCATCAAGGTGTCGTGGCGAAAAAAAAATCGCGAAGAAATGACCTGGGAATTAGCTGAAGAGGAAATGAAATACAGGTATCCGTACCTACCCCTTACGCTATAGGTAATCCCAACCTTTGGGACTCTGATAGTGATAGCTCGATGAAAGTATATGTTATTGCAATGGAACAGAGAAACTGTCCATACAGTCTGTAAAGATCTTAAGGAAGGTTTTGGTTCACATTCGAGGATGAATGTCCTAAAGGGGGGGAAGGATGTTACACCCCATACTTTTGTACCTTGGAATGCGTTCTTAACTCTCTTGAAAGGCTCTTAAGTTTTTTGCAAGGATCGTAAGCCTCTTAAGTTTCTTAAAGTTTATTAAAGCTCTTAAGGGTTACCATGTGAGTCGGATAATCTATAACGCTATCAAAAAACTCTAAGGAAAGGAGAATGTGATACCCAATAATAGAAAAGATTTGAATTAGGGCTATAAGATTCCAGAAGAAGTTGGAGGCCAAGTAATGAGTCGTAGAACTCTACTTACTTACTTAAGCTACCAATTTAAAAACCTTATATACTCAAGCTACTTGAGTGCATACCAAGCTTACATAGCAAGTATTAAATAGGTTCGTAAATCAAGATAAGATTACGAACCCACGAGGAGAAGAAGAGAGAAACACGTGGCAGCAAGGGAGAGTGCCGCATGGCAGCAGCTGGAAGTGCCACATGGAAGAAGCTGAAGCAAGGGGGTGGGCCCCACCTTCCACATGGAATCCCATGAGGGGTGGTGCGATGTGTTGTCCCAACAAGGGCTTGACACGTGTCACCTCTTGGGGCTTGACATGTGTCACCTCTTGGGGCTTAACACGTGTCACCTCTTGGGGCTTGACACGTGTCACCCCCCTAAGGTGGTATATATATACATATTTGATGACTTTTCAACTCATTCTTATCCCTTAAGTTCATATTTATCAAAACAAATAGACTACAAGAAAATTCTAGAGAATAGAAAGGAGAGAAACTTAAGCTAGAGAGAGAGAGAGCTCGGATTTGGGAGAAAAAAAGGTGAGTGTCTAATTTCGTTCCATTAATTAATTATCTAGGGTGCACCAAGATTCTATGAAGGTGTTATTAATGAAGATTTAGGATTTGGAGCAGCCAAAAACATTATCAAACAGCCACAAAGTTTTTAGGCGCGCTAAAGGGACTTCCGAGGCAAGTTTCGATGAGTTTGACGAGTTTCAGGCAAGGTAATGATTTTCCTTTCAAATTAGAGTTTATGATGTTGTTATGAGGTATATTACATATCTTAAATAAGGTTGTAAGTGTAAAATTGCATAAGGATGCTATACGCTAGAAACCAACTAAATTGAAGTCGTTGTAGTTAAATTGAAGTCACGTAGTGTGTTGTCATTGTGGTGCTGCGGTTGCATCTGGCTGGGTGAGTGTTGGGGATTTAAATTGTTTTACAAAGGTTGCGGGTGCTTCTGGTTTCAGCCACATGACCCTCCATTTGGTATGGTTAAAGATTTTGTGAAATAAAGATTAAAAACTCTATTTTGGTATCGTATTTTGGAGCTAGTTGTTTGGAGCTTGTATTGTGCAATGTTGAAGTGACTTACTTGTAAATATGTTTCTGGTTTTGTTGTTGGTGTGGTTTTTGATATTTTAGCCTAGTCGAAATCTTGGGGATGTTGAAGTTACAGGGGAAATGCTGCCTGATTTTCAGTAGCCTCAGAACTAGTAACAAACTAGTCGAGGGTAATGGATAGGAAATGACTCCTATTAGCACTTGGTTGTAGAATGGGATATTGGAAAGTGAAATGCTATTAACTTTAGTATTACTTTCATGTTAAATAGGTTAAGAAGATATCGAGGCAAGCTGGGTTACAATTAATTCCTAAAGAGGTATGTGAAGCTACCTCCTTTATTTTGGCATATTTTTGGCATAAGTATGTAAAGATCCCCTTCTTTCCTTTTGACATGTCTCGACATAAGTATATGATGATATATGTATATAATGACTCCATGAGGGAGAGTAGAGAGTATATAAAGCCTACCCTTTCTCTTCTTTTGGCATGTTATAGATGTACGTAAAAGATGATACAATCTCGGAGGTGACTCCATTCCTAAATGTTTCTTGCTCATCCTCTAATGTTGGAACTCTTACAATAATTGAGATATTGCTTCTCAAGTTTTTCTATACTTTGGGAAGTAGTAAGTATGTACAGCTAATCTTCCTTTCTTTTTGGCATGATCTTATGAGATAAATAGATGAAGTGTATACGATTCCAAGGAAGTTCCTCTTTTTAAAGCCATTAGGATAACCAACTTTTTGATTCCCAAAAGATATTTGATGATGACCCGATACGGGAATATGATTCCAAAAGTTCCATTTTGACCTAATCCATAATGACAATCAAAAGGTACTTGATATGACTCTTGTCTTGGTTTTTTAATAATAGCACATTTTGAGTATTCCATCGAGTCTCAAATACAATCTAAAATGCATCGGGTTAAGCACTAGAGGGACAGGTACATATGTATATGTAATATATGGATTGGGCCAAATGTTCCTCGGGATTACTATATAATATATGAATCGGGCCGAACGTTCCTTGGTATTACTATATAATATATGGATCGGGCCAAATGTTCCTCGGCATTACTATATAATATATGGATCAGGCCAAACTTTCTTCGGTATTACTATATAATATATAGATCGGGCCGAACATTCCTTGGTATTACTATATAATATGTGGATTGGACCAAATGTTCCTCGGCATTACTATATGGTATATGGATCGGGCCGTACATTCCTTGGCATTATTATATGAGATAGCACCAATAGTATATAGATGCTTACGATAACAGAGTGATGTAGTTATTACACCAAGTCCCCGAACAAGCCGGGTACAGTACATGATGATAGTATGTACGACTTCATGTTATCAGTTAAAGGTACAGTAAATGATTAGATGTCATACTTGCCCCTACATCCCTATACCAACTGTAATTTCCTTATGATGTCTATGCTTATATACTCAGTACATATGTCATACTGACCCCCCTTTCTCGGGGGGGCTGCATTTATGCCTGCAGGTACAGATACATACTTTGGGGATCCACCAGCGTAAGAGTTCCACTCAGCAGCTCAGAAGCACTCCATTGTGCCGGATCCTAGTTTTGGTATTAACCTTCGATGTATATATTTATTTGTTCATGCATGGCGGGGGGCCCTGTCCCACGTTAAGTTATTGTTCTTACTCTTTAAGGTCTTTAGACATGTATGTGGGTTGTATATGGGTTGTATATGCATGTATGTACAGTGGTGCGTATGATAAGCCTTGTCGGCTTATATGTTATCTTGCCTGTTGATGTGCTATAATTTAAGCAGGGGACAGATTTACTTACAGATAGAAGGAATATACGTAAGTGTCTAGTTCGGGCACCTATCACATTCTACGGGGTTGGGTCATGACAGGTACATCCGGTGTTCCATGAGTCTATATTGAGGAAATGTGTGGGGGATCCTACTTCTATTGTGCCTTTGGAGATAGTGAATATTCAAGAGAACTTGACCTATGAAGAGGTTTCGGTTGAAATCTTGGACCGGCAAGTCAAAAGGTTGAGGAACAAATAAGTTGTTTCCATTAAAGTCCTTTGGAGGAATCAACAAGTTGAAAGTGCTACATGGAAAGCGGAAGCGGATATGATGAAACGTTACTCTCATCTCTTTCATTCTACTCAAGCCTAAGGTACTAAGTCATTCATGCTTAAGTACTTAAGCCTCTTATGTTTTTGGTTTTCCAAGTCTTCGTCTGCATGCATATTCATGAAGTTGGATTTTAAAGTTATGTTTTGTGCTAAAGTTTAAAGATCTTATGTTTGATGCATTTTAAGTGTCATTGTATTCATGTTGGGCTGCTAAGTCCTCGTGCCATGTATTTTTCTATGTTAGCAATTCTCACTCGAGGATAAATGTTCCTAAGTGGGAGATATTGTAAGACCCCGAAAATGTGAAAACTCCTAAACAAAGGAGCAAAGGATGAATTCTCAAAAAGTACAGAAAATTAGCACCAAGAGCTGACCACGGAAGCCATCATGGGCCGTGGTAAGAATCACGAACCGTGTGAGCTACCGTGGTAGAGATTAAGAGACTCAGACCTATAGGAAAGGGACCAGGATGAGTACCATGGACCTTGGTGAGAATCACGGACCGTGAAGCCTTCCGTGGTGACCCCTCCCAAGACACTTAGGAATTCTCCCAAGGTGAGGTCCACGGATGACCACCACGGATTGTGGGACCCTCTACGAACCATGGTGTGCCCTTGGGTGGACACTCTGCAAGTCCATTTGTAGAACCTGCACCACAACAATTTTTCATGTTCCGTAGTGCCCTTCACGGACCGTGAAGGGGCTCCATGCTGAAACTTCAGAGAATACTCCTATATGCCCCTTTCCAAATATTTTTCAAAGTCCCTTAAAACGGGACCCCACCACAGACCATGATGAGCACTACAAACCATGAAGAGTCCTTGTTAAGCCAGTTCCGGTCAGATTTTAAAAGTGATGGTTTGGTCTTTTCCTGTGTTTTAATTCAAAGTGGTGTCGTTTTAAGGGTAGAATTCACCCAGCCAAAGCCCCTAAACCCTTCCAAGACCTCATTCTTCACATTATACTCAAAACCCTCCAAATCCTCTCTTCTCAAACTCTCCCAAGAACTTCAAGGCAAGCTAGGATTTCTCTCTGAGGCATCTTCAAGTCTACTTTCTTTCTCAAAGCTTTCATAGGGATTTCATTCCCCCAAGATATGTGAGTTTTCATCTAAGGGTATTTCCACCCATGGAGCTCAAAAGTTCTTCTCAACTTGATATTTCAATTCTAAGGATGAAACTTCATGGGATTTCATATAATGACTCAAAATGCATATATTATGATGTATTTTAAGTTTATTTACCTATTTTGCTGTGTTTTGATTCTCAATTGCATGAATAGAATGATTTGCTAAAGTGCCTATATGAAGGCCTGAAAGAGGGTTTAAGTATGAATGGTGGATTGTTTTGAAATGTTCTAAATTGATGTATTTCATCACTCTCATACATGCAAGAACTCTTTAAAATGCATTTGAAGGTTTTATGAAAAGAACCCACCTAGTTTTCCTCATGATTTAAGTAAAGTTGAAAAGAAGTTTTTGGAATCCAAATGAACTCTTTAAAATGCATTTGAAGGTTTTATGAAAAGAACCCACCAAGTTTTCTTCATGATTTAAGTAAAGTTGAAAAGAAGTTTTTGGACTCCAAATGAATTATATGAGGCAAATGTTTGTGTAAAGGGAGTCTTATGAAATGATTGATTGATGAAAGGGCTTCTTATCTAAAGTAAAGTTTCAATATGAAAGGATAATTCTTGCATTGAATCAAATGAAAGGTTTTAATGAGCTATTCCACCGAATGATGATTTAATGTTAAAGTTGTATAACACTTATGCTATTATGATGTTTAAATGTTATTCCATGGGATTGACCTAGCACCGAATGTAGCATATAGATGGAGACTCGACCTAAGGGGTCCTTAAGTAAAGTCTCATGTTGCATTAACTATGCGCCAACATAGGGGTCCTTATCGGCTATTTTAGGCTAGTGGATCCATAATTAGCCATTAAAGTTAAAGTTAAAGAATGTTTAAAGTTGACGGAGCTCTAATAGAAAAGTAGTCTCCCCATTCCAATGTTGGGGTTATGTTAGATTCCATGTAATAGCTCGCATGATCTTAAATGTTGATTACGGTCACTTTTCCACAAAAAGAATGTTTTAAGGTTCCACATGACGTTTCTCATGCATGCATTCACTTATCCATATTGCTTATATATATGACTCATTGCTCTTCATTATTGCATGCCCACATACTTAGTACATTCAATATACTAATGCATACTTTCGCCTACATGATATCACTATGTAGAAACCGACGTTGCTCCACATTCTCCTCCTCGTGGCTAGATTTATCGTTGAAGGCTACTATTAGTGGTGAGTTTCTATGATCCGGAAATGATACTCCTATCTTTCTAGCTTATGTTATGATTAGACACTTGAATTACATTTTAGTATTTTGACCTAATCTTGAGGGTGAGCTACGGACATATCTTAGCCCCCACCAAGTCTTAATATAGAAGGTATTGTTGGATATAGCAAATGATGTTATGATTATTTGATTCATATTGAATGTCTAATACCTTAGTCCCGATATCCCTTTTTGTTTCCGCATGTTTGTTTATTGTTACCAATGAGATACTCAATGAATGTTAGAAGGCTTGGGTAAGGTACCTCTGGTTGCTTTATTCGTCGTGTTATGTCTAGGACCTAGGCTAGGGTCATGACAACAAAATAAGAGAGTAATGAATTAATCAACTAGCAAAATGAAAAAAGTGTCATTTCCTCGAACTGTGAGGACTCACCAATATTACAAACATAATATCTCTAGCCACGAACGGGAGGATGAGCGAGATCGTCAGACCCTACATTATAATATAATGTAGGCAAAAGTATGCATTAATACATGGAATGCACTAAGTATGTGAGAAGTATGCATGAACAATAAACATAGGGAATAATCAATATGAATCATGAGATTCAAGATCAATATCATAAAACATGACTAAAAGTATGAAAACATTAAAACATCACAACTCATTGGTCAATACATCAAAACATCTTTATCATAAGAACTTCATAGCTTCTTTTTAACTGGTGTGGAATAGAACCTTTAACCGATATATAAGACCATGCGATCTATTACATGGAATCTGATGAACCCCACATCAAAAAGGGAAGGCTACCTTGCTAAGGTAGACTTCTTGATGGTACTCTCTCTTTAATTGTGCTATATGTGGATCCACTAGCTTCGCGATATTGGCATCATTGAACCTTTGCGGGCAACGTAGTGTGTGACTAAATGTTGCTACTAAGATTCCCTTGGATAGTTACAATGGCATTGAAATATATCATAATTAAGAAGACCCAATGCAAATCATGAAATTAGAGCTTTTAGAAGAAGAATTCATAAGAAATTTGAGAAGAAATCTTTGGGATTCCATGGGTGAAAGGGCCCAAGGATGATTTCCCACATACCTTGACCTTTAGAAACCCTAAATTACAGAGAATTGAAGCTTGACATTGAAGAAAGCCTTAGAACTTGTTTGAGGAAGAAGAAGACTTGGACAACACACTTTTAGAGGGAAGATTTTGATTTAGAGTGTTAAGGTGAGAATGAGAGAGTTATGAGAGCTTAGAGTAGTTAATAGGTTAGGATCTAGTCCCAAAAATCATCCACATTCATTAATGAAAACATAGAGAATGACCAAACTACCCCCAACTTAAACTGGATTTGGGCATTCGGACGGACCCCCACCACGACCTGTGAAGGTCAATACGGGCAGTATCCAAGGTCGTGGTGATGGACTTGGCTTCTAGACAAGGGTCTTTGCAAGGGTTCCCCTCCACGAGACCCACCATGGTCTGTTATGGCGTGGTGAAGGGACTGTCTAGGGGTATAGGAGAGTGTCCACCACAGAGGACACCACGGCTTGTGGTGCTCACCGCGGACCATGGTCCCTGTCGTGAACCCCTCCCCTACACACCTGAGTTTCAGGACTTCCACCACGATGGCCTATACGGCCAGTAATGAGGTCCATGGCTCGTGGACTGAGCCCGTTGTGGCTATCTGGTGCAAAAGCTGAGATTCTCTAGGGAAACTTCCTTGGAACCTTATTTTCTGACTTTCCGACTTTCGGGGTCTTACAGTAAGGCACTAAATTTCAGACTTGCCTCCCAAGGTTGGGATGTGTAAAGAATGGTCCTTTTTACGCCAAGTATTACATTATTTTATTTTTCCCGCTAAGATCATTCAATCGATCATATCTTGCATTTCGACTTCGACTATTTTTATCCTCATTAATGGCAACAAAATAACTTGTTTTTCACCATCCCATGGCATACGTCAAGGAGACTCCCTATCTCCTTATATCTTTTTACTATGCATGGAACTATTATTTAGGAAAATTAAAATGTTCATCGACTACGGGGCACCTATCTATATTTTGTGTCAAGGTCCAGTCTGTTCACACTTATTCTTCATCGGCAAGATCATTCACACCTCAAAGATTACCACTACCATTTTTCATATCATTGTGGACATCCTTCAAAATCTCATGTCGATTTCAGACAACAGATTTACTTCTCCAAATCGTAAATTTTGTTTTCTAGTAATTGCACCTTAGATCAGAAAGTACTAGTAGCTCTTGAATGTTTCAGTATTTCAGAGGGAGACTCATTTGGAAAATACTTGGGTTACCCAACATTCCAAAGTCGACCTAATAAACATCACTTTCAATTTTTCCTAGATAATTTCAAAAGCCCGATTTGCCAATTGAAAACCTAGATTTCAAAATTTCACAACACACACTACTTTCATATATGGTTACGATGAAAAGTTGTTATCTTCACTGGAATGGCCATAAAGGTTTTTTTGCCAACCATGTCTTTCAAAATGCGGCTAAAAACAAATCTCTTCTCCATGGACTTCGCCTCTTATATCCTCCGGAGATAAATGTCGATGCGAAAATGATTCCATATACATCTTATCTAATAATCATCTACATTACACTAATTTAATTTCGGATTACAGGTACTAGCTCCAGCAGTTGGATACGTACACGAAACAGAACATTGTCGCAGACACACTAGAAAAATTTGTGAAGACATTATTAGCTCAGGATTTTGGGGACCCATTTTGCTGCAGCAGTCATGGAGACTTGTTTTGTTAGAGTTAGGAATGTAAACAGTAGTGTAACTAGTACTGCTGCTATTCCCAACCTCCCTTTTTTAAGTAGGCACGAAACTTATTCCCCAAAAGCATATAGGAACAAAACGTAATTTCACTTATGGTAAACGGTTTCCAGTATTATTAGAGCGACAACCCACTTTAAGAATGGGCTTGAAGTGATGACGTGCTCGAGCTATTGTTTCAGCAGGCTGCTACTTAGATCGTCAGTCGTGTTAAGACATGCACACGTCAAGTGGGGGCTAGCTCTGTGCACTATCCATTTTACTGAAAGAGGTGTTTGACATTGAATTACAATTAAAACTAGTTCCTCAGCTTCACCATCAATGCTGTCCAGAACATAAGCCATCAATTTTTATTTTCGCACTTCATAGAGTTCTTTCAATGAAATGAAACCTTCTATTCAGAAACAAGAAAAGAACTTTTTCAAGTGTGAAAAAAACTCATAGGGAGTGGGAAATTTTTTTTAAAAAAAAAATTAGAGTATATGTGTCTTCTAATGTATTAATTTCCCACTGTACAATCAATTAACACAAAAATGAAACAAGAAAAATCTAAGTATCTGATTTTACAGCATACATTTTATTCACTCTCTTGAATAGCGACTGGTCTCATCTGCAACTTTTGACCACTCTTGCCCAATTCTCTCCGTATAAGCCACCTGTTACATTCATGACAAATCCTTCGTATTAGAGAATTAGCACTGGCAATTTTGTCAAAGCATAGTGAAATCCACTATGTATACCATCATAAGTTTTAAAACTCACGAGAAGCAATAGAAAGAGTATCAGATATTAGCTGAAGGAAGAAAAATAAAGTAGTTCTCAGTTCCTACTGTTGGAAATTCATGAGAAGCTATAGATATTAGCTAAAGAAAGAAAAGGAAAGAAGCTCTCAATTAATAGAAAGGATATTTATCTTAAAGTGATCCAGGGAAACCAGTCAATCTACTAGGACTAAAGCAATCCAGTTAAGTTTCTTTTTACCACTTTAGTATAAACAGATGATGCATTTCCAAAACTTCAGGAGAGATCATAGATCTCCTCAGACATCTTAAACAACTTCCCCCATATGAATTTAAAGCCCACTTCACCCGCTTTAAGAACATCAATCATCATAGGGCATAAATATTTCGTATATCTGAGATTGTATTTTAGCAAAGAACATAGGTGAAATTAAGAGCCGACTACTACAACAATGGGCTTATTTAATGCAATGGCTTCAAAAAAGCCACTTTGATCATCCTGCGAAGTTCTTGGTTCACATATAGACTGGTGCCTCATCCAGGTGAGGTTCTCATTTCATCCTAAAATCCTTAGTCTCAATGTGTTTCTCCATGGTTGTAGCTTTGCAATGACTTCCTTGCTAGTTTCGTCAATTTAATGCAAATATCTTCAACAAAAAACATGCATCATACAGCCCCCACGGCCTAGCTCGAGTGGCAAAGGGTGGAGGATTTGTGGCTTAGGTCACAGGTTCAAGCCCCACACCATGCAAAGCAGAGTCTGGTATTTAAGTGGAGAAGGGTAGAGGGGCAGGCCAATTATCCACCGAGTTTAGAAGGCTATGGTTGGTCCAAAGGGCGGGCCACAGTCGGATTTCTTGGTTATCAAAAAACAAAACATGCACCATAGAACGTCATCATGCTTATCACTATAGTTTAGCTCATCCATAACTGCGGAGAGTGACATGGCTGACGCTAATGGTTTTGAAACTTTGAAAAGGTTGATACAAAAAATTGATAAATGGGTGCACCGTAAAATTTAAGTCAAACTACATAATATTTAGCTAAATCATAAAAACACTTGTTATAAAACTAATAATTGTACAAAATCAAAACTAACGTAAAAGTCGACAATACTAGATACCTCTATTAATATAAAGCACTATAAAAATCGCTTTAAAAATCATCATACATTTGAGGGCATTTTAATTCATTTGGAAATTTCTTCGGTCCGGGGTACCGCGCAATCTTTTTAGATTAGAAGACTAGAATTCTTTGGAATTTAAAAATATTTCCTCCAATTGAAATTTGAAGACGAATCTAGTTAGAAATAATTGCAAGACAAAATATCATAACCGAAACAAAAGAAAAGTTGAAGACACAACTAGGCTACTGTGTAATTGTCACCAGAATATTCTCAGATAATGAAAAAGGCATCTTACTTTATTTACACGTAGTTCTGTAATGCCCTATAAATCAATCTGTTTAATGCAAAGATAATAAATTAATTCTCTTCTTTAGATAGCAATAAATTATTGTTCTTATCTAAATTTCAGTGCTCTTGCAACAGTAATAAAAAGAGCCCTTAACAAGAACAACATTAGATAGGAGAATCATTTTGTTAAGGGAAATGGAATATATAAAGGGAGAGAAGATATTTCAAATAATAAATTAATAAATAAAAATAAGATTATTCCATTTGATATTAAATTTATTGGTTTGAAATATGGGTCATAGGATGCAGTCCAAGCAGCCCAGATGGCGGTTGGTCCTATCCTTTTCAAAAAAAAATCAAAGATTCTTCTTGTTCTCATATATTTCATTATTTCTTATGTTTCGAAATTTCAAAAAAAAAAAATCAAGTCATGGAAAAATGTAGACAAATGACAGACCCAAGTAAATTGAACTCACAACAACTTGGCCATTTTGCACACCCTAGGTTGATGAGCTATGACTGTCAGTTGTACCGAGGGTGTTCAATATACACAGTATAATTTTGTCCGGAAGAATTTATTTTGTTGCTTTTCCTATATACACAGTATAATTTTAAGATGAAGGGTGTTTGACATATGCATCTCCTCCCACTGTTCCCACACTTGTAACCGCTTCTTTCTATTCTCCATAACATTTATATACTCAATTATATATAAGTTCCTTTGTCTTGAGCAACGACCAAGACTTTTCTATCATTATATCATATATTTTCTCTAGGTCAATGACTATCATGTGGAGATTCTTTTCCCCTTCTATTAATGAATCGTATTAGGTATAAACCCAAACTGGTCCTGTAATGCCCCAAGTTTATGCTCTGCTACTTTCCAAAGTTCTGTTGTCTGACTCACAAGTCCAATACAAAGATAGTACAAATAACTTTGAATGTCTCTTTGGTTCAAATGTATCGGAACCAACTATTAATATTGTTGAATAGTAGAGTTACCATACTACTACAGCTCCATCAAGATACTTCTTAACCTCTATCCACATGGGTCCAACAATGCGTAAATGTCTTCGATATTTGTCTCTACATTTTATATACCTCGCCCCATGTATATTTCAGATTATGCGCCAGAGAACTGGGCATTCACAAGACTGATTTGATTGGAGTTTTTCTAGAGCTGAATTGCGCGTGCACTTCTTAAGAGCAGAATCACGTGTGTCGTGCTTGTCTATATTGTCAAAAGGCAGCTTACTGATTCAGTGGTTTCACAAAAAAAGCACCAGCTGCAGCAATTAAAATCTTCAGTTTGAAGCTCATAGATTGTCTGTCTAAACATGCTATACTTTAAAGAGTGCTCAAGTTCTCCATATCTATAATGACCCTGAAGGTCGTTTTTGGTAAATTTTGTAAAGTGACCATTTTACCCCTCGATAGTTTCCCCAAGTCATATTTGATTGATATCCGATGTCGGTTTCGCGGTTTTTCTTAAAAAATTGAGATTTTTGGTGAACTTTGAGTTTTAGAGGTTTGAATGGCTCAAAAGCGATATTTGAGGTCATTTGGAGTTTCGAATCTCAGAACGGAATTCCGCCGATTCCATCATTCTGAAATGTTGAAATTGGTCTAGGAGAATTGACGGAATTAGATTCGGTGTTATATCGTGGATTTGAGGTGTTGAGTTGAAAATATTTGAGTTTTTGGTCATAGGGTTGACTTTGGCCAACGTTTGGGGATACTAGTGTGAGCATGTTGATTGCATTTGTTTTGAAACACGGTGATGAGATGTACATAATTGTGAGACCGAGGTCATTTCCGATCAGAGATTATATTGTTGAGGTCACTTTCGGCGGGAGATTGTGAGACCGAGGTCATTTTCAGTCAGAGATTATATTGTCGAGGTCACTTCCAGTGGAAGATGGTGAGACCGATGTCATTTTCGGTCACAGATTATATTGCCTAGGTCACTTCCGGCGGGAGATTGTGAGACCGAGGTCATTTCTGGTCAGAGATTATGAGACCGAGGTCATTTCGCTTAGAGATTATGATGTCAAGGTCTTTGTCGGCGATTGCACACTTGCATGATCATTAAGCGTGCATGTACATTTCCTACATATCTGTGCGTGATAGACTTGATGCTTATATGTGACTTGTGACTACTTGTATGCTATATCTTGTGATATTGAGATGTGAGCTGAACTTTATTTAACTGTTTAGTATGAACTGTTAGGTTGGGCTGATTTCTAAGCAAGTTGTAGTTATGAAAGTTCGGTTGGTTGGAAAGGAGTTCATGTATCCTATTAGATTTACTTAGTTTTGCTAGTTTACTTGCTGAGTACTGTGTTGTTTGGTACCCACCCCTTGCTTCTACACTTGTGTAGGTTCTGAGCCTGGAATTTGATCACTCGTTCTTTCTGGCCATTTGAGGCTTTCAGGAGTTTGAGAGAGGTAGCTATTGACATTCAACAGACTCTCAGATTTTCCTGTACTTTTACTCTATTTGAGACTTGAAGACATATTGAGACTTGTATTTCATTTCCGTCTTGTCTTTTAACGACTTGCACATGTGACAACCAATCTTGGGGGTTATTTTAGTTGAAAGACTTCCGCTTTTGTTTAATTACTTGCCTATTTAGACTGTTTTCCGCTTTATTTTTGAAATTGTTGGATGTTAGGCTGACTTGTCCGATGAAAAAGGACAGGTGCCATCACATCCGGATTCGGGTCGTGACAATATCATTCTCATTTGTCCATCAGCTCTCTTCAACAACAGCTTCTCTTAGCACCAATTCATAGCATGACTCACAGAAAATTCCACATTCTCTTGAGCAGTCCAAATTATGAAATCACCCTTATTTTAATCAATGCTCAATACATACTTTCCCCTCTCAACTTGCATTGATTCCTTTTTACATGCCTTATGCATCCTTTTAGATTCTTCAAATTGAAGATTCCATTTTTGTCAGATTAATACTTAAACTATAGGGGGTTGTTGTTACCCCTGAACTTAACATTACTTGATCCAAAACCCCTTGCAGTGCCAAGTGGCAGAAAGAGCAACCTCACTCTCTTTGAAGTGTGTGAGAACTAGAAAGTAGGCAAAAAAAAAAAGAATTTATGTGGCATTTTACAGTCATTTTTAAAATTAATTGTTTTGTTTTTTATTTTTTTCTTTCTTCTCATAGACTCAGTTAAAAAGACACCCTGTAACACGCACAACATTAATTTTAAGTATGTTATAATATTCAAACTTTTCAATTAGGTTTATTATTACTGATTAAATCCTGTTCTAATATTGCAATTAGATTTACTATTACAACAACAACAACAACCCAGTGAAATCCCACAACATGGGGTCTGGAGATTTACTATTATTGATTATTTATTTATTTTTGTTTAAAAGTTATTTTAGAAATGTAAGTTTCAACTGTATAACCATTATAAAAAGATTATTGGATTTTGAGAAAAAGAAGAAATCAATAAATTTAGAGAAGCCAACAAATAAGAAAAAATTGTTTTACACTTTAATGTACAATTTTTTATTTTTTTGTTAATTTCCTAGTATTACTGTTATTTTAGAGTTATCTTTTCTAATTGAGTTTAATGTTATGATAAAATTCCTTCATGATTTTTTAAGTAGATTTTTTTATTATTTATTTTTTAGGAAAAAGGGTAGAATTTACCCCTTTACTTTGAAATATTTTCTACACTTAACCTCTGTTATACTATCAGGACAAAATTACCCTTGCCATTGGCAAAGTAATAAGTGGTGATCCACCGTGGCAATTAAAATCCCGCCTAACATTTGGGGTAAGGCGGACGCCACATGGCATGCCACCTCACCACCCCCTTCCCTCCCATTTCTTCTTCCACTACCACCCAAAGCAAATAGGGAAATTAAACCAGTTCTTCCCAGAGCCCCATACATCACAGTGAGTGGCTGCAAATGCAATGAATCACACCTATAATTTCTAATGTTTATTTTGCAAGGAAGAGAATCAAGTAAATCTTCTGTCAATCTGTTGCACATGTGTACTTGCTGTCGAGTAAAATTAACAAGTAACTTATCTATATTTATGCCTATTCAGCTCACGTACAAAACCTGTAGCTGCCAAACATGAATTTAGCATTAGAAAAGGGTAGAGAAGGAAAGTTATTCCTACCATTCCCCTGTCCAGATCCAACATAAAATTGGATGGGTATAAATGAAGGTTGTGTTAATCAAAAGGAAGACCGACTGAGAAGATGAAAGAGAATGAAATTAAGTTTATTGTAACTAATTCGCTCAACTGGAACACGTTAAATGTACAAAAACTACTCCATCTTCCTTCCTGCAATTGAGAGAAGCAATAGTACGGGGCTCTGGGAAGAAGAAATGCATTTAATTTGTCTATTTTGCTTTGGGTGGAGGTGGAAGAAGAAATTGGAGAAGGGATTGGTAAGGTGGCATGCTACATTTACTGCTCTCTCCACTCCGATAGCCTCGACAGTGGCTCTCGTACCTCCGGTTGAATGATTCCGCCATCATCTGGTCAGCAGAATCGGAATTCGGTGATTTACGAATTGCAAGAAGCAAACATCAAAATCGCTCAATTCCACCGTCATTTCTCCTTCAAAACTGAATTCCAAAAGAGAGATCTAATATTTAGCTCAAATCTCCGTCATTTCTCACTTTTCCGATCGAACATCCACTCGCCGCATCATTTGGAGGGTTCCGGTCAGAATCTGGTACCAATTTGTGTAGGGAACTTCGGTGGGGATAGTCTCGAACATCATGCAGGTGATATCTTCAAAGTTTTCCTCTATTTCCTATTTCTGCCCTTCGTTTTCTATTCATTGGTTTCAATCTTGGTTCTAATTTTGCGCTCTGTTTTCTTGATTCAATTCTGCCAACTGCTCCTATTTCTTGTTTCACTTATGCCTTCTGTTTTATATTATTTGTTCAAGAAAGAAGATTTATTGGCTGATATCTTGCCCTCTGTTTTTCGTGATTCAATTCTGCCAACTGTTTCCTATTTCTTGTTTCACTTGTGCCTTCTGTTTATATTTGTTCAAGAAAGAAGATTTATTGCCTGATACATTGCCTTTCACGTGTAGTGTTTTGTTGTGGGTTTCAAGTTATTGGCTATTGTGCATTTTTCTATCTTCTTGATTTACTGTATTCACTAGATTTATTTGTTCTCAGTTTATCCCTTTGTAGTTCATATCTTATTTAGTGGCTTGGGGGACTGATGTGGACTAGGGTCAGTGTCTTCAGTTGGGGACGGGGACAAGGGATAGTAGTGGTAAGAGGGGGACGGATTCCCTTAAGGTGAGAGTAGGTTCGTGGAACATAGGGTCGTTGACAAGGAAGTCCATAGAGCTAGTGAAGAGTCTTAAGAGGAGGTAGATTAATATAGCTTGTATTCAGGAAACAAAATAGGTAGGTACCAAGGCACGGGGATGTAGACGAGTTTAAGTTGTGGTGGAGGCTCGAGGGATAGGAATGGGGTAGGTATTCTAGGAGACAGGGACCTTAGGGACCGTGTTTGGTGGAGGTTAGGAGGATCAGTGATAGGATGATGACGATTAAGCTAGTTGTGGATGGGCTTATTGTGAACGTTATTAGTGCTTATGTGCCTCAAGTGGGCCCGGATGAGGAGGTTAAAAAGCTCTTTTCGTAGGATTTGGATGAGGTAGTGAGAGGTATACCGAACACCAAAAAGATTTTCATTGGTAAAGATTTTAATGGTCATATCGATGCAACTTCTAGTGGTTTTGATGATGTTCATGGAAGCTTTGGCTTTGGGAGATGAACGGAGGTGGGGCGTCACTTATAGGTTTTACTAAAGCCTCTAAGTTGGTAATTGCTAACTCGTGTTTCCCGAAGAGGTAAAATCACTTGGTTACCTTTCGCAGCACGATAGCTAAGACTCGGATAGATTACTTACTCCTTCGGAAGGATAATAGAGGCTTTGTAAGGATAGCAAGGTTATTCTAAATGAAAATTTTACTACACAACATAGGCTTTTGGTGATGGACTTGGAGATTAAGAGGGATAGGAGGAAGAAGACTCTTTATAACCGAATGAGGATTAGATGAGGTGGCTTGACACCTGCCCCTTCTCGGGAGATGGGGGAGAAGTTGATTGTTTTGGGGGCTTGGAGTAGTAGCGGGATGTGAACAACATGTGGAATATGAGTACTAGTTGCATAAGGAAAGAAGCTAAAGAGGTACTAGGGTATCAAGAGGGATCTTTGGTGGCCATCAAGGAGATTGGTGGTGGAATGGAGAAGTTCGAGGCAAAGTGGAAGCAAAGAAGGTTGCATATACGAAGTGGTTGGAGTGTGTGGATGAGGATGAGAAACGGATACTTAAGGATATCTATAAGACGACGAAGACAGAAGCGAAGTCGGCGGTCACGAATGCTAAGACGCCAGCTTTTAAATGCTTATATGTCGAACTAGGGGAAAAAGGTAGGGATAAGAGGTGTATAGGCTCGCAAAAGCGAGAAAGAGAGAAGCTCACTACTTGGATCAAGTGATGTGCATCAAGGATGAGGAACGTGAGGCGTTGGTGGACGAGACCTCCATTAAGCAAAGGTGGCAAGCATACTTCCACAAACTCTTAAATAAAAAACGGGACAGGGGCATTTTGTTGGGTGATTTGGCTCACTCTAAAGTCTTTGGGATTTTGGGTACTATAGGTTTTTTAGGGTCGAGAAGGTTAGACGTGTTATTAATAGGATGAGCAGGGGAAAGCAACCAGACTCAATGAGATTCCGGTGAAATTTTGGAAGAGCACTGATAAGGCAGTTATGGAGTAGATGACTAGGTTGTTTAATGCTATTTTTACAACGGCTAAAAGGCCCAACAAATGGAGGTGGAGTACAATGGTTCCATTGTACAAGAATAAGAGTGATATCCAAAACTGTAACAATTACAGGGGTATCAAATTGATAAGCCACACTATGAAGATCTGAAGAGAATGGTGGAGATGAGGGTGAGGAGAAGGGTGTCCATTTCAGAGAATCAATTTGGATTCATATGCGGGGCAATCGACTACTGAAGCAATCCATCCTGTGCGGAGACTGATAGAGAGATACAAGGAAAGAAAGAGGGACATTCATATGGTATTCATTGACCTTGAGAAGGCTTATGACAAAGTTTCGAGGAATGTCCTCTGGAGGTCTCTGGAGGCTACAGGTGTCCCGATGATGTATATTAGGGCAATAAGGGACATGTATGATAGAGCCAAGACTAGGGTGAGAATGGTGGGAGGAGACTCGGAGCATTTTCCTGTTGAGATGGGGCTACATCAGGGATCAGTGCTATGCCCTTTTCTATTTGACTTGGTGATGGATGAGCTAACGCAGTCTATTCAAGATGAGGTTTCATGGTGTATGATTATTTACGAATGACATAGCACTAATTGATAAGACACAAGACAGAGTTAATGATAAGTTGGAGGTTTGGAGACAAACTCTGGAGTCCAAAGGGTTCAAATTGAGCAGGACCAAAACAAAATATTTGGAGTGTAAATTCAGTGTTGCGTTGGATAGGGATAGGCCAAAAAAGTATTTGGGAAGGTTGAATAAACAGGACATGACGTAACTTTATATTACCGAGGAGGTGACTTTAGCTAGGAAGGAATGGAGATCACGTATTAAGGTAGATGGTTAGTTGGGGTAGAGTATTGTCTTTCCTTGTGACGGATTAGGGCTTGTCATAGGATTAGTCGTGCCACTGTTGTTATCGCTTTTCGATTTTCACATTATTTTGCTGATATTATTTTTTTTTCTTGTAGACTTTACATTGCTTTTCTTTTTAGTCAATATGTTTTCTTTATTGTTTTCTTCTTCCCTATACACTTTAGTCGAGGGTCTTTCGAAAACAACCTCTCTACCTCCATGAGGTAGTAATAAGACATGCGTACACTCTACCCTTCCCAGACCCCACTTTGTGGGATTTCACCGGCTATGTTGTTGTTGTTGTTGTTGTAATTATATTTTGTACCCATAAAGTATCTTAGATAACAATCTATATAAAAAAATAATTACATCGAATCAATTAAAGAAGTACAAAATTATAAATAATTATAATAAATAAGAATTACTAAACTAAAATTTTACTAAATTAAGATTAATGGAGGGTTTTAATTTTAAGGTAATCATTACAAGACCAAAGCGAGCCAACTGAGTGAGTTAAACCAGATCAACCTAGCCCAAGCCTTGACCGAGCCAAGATAAATATAGGGTGAGCCGAGCCGGCTCGGCCCTATGCCCAGCCTAAATCATGCAACTATCACTATTTTTCAGCTATCATCAAATCCTTCAATGCATTTTCCTTCCCTGTTTCTTTCACCCATTTTGTCTGCTTCATTTAAAAAAAACTTAGGAGGGGTGGGGATAAGGTTTAGCTTATTTACACTGCTACTACAAAAAAACAAGAAATGGAACCTCAATGTAACAATTTATCTAAAAGAGAAACCATCATATGAACAAGGAAGAACCTGATTAGTTACGAATCCTTTCAACATGTTCACAAAGTCAACATGCCTTTCTCTATTTATTCGATCTATCTCACTTTGATTATTTTCCTGCAATCAGAAAAATAATTTATATAAGGG
Organism: Solanum dulcamara; assembly: GCF_947179165.1. Classification (NCBI taxonomy): domain Eukaryota; kingdom Viridiplantae; phylum Streptophyta; class Magnoliopsida; order Solanales; family Solanaceae; genus Solanum; species Solanum dulcamara. The sequence goes on from NC_077239.1 coordinate 32,607,034, forward strand.
CTCCCAATAGTACAATAAATAAGAACACACTAACTGAAATTACTTAAAAGTCAGAAATATCTGAGATTACTAATTTCTCAAAAATACCAAGAGGCAAGGGATCAACAAGATCATAAAAATAAACTATATATGCATCCGCTAGGAAAGCTAAGAATTAAAATTATGGCTGGCGCCTGCAATTGTGTGAATGCAAAGTTAAGCCTAGGATTAAGCCTCACAGTCCAGCTAATATAGTCAAGCTTTGCTTAAATGAAAATAACTCTATGCAAAGTTTTGTGCTGATTGTATAAAGTTTGGGCATTCTACTGATGAGTGCTGATTGAAGGAGCCACAAAATCAGTAGCAAGATGAGTTTCAACAGCCACCTAAGAGGAAGAATAAGGGCAGGAGGAGGAAAAGGATTAATCAGAAATGGCAGGCTAGACCAGAAGAAGAGAAACAACTTGATAAGGTGGAGGTCTTACAGCCAGGGGAGACAAAGGATACAGAACATGAGGGTGGAACTATGAGGGTTGATCAACCAGGACAAGCTAGCCAGTCTACAATGATGAATGGTTCCAATAGATTTGAGCCACACTAGCTCAACCTGATGCTAGCAGTCCTAGGGGGCACAAACTGGGTGAGTCCTCTTCTTTTCACCCTCCATGATTATTAGCACCTGGAATGTTAGAGGGCTTAACAAGCCCTTTAAACAGGAGTTGATGCTCTTTCTGACAGAATAAAATAGAACTATTTGGATGCTTAGAGACTAGAGTAAAGGAGCGGAGAGCTAAACCAATCTTGCAAAAGTTTAATACAGATTGGTGTCATTGCTGCAATTATCCCCATGGTGAAAATGGAAGAATTTGGCTATTATGGAGGAAACATGTTAATGTTCAAATATTACAGGTTCATGAACAGTTTATCCACTGTCAGGTGAATAATCCAGTTAATAGTTTCTCAGCTATGGTCACAGTTGTGTATGCAAGGAATGAGCTACTGCAAATAGAGATTTTGTGGCAAACTCTGCAGACTATGGGGGCTTCTGTACAAGGGCGATGGATCCTTAGTGGTGATTTTAACAGCGTATTGTCTGTCAATGAGAGGATTGGTCAACCTGTCACAGATGCTGAGGTGCGGGGGTTAAAAGAAATGCTGAATCAGTTGCAACTTACTCCTCTTAAATCACAAGGATGTTACTTCACATGGAGCAATAAACAACAAGGCACTAGCAGAGTTTACAGTAAAATAGATTGGGAGTTTGGGAATCTTGATTGGATGCAAAAGTATGGACATATTGAAGCTGATTATTTGAATCCAGAAGTATCTGATCACTCCCTATCCTGATCATCTGTCAGCAAAGAATCAGTTTGCATCCAAAACCTTTCAGACTTTATAGATCAGTTATGGACCACCAGGACTTCAAAGATATGGTCTGACAAGTATGGAGAAGACCAATGAGGGGTTATGCTATGACTGTCATATGGACTAAATTGAAACAACTTAAGGTTGAACTGAAGGGCCTTAACAAGCTTATGGCTTCCTATACTTAAAAGTTGAATCAAGCTAGACAGAGGCTGGAGGTTATTCAAGCTGACATGACACAGGATTTATTCAGCCAAGCTTTGTTTGACCAGGAGAAGGCTATACTATTGGAGATCCAAAACTGGAGTTTAGTTGAGGAGAAGGTGCTTAGACAAAAATCTAGAGCTTGTTGGATAGATAGTGGTGACTCAAACTCCAAGTATTTCCATGCACAATTGAAGATCAGGACAAATCAGAACAGCATTTCCTCTATATATACTGAGAATGGTACAAAATTGACTGAACCCCAAGAGGTGGAGACTGAATTTATGTCTCTCTTTACCAATCTTATGGGAGCTAGTACTGAGGAGTTGATATGCCCAAGTGCAATAGTTACAAAGAGAGGTCCTTGTCTAACTAGAGATCAGCAATTGGGACTACTCCAGGAGGTTAATACAGAGGAAATTGATGCAGCAATTAAAGACATGCCCAAAGACAAGAGTCCTGGAATGGATGGCTATCCTATTGAGTTTTTCACTACTCACTGGGAATTGGTGAAGGAAGAGATATATGATGTTGTGCAACAATTTTTTTAGGACTGGGAAGATGATGAGACCTTGGAATTGTACAACAATAACTCTAGTGCCTAAGGTTCCTTCACCATCATATGTGAAGGACTTTAGACCTATAGCATGTTGCACTACTCTATATAAACTTGTGGCTAAGATCCTTACTAGCAGAATTAAAGGAGTGATCAACAGCATCATTGGGAATTCACAATCAGCCTTCATAGAAGGAAGATGCATTACTGATAACATTATGCTCAGCCATGAGTTGTTCAAAGGATACACCAGAAAGTGGATATCTCCTAGATGTGTGCTGAAAGTGCACCTCAGGAAGGCTTATGATTCTCTTGAATGGCATTTCCTAAAAACTATGCTGCTGGACTTGGACTTTCCACATAAATTTACTGCATGGGTGATGGAGTGTGTTTCTACTGTGTCCTATTCAATTATTATGAATGGGGGGCTGACCAAACCTTTTCAAGCTAAGAGGGGGTTGAGACAAGGGGATCCAATGACCCCTTACCTGTTTGTGATTGCTATGGAGTATTTACATTGGGAGATGACACAACTGGCTACTAACAAGATGTTCAAGTTCCACCCAAGATGCAAGAGACTTGGAATAATACACATGTGTTTTGCTGATGACCTATTAATGTTCTGCAGGGCAGATAAAACATCTGTGAGCTTAGTACAGGAGATTTTTCATAGGTTCTCAAAGGCCTCAGGACTGCAAGCAAATGCTGATAAAAGCTCCATCTATATTGCTGGCCTAAATCAACAGGAAAAAGAAGACATTGTTCATATGCTGGGATCTGCTGTGGGGAGTTTAACATTCAAATACTTGGGGGTGCCACTGTCTACCAAGAAACTGACTACTCCTCAGTGGCTTCCACTTGTAGAAAAGATCACTCAGAGAGTTAGATGCTGGTCAGCTAGAATGTTGTCCTATGCAGGCAGACTTCAACTTATAAAATCTGTAGTGCTTGGCATGCAGAGTTATAGATATTTGTATTACCAAAGAAGATAATAAAGCTTGTGGAGGCTGTTTGTAGATCATGCCTATGGACTGGCACTGGTGAACTGTCCAGGAAGGCATTTGTAGCTTGGGAAAAGGTGTGTCAGCCTGGTTCAACTGGGGGGTTGAATATGATAAACCTCCAACTATGGAACAAAGCTACAATACTAAAGCATTTGTGGGCTATATCTATCAAAAAGGACACCTTATGGATTAAATGGATACATTACTCCTATGTCAAGAATATGACCATAGAGAAGATGAATATCCCCAAAAGTGCAGCATGGGTAGTAAAAAAGATCATTGAGTAGAAAGAGCTTACTGAATCAAAGCTTCTGTCAAGGTACTATGCAACAAACCATGGACATAATGACCAGAGGTGGGAGATTCTGGATTAAAAGAGCTTACACAACCTTACAACCACTGTTCCCTAAAGCCCCCTGGAAGGAAATCACACTCCATAGGTATGTGCATCCAAGGTATAGGTTCAATCTATGGCTAGCTGTGCAACAAAGACTTGCAACTGGGGAGAGACTGCAATAGTTTGGCATTCAAGTGCCAATGAACTGTATATTCTGTGCAAAGGAAGTGGAGCCTTTTGATCACCTGTTCTTTAGATGTGAGTACAGTACTCAATTGTGGACTCGACTTCTTACATGGCTTGGACAGCAAAGATCTACTGGGACATGGCAACAGGAGATTGATTTCTATGCATACTAGCAAGGAGGAAGCATGGAGTAGCAAAGATCACCTGCTGCACCTTTGCTATGGCAATCTATGGGATATGGAGAGACAGAAATCACCTGAGATTTCAGCATGGAAAAGTTGAGCTGAACTAGACTTGCAAAGACATTGCACTGCAGGTCCATATCGAAGGCAGGAATATAGCACACTGGCAGAACACTTTGATTAGATTAAACTACTACCAGTGTTATCAAAGGCGAAAAGCGCAAAAAAGCTCTAAGGTCCATTGGGGCTTTAAGCGCAGAGCGCAAATAAAAGTGTGGGCTTTAGTGATAAAAGGCGCAAAGGGAGAAAAAGATACAAATATATATGTTTAGTTCAAAACCAATAATTATAAACATGAATGACAAATATATGACCAAAAAAATTGAAAAAAAGTTATGATAAAGTGAAATATCAATTGTTCAGTGTCACTTCTTCAAAAGAGGCTCATTGGCAAGGAAAGTTTGCCTTAGAACCTTGATGACCACACTAAAGACCACATAAAGCAAGGTGAAGCGCTAAACAAGTTTTGAGCCTCACTTCAGGGCTTAAGCACGCTTAAAGCGCGCCTTTGACAACACTGACTACTACCCTTAATACTTTTGTTAGTTTAGTGTTTCAGCAGTGTTGCTAGTAGATATAAGCTCTTAGATTTATTGTGTTTGGAGGTAGATGGTCAGCTTCTATCTGGTTTTGTAATGATTCAGTTTTGATTAATAAAAGCTACTTGTTAATCCCCAAAAAAAAATAACTCTATATTTAACACTCTTTAAGTTAGTTCAGCACGATTAAGAAAAAAGTATTGAACTAGTTCCACTTCTACTCTACCTTTATAGTTCATGTACAACAGGCGCTAGTTCTATCTTTCGCACGCTGACTGCCAAGACAAACTCAAGGTAGCTTAAGAAAACTGATTTTGATGATTGTACTACTACCATGAAATGTACATTCTCTCCAACTTCTCAAAGTTCTAATGCTTTCTCCAATTTTGACGTATCACTTCTCTGATCTCGCTTTCAGATCAAACCGCCCTCTCTCTCTCTCTCATAGGGCTTTCATCTTGACCCCCCCCCCCCTCTTTCTCCATCCACCTATCTCGCCAGCAGAGTCTCTCGACGCTCTCTCCCCCTTCCTTCACCCGCTCATTTCTCTCTCATAGGACCACAGGAGTTAACAACTCTAGGGCTTTCTTGGTTTGGTTCTGTGAAACAACCTCTTTACAAGTGTTAGCAATGGAATTTTCGGTGGCAACGAAAACACACAACTCCGGCGCCGACGCAGTTCAGCAATTCAGACTGTGCGCAGTTCGGCAGAGGACGACCCAGGTTGTATCTTCCTATATTCCATTTTCCAAACAGTAGTCTGCACTTCTAGGTTCTGGCTCTTCCCTTTTTACAACTTAGGCAAGATTTTTAGGGCTTAGAAAATTGTATTGTGTTTCTGTTCTGTTTCTCGCTGTTTCAGTTCTGTTATCTTTCCCCTTTGTCTTTCAATCTCTTTGTGTCGATTCTGCTATAATATTTCCCTCTGTTTCTGCCTGTCTTGTTTTCTTGTCATGATCTTCTAGTAGAAATTTCTGAAATACTAAACTTGTGGTTGCCGATTCTCATCTCAATTATCTGCCTAGTATACTGGTTCTACAACTTTAGTGTATTTCCCGTTTTCTTCAAGATTTGTTGCGCAAAACAGGTTCAGGTTGGTTCTTGTTATATTTTCTTTGACACATTCTATTGTTGCGCCTTCCCCTTCCCCTCCCCCTTGTGTTTGTCTCATTTGACCAATATTTGTTTGCATTTGTCCTTTTTTGTCTCTATTCAGTTTGTATATTCTTCCTTGCCTTTATTCTGATTTCTAGTATAGTGTCCAATTATTGCTTGCTATCTTTCCACTCTATTAGTTCTAGACTCTACACGCGATTTAGTATTTTTTTAGAAGATTCCGTTTCTGTTTACATCTTTTTTAGTGGCTCTAGTGAATGATGGTAGATTAGGGTCATGTCTTCGGTTAGGGTCGAGGATGAGGGGCAAGAGTGGTAAGTGGGTTAAGGTATCTCCTAGGCTGGGCGTAGGGTCTTGGAACATAGGGTGATTGATGGGGAAATCCATAGAGCTAGTGAAGATCCTAAAGAAGAGGAAAATTAGCTTGTATCTAGGAGACCAGATAGGTAGGTACCAAGGCACGAGATGTGGATAGGTTTAAGTTGTGGTACTCAGGAGGTTCGAGGGATAGGAATGGAGTAGTTATTTTAGTAGATGGGGACCTAAAGGAGAAAGTACCAGAGATTAGGAGGACCAATGACAAGATGACGACAATTAAGCTAGTCATTGGAAGGCTTACTTTGAACACTATTAGTGCTTATGCGCCATAAGTGGGCTTGGACAAAGAGGTGAAGAAGCACTTTTGGGAGAATTTGGACGAGGTGGTGAGGGGTATACCGCACCCATAAGATATTCATTGGCAAAGATTTCAATGTCCATATTGGGGCAACTTCTAGTGGTTTTGGTGATGTGAATGGAGACTTTGGTTTTGGGGATAGAAAAGGAGGTGGAGTCGTGCTCCTATATTTTGCTAAAGTTTTTGAGTTGGTGATAGCTAACTCGTCCTTTTCGAAGGAGGAGAACCACTTGATTACCTTTCATATCGCAGTGGCTAAAACTCAAATAGATTATTTACTCTTTAGGAAGGGTCATAGAGGCCTTTGTAACGACTGCAAGGTTATCCCAATGGAGAATCTTACTACCCAAAATAAGTTTTTGGTGATGGACCTGGATTAAGCGAGAGATGAGAAAGAAGACTTTATATGACCGACCGAAGATAAATGGGGTGGCTTGACCCGTGCCCCCTCTAGGGATGGGGAGAAGTTGATGACGATGGGGTTTTCTGAGGAATAGTGGGGATGTGGACTACATGTGGGATAACACAGCTAGTTATTTAGGAAAGAAGATAGAGAGATGCTAGGGGTGTCGAGGGGTAATTTTGTTGGTCATCGAGGGAATTGGTGGTGGAATGGAGAAGTCCTAGGCAAAGTGGAAGCAAAGAAGGTTGCTTATGCAAAGTTGGTGGAGTGCAAGGACGAGAAGAAGTGCATGAATAAGGAAATACATAAAGCGGCGAAGACGGAGGATTAGTTAGCGGGTACGAGGGCAAAGACGACAGATTTTGAACGCCTATATGTTGAACTAGAGGACAGATAGAGATAAGAAATTGTATAGGCTCGCAAAGGCGAGAGAGAGGAAGGCTTGATACCTTGATAGCATCAAGGATGAGGAAGGCAAGGTGTTGGTGGAAGAGAACCTCATTAGGCGAAGATGGCAAGCATATTTGCACAAACTCTTGAATGAAGAAGGGGAAAGAGACATTATGTCGGGTGATTTAGAGCACTAGGAGAGACATCGGGATTATGGGTACTGCAGGTGTATTAAGGTTAAGGAGGTTAAGCGTGCTATTAGTAGGATGAGCAAGGAAGAGCGATTGGACCCGACGAGATTCTGGTGTAATTAAAAGAGCACAGACATAACAAGTATAGAGTGGTTAACTGAGTTACATGATGTCATTTTCAAGATGGCAAAAATGCCCAAAGAATAGAGGTGGAGTACAATGGTCCTATTGTACAAAAATAAGGGTGATATCTAAACCTATAACAATTATAGAGGTATCAAGTTGCTAAGCCACATTATGTGGGGAAAGGGTGGTGCAAATAAGGGTGAGGAAGGGTATGTCCATTTTAGAGAACCAATTCAGATTCATGCTGGGGTAATCACTATAGAAGCCATCCATCTAGTGAGGAGACTAGTGGAGAAATATAGGAAAAGGAAAAAGGACTTACATATGGTGTTCATCGACCTTGAATGGCTTATGATAAAGTCCCGAGAGAAGTCCTCTAGAGATGTATGGAGGCTAAAGGTGTACCAATGGCTTACATTAGGGTGATATAGGACATGTATGAAGCCAAGACTCGGATTAGAACGGTGGAAAAAGACTCAGAGCACTCCTTTGTTGAAATGGGGTTGCACCAAGGATCAATTCTTAGCTCGTCCCTATTTGCTTTGGTGATGGATAAATTGACCCGGTGTATTCATAATGAGGACACATGGTGTTTGCTATTTGCGAATGATATAGTACTGATTTGTTGCCCCCTTGGATTGCAATAAAAAAGGTGTATCTACCCTGTTCATTGCATTTGAGGTTGCAAAAGAATTCAGCAAAATGGTCCCTGTTTTCCACCTATTAAATGGCATTCTTTTCTCGCTTGAAAATGCAACAAATACCTAAACTAACCACTTCATAATTTTAAGACTTAAAGTTACTTTTCTCATTGTATATCTATGACGCTCAGTCCATTCGAAGTTTCCGATTAAGAGCTAGACTTAAAATGTCACAAGACTTAAAACTGGCATGCTAATAAATCCTATCTTCCTCCATGTGTAGAGAACTGTAGAAAGTTGGAACAAGAAAAGAGGGTGCCGAGAAAAAAAAAACTAAGAGAACTACCAAAGAAGGTGGTAGTTGGAATTGTAATGGACAAAAGAGAAGAATTCCGGCTGAAAAGCCATTGGAAAGGTGATATGTTCCCCTACGAAGTAAGAGATAGAAGGTTTTTGGGAAGACTGTCTTAGAGCATCCTAATCTGTTAAGACCAACATCTTTCTCACTTGTTATTACTTTTTATCCCATATGCTCGCCACCTTACTTTATGATTGTGATTCCAGACTATATTAGAGTTATTTGAATAAGTTCCATTTAGTTTATACCAACCATTTGGTATATTTATTATTATCATTACACTTCCATCAAGTCCAGTGTTTGCCAAGAGTCTTCTTGGTCTGTTCAGATACTTGTATATGCCTGTAAGAATAAATGTTAGAGTTAGAGGCCCTCTATAATCTAGAGAACTCCTGATTTGCCTTTAAGGAAACTTATTCTTAAGCAAAGTAGTATTGGGATTATTTGGGCCTGAATAGAGCATATAGTTTCAGATGAACCATAGTAGTTGTTTGATGGATAAGTGCAAGGGATATTCAAAAATGAGATGGAAGTGAACACAACCGTAGTGTACCCAACATTTATTGAAAGGAAAAAGTGGAAATCTTAGTTAATGATTAATTGATGAGACTCGCAGCCGAGTTAACAATAAGGTGGATGTTTTGAGACAGACCCTGAAGTCTAAAGGGTTTAGGTTGAGCATGACTAAGGCACGGTACTTGGAGTGCAAGTTTAGTAACAACTCATGAGGTAGATGTGGAAGTGAAGATTGATACTCAAGTCATATCAAAGAGAGGAAGTTTCAAGTATTTGGGTCAATAATTCAAAGACATAAGGAGATTGACAATGATGTTACACATCGTATTAGAGCAGTGAATGAAATGAAGGCTCGCATCTGGTGTCTTGTGTGATAGGAATGTGCCACCAAAACATAAAGGTAAGTTTTATAAAGTGGTTGGGGTGGAGTGTTGGTCAATCAAGAACTCGCACGTCTATGAAGTACCAAAAATGAGGATGTTGAGATGGATGTATGGCATATGAGGAGAGATAAGACTAGGAACGACGATTTTGGGACAAGGTAGGAATGGTTGTGGTGGAAAAGATAAGGAATGCGAGGTTGTGATGATTCAGACATGTGAAGAAGAGATGCACAGATGCCCCAATGAGGAGGTGTGAGAGGTTGGATATGGTGGGTCTAAGGAGTGGTATAGGTAGGCCAAAAAAATATTAGGGAGAGGTGATTAAATAGGAAATATAGCACATTCAGCTTACCAAAGACATGAACCCAAGATAGAAGGATTTGAAGTCGAGGATTAGAATAGAAAGTTAGTACATACTCAAACGTTTTCTAGTTTCCTTACCGGTATTATTCTTTGATTTGATTTTATTATTAATTGTTGGTTCCTTTTCTTCAATTATTATACTATTTGTTATTGATAATGTTCCTTTCTCATTATTTTCAAAACTGCTTCTTAACTACTATATTTCCTTTCCAAACCTACTTTGATATGCTTTATTTGAGCCGAAAGTCTTTTGGAAATAGTCTCTCTACCTTCAAAGGGGTAAGGTCTCCGTATACACTACCCTCTCCTGACCCCACTATACAAAGTATGTTGTTGTTAACCAACTAAAGTAAGGAGTAAGGTTGCATACACACCAGCCTCTCCAAACCCTACTTGTGGGATTATACTGGGATGTTGTTGTCAACCAACTAAGAATGACTATTGTCAAAGCAAAAAAATATACAGCAATTTGCAAGACACGGGACAAGAGAATGTTTTACAGATATTCACTTTGACATTTCGTCGATGATGGAGTCCATGAATGCATCATTAATGTTTAGGTAGTTTTACGCAATAAAGATACAGCATAAATTTGTTAACAGAGACTAAAAGCACTATATTAGTTGTGATTTTATTGGTAGGGTAGGGGTAAGTAAATAAATTACTATATTAGCTCTTTTTCTAAAAAAACATTAATTAGTTTAGGATTTTGAAATTTTTCAAATCATTACGTACAAGCACACCAGACTTGAGTAGAAAATTGTCAGAGGAAAAATCACACAGCTCTGTAAGATGGAGGAAAAAAAACAAAATGCTAGGTCAAAAGAAAGTGTTCTTCATTAAATACATCTTTTTTCAATCGGCTCCTCACTTAGTACATTGTCACCAATTAGAATTTAAACGGATATATTATTATATTAGAATACTAAGGCATTACATGAATAGTAGTAATAGGAGTATTTACATCAGCACTATCATTGATAGTGATAACAGTGAGGTTTCCTAGACTTGCTAGTTTGTTACATATTGAAGCAGAAAATGTCCTAGTAGTTACTGCCCCTTCTTCATCTGCTTCATTAGAACTACTCCTATTTGCATTTATATTTATAATATTATTAACATAAAATGTTGATAGACCTTCTTACCCTTTAAAAATATAGTTTACATTGCACGAAATTGAATAGAATTATTTTTCTAAATTTTTTTTTTGGTAACATATGTGAATTATTACCATACCATCAAGGTCAAATCCTGTACAAACAACGAGCACCTCAACCTAAACTTACCCACAAAGTAAGCTAGGCAGGCCTCAAGGAAACAAACAAAATTTCATCAAAATAAAAACAAAACATCTTCTATGTCTATCCAAGTATATCATCTATAAGCCTCAGGCATTTACATGCTTTTCTGACTGTAAGTACCTCCACTCTGCCTCTAATCTCCATTTTAATTTGGTTCACTATCCTCTTCTGCTGTACAGTTTTGTTCTTGAATATTTCCTGTTTCGTGCTTTCCAGACTTGGTATATAAAAGCTAAATTAACTAGCTAAACTTTCGGGTACTAAATTTTCCTTATTTGGATATGTAGGAAGTCCTATTATTTAGAACTTAAAAATCGATTTAAATTATATATATCATTTCCTTATTTGAGCTAGGTAATATTACTATATATAGTCCAGGTCATCAAAAAAATTATATATAACCCAAAAATGCAGTAAACCCATCTTGTATATGGTGGTCAGTATGGCTAGAGAGTAACCAGAGATGTTTTGAAGAAAAGTAGAGCAGCATGCAAAGATTTAAGTTCAATTGTTTAGCTCTGTATTATATTTGGTGTAAACAAGTAGTCTTAGATAGCTCAGAAGCAATTAACACAACTATAGACTAGTTGTAACTTGGTAGTATTAGGATCCAATGTAATTATAACACTTTTGGAGGGGAACTTCACTTTTGAGGTAGTATACCTGTGGATATATATAGACTAACAGTTACTTTTCTCAAAACAAAATGCAGTAAAACTTAGAAAATAAGCTCCTTATCGAAAAAATTATTAGAAATTCATGGATGCAACATTCTCCTAAGTACTAATTCCGTCCACATGCATCCATAGAAGTTAAGCAACAAAGATAACCAATAAATATGAGTTTTTGATTTCATGACAAAGAAAATACTTGTAATAGAGAAACACTAGAAATTGTTGTTCATTTAACTAAGGGTCTGTTTGGAAAGTCCCCTCGTAATTTGATTTGGTGTAACTAATACAGTAGTATTTATATAGCCTAATAATTACACTGTATAGTAATTACAATTGTTTGTTTGTCATCATGTAATTACAGTGTAATTACAAGCATAGTGTTTGGTTGCATAAGTATAATTACACAGCTAGATCTTTTTTAAAAAATTGATTAAAAAAAAGAAAGAAATACTTGAGCCCACTAGGCATTCAAGATACATATTTTTTTGATGAATATTGATATTGTTCTCTTTGACAGCCTGATTAAGCTTGTGTTGATCCTTTGTTTGAGAGGTAGGTTGCAACGTGAATTCAATTCTCTTGACGTTCATCTTAGAGATTAGGTGCTTATTTTTGGATTCAGTTAATTGAGGGCTTTGTCTATCATAGAGCCTTAGTTTTCAATAAAGTCCATACTTGTGTAAATCTATCTATCTTTATTTCTTGTTCATTTACGGTTTCAGTTCCTAGTTTAATATTGCATCATATACAGTAATAAAATAGACGAGGAATAGAAAACAGGGAAAACATTGTATTCCTCTTAATGGGTGCAGCTCTAAAAGTAATGTTAAGAATAAAGATAAGGTATTCAAGGTTAAAAAGATTGCCATGTCACTATAAAGGTTCATAAAAGAATGAGTCGTAAGAAAAAGACTAAGAGCGACTTGCTTCAGTCAACTAATATTAGAAACTTGGGTAAGTTAAGTTTGGGCCATTAGCTATTTACCAAAATTAGCTAACAACAATCATGACCCCACTCATGGAATTACACTGGGTATGTTGTTGTAGCTAACTACAATCATCATAAGATTTTCAAGACGAAGCACTAAAATATCAGTAGGAGACGTACATTATGAGAGACAAGGATTTTTACTCACTTCCAACAAGATGCAGGTGCACTTAGTGGCTAGTGCTGGCAAAACGGATAAAAATTCATATATCCAGTAGAAACAGCCCAATTTATAATAGGTCGGATCACTGATTCAATCAGATCAAATATGGATCATATTCAAATAACCCGCAGTAAAATATGGATATCCATGTTAAACCCCACTTTAAGCTTGAAGAATGCAGCTGCCTGAAAAGCAAGGAAACTAGAAGAGCCGTTTTTCTGACTTCATTTCTTGGGAGTTACCCACCCAGACCTTTGAGTTACCAAAAGATAGAAAGTTCTAGATCTTCCCAGACCTATCTCTGAGTTTTATTTTTAATTTGCTAGATTCAATGACAAGTTGTTCCATTAAGAGCAAACTGACTGTGGAAGTTAGAACCAAAATAAGATTCTATGGCGCAATCCACTAGCATTATTTGAACCGAACACAGACTATATGCACAATCCTTTAGCAAATCTTTAAGGTGTTGATGCCAAAATAAACAAATATGATCTAGATACACATCATACATGTTATGATCTACAAAATAATTATAAATAAGAGCTTGTTCCTCGTACGGAAGCATCTGTTTCTTTCCCACTAATGTTTCTTACAAGTTGAGTGTTGAGAAAAGAGAAAAAACCACAAATAACATCTAGAAACTATGGCTGTCTAACACTTCAAAGATCAGGACTTGATGAAATTTGCTATATTAGATATAAATTAGATGAAAAAAATTGTGAAAAGGAAAGTGCTAAATTTGAAAGGTAAATGACTGAGGTTATCTCTCGGGAAAAAAAAAACATGACGGAAGTTATCAGATACAGCAACTCAAATAGGACAAGGCAATAGTGAGTGGACTTAATGCCAATAGATTGGATGGTTAAATGTGTAGCAAATTTTTTGTGCCTCACAGGTTACAACTTACAAGTGATGCTTCCATAGAAATTTAAGGCTAGGAATTCTCCCAACAATGATAATATTCAAGAAGCCAGGGATATTATGGATACTCATATTATCCCATATTTTTATTCGGATGAAATATGTGTAATTGGATAAAATATCCAATTTGTCTAACCCGCTTTGAACCCACATATATTCGATCCGACAGGACCTTTTTTTATAATCATGGTCTTCGGGGACAGCTTTCGAGCACGTCGACTAATTCCATAGGATACCTACCACCTACCACCTACAACAGGTACCAGGTAACTCTGTCCACCAAAATTAGGACAGATGGAAATAAATCACCTAGTGTCTTTTGTCTCTATTAGTATTTAAACCTGATACCTCATGGTTCTTAACCCATGCATTGACTACATGGCCAAACCCTTGGGTGCGATCCGACAGGACAATTTGCCAGCATGAGGTGTGCTAGTGATGATATCTCAATAACCAACGAGAAAAGGTCAGGTTTCAGCTAATAGGGGTCCTATTATCTCTATAGTTGAGCTCAGAAATTAATAGATCCAAAAAATTTAAGGAATCCAAGTAATATCATTTCAGCAACACAAAAAAGTAGTAAATTTGAAGTTAATTGATGACAATACACCACTTTCCAAACAACAAACAGAAGTGAATGCAGCATAAAGTAGATCACATAATGGCAATCCTACACGTATACAACAACATACCCAGTGTAGTCCCACAAAGAAGTCTAGGAAGGGTAGAGTATATGCAATCCTAGAAGTATAAAAGGAACCAAAACGCCATGGGTTGATTCCAAATACCTTAATGCGTTCATATTCTCTGATGGCACACCTTTTGGCATCTTCAGTGACCCTAATGGAATCTTTTAACTCTTCCAACTTTCGAACTCTTGATTTATCACCTCCAAATATCTTAGAGGTTGCTGTTTCAAGTTTCTCTGCTCTTGAATTTAAGGAAGACAATTCCGAAATGAGAGTCTGCACTGTCAATAAAGCACTTGATCGGTCTGAAAATGCATGGTGTATACCCAACATTAGACTCAGGTGTTCATGTAGAATATCCTGAAATACATATTAATCACAGTATTAGAAGCTAAGGTTCATCATAGAATTCCAGGAGCACCAAAGTGTGTTCTATAAAGTTGATCAACAACCTAAATAGAGGTAGAAAGCTGAAAAAACATTGTACAAGCGCAGTGCAGATGACAACCACCTGAATCTTGCCACTGACTGTATTTCTCAAATCATGTGATTCAAAGATTGTTGAAAACAAGGATCACTCTTATAAAGATAAGGTATACTCTAAAGGATAAAATGGTTACCAAATGCTTCACTGTCCGTGAATTTAACTCCCGATACAATCTGCTGGATTTAACAGCTGCAGTAGCCACGTTTTTCATATTAGCGGCCCGTTCTCTCTGAGTATTCACAGTACCTCGTTCATTCTCAAACTTTGTCAACTTAATAAATGTTAGCCCAAGTTCTCCAATCGTATCCCCCATATCTTGCTGAGCTTTAACAAGTGATTCAGCCTAATTTGAAATGAAACTATAAAAATTAACTGATAGAAAATAAAACAATAATCAGAGAATTGAAATGTAATGGACAAAAACAACAATCCTCAACTAGCAGATATCACCTACATAGATCTTTTTCTTCCATTATGCCCTATCTATATAGCTATATACAATATATATATATATATATATATATATATATATATATATATAGAGAGAGAGAGAGAGAGAGAGAGAGCTCTGTAATATATACACATTCTAAAGGCAAATTTGTAAATCATTCAGCTACTTGAGAATTCAAGATAAACTGTGTTATATTCCTTCTATAAAGCACAAAAATACATTGAATTAGAATGAGAAATAATAAAATTGATGAATAGGATAAAAATTACCTGCTTTGACGCATTACTAAGTTGCAGCTCAAGATTGTGCAACCTTTCTTTATTTTCCAGGAAATCCTTATCCTCCTCCTCGACAGGTGACTTTGACCCACCCCAATCATTGGTAACAGATTGCTTCAGTTCTTTGAACAACCTCAGCAAATCCCTACCACCTTTAGCAGGCTGCACAACATCCTGCGGCCCAATCACATTTCCTGAGTCCCCAAACAATTGCTTTGGCAACTTTACTGCTCCATCCAATACCCTAGATGCCACATCAGTGGTCGTTGGCAGGGGAAGCTTACCATCCACTTGCAAAAAGACCCTCAATTCATCACTCTTCCTGATGAGTGGATGTGATGCAAGCTTATGCAAGTACTTCTCCAATGCCAATCTTCTTTGCTCCACAAACTCCTGTTTCTGCATCACTTGACTCTCCACTACACTTTTATCCGGCCTGGGAGGAATAAAATAGCCTCTATAACCTTCGCTCAATCTGTCGGATAAAGTAACTATGTCTTTGAAGCGCCTCCGAACGCTGAAATCGGTTCCTCCATATTCGGGTAAATTGGTTTTTGTGGTGATTAAATAGGTAACGTAAGTATTACTGCCGGGAACAATTGACGCGGATGCTTCCATTTCCTTCTGTGGATCCGAAACCGTGATATTCAAATACTCCAAGTTTAAAGGTGGAGACAATGTAGATTTTCTTGAGTCATCGCTAGGGTTTTGGATGGCATTAAATTCTTCAACATCAATAGGACTGAGGACGATGTCGGCATAAAAAGGTGGTTGAATAGAAGAAGCTAATAAGGGGTCAGAATCGTCAGGTGTAGCGACGATCGACGGGGAAAGAGGGTGGTGAGAATCAGAAAGAGAAGTCATGGCACTGCGGTAGTTAGAGTAGGATTTGGAGGTCAACTTGTTATCATCTTCATCATCGTCAAGAGATAGACTCTCCATGCCTGCTTCTTTACGACCTTCTTCGCCCATCATCTTCACTGCCAAAATCTATTTATAGCTGTGGGGTTTTTGACAGCGCTGGTACTAACTAATCAAAGCCTAATGTAGGACTCGAAGCCAACAGCTTGTTTTGATGGGTTGTAGCTTATTGTTTTTATACCATTATTTATGTGTAATTTATAGTATTAATTATGATTTTTAGTACATTGACACTATTTTTTTATCAAAATAATAAATAATGAATAAAAGAACTTTTTTCTATCTTCCCTCTCTCTCCTTTTTTTTTTATTTATCCGTTTTTCCTTTCACTCTCTTTCTTCCCCCCTTTCTGTCCTCCTCGTCTTTTGTTTTGGTCAGTATTTTATCTCTTTCTCTATCTTTTTATTTCTCTTTTTTTTTAAAAAAAAATAATAATTAATTATTTTAATTTAATTTAATTTTAAATTAGATATTATTGAAATAATAATTTTACTATTTTTTAAATTAGATATTTTTTAATATAAATACATATATAATGTATTTCTAACACAATAAAGGAAATAAATATAAACAATAATTTTGTAATACATTTTGAATTCAATATATTATACATATTATAGGCATGTTTCAATGCGCGTGGTGAATATATAACTAAAATATTTCTAATACAATAATATATTTCGTTAATAAGAGAAAAAAATAAAAAATAATTATAATAGATTTTGAATTCAATATATTATATTATAGGCATATTTCAATGCACGTGGTGAATATATAACTAAAATATTTTTAATACAATAATATATTTTAGCACCATTAATAAGAGAAAAAATTAAAAATTCAATATAATTATACATATTAGAGGCATGTTTCAATGTACGTGGTGAATATATAACTAAAATATTTTTAATACAAATGTATTATAAATATTATGTGTGAATTTCAAATATTTCAGTACTAGTTAAATTAATTTGTGTTGTCAAAAATATATTATATTTGTTGAAATAACAACAATCGAATTCATAATAATGTAAAATATGAAATTCGAATTGTAATACATTTTGAATTAAATATATTGTACGCATTATAGGCATGTTTCAATACACGTGTTTAATATATAACTAAAATATTTTTAATAAAATAATATATTCCGTTAATAAGAAAAAAAATTATAATAGATTTTGAATTCAATATATTATAATTAGAATGTAGTGAATATATAATTAAAATATTTTTAATACAAATGTATTATAAGTATCATATGTGAATTTCAAATATTTTGATACTATTTAAATTATTTTTAAATTAGGATAATTAATTATTATTTTTAAAAGAGGGAGAAAGAAAAAGAGAGAGAAGAAATGGACCAAAAAAAGAGAAGAAGAGAAAGAGAGCGGTAATGGAGCGATTTTAGTTAGTAATTAAGATAAATATGTTATAGACCGTAATAAAAAAAATACCCTAAAAAGGATAATTATTAATCTAAAAAAATTCATTTATGTAAAAATTCTTATATTTATTAGTATACTAGATACAAAAGCCTGTGTAAACACGGGTCCAATATATATTATTTTATTTATCTCATTTTATGGGGACATGAATAGTATTAGGAGAGTTAATCAAATTTCTATATAATTTTTAAATATTATAGTACTTCTAAAGTAATTTTTAAATAATATATTTTTACTCACTTTGTCGCAATTTATGTGACACATGTAAAACTTTGAGAGTCAACCAAATTTTTATATGCTTTTTAAATATTTTAAGTTGTTAATTGTCATTTATAATACTCTTAATTAACGTAATTTTTAAATAATATATGTTCCTCTCTCACACACACAGAACATGTGAAAATTTGAGAGTTAATCAAATTTAATATATTTTTTAAAAATTTCAAGTTGTTAATTAATTATTGTGATTTATAATACTCTTAACGTTATTTCCAAATAATATATGTTATTTCTCTGTCCTAATTTATTTGGCATAGTTGAAATTTTGATAGTTAATCAAAATGTAATTTTTAAATAATATATGTTACTCCCTCTGTCCCAATTTATGTGGCACGTGTGAAATTTGAGAGTTAATCAAACTTTTAATATATTTTTCAAATATTTTATGTTGTTTGTTATTGTGATATATAGTACTTTTGACGTAATTACATAACTTTTAAATAATATATTATAATACTATTTTTCAAAAATTTTAAATACACAACATAATATAAAAAAAGTAAGATAAATAAATTAAAATAAAAGAAATATTAAGTATATAAATAGAAGAAATTAAATGACTGACTGAAATCGGCCAAATGACTAACTGGCCCTAAGTTCCTCAAGTTCGCTTCTATAATATAGCAATATGTTGTTTTGGCTTCAAAATACTTTCGAGTTATTTGATACGGTGCATAAAAATAATATTAAATAAAATATATTAGTAATATTTATATTAGTAATGCTTGCATTAGTTATGCATGCAATAGTTATAGTAAGAATATTTTTTATGCGCTGTTTGATTTTGTTACATTCCGTATTTTTGCATTTTGGATTATTCGTAAGCTAACGATTATAAATTCAAGGACTTTTAATTTTGAATTTTAAAATGACATGATTCGTTGTAGATGCCAAGTTATATGAATAATTTATGTGTAGTAAAATACATCTCAAGAAGGACCCTTAAGCCAAATCAAAATAGAAGCCATCAAATATGTTTTTCTTAAAGTCACGTTTCGGGTAAGCTGACTTCGGGAGGCCATAACCTCTTTATAATTTGAGAATTTGGGAAAACTCTCAACATGAAAGTTGTAGATAATTGAAATATCTTTCCAACCATAGGTCGTGGGACGAAATGTGATATCGGAGTAATAAGATATAGACGTTTTAAGTCTGACAGGCCAAACTAAATAGTGAATTCGGCCCAACCCAATTCTAATTCGGGTCAGGCCCAATACCTACGAAATTAGATCTGATTTTTTTTAACTATTCCTTCAAACTTTAGACCAACATAATTCTGGAAATTTCCAGAGAGAGAGAGAAAGGGAGTTCTTGAGAGAAATCCCAAATCCGACCAAAATTCAAGTCCCGAAATCCGAAGCTCATGAAGAGAAAATTGTTGTACGTCGCGTTGGCTTCAATTTGAGCTAGAAATCAGCCAATAAGGAGAAGATTTTATGTGGTGCTGCAAATTTAAGGTAATATTAAAGTCTCCTTTTCATTGTTAACAAGTTTAGTTAGAGTTTTAACGGATTAGAACGGAGAAAATAGTGTTATAAACTAGTTTGGTGATTTGTTGAGAGTTATGGGTTAAAGGGTTGTTTTAGGTAGATTAAATAGATGGAATTATCTTAGTGATGATGTATAATAATGGTTGATATTGTTTTGATGTTGTTGATGAGTTGTTGTTCTTGAATTTGGAGGAAAAAGGTGTATGAAGATTGTGAATGTTCAAACCCGTTTTTGGAATTGAGTAGCTGGTAGTAATTCTGGAATATCTCATTGTGTAGACCTTCGATTTTAGATATTAAACATGTTTTGGAAAGCTAATACACGTACCTACAACTCTTATGTTTATGTCTTAGTCTATATCTGCTGTTATTATGTCGAAAACTGAGCATGAATCATAAGACAAATTCTGTCCAGATTCTGGATTGAAAATTCCTTCATGTATAGCTGTTCGTATTTTGATGATATCTCTTTGTAGAAAATGAATTTTGAGTTGATTTCTTTTGCATTGGAAACTTAAGACAGAGATATAAATGTTTCATGAAGGTTATAAAGTCCAGTTTTGCCGTTTTCATTTTCAAAATTTAGATACAACGTGAGGTACTTGACTTTCCGAATTTACTGCTTTGGTACATGAATAATAAATCTTATTTTGTGTCAATATTTTGGATTGTTGATGTTGGTTGATTATTATATGGCTGGTTTGAAAGTGGGAAAAGTGAGCGGTATAAGGGAGGTGCTGTCCAATTTTTTTTAGAAATAACCTACTAACGATAGACTACGTTTTATTCTTGTCCATAGCTTAATGATAGTGCTTAACGTTTTAATATAGGTTGAGACAATATTGGACAACATATACGTATAAACGCTAAAGGTATGTAAAGTTAACATCTTCTTCTTTTGGCATGATCCATATGAAACGAACGAATGACATATGCTTAAATTCCAAAGAAACTCGTATTCGTAGATATACTCGGATGGCTACCGTTCTTGATTTTCAAAATTTATATTGTTATGTCTTGACTCATGTGTATGATTCCAGCCATCCTAGTTGGTATAACTCATGTTGTGGTATAATTCATATTTTAGTATAATCCATAATTGATGTGATTCATAATGACTATTGTCTTGGTTTTCAAATGATGGACTATTTTGCTTATTCTATTAAGTCTCCGATAATGATCAAATTTCGCAAGGTTGCTAATGATACCTTATTCGTGCATATTGTTATGGTATTATTCACCGAGTCCTACGATAGGCCGGGTATGTTATCATGTATGGATTCCACTACATTATTCACCGAGTCCCTTACTAGAGGGCCGGGTACGTGATATGATAATATGATATTATGATGATATGACGATATGATTATGGCACCGAGTCCCATAATGGGCCGGGTACGGTATCAGTGTACACTACTCTATTCACCGAGTCCCTTGCTAGAGGGCCGGGTATGGTATATATATACATATGACGATATATTGATATAATTGTGACACCGAGTCCCATAACGGGCTAGGTACGATATATGATGATATGCATGTCTTCATTTTATAAGACACAGGTACAGTGATTTATTGATTATGATACTTGACTCCTGAATCTTTATTTCAGATGTGATCTCCTTTACGGTATTTTATGCTTTATATACTCAGTACATAGTTCGTACTGACCCCCTTTTGTTCGGGGGGCTGCATTTCATGCCTGCAGGTACAAATACTCATTTTGGAGAGCCGCCAACTTAGGATTCTACTCAACGAGTTTGAAGTGCTCCATTGTCTCGGAGCCCAAATTTTGGGTACTAATCCTTATAATGTATATATTTGTGTATTTAGGGGTACGACGGGGCCCTGTCCCGTCATATGCTATTGTTAATTCTCTTAGAGGTCTGTAGACATATGAGTGGGTTGTATATAGATGTTGTCCGGTGTACTAGTATGACTTATGTTTTTGGACGTTTACATTCAGAATGGAAGCCTTGTCGGCTTACATATTATGTTATCTTATTTTTGACAATTAAGACTCCCCAAGAAATAGGTGATTTTAGTATATATATAAGTAACAGTTTGAGACAACGTGCTACCCATATAAATCCTTTATCATGCTTAATTGCCGATTGACTATAGATAATATGTGTGTATACGAGGGTCCAATTTGGACACTAGTCACGGGGCTAGGTCGTGACAGATTTATTGTATTAAAAATAACTAATGAAAGTAGGAAAATATTTATTTATACTTCTTGGGACGTATAACTGAATAAGATGTAACTCAACTTTGACGATTATTGTATATGTAATTTTTTCTTAAAAAAAAGAATTCTTTTGAAAATAATATTGTTAGTTGACTTTATTTGTAATTTTCATGTTCATATAACATCAAAAGTAATTTTTTATTGATGATCGTAACGTTATGTTGCTCGAAAATTATGAACAAAGATCAAATATGACACAAATTTATCATAAAATTTGCAGTTGCATTTGCTGGAATTGTAATCAACCGGACATGTTAAGAGTAAATATCCAAATAATGGGGCTAGTTCAGCTGGAAGCTCCAAAGAAAATGTTGTCAATGTTGTCTCCCTAGAAGAGGGGGATGATATTCTTTTGTAAGAATGTTACCTTTAGAATTGTCATGGAAGAGGATGTTTAATTGATAGTTGGTCCACAAGTTTACACATGGGCATTTGTTGATAGGTGATGCAAGGTGTGTGGTGAAAAATATATGTCGATGGTTAATGTGTAACACCCCAAAAGTTCTTTTTAGCAAATACCTAAATTTTTGATTTAGAATATTTTGATAGTAAAGATATATTTTATGTTTGCATTTCTTGAATGTGAACTTGATGACATTTAAACTTGTTGGAAGTGTTATGGTGTAGTTATATAAACTACTCCTACTATGATTATCTTTTTAATTTATTAAATGGACTAGATATTTACAAAAGTGGGGGAAAGTTGTTTTTTGTTATCATTTATTTTCTCATTTCCTTAAGTTACTATCCTTTCCCCTTATCTTCTCCACCAACCCTCCAATTTCGTTTTTCTTCAACAATTACACAAACCAAAACCTCCATTCTCTCACATATTCATCCACCAAATCGATCATCAAGATTTTCCTTGGTGGATCCCCAAACAAACTTCACACGATTGAGGTAAGCTATAAACCCGTTTTTGGAATTGACTATTGTTAGTGTTTTTAGCATAATCTCTTATATACAGCTTTGTTTTAAGTGATTCAAGATGTTCTAGAAAGATATTTCATCTTTTTACAACTTTCGTTCAGCTCTCAAAACTCAAATCTTCATGTATTTACTTGAAACTGGGCGAGAAGTACATGGCAAGTGCTGCCCAGAATTCTGTTTATGCAAACTCTACTTGTACTGCTGTTAGTGTTTTGATGATATCGTTTTGCACAAAATGAATTTTGAGTTAATTTCTGTTGGGTTGGAAACTAAAGACATAGATCTACAAGTTTGGTGAAGGGTATAAAGTCCATTTTTGCCGTTTTCAGTTCCCAAACTTAGATACAACTGGACAAGTATGTCTGTCCAGATTTTTGATTTTCAAAGTTTATCATGTGTACCTGTTAGTATTTTGGGGATATCGTTTTGTAAACAATGAATTTTGAGTTGATTTCTGTTGTGTTGGAAACTAAAGACACATATCTACAAGTTTGGTAAAGGGTATAAAGTCCAGTTTTGCCTTTTTCAGTTTCCAAACTTAGATTCAAGTGGACAAGTATGTCTGTCCAGATTCTTGATTTACAAAATCTGTCATGTCTACCTGTTAGTGTTTTGAGAATATCTTTTCGTACAAAATGAATTTTGAGTTGATTCTTTTTGGGTTGCAAACTTAAGACATATATCTAAAAGTTTTATGAAGGGTATAAAATCCAGTTTTGCATTTTTGAGTTTCGAAATTTAGATTCAAGCTGCAATACTTGACTTTTCGAATTTTCTGTGTTGGTAACATAATTCGGGTTGAAACATTCTAGGCTTAATTGCAATAATAAATCTTGTTTTATGTAAATATTATGGATATTCTGGAATTTTAAATAAGATATTTAATGGTATTTTTAAGGTTGTTTATATCGTGTGCAAGTTGAAGAACTTGAGACATTTGATGGCCTACGGTTTGAACTTTTGAAGTCGTGTGGGACTGTTGAATTGTTGTATGCTAAAAGGGCTGAGGTTTGTGTATAAACTCTTATTACCTGCTAATATATTGAACGCCTATCTTGGTATATTTGTTATTTTCTTGAAATATGTCTTGTCATGTTGGTATCTTTGGAAATTGCAAGACACTTGTTTAACTCGCCCACTTGTACGCATTGTTTGATCACTTGACATTCTTGTGGACTTTGTCCTTCTTGTGGCTGTGACTTTGTCATCATTGGCATGCCTCTTGTTTCGGACCCTTTGCCATCTTGATTATGGATTTTTAATTCGTCTTAAGTATGGAAGTTGTCCATTTTAAGTACGAATTAGGAAACCATTTTTAATATGGTTCTTGGTTCTCTTGATTATTGGGTGTTTACTCTTCTTGATACAGGGCTCCGGTCCTTCTTGAGACTTGATTATGTTTGGTGTGAAGGCATGACGTACACATTGGGCAAAACTAAATGTTAAAGCTTGTTAACGTGTTTTCATGAATTATTGACACTTAGTTTTTTATCGAACTTGATAGTCATGATATATTTGTTGTCTTGATTTATTTGTTATGTGTACATTTGTGCTGCCATGACTTGAGAAAACAAGTTGAAGAACCCAAAGGCTTCAAACTTGTAGTTTTGCACCACTAAGCTTTATGCTTAGCGATAGTTGTTTCTATCGTAGGAAATGTCCGAGAAGACGCTTGAGGTTGGCCATTGGAGTTGAAGTTTTGGGAGCTTTAAGGAAGATCACATTTGCATATAGGCACCTATATTTTGTAGTATTTTGGGACGTGTATACAATTTATGGTTTGCTTGTGTATTTGTATTTATGTACGTATTTCTGAGAGTTGTAACTTAAAGATTGTTGCTTGTTTTGTAAATTTTGGGGTATGTACATTTCTAAATTTTATGAAGTACTAAATTACCCTTTGGAGTTAGAACATTTGAATGAAACATAAATTATCGTAATTCATGATTGTCTCGAAAGATATTTTTTAAAATAAAACTATTTTGAGAAGTTGCCCGTCCTAAATTGAAATTTTTATTTGATTTAATTGAGATGGAAAAAAAAATATTAAGTTGGCTAACAACTTACACCTTTCATTTTTTTTTTGATCATATAAATGGGCCTTACAGAAAGTTATAAATATATATATATATATTTTTTTTTATGTCACGAATTTAATACACGTTTTTTTTGTAGTAGCATCCTCCCTGGAGGGTCGCTACATAATGAACTCTCAAAAATTAGCAAGAGGGTTGTACCATAAGTTATTAGCAAGTTTCTTTTTTCGACATGAGCCGAAATTGAAATTCTTGAAACTAGGAAGTGACTTCAAGTGAAAATTCTTGGATTGATTTTTTAATTTGAGTGGATGTATTCTTTATTGTGGGGGTATGATAATTCTTGAATTTAGAATTATGATTGTCAGTAGCAGACAATGTGAAAGTTGCAGTTGCACATGATTGACCGAGTTTAGAGTTAGGTGGAGAACTAATTCTATTATGTATAGCTGGACAACTAAAAGCCAACGGGTTGAAATTTTTTCTTTTTTTTCAAAGGTGGAGATTTTTTATTTTGATTTGATAAAGAAGAAAAATAAAAGTCAAATATGTCGGGCATCCCACATTGGGAAAGTAGAAAAACATGTTTGATTTTGGAGGCTATATAAGGAGGCTTGCTCATTTGATTTTACATAATCACAAAAACATCAATGCCTTCGTATACTATTTGAGAGTTTAGGGAAGATTTTCTTGGAATCTCTCTGGGAATAGTATTTTAGGAATTGGAGTGTATGAGAAAAAATATTGTGTATTGTATGATGTAACAATTTTCATATAGTAAATATTTGTCTAGGATGCTCGTGGTTTTTCTTCAATTGGAGAGTTTTTCACGTTAAATCTTTGTGTTGTTATTTTTTTTAATTTTTTTGTTATTAAAAAGAGAATGAGATGTAGTTCGTAATATGCCTTAAAGGGTCGGGTCGATAGTAACAATGAGATTTGGCCAAGTTGCAAGTCTGACTCTAAGAAATAAAGTTAACTATTGAATTGGTAATAATAGTCAGTATGAGGTTGATATCGATAAGGTAAATTTTTGATGATTAGATCAAAGTTGTAAGAGATACCCTCCATGTCATCTGTAAGAGGCATCATTCTTATTTGGGAAACTCTATTGCAAAAAAACAAAAAAAAGCATATACGAGTGTCAAAACTTAGGATTTGTTTGAAGGGACCAGAATATTTTCTAGTCACAATTTGGCTTAAACGAAGCTCAAATGAAAGAGCGACAACGGCCAACAATTAAGCTTCACCTTTACTTGAAAAGTACAACGTGTACAACAAGTAGTTTATGAGCTAAATAGTTCGTTTATGACCCAGGAACAATTTGAAGGTAAATGCATCCCATACCTCAAGGAAAGAAGGGTGGTTAGAAGGGTTATATTTATCATCTGGTTCAGATGCATAACCCGGAAGCAGAGGTACCGACTCTTCAGTCAGTGCCAGTAGTCAATGAATATTCAGATGTACTCCCAAATAAACTCCCAGGTCTCCCTCCTGAGCGGGAGATAGAGTTCACTGTAGATGTGTTACCAAATACTCAACCCATATCTATCCCTTCCTATGGAATGGCACCCGTAGAGCTGAACGAGTAGAAGGAGCATGTAAATCATTAGAGGATGGTACTCAGGGTGCTCCAACACCAGAAGTTGTACGCTAAGTTCTCTGAACGTGAATTCTGGTTGACTTCAGTAGCACTCCTGGGGCATATTGTTAGAAATGATGGTAAGACTTAGCCTAGACCTACGAAACCTATAAATTACGTAGTTTCCTGGGGCTAGCAGGATACTACAGGAAATTCATAGAGAAGTTTGCTTCTATGCTAACTCGTTAGTTCCAAGAGAGAATGTTGGTGCTCAAGCTTTCCCCACTTGCAAGAAGTGTGGGAGAACTCATAAAGGGGAATGCTTAGCCAACTCCAATGCATGCTTCAAGTGTGGAAAGCTGGGCCACCATGCTAGATATTGTAGAGGTGGTGGTGGTATAAGTCCTCAAGGCCAAATTGCTCATGGTCAACAAGCTCAAAGAGGTGGACAACACATCAACCACTTTTATACTTTGTATAGGAGACAAGAGGTTGAGGAAGCATCTAATATTGTTACCGATTTGTTAAAGGTCTTTGCTTTTGATGTGTGCCTTTTTATATCCGAGTGCAAATTTGTCATTTGTTACTCCATTCCTAGCTAATTAATTTGATGTGCTACCCAAAACTCTAGTAGAGCCTTATTTGGTGTCTATCCCCGTTGGTGAGTTAGTTGTTGTTAGAAAGATCTATAAGGGTTTTCCTGTATCTATCTTGCATAAAGTTGTTCTTTGTCATCTCATAGAACTTGACATGGTAGACTTTGATGTTATTCTTGGGATGGATTGATTGCATGCATCTTATGCCTCTATAGATTGTAGGACTTGTCGAGTCAAGTTTTAATTCCCAAATGAGTCTATTCTTGAATAGAAGGGTCACAATTCAGTAGTGAAGGTAAGTTCATTTCTTGTCTTAAGGCTGTAAAGTTAATTGCTTAGTGTTGCATCTACCACATTGTGAGGGTTAGGGACGTCGACTCTGAAAGTCCTTCTCTCGAGTTGGTCCCCTTAGTTAATGAGTTTTTCAATGTCTTTCCCGGTGACCTTCTAGGAAAGGCAAGTTGATTTTGGTATTTATCTTCTCCCCGATACTCAAACTATCTCTATTCCTCCATATCAAATGACCTCAGTGGAATTAAAAGAGGTAAAGGAACAATTAAAATACTTTTTGGAGAAAGGGTTCATAAGGCCAAGTATTTCATCATGGGGTAACTACTTGCAAATGAACAAGGTGACCATTAAGAACAAGTATACAATCCCTAGGACACATGATTTATTTGATCAATTTCAAGGGGCAAGTCACTTCTCCAAGATCGATCTTAGGTCCATCTATCATTAGCTAAGGGTAAGTGAGTGTGACATTCTCAAGATGACATTTTGAACAAGGTATGGTCACTTTGAGTTTGTAGTGATGTCATTTGGGTTGAGGAATGCACCAGTAGTGTTCATGGACTTAATAAATAGGGTGTTCAAATCCTACTTTGATATATTTGTGGTGGTTTTTATTGGTGACTTCTTGATTTACTCTCGAGGTGAGGAAAAACATAAAAGTCACTTGAGGGCTGTGCTTCAAACTTTAAGGGAAAGACAACTATTTGCCAAATTTAGTATGTTTGAATTTTTGTTGAAGGAGGTGGTTTTCTTCGTCAGATAATGTCCGGTGTTGGGATCAAGGTTGATCCTAAAAAAATGGAGTCGGTCAAGAATTAGTCTAGACCTTTATCTTCTTCGGACATTAGAAGCTTTTTGGGTCTAGCCGGGTACTATAGAAGATTTGTTAAAGGGTTCTCTTCCATCTCATCTTCTATGACCAAATTGACCCAAAAGAAGGCTAAATTCATATGGAAGGTTGAGTGTGAAAAGAGCTTCCAAACTTTGAAAGATTGACTTACCTCCGTTTCTATCTTGACTTTACTGGAAGGGTTAGAAGGGTTTGTGGTTTATTGTGATGCTTCGAAGATTGGTTTGGGCTGTGTCTTAATGCAAAACGGCAAGGTTATATAGCCTATGCTTCTGGACAACTGAAAGTGCATCAATGTAACTACCCTACCCATGATTTTGAGTTAGCTGCTATTGTATTTGCTCTAAAGATTTGGCAACATTACCTCTGTGGAGTACATATGGATGTGTTCACTGATTACAAGAGTCTCCAATATATGTTCACCCCAAAAGACCTCAATCTAAGGAAGAGGAGATGGCTTGAACTCCTCAAGGACTACAACATGAGTTTGCATTATCATTTAGGTAAAGCTAATGTAGTTTACGATGCACTTAGTAGAGTGTCTATGGGGAGTATGGCTCATGTTAATGAAGGAAAGAGGGTATTGGTAAAGGATGTTCACTGGTTCGCTAGACTAGGGGTGGAGTTGAGTGGTTTCGATGATGGTGGTATGGTTGTTCATAATGATTCCAAATCATCTTTGGTGGTAGATGTTAAGTCCAAATAAGATGAATCTATACTCGAGCATTCCATTGGGCCCCTGACAGGATAGGTGAGGAATCACTTGACCCGATATTAGTAGAGTTAAAGGGGTTGGTAAAAGAAAATAAGGTAGAGGTCTTTTCTCAAGGGGGAGATAGGGTACTTCACTACCAAAGTCGATTATGTATTCTGGATGTGGATGGCCTAAGGAGTTTGATTTTGAAGGTAGATCACAATTCTTTATACTCCATTCATCCCGGTTCGATAAAAATGTATCGAGACTTAAAAGAGCTCTATTGGTGGAATGTCATGAAGTAGGAAATAATAAGGTTTGTGGCTGTGTCCAAACTGTCAACAAGTTAAGGCCGAACATCAAAGGCTAGTTGGCCTAGCATAAGACATTGAAATTTCCACTTAGAAGTGGGAAGACGTGAATATGGATTTTGTAGTGGGTTTGGCTTATACTCAAAAATGTCAAGATTCAATTTGGGTGATTGTTGATAGAATAACTATATCAGCTCACCTTTACTGGGCAGGACTTCTTAAAGTGCTGAAGAGTATGTTAAGTTGTATATCCGAGAATTGGTGAGGTTGCATGGTGTGCCCATGTCGATTATTTCGGATCATGGTACCCAATTCACTTTTCATTTTTGGAGATTATTTCAAAGGGGACTTGGTACCGACATAAAGCTAAGTACCACATTCGATCCTCAAACTGATGGGTAAGTCGAATGGGCTATTTGAACACTAGAGGATATGTTAAGGGCTTGTGTATTAGAGTTCAAAGGAAGTTGGGATGATCATCTACCGCTTATTGAGTTCGCCTATAATAATAGCTAGCACTCAAGCGTTGAGATGGCACTATTTAAGGCTTTATATGAGAGATGATGTAGATCTCTAGTTGGTTAATTTGAAGTAGGTGAGATGACCTTGTTGGGTCCTGATTTTGTGCTTGATTCTATGGAGAAGGTAAGAGTCATTAAAGAAAGGTTAAAGACGACTCAAAGTCGTCAAAAGTCCTATTTCGATACTAGAAGATGGGATCTTGAGTTTAATGTGGATGATTGGGTATATTTGAAGGGTTTACCCATGAAGGGTGTAATTCAGTTTGGTAAGAAAGGGAAATCGAGTCCTAGGTATGTGGGGCCTTATAGAATTTTAAAACGTGTTGGCAAGGTTTTTTATGAGTTGGCGTTGTCTTTAGAAATGAATATGGTTCATCTAGGGTTTCATGTGACAATGTTGAGAAAATATGTGGGTGATCTTAGTTCCATTGTCCTATTTAAAGTAGTGAATGTTGAGGAAAACTTGACCTATGAAGAAGTTCTTGTTGAAATTTTGGACCAGCAAAAGTTAAGAGATTGAGGAACAAAGAAGTTGCGTCCGTTAAAGTATTTTGGAGGAATTATTGAAACCACTACATGGGAAGCGGAAGCGGATATGCTGAAACAAGTCCTTCTTCTTTTTCATTCTACTCAAGCCTAAGGTACTGAGTAATTCATGCTCAAATATTTATGACTCCTATGTTTCAGTTTTCCTAAGTTTTCATATGCATGAATGTTCATGATGTTGAATTTTAAAGTCATGTTTTATGCTAATTTTAAAGATCTCATATTTAATTCATTTCAAGTGTCAATTGTATTCATGTTGGGTTGCTAGTCTTCGTGCTGTGTTCTTTTCTATTCTAATGATTCTCCTTCGAGGACGAATATTCCCAAGGGGGATGTATTATATGACCCCAAAAATTTGGAAAGTCCTAAAATGAGGAACAAAGAATGATAGTGCAGAGAAATGTAAAAAACTGGCACCAGGTATCAACCATGGAAGGACATCATGGGCCGTGGTATGCACCACACCTCGTGTTGAGCCACTATGGTAGTGATTCATAGACTCAGATCTGCAAGGAAGGGACAAAGGACCGTGGTGAGCACCATGGGCCATGAAGCCCTCCGTTATGACCCTTACCCTAAGGCCTCAGGAAACTTTTCAAGACAAGGGCCACAGACGACCACCACGGGCCGTGGTGTGTTTCCTTGGTGGTCACTCTGCAGGCCTCTTGCAGAACCCGCACCATGACCAAGGTTCATGGACTGTGATGCCTTCTACAGACCATGAAGGTCTCCATGGAGGAGGTTCGGATACCTACCCTATAGACTTCCAAAAATATTTCCCCAAGTCATTCATCACGGGACACCTGGCCGTGGTGGGAACCACGTACCGTGAAGGGTCCTCATGAAGCCAGTCCGACCAAATTTTTAAAGGGGATATTTTGGCCTTTTTCTGTGTTTTAACACAAAGTGAGGTCATTTTGAGGGCATAATTCACCTATCTAAAAGACCCAAAGCCTTCCCACACTCATTCTCTCTCACTCAAAGTTCTAAGACCTAAACCTTAACCTCTCAATTGCTTTCAAGGTCTTCTCCTTCACTAAGAAAAGCTAGGATTCATTCCAAGAAGATCAAGTCTCCACCTTTTTAAGGCTTGCATTAGGGTTTCATTCCCTAAGGTATATGGGTCTCATTCATGTGTTCTTTCACCCATGGAGCCCAAGTAATTTCTAAACTCAATAGTTCAATTTTAAATGATGATGAAACCTTATGGGTTATTATATGATGATTGCAAATGCATAGATTAATGTCTATTTGAAGTTTATTTATCTATATTGATATATATTGACTCTCAATTTCATGAAATGAATGATTTATCAAAGTTCTTATATGAAGGCATGAAGGTAGCTTTAAAGTGTATTGGTGGGTTGTTTTAAAATATTTTAATTGATGCATTTCCATTACTCTCATGCATGCTAGCATTGTTTTAAATATATTTAAAGGTTGAATGAAATGAACCCACCTAGTTTCATTATGTTGAAATGCAAATGAATTGAAAGCTTTGACTCCAAAATAAAAAGTTTATGAAAGCAATGTTTATGATTACAAGGAGTCGTATGAAATGAAAGAATGATTAAATGATGATGAAAGGGATTCTTAGTCAAAGAATGGATTCTATATGATAAGAACAATTCTCACATATTTGAATCAAATGAAAGGTTTTAATAAGCTATTCTACCGAATGATGATTTGATGTGTAAAGTTATATGAATTCTTATGTTATTATGATATTTAAATGCTATTTCGTGATATTTAACCTATCATCGAATATAGCATGTTGATGGAGACTCGACCTATGGGGTCCTTAAGTAAAAGTCTAATGTTGCATTAACTATGCGCCAATATAGGAGCCCTTGTAGGCTTAAGCCAGTGGATCCACAAATAGCCCTAAAAGTTAAAGTTAAAGAAATGATTAAATTTGATGAAGTTCTACCCGACAAGTAGTCTCTCCATGCCAATGTAGGAGGTTATATTCTATTCCATGTAATAGCTCACATGTTCTTAAATGTCGGTTACAGTCATCTTCCCACAAAATGAAAATTTCAAATGCTATGTACATGATTGATTATGCATACATTGCATAATGTTTCATTCTATACAAATTTTCTAATATTTTTTCAATGTTTATGGATGCCTACATAGTTAGTACATTCAAAGTACTAACACATACTTTTTTGCCTACATGATATCACTATGTAGAGACTGGAGTTGCTTCACATTCTCCTCCCCATGGCTAGTTGATTACGTTGAAGGCTACTGTTTTGGTGAGTTCCCATGTTTCAAAGACAATTTCCTTTTTTCTTTCTAGCTTATGACATGTATAGACTTATGGTCATCTTTTGGTACTTTAGACACTTATTATGAGGGTGAGCTAGGCACATGTCTTAGCCTATGCCAAGTATGAAGAAGTAGAGGTATTTTTGAAAAAATTAAGCGTTGTTTGATGTTTTTAATGTCTCTTATTCCATGTTGTTTCTCCTAGTCCCATTATCCCCTTTACTTCTGATTATTGTTATTGAATGTCATTACCTATGAAAAGCTATATGAATGCAAAGAGGCTTGAGTGAGGTACCTCCGGATGTCTCATTTGTCGTGTCATGTCTAGGCCCTAGGCTTGAGTTGTGATAGAGCATTTTTTGTCTTAGCCTAGGTTTGACTAGAGCTTGCCTTATGAATGCATGATTCAGACCTAATAGAACTTAGATTTTCCCTGACATCATTTAGGCTAGCTTAGATCAATGTAGATTAGTGTACAGACTTGATTCTGATAATTTGGACCTTAGTTAGGCAAAATGCTTGGTGTGATGACATTCTATCCTTACCTCCAGATTCTACAGCTTCACGAGTTTCAATAGCAACACTGTGTTCCTTTTTGTGATTCTAGATTGGTTTGGGGTTCAACTCAAATGGTTTTATTTATTAAGTGTGGACGATGATCCATGGAGTTTGGTAACTATTGATATTTTGGAACACTTGTAGTAGCTATATTGGGCACCTTTATTAGGCATCCAGGTTCAAGCTTCATCCTCGATCGTATTGACACTTTCTATGAGCATCCGACTAGAGGTCCATCCTCAATTATTTGGATCCTTATAAAGAGCATCCAACTAGAGATTCGACCTTAGTTGTCACGATCCAACCCCATAGGCCGTGACTGAGGTCCGACCTGGACCCCCTGTATACATATCTATCAGCTTTGGTCACATTGAACTGTAAATAAACAATATCATTTAACAAAGCCCCACAGGGCGATAATATTTTCATAAACCTGTAGCCCTTTTTGTTTGTATCACAACATGACAGGGCACGCAAGCCGACATAGCCGACATAACATAATAACATATATCATATATCATGTAGACCCAGCTAAATCAAACTAACATACACAACCCACATGTACATGTCTGCAGACCTCTAAAAATATAAACGACAATATATGGTGGGATAGGGCCCCCGCCGTACCCCCGAATGGACAAAAAAATTCTATACATCAGTGGATAATACCAAAAAACTAGGCCCCGATACAATGGAGCCTCTCCCAGCTGATTTGCATGGAATTCTAAGCTGATGGACTCCCAAAACCTGTATCTGTACCTGCGGGCATGAACGCAGCCCCCCGAGAAAGGGAGTCAGTACGACATATGTACTGTGTGTAAAGTATAACATAATATAACTAGAGGTATATCTGAAACAGAGGAACAAGAGAACAATTTATCAAGTCAGAAACATGTACCTGTATTTTGTAACTTATAAAGACATGCATGCTCAGATTTTCAATATAGCCGGCCCTATCAGGGGTCTGGTGAATCATATATGTAGTATCAGTATCAGGCCCCGTGCCATCGCCACCTTATTACAACACATCATCATCATATATATATATATACGTACCCGGCCCTCTAGTGAAGGGCTCGGTGGACAATGTAGTGAATTGCACGAATCTGATAACCGGCTCGGGACTCAGAGAAAAAGTATTACAGTATACACGAGTAGAGTAGTGAAAAACAAAACACAGTTTAAATCATTATCTGAGACTCAATGAAGTCATCAAGTAAACCCCCACCTGGGAATCAGGGTAGAAGGTATCTGACGTATACTCTCTAACTGTCCCTAGGGACTATGTAAAAAGAAGTTTTTTTTATAAATCTCAGATGTATACCAATGTGAAATATCTTACAGCAGTCCGAGCATTGGTTATCTCAAAGCCTTTCTTTTGTTACAAACAAGAGCTTAGTCGAATCATTTGTTATAGATTCATATAGAAGACTCGAAGATAGCAGCTTACTACTTTAAAGTTTAATCATTCAAAAGTAAGTGAGGGTCCTGAAGTCATATTCAGAACCTGGGAATGGAATTACCCCCAAAGCTCATATCATATCCTGCTTACATCTAAGACATGCCAAAAGAGAAAAGATAGGCTTTACATACCTATACCAAAAACATATCGAGAGAAGCTTCACATACCTTGTCTGAGTTATTCCTTATCCTGTTTGCCTCGTCGTCCTTTGAACCTATTCAGCATGAAATTAATATGATTATCAACCCTTCTTAACTTTCTAGCATCTTAGGTTACACCTTAGTATTAATAGAATCTACTTCCTTAGTCGTTTCCTCGATTAGTTCTTTAGTTTGTTAAGGCGTTAACGAAAATTGGGCAGCACCTCCCCTATAATGTGCCTTATCCAAATTTCCAATTAGGTCCCTAAGACCTACAGCCAACCAACAACAACAACCTGTAGCATATATTTAAGTAATCCACACCAACAATATACAACACAAACTCCAAACGACTTATTCAAAAATACGATATCACAATAGGGCGTCTAGCCTTTATTTTGTAATGCTTTTCATTATATGCAATAAGGGGTCGTGTGGCTATAACCAGAAGCATCCACATCCCTTTTAGAATGCATTTAGGCCCTGCAACAATACATTACACCCCTGCAGCAACAACTCACTTAAAATTATCAAAACGTGAATTCTGGACAGCTTACTGTTTTACCTTGTCGCTTCATTTCGAAGGGGTAATGGAGGGAAACAAGATTTACGTCCTTCATGAAAGTTATATACATGTGTCTTAGGGTCTCATACAATTTAGAATCATCCCTACATCAATTTCTTACAAAAAGATATGCCCAAAACACCAACAGCAACCCGTGTAAGATTTCCAAAACCAAAATCTGGGCAGTACCTCCTCTACACTTCATCACCCTTTTTTGAGAAGCTAAAAGTAAAACTGGATTTGAAAGTCTAAATGAAAGTTATAGACATATGAAATACCTTTCCAAAACATATTGAATCACCCAAAACAAAGCTACACACAAGAAGTTATATCAATATTACTAACAACTGTTCCCTCTAAAAACGGGTTTGTTAACTAGTTTTTAGCATTTTCTCTCTTTATTCTTTCAATTTTCTCTCAAGTTCCAAGCTGAAGAATTAATTCCGTAGATATCGTAATACACATATATACATCTCCATGTGGTTGAGGAACACCGTAGATAATTAATTCACGGAAAAAAATTGAAGAACTTACCTTTAATCTCTCAAAATTGTGGCTGCCTTGTTCCTTGTGTTCTTCACGTTTTTTCTCTTTATTTTGGCTGGAGATTTTGATGAAAAATGTGACTAAGAGTCACTTAACACACATATATACCCCTCTTTAGAAGGTACCACGTGGCAGCCCCCTAGGGTGACACGTGGCAGCATCCTAGGGTGCCACCTCAATCCCTATGGCCAATCACATGATGCCATGTGGCAGCGGGGTCCACCCTAAGTAGGTGAGTTACTTACTTGCTTGTCACCTACTTGCTTGAGGTGCTTGCTTGTCACCTGCTTGCTTCACTTTCGTAAGTTCAAAAACTAGTTTTTGCTCCCTCTCGTAGGTTTGTAATCTCGTCTTATTTTAAGAGCCTATGTAATCCGTGCTACTCAAGCTTGGTATGTAATCAAGTAACTCACGTGTGTAAGACTTCTATATTAGTAGTTTACGTAGCTAAGTCGAGTCCTACGACTCGTTACTTGGCCTCCAACTCCTTCCGACTTCTCTTGACCCTATTTCCACCCTTCCCTACCATGGGGTGTCACATTCCCCCTTCTTAGAGTTATTCAATAGGGTCATAACTTAAGTGGCTCACATACTAGCTTCTAAGTAACTTAAGGAACCTTCCGAGTTCAAAGATGTGGGGTGTAACATTAGTCACTTGATACTTGATCAGTTACTTGGGTACTTCTGTTGAGCATCCGGTTAGAGGTTCGGCCTCTGTACTATCATATTCTAATGAATTGAGTCAAGGTTCTAGTTTTATATTCTTCGGTCTTGGTTTCTCAGTTTTGGTTCTCAATAGTTATAACTATTTTGTGTACTCATTGTATTTTTATTTAAACTTGCGTATGAGTGTACCTTCTAGGCTTATGAGGGTCCAATTAGGTGTAGTTTAGCTGTAGATTACTTTAGTTAGTTATTTCTACACTCTTGTGCATCTCGCTTTTTTACTTTAGACTTCCTCTCTTGGCCTCTATTCTGTTATGTTCTATTCCTTCTTTTCATATTTCTTTTACTTTTAAAGCTTAGTGATTCCTACTAGGTACTTATTGTTTTGGTACTTATACTACACTCTGCATCTATTTTTGTGATGCAGGTCCGAGCACCAACGACTAGTGTTTATTTGATCTTGGAGCAGTCTGATTTGGAGACAGGGGTGAGCACTTGACATTTTGTACTATTCTGGTCTCTATTTATATATAAAGACTAGTCTTTTGCTTTTTGAGAAAGGTCTTGTTTTCGTGGTCCACTTTTTAGACTTGTACTCTTTTGTTTAGTCAACTTTATTCTAGTAACTTCTATTTTCTGGGAAGGATCCATTGCATAATTTATTTTGGTTTGTCTTCTACTTATCTATGTTATTTTTGTCATAATTGCTTATTCTTGTTTAGTATCTACTCTTAAACATATTATTAGTCATTCTGGGTTATAAGTTGGCTTACCTACTGGTGGGTTATAGTAGGTTTCACCATGACTTGAGAAATTGGGTTGTAACAATTTGGTATCAGATCCTACGTTCACCGGTATTACTTTTACAAAGCTAACGTCTAGTAGAGTCCTGTGCATCAGGGAGGAGAGGTCCATGACTTATCTTTAAGAGGCTACAGTATGACATTAGGAAATTTCCCTTTTTGTTTTGCTTTTGTGCAGTGTGTGTGTTATTGGTTTCTTGAAATCTCACTTATTTCACTCTTTCACAAAATAGCTCGTACACGAGGAATAGCGGCCGGGGGTGATGCACCCTGGCTTATAGATAGAGCCCCTGCTAGGGCTAGAGGCCAACCTAGAGGACTTATGAAGTCTACAACACCGTCCTGTTATAGAAAAAGGCTTCTGAGCCCGATGAGGAGCCATAGGCAGCATATATACCTCCATAGCAGGTAGGGTTGGGTTTAACTCAGCTACTACCCCCACCAGCTATAGCACAAGAGATTCATACCATACTCACCCAGATTCTGGATCCTATATGTGAAAGGAGGCAGGCACCAACTCTAGACTTTGCCCCCATAGGGCCAATAACTACCAATTCACGTGGCCGCACAGCCGAGTATAGATTATGGGGTCATGCCACTACGCGAGTAGAAGATGCTCGGGGTATTTTAGAGGCTTTCCCCATTAATATTTACTGGAGCATTTGGGTAGGAAACCCATGAGTTCTTGACTACATGCCAGGAAAAACTTCAATCCTTAGGCCTCATGGAGTTAAGAGGAGATGACTTCTCTACACATTAGTTATGCGAGCCCGCCAGGTAGTGGTGGCACTCGTACTTGCAGTCTAGGCTAGTTGGGTCGCCTCTGGTATCTTGGGATGAGTTCTCAAAGACTTTATTAGCTAGGTATATATTATAGAGTGTCCAGGACATGATTTGTGATCAATTTTCTATATCAGATCAAGGTTCCATGACCGTCTTAGAGTACGAGGCGAGGTTCCATGAATTGTCCCGCTATGCCACCATAATTTTACCCATGGTAGAGGAGAGAGTTCGGTTCTTTGTGTGTGGGTTATAGTACAGTCTGAGGGTTGATATGGTGCATTTGTCTTTAGAGGGATATTCGTTTTTAGATGTGGTACACCATATCTAGTCTATGGATCATATTGGTAGCGATAAGAGGCCACGCTACTGAGGTAACTACAACGGGTACCAAACTAGAGAATGGGATTCCTTTGATAGGTCCCACCAGAGATTTCAGCAGGGCTAGTCTAGCCGGCCTATTCAGGTGACATTACTTGCTTGTGAGAGTAGCCAACATCAGTAGGGTAGTCCTAGCATGGGATAGAGTTCGAGGGGTGCGGATGTGGGTTCTTAAGGTCATAGCAGTTGTATTCTTATAAGTCAATCTTCCTAGGGCTACTATGAATGTGACAACTTAGATCAATTGTCCCAAGAGTGCCCCCAACGAGGGGGGATTATACCAACTCTCCTAGCAGCTAGACCAATGATAGAAGTTTCTCCTCTAGTCAAAGGTAGAGTTTAGGACCAAGATTATCGGGGCAGAAAATAGGGTGCTAGAGGCAGAGCACAGGGAGGCAAGTCAGGTGGTAGGTCAGACACATCGGACAGAGGTGCTTAGGGCTATTTCTATACAGCTCCAACGAGGGTAGAGGCTGAGGCATCCAATAATGTCATTACATATCCGCTTCTATTATTCCACCAGCCTGCCACATATCTATTTGATCTAGGATTCACCTTTTTATATGTATCTGTCTATTATTATCCTCGGTTAGGTATGAGGACCGAGTCCTTGGCAGAAATAGTTCATGTTTTGACCCCGTTGAGTGAATCTACGATTATGGATCAGGTGTTGTGGTCTTGTTTAGTGACCATCGAGGGTTATGATATTAGAATGACCTTTTTTTGCTAGATATGCTAGATTTTGATGTGATTTTTGTCATGGATTGGTTATCCCTTTACCATATGGTCTTGAATTGCTACGCCAAGACTGTTACCTTAGCCATGTCTTCCATTCCTCTGATATTATAGTAGGGTGCTTACAATCACACACCAATGGGGATTATTTCTTTTATGCGGGCTTGGGGATTGGTTGCTATGGGTTGTCTAGCTTACTTGGCCTATGTGCGTGATGTTAGAGTGAGCCCTTTAATTGGCTAAGTTTGTATGGTTAGATATTTTGTGGATGTGTTTCCTATAGACCTACCAAGCCTTCCCGCAGAGCGTGATTTTGATTTTTCCATAGATTTAAAGCCAAGTATCTGATCGATTTTCATTCTGCCCTATCAGATAGCACTATAGAGCTCAAGGAGCTCAGTGTTCCACTTGAGGACCTCTTAGGTAAGAGGTTCATCCATCCGAGCATATTGCCATAGGGGTGCTCTTGTTCTATTTGTAAAGAAGGACTAGACTATAAGGATATGTATTAATTACAAGCAGTTGAATAGGGTGATGGTGGAGAACTGTTACCCCATGCCTCACATTGATGACCTCTTTGATCAGCTTTAGGATGCCACAATATTTTCTAAGATAGACTTGAGATGTGGTCACCATCAAATGAGGATTAGGGTAGAAGACATCCCTAAGACCGCATTTAAGTCTCGTTACTACCATTATGTGTTCCTTGTGATGTCTTTTAGGTTGAGTAATGACCTTGCCGCCTTCATGGACTTGAAGACTAGAGTGTTCAGGCGATACCTTTATTTATTTTTCATTGTCTTCATTGATGACATATTGGTATACTCATGGAGCTAGAGTGAGCATGAGCATTATTTGAGGATAGTGCTATAGACTTTGAGAGATCAGCAGCTTTATGCCAAGTTCTCAAAGTGCAAGTTTTTGGCTTTAGTCACATGGTTTCCAAGGAGGGTATAATGGTTGATCCAGAGAAGATTGAGGCTTTTCGAGATTGGGATAGGCTTACTTCTATTACTGAGGTTTATAGCTTCGTCGGATTAGAGAGTACTATAGATGCTTTATTGAGGGCTTTCTACTATTGATGCCCCGTTGACTCAGTTGACTTGCTAATATATTTCTTTTGTGTGGTCATAGGAGTGTGAGATAAGCTTTTAGAGACTCAAGGAGTAACTTACCACCGTTCCTATTTTGGTTAAGACGAAAGCTTCAAGGTATATTTTGATGCATCCGGTGTTGGTTTAGGTTGTGCATTAATGCAGTAAGGCTGGGTCATAGCTTATGCGTCGAGGTAGCTTAAGCATCATGAGCGCAACTACCCCACCCATGACTTAGAGCTGGAGGTGGCAGTTTTCGAACTTAAGATATGGAGGCACTATCTATATGAAAGTTGATGTGAGATCTGCATTGATGACATGATCTAGAAGGACCTAAATTTAAGGCATCACCATTCGAGAAAGGCGAATGTAATAATGGATGTCTTGAGCTGAAAGATGGTGAGTATGGGTAGTCTAGCCTTCCTTTCTATTTCAGAGCGACTGTTGGTTATGGACATCTTATCCTTAGCTAACTGGATGATTTGACTTGATATTTTATATTCCATATAGTTATTAGTCCATGTGGGGTTTAGTCATATTTGCTAGATCGGATCCGGAGTCGTTAGTTTGAGGATCATGTTTTGGTGGCAGTGAAAGATAGGGTATTGGCAGGTGATGTTGGCCAGACTACTTTAGATTTAGATGGGGTTTTAACGTTCGCCAGCTGATTGTGTATTCCAAGAGTTAGAGGTTTGATTCCGCTGATTTGTAGCAAAGCCCATGACTCCAAATATTCCATCCATCTAGGAAAAACTAATATGTATCGTGCTTTGAGGCATCACTGCTGGTGGAGCGATATGAGGAGAGACATCTCAGTCTATTTGTCGCATTATTTTTTTTGCCAATAGGTGAAGGTTAAGCATATAAGACTTGGTAGTAAGTTTCAGAGATTACCCATTGTAGAGTGGAATTGCAAGCGTATCACCATGGACTTCATTTAGGGATTTGCTCGCACTTCTAAAGGCATTGATAGTATTTTGGTCATCATTGATCGATTGACGAAGTCAACACACTTCCTACCCATTTGTACTTTCTTCAATGCTGATAGGTTGGAATGTATCTATATTTGGGAGATAGTTCGTCTTTATGGTATATCTGTATCTATCATTTTAGACCAGGGTTCACAGTTCACTTCAAGCTTTTGGAGGGATTTTCAGAAGGAGTTGGGCACCTATGTTCATCTTAGCACAACTGATGGCTAGTCAGAGTTTACTATTTAGGTCCTTGAGGATATGTTGTAGGCTTATGTTATGGATTTTGGAGGATAGTGAGACCAATTTTTACCTTTGGCAGAGTTTGCGTACAACAACAGCTACTAGTCCAATATTCAAATGGCCCCTATATGGTAGGCATTGTCACTCTTCAGTTGGTTGGTTTGAGTCTACAGAGCCTAGGGCGCGTGGTACATACTTGCTTTAGGAGGCTTTGGATCAGCTGAGGGAGATTTAGGATAGGCTTATGACAGCTCAGAGTAGGCATTAGAGCTATGCAGATAATAGGCGTCGAGTATTGAGGTTTGTAGTTGGTGACTTGGTATTTCTTTGAGTATCGCCTATGAAGTGCATAATGATATTTGGGAGGCGGGGGAAACTCAGCCCCTAGTATCTAGGGCATTTTGAGAATTTGAGGACAGTTGGTGAGGTTTGGGCTCAGTCACTTAATACTTGATCGGTTATTTGGGTACATCTTTTGAGCAAACGATTTGAGGTCCGACCTCTGTACTATTAGATTCTATTAAATTGGGTTGAGGTTCTGGTTCTATATTCTCCTGTCTTGGTTTCTCAGTTTTAGTTCTTAGTAGTTATAGCTATTCCATGTATTCATCCGGCTTATGGGGTCCTGTCGAGTTTTTATTTAAACTTGTGAACGAGTGTACCTTTTGGGCTTATGGAGTCCAGTTAGCTGAATTTTAGTTGTAGATTAATTTAGTTCATTATTTCTACACTCATGTATCACACTTCTTTACCTATGTTTTATTCTATTCCTTCTTTTCATGCTGCTTTTATTTTCAAGCTCAATCGGGCTATGATACCTATTGGGTACCGGTTGTTTTGGTACTCATACTATACTCTGCATTTGTTGTTGTGATGTATGTTCAAGCAGTAACCAGTGTTGATTCAATCTTGGAGCAGTCTAATCCGTAGATGTGGGTGAGCACTTGGCATTTTATACTATTCTAGGTCTCCATTTGTATATATAGACTAGTCTTTTGCTTTTTGAGACATGTCTTGTTTCCGTGGTCCACTTTTGGGACTCACTCTTTTATTTATCAGCACTTTACTAGTGACTTCTAGGTTCTAGGAGGATCCATTGTATATATTCATTTTGGTTTGTCTTTCTCTTATATATGTTATTTTTGTTAAAATTACTTATTCCTATTTAGTATGTACCCTTAAATCCATTACTTGTTGTTACGAGTTATGGGTTGGATTACCTACTGGTGGGTTAAATTAGAATCCATCATGACCTGAGAAATTGGATCATGACATAACTCTTTATATATTGGGAGAAATAATTCGAGACATTTGATCCAAATTTTTTAAAAAATATAAGTGAAACTTACAATAACTTTTACCGATATTTATGTTTCAACTAGCATGACTTCAAAATGTAACATACGACCATTGGGCTATTATAATACCTCATAACATATTATTCTTTGCATATTAGATACTCTTAGTCTTATTCTGAAGGTACAAGTAATTTTAAACCTTTTGTAAGGGAGGGGTGTTACCTGAGCCATTTCTTTAACCACGAACCTTTGTTTAAGGGATTCCTTTGACCTAAAACTTTAGTTTAGTTCCTTGATATTACCACACATTTGCAGTCTTATTCTCCTGGTGTGCTATACCAAATCATATACACCTAATATAACCACACCACGTTGCTTATATTATGTGAGGGAAGAGAAAAAAGCACACGGGGTCTCACACTTACCTTGTGGTGTGACATGTATATGGTTTGTGATTTTTATTGAAGCATT
Organism: Solanum dulcamara; assembly: GCF_947179165.1. Classification (NCBI taxonomy): domain Eukaryota; kingdom Viridiplantae; phylum Streptophyta; class Magnoliopsida; order Solanales; family Solanaceae; genus Solanum; species Solanum dulcamara. The sequence goes on from NC_077239.1 coordinate 32,650,297, forward strand.
TTTGATGTTAGTCTAGGCTTAGACTAGTGATTGCCATTGACTTGTATAAATGGAAGATGTTAGACATTAGAATCTCTTCGTCATTGCTTCATATGGCTTAGCTCCATGTATACTGATATAGTAGACTTGAGTTTGTTAGTTTGAGCCTTAGATAGGCAAAAACCTAGCTCTTTAGACTTATATCCATAATTCCCTCCTTTCATCGACTCTTATATACCCGGTCTTTCTTCGGAGGCCGCTTGTTGATTCATGTTGGATTTGGTTAGGGCTTATAATAATTTATTGTTGGCACTCAATTTGGGGTTCTCCCCTTGACGCTTATCTAGACGCTGATCCTAAATCTAGAAGGATCATCTCCATTCACGGCTCAAGTCCTTAATTTACTTCACTAGGTTATGGTTAAAGTCTATGCCTCAGTATCTTCAGCCTCAGTTAGAGTCCTTTGGTATTTTTAGCCTTGGTTAGAGTCATTGGATATCTTCAACCTTGGTTAGAGTCCTTGTCTCTTTCAACCTTGGTTAGAGTCCTTGGAAATCTTCATTCTCAGTTAGAGTCCTAGGCTATTTTCATCCTCAGTTAGAGTCCTTGGCTATCTTTAGCCTTGGTTAGAGTACTTTGCTACCTTCATCCCTGATTAAAGTCCTCAACACCTTCTTTGCTTTGGTTAAAGTCCTCGATTGATTCTTTACTCTGGTGTAAGTTCTTAGCCCCTATATAACTGTGATTGAGGTCTCGAGCACTCAATTGATTTGGTTCATGTCCATGAAAGACTGTGTTAGTACTAAAAGCATTTTCAGATTCTCTTGTGGTTGTTAGTTCTTCTATATACGTATCAAGCTTATAGAGATCCATTCAAATTTTACTTAAACTTGTGCATGATGTACCCTCTAGTCCTATGGGGTTCCAGTTGGGTTTTCTTCGTTGTATTTTCTCTCTTTATGTTCTTAGTACACTTGTGTGCATACCTGTTAGTTTTCACCATCTTGATTGTTCTGTCGTGTTTAAATTATAGAATTTCATATTACTTTTACTTTTCCTGCTCAGTCGGCCTATGATGCCTACTGAGTACTTGTTGTTTTGGTACTCTTTCTTTACCCCACATCTATTTTTGTGATACAGGTTCGAGCACCAGTTACCAACATTGATTCAAGTCTCAAGCAGTCAGACTTCAGAGATGAGGGTGAGCATATGGCATCCTGGATTTACATGTCTCCTTTTGTGTATAGGGTACTAGTCTTTTGCAATTTGAGATAAGTTTGCATTTTAGTTTTCCACTTTTAGGACTTGTATTTGTTTAGCAGTAGCCCTGTACATGTGACTTCTAGGTTCTGAGCAAGATATTTCATTGTATATATTTTTGGCTTGCTTTCAATTATTCTTTTGTAATTTTCATTTATGGTTAGTTTCTAGTTTTGTTTCTACCCTTATTTGGAATTTTAGGATAGACGTCAGCTTGCCTACTGGAGGGTTATATTAGGCACCATCATGACTCGAGAAATCGGGTCATGACAGGTTGTTATCAGAGCCCCACGTACATCAGTCTCACTTATACAAAGCTAACGTCTAGTATAGTCATGTGGATTGGTGCAGAGATGTCTGTAACTTATCTTTGGGAGGCTACAAGATGTCATTAGGAAGATTTCCTCTTTAGTATCTCTTTCGTGTGGTGTGTTTCTTATTGGTTTTATATAATCTCAGTTGTTTCAATCTTCCACAGGATGGCTCGCACAAGTGGTATAGTGGCCGAGGGTGATCCACCTACGCCCACAGATATAGTCCCAGCTAGGGATAGAGGCTAGCTTTGAGGTCGCGCAAGGGCTGCAACACCAACTCATGAAAAAGAGAAGACTCTAGAGCCAATGGCAGAGCCTCAAGCAGATCCCCGTGGACCAGCCCAACCACCACTACCATTACTCAACTTTTGATTATATTAGGGGGTATGTAGCAGGCCCTAGCTCCATCTCCAACTATGCTAGCATCGTAGGGCCAACCCATACTAGTAGCTCTAGAGGTTTAGTCGACACCTGTACGTATCATTGCATAGCTGAATGTTATGGATGAAATCATGCCTTTATAAGAGCAGAAGATGCTTGGGGTGTTTTTGAGATTGTCGTCATCGAGGTTTTCTCGGGTGATTAGAGAGGATGCCCATAAGTTTCTCACTACTTGTCGAGAGAGGCTACATCACATTAGGTTTGATAGAGTCAAGAGGAGTTGACTTCACTGCTTACCAGCTTGATGGGCCAACTAAATAGTAGTGGCATTCATATTTAGAGACCAGGCCAACTGGGTCTCCATTGGTGTCATGGACAGAGTTTTGGAGGCCTTTTTAGCTAAGATTATCTCGTGGAGCATTAAAGATTGACTGTGTGGTGAGTATTTAAGATTAAAGTAAGGCTCCATGACCATGTTGGATTACATGTCTATTTTTTATGAGCTCTCCCATCAAGCTAGTATGATGCTACCTACCGAGGAGTTGAGAGTTGTGGTTTGTCGGAGGGTTGAGACTCTAATTGCATATTGAGAATCAGTTTATGGTTTCAGTGGGCTATTTATTTTTGGATATAGTGGACTATATCGTGAGGCCCATGAGGGCAGCGACAAGAGGGCTTGGCATAGAATAACTATAATAGGTCTCATCATAGGCATAAAGACTCGTATGATAGGCTTTGCCAGAGGTTTAAGCAAAGGTCAATCCATCTTGTAAGTTTAGGCCTCATTATATGCTTTACGGAGTGACCAACACCATTAGGATAGTCCTAGTGTCAGCCCAAGTCAGGGTCGAGGTAGATCATAGTAGGGTACCTCAGGCCATGGTGGTCGTCTTCCTATTGCAAGCAAACCTTCATAGGGTTTTAATGATTGTGGAGAGCTCGATCACTTGTATAAGGAGTGCCCCTTATATAGGACGGCTACACCAGCTCCATCGGTAGCTCGACCAACTCCAATAGCACTACCTTCGGTTAGAGGTAGAGGCCGGTGTTATTGGGGTGGTCAATAGGGTGCAAGAGGTGGTCTTTGGTGAGGCAGGTAAGGCGGTAGGGTTGATTCTTAAGGTAGAGGTGCTCAAGGTCACTTCTATGCAGCTCTAGTAAGAGCGGAGGCTGAAGCATCAGACGATGTGATCATATGTATGATTCTTTTATACCACAATCCTGCCTCAACTTTATTTGATCTGATTCTACTTTTTCATAAGTATTTGTGTATTCTGCACCTCAATTAGATATGTCAAGAGACCTTGGCAGTGCCATTGCGTGTTTCAACACTGATGAGTGAGTTTTTAGTAGTAGATCAGGTATTCAAATCTTTCTTGGTGACTATTTAGTGGTGCAACACCTAGGCTGACCTTATATTGCTTGACATGTTGGATTTTGATAGAATTTTAAGAATAAACTGGTTATCCCCTTACTGCGCGGTCATGGAATGTTATGCCAAGACTGTTATCTTAGCCATGCCTGGTATTTATCAGTGGTATGGCAAGGCTCTTGTATTCACACATCGGTTATAGTTATCTCTTTTATTCAGGCTTGGAGGTTAGTGGCTAGTGGATGCTTAACTTACTTGACTTACATGAGAGATGTTAGTAGGGACATCCTATAGTTTATATGTTCCTATAGTGTGAAAGTATGCAGATATGTCTCCTACTAACCTAGTTGGTCTACCCCCAGAGCGTGATATTGATTTCTCCATTGCCTTGGAGGCAGGTACTTATCCTATTTCTATTTCACCTTACCATATGCCCCCAAAGAAATCAAGAAGCTCAGTGTTCATCTTCAAGATCTCTTAGGTAAGGATTCATTTGGCCTAGTGTATCGCCTTGAGGTGCTCAGTCTTGTTTTTTAAGAAGAAGGACGGTTCTATGCAGATGTACGTTGACTATAAGCAGCTGAACAAGGTGACAGTGAAGAACCGTTACCCTATGCCTCATATTAATGACATATTTGATCATCTTTAGGGTGTTGAAGTGTTAAATATGATTGACTCGAGATCTAGTTACCATCATCTAAGGATTAGGGTAGCAGACATCCCTAAGACGGCATTTAGGATTCATTATGGTCACTATGAGTTCCTAGTTATTTCTTTTGGATTGAATAAAACCCTTGCCGCCTTCATAGATTTGGTGACTCATGTATTCAGGCCTTACCTTGATTTCTTCATCATAGTCTTCATTGATGACATATTGGTATACTCGCGAAGTCGGAGTGAGAATGAGCAACATGTGAGGATAGTGCTCAAAACTTTGAGAGATCAATGACTTTATGCAAAGTTCTCAAAGTGAGAGTTTTGGCTTAATTCTATCGTGTTGTAGGGGCACATGGTGTCAAAAGATGGCATTATGGTAGATTCGGTAAATATTGAGGCTATTCAAAACTGGGCTCGACCCACTTCTATCACTGAGATTCATAGCTTCATTGGATTAGCGGGTTACTATTGATGCTTTATTGAAGGTTTCACTACTATTGCAATACTTTTGACTTGATTGACCCACAAGATGTTCCGTTCAAGTGGTATTAGGAGTATGAGTTGAGATTTTAGAGGTTGAAAGAGTTGCTTACCACCGCTCCTATATTGACTCTTATAGTTGAGGGCGAGAACTTCATGATATATTATGATGCATCCAATATTGGTTTGGGTTATAGCTTATGCGTCGAGGCAACTTAAGCTGCATGAGAGCAACAACCCCATTTATGATTTGGAGTTGGCATTGGTAGTTTTTGCGCTTAAGATCTGGAGGCACTACCGATATGGAGTTCATTATGAGATCTACATTGAACACAAGAGTCTTCAGTACATTATGAGCCAGAGGGATCTTAATTCGAGGAAGCACCGATGGATTGAGCTCCTGAAGAACTATGACTTCTTTATTCTCCACCATCTGGGAAAGGCAAATGTACTGGCGGATGCCTTGATCTGAAAGGCTGTAAGATAGTTCATCTAGACTTACTCTCTATTTCAAAGTGACCTTTGGATTTGGACATGTAGTCATTAGCCAAAAGCTTGATTCAATTGGATATTTCAGATACCCGATGGGTGTTAGCTTAAGTGGGATTTCAGTCATCTTTGTTAGATCGCTTCCATAGTCGTCAGTTTGAAGATGAGGACTTGTCTACTCTTTGAGATCGCATTTTTGGAGGTGATGCCGATCAGGACACTATAGATTCAGATGGGGTTTTGAAGTTTGCTAGCCATATCTATGTTTTGAGAGTTGGAGGTTTGATTTAGCTAATCCTTTATGAGTCCCATGGTTCCAAATATTCTATCCACACATGCCAATGAAGATGTATCATGATGTGAGGCAAGAGAGGCATGATGAGAGATATAATGAATTACGTATCCCATTGCTTTTGTTGCCAATAAGTGAATGCGAGCATTTTAGTCATGGATTTGAGTTGTACAGATTACCTATTCTGGAGTGGAAGTGGGATCAGATCACCATGAACTTTGTAGTAGGGTTTCTTCAGACTCATAGAGGTGTTGATAACATTTGGGTTATCATTGATCTATTGACAAAAATCAACACACTTCTTTCCCGTTTAGTCTTCATTCAGTGCCAAGAGATTGGATTGTATCTACATTCAGGAGGTGCTATATATTAATGGTGTGCCTAGATATATCATCTCAGACTGGGGCTCATAGTTCACTTCCAGCTTTTGGAGGACTTTTCAAGAGGAGTTAGGCAACCATGTCAACCTTAGCACATCTTTTACCACAGAGTGATGGCTAGTTAAAGTGCTCTATTTAGGTTCTTAAAGATATGTTGCAGGCCTGTGTTTTGGAATTTGGGGGTCACTGGGATTAATGTTTTCCTTTAGTGGAGTTTGCGTACAACAACAACTACCAGTCTATTGTTCAGATGACCCTTATTGATGCATTATATGGTAGGCATTGGTGCTCTTTGATTGGTTGGTTTGAGCCTACGGAACCTAGGACGCATGGTATAAACATGCTTCAGGAGGCCTTAAATCATGTGAGGGTGATTAAGGGTAGGCTCAAGATGACTGAGAGTAGACACTAGAGTTATGTCGATCGTAGGCATCGACCATTGACGTTTGCAATTAGTGACATACTTTTTAGATTGTAGTATTGATAATTTATCAAAACTGGATCTGGTCCATACCAGATCCTATGTTAGAATTGAATTGCTGTGTGTAGCTGAAAGTGATAGCTGATAAAATAGTACCCTCTTATATCCATTTTGTGAGTGCTCGGGCTGTGTCCGTGTGGCAGGCCTCCTGGCTAATAGAATTGCATAATCATCCTATATTATGTCTCACCTATATTAGCAAAAATAAGCTTTCATGAAATCATCTCACTCATAACCAAAAGTCAATAATATTTTCACTCTCAAGAAAGTGAAATGAAGGAACAACAATGGAGCCCACAATTGTCATTGTGTGTTGTTTTTAAGTTTTATTTCTTTGGTCATTTCATGTAAACCTGGTCCTGATCTATAAAGGAAATTTGTGTTTTCTTTGAATCTGGTTTTTGATCATTTTGTGATACTTAGCTAGAGTTACTAGGATGAGTTATTCTGAAGTCTAAATTAATTTGAGGGGATTAGTTTAGTGGGCAACAGAGTTGTTTCTTAGTGGTTGAAGATTTCAGGTATCATAGTAAGGGGGAAGGGATTACGAGTTTAATCCTTGGAATTGCAAGAATTTGTAATTATTTGTTGCTCCTTTGTTGATAATAGAATCTAGGTGAAATCATGTTAGGCTGGTCGTGGTTTTTCCTCCCTTGATTAAGGGAGTTTCCACATAAAATATTGTGTTTTTTCATTTTCTATTCTTTACTGTTCTTGCTATAGTAAGGGACCAAATCGATAGTTTACTGGTAGAAGCATACATGCCATCAATTGGTAGCATAGCATAACCCTTTGTAAGGTTAAAACCTAGAGAGGTCTTGTGATAATAGATGCTCCTGCTAATCTGGAAGAAGGACAATCAGCAACTAGACCTCCTTATTTTAATGGACAACACTATAGGCTATGGAAGACTTGGATGTATAACTTCATCATGGCTAAAGATTGTCAAGTATGAGAGATTATTCTTGATGGACCACATGTATCTATGAAGGAAGTGAAGGAAGGAGAAAGCAATAATGTTGTCCCTAAAACACGAAAGAAGTATAATGAAATCGATAGAGATTATTGAGAAGAGCTATAAAGCAAATAAATTGTTGATATGCGAGATATGACCTAATGAGTATAATCGAATCTCGACTTGTGGGTCTGCCAAGGAGATCTTGGATTGTTTAAACATAGCTCATGAAGGTACTAGTCAGGAGAAAGATTTTAAAGTGGATATGTTTATAACCCAAAACTAGATCTTCACTATGAAAGAAGGTGAAATCATTCAGAAAATGCATACTAGACATACCTCCATCAAAAATGAGGTGAGCTGTCTTGATGAGGAAATTCATCCAAGTAACCAAGTAAGAAATATTCTAAAATTTCTTTCAAAATTCTGGGAAAGTAAAGTTGATGCTGTTGTAGAGGAAAGAGACCTGGAAAAAAGGAAGTGGAAGGAATTTCTGAAGTGAAAATGGTTTTTGTCATATTTGTGGAAAACCTAGTCATTTTAGTAGAAATTCTTTCATGAATAAGGTTGACTATAAGGATTATGTTAAAATTGAGGATGAAAGAAACAAACCAAGGTACCTGATCCCAAAAAGTTTTAGGAGAAGAGTTGCGGTTGATTATGTTGAGCTTGTTGATTGGGGAGACTCATCAAGTGGATCTGATAAATCTGAAGCTTCAGAAAAGTCCATAAGAAGAACTGCTGCTGATTATGTTGTCAAACAAGATCTTGCTGCTTGGGGAGATTCTTCAAGCGAATTTGATGAACCTGAGCACTTAGAAGATGTGTCTATGATAGCAATGAAAGATGATGAAAGTGTCTTCGACTCACATTTTTCCCTCATAGCAAAATTAGACGACGATGAGTATGATGAGGCAACAGTTTTTTACATCAAGCAAAATCTTAATGACTATTCATTCAAGAAACTAAAAATTCTAGCTAACGTTTCGATTGAATACCTTTAGTGATAGTTTAGACATTTTTGAAAGTGAAAAAGTTGCGTTCACAACTCAGCTTTCTGATTTTGAAGAAAAATTGGCTTCAATAAGTGCTAAAAATATAAATTTTAGGGAGAAGTTGAAGAAGACTCCTGAGTATATTTCAAAAGGAAAAGGTGAAGCTAGTAGATTACAACTTGAACTTGAAATTAAGCAAAAATCTGCAGAATAGAAGATGACGATGGCGTTAGAAAGAAATGGTCAGCTGGAAAAGGACCCGGTCCGTATTCAAGAAGAATTGAGTAAATCTCTTAAATGGACCAACTTTTCAAAAATACTAGAGGACATAACTGGTCAAAGACACAAAAGTGAGAAGGATCTAGGTTTTATGAGTATCCACTATATAATCCTCATAGTAAATATTTCACTGAATCAGACAATTTGCTATGTACTCACTGGGGTAGAAATGGAAATCTCAAAAGATATTGTTTAGCATGGAAGAGAGTTGAAGAAATATTTTCAGAGTATTCGGAACATAAGAAACAGTGGAGAGTTGGAAATCAAAGAAACATGCTAATCTGAAGAAAATTATTCTACCAGATTGGACAAGAAACACACTTGTTGCTCCTTTATTTTCCTACTTGGAATTCAGACTCAAATGGATTCCTAAGCTTAACAAGTGATCATTATGCAAGTGAGTGAAGGAAGTAGTAGCTAGTGCTGATACATGGAAAGTGGCTGCTCAAAGTACATGACTGAATATGCTGAAATAAGTTTTGTCTGTGAAAATAAGAGTCAAAAGTACTTGAAGGCTCAAATAAGCCGGGGAACTACTCCCAATTCTCTTGTTCGGACTCCTAGATAGCCTCCTTGATTGGACAATGCCTCTAATGTACCTTAACTACATGAATGACTCTATATTGCAACCGCCTCACATATTGGCTAGAATGGCAATTGACTCATCTACAAAGGTCAAGCGATAATCCAACTCAACTAAATCATATTATAGCACATGAGACTCATTTGGAACATATTGCCATAGCATCGAAATATGGAAAATCAGATGGATAGCTGAGAATGCGGGGGTAGGTCTAATTCATAAGCAATATCTCTGACTGTCCTCAAAATCTCAAATGGTCCAATATACCTAGGGATAAGCTTGCCCTGCCTCCCAAATCTCATCACACCCTTCATGGGAGATACTCGGAGGAATACTCTGTTACTAACAACAAACCTCAGTGGCAAACGCCTACGATCGGCATAACATTGGTGTATACTTTGAGCTTTCCTAAGCCTATCCTGAATCATCCTCACAAGATCTAAGGCCTCTTGAATTAAGTCTGTTCCATGTGGCCTAGGTTTTGTAGAGTCAAACCAACCCAATAGAAAAAGACAACACTTACTATATAAGGCCTCTAAGAGGCCATCTAAATACTAGAGTGGTAGCTGTTGTTGTACACAAAATCCGCTAAAGGGAAAAAATGGTCTGACTGACCTTCAAATTCCAAAACATAGGCCCACATCTTATCCTCAAGAACCTGAATAGTGCACTCTGACTGGCCATCAGTATGTGGGTAAAAGGTTGTGCTAGGTCCGACATGGGTGCCCAACTCTTCCTGAAAAGTCCTCCAAAACCTAAGAGTGAATTGTGAGCCCTGGTCAGAGATGATAGATATAGACACACAATAAAGATGGGCCACTTCCTGAATGTAGATACAATCCAATCGCTCAGCACTGAAAGAAGTATTAATGGGAAGGAAGTGTGCTGATTGGTGAATCAGTCCATGATGACCCAGATAATGTCAATACCTCTAGAAGTACGAGGAAACCCCACAATGAAGTCCTTAGTATACGCTCCCACTTCCACTCTAGAATGGGTAATCTATGAAGCTCGCCACCATGCCTCAAGTGCTCAGTCTTCACCTACTGACAACACAGGCAATGAGACACATAATCTGCTATATCACTCTTCATGCATCTCCACCAGTAATGCTACCTCAAGTCACAATACATCTTCGTAGTACCTAGGTGGATAAAATACCTAGAATTACGAGCCTCATAAAAGATCAACTGAATCAAACCTCTAACTCTCAAAACAAAGATACGACCAGTAAACCTCAATAATCCATTTGAATCTAAGGTAGCCTGATCGGTATCACTCCTAAAAATCAATTTTAAAGAGTAGCCAAGTCCTCATCCACAAACTGACAATTCTTAATCCAATCCAACACAAATAACTAAACTCCCACATAGGCCAATGTCTTCCTGGAATCTGAAATATCCAATTGAATCTTGCTATTGGCTAAGAATTGAATATCCAATGCCAAAGGTCGGTTCATAATAGAAAAGAAGGCTAGAATAACCATGCTCACCGTCTTCCAACTCAAGGCATCCGCTACTGTATTTGCATAGACCAGATGGTAGAGAATAGAGAGGTCATAGTCCTTTAGAAGCTTAATCCAAAGGGGCTGCCTCGACTTAAGATCCCTCTAATTTACAATGTATTGAATTCTCCTATTATTAGTTTAGATCTCACAATGAATTTCATATATATAGTACCTCTAAATCTTAAGCGCAACAACTACCACTGCCAGCTCCAAATCATAAGTGGGGTAGTTGCGCTCATGCAACTTAAGGTGCCTAGATGCATAAGCTATAACCTGGCCTCATTGCATTAATACAATACCCAAACCAATGCTGAATGCATCACAATATATCGTGAAGCCCTCTCCCTCAACTAGAAGAGTCAGTATAAGAAAGATGGTAAGCTATTTTTTGATCCTCAAAAAGCTCATCTCACACTTTTCCGACCACTCAAAGGGAACGTTCTTATGATTCAGCAGAGTCAAAGGTACTACAGTAGTAGAGAAGCCCTCATCAAAGTGGCTATAGTAACCCACTAGTCTGATAAAGCTATGAATATCAATCACTAAGGTGGGCCAAGACCAATCATGAATAGCCCCAATTTTTGTCGTATCCACCATAATGCCATCCTTGGACATCACGTACCATAAGAATGTGACAGACTCAAGACAAAACTCACACTTTGAGAACTTGGCATAAAGCAACTGATCTCTCAAAGTCTGTAGCACTATCCTTAAATCATATTTATGTTCACTCCAACTCAGCAAGTATAAAAACATGTCATCAATGAAGTCTATGATGAAAGAGTCAAGATATGTCCTAAACACATGAGTCATCAAATCTATAAAGGCGGCAGGGACATTAGCCAACCCAAAAGACATCGCTAAGAGCTCATAATGGCTAAAATGAGTCCTAAATAAGGTCCTAGGGATGTCTGCTACCCTAGTCCGTAGCTAATGGTAATTATATCTCAAGTGAATCGTAGAAAACACTACGACACCCAAAATCTAATCAAATAGGTCATCAATATAAGGCATGAGGTGATGGTTCTTCACTATTACCATATTCTGCTGCCTTTAGTCAATACACAACCTTATTGAACTATCTTTTTTCTTCATAAACAAGACTAGGAACCCCAAGGCAAATTCTTGGCCGAATGAACCCCTTACCTAAGAGGTCCTCAATCTAAACACAGAGCATCTTGAGCTCTACGGGGGCTATTTGATAAGGTTGAATAGAAATAGGAAGGGTGATTGGCTCCAAGTCTATGGAAAAATCAATATAATAATACGGAGTAAGGCTAGGTAGGTCTATAGAGAATATATCCGCATACTCCCATACTAAAAGGATCGAACCAATCATAGGTCCCTCCCTACTAATATCTCTCACATAAGCTAGGTAAGCTAAGCATCCGCTAGCCACTAACCTTCAAACCTGAATAAAAGAGATAACCTTAACCGATGTGCGACTATAAGATCCCTGCCACATCATCGGTGGAATACCACGCATGGCTAATATAGCGGTCTTGACATAGAAATACAAGACCACATAGTGAAGTGATAACTAGTACATGCCTAGAATCATATTAAAATCCAACATATCAAGCAATATAAGGTCAGCCTGGATGCCCCACCACTGAATAGTCATGAAATAAGATATGAACACCTGATCCACTACTAAAGACTCACCCACTGGGGTCGAAACACACAACCACACTACTAAGGGCTACGAACACATACTCAATCGAGGAGCACAATATATAGATACATACAAAAAAGTAAAGTTTGGATCAAATAAAGTTGATGCAGGATGATAGCATAAAAAAATCATACCCGTAATCACAGCATCCAATGCCTTAGCCTCCGCTCTCACTAGAGCTTTATAGAAATGGCATTGGGTTCTTTTACCTCGAGCATTAACTCCCAATCTGACTTGCCTCCTTAGAGACCACGCCATACAACTTGATGAACACCTCGCTGGTCCTGACCCTGGACTTTTCCTTTAATCAGAGACACCATTGCTGGAGCTTGTCGAACTATTTGTATAGCTGGTGCGACTTTCTTATGAAAGGGCACTATCTAGACTAGTGATCAATCTCCCTATTATCTTAACCACCCTGCAGAGGTCTTCTCCCTATTAAAGGAAAACCACCATGGATTGATGTACCCAATTATGAACCACGTTGACCTTGACTTAAGATGACACTAGAACTTGCCTGACGGTGTTGGTCACCCTCTAAAGCTTGTAAAAAGAACTGAAATGTGGCTGGACTAGCTCTACTAGAAACTCTGGCGGTGCTTGTCATATGAATCCCTGGGCCTAAGATAGGACCCACTGTGGCTATTCTCATACCGAACCCTTTTGCCACTGCCCCCATAGACCTCACAATGGAGCTGCTCAAGTATTTAGGCATGGTCCACTGCATACAGAAATGAACGGCCCGCTAAAACCATGGACTGAGTCTCAATTCATAACGAGTGTCTTAACCCTATAACAAAGCAATAAACTCTCTCCTCTTCGTCAGAGAAATAAACTCTAGTCTCATACTCTAACACAATCATGGAGCCCTACTCCAACCTCAAAAACTAATCATGAAGCTGATCTCTGATGCTCCACAGGATGAAACTGGCTAAGAAGGCCTCTGAAAACTTTGTCCAAGACACCAGTAGAGACCTAGCTGGCAAGACCATCTTGATGATAAGCGTGAAGATGGATCCTCTCAAATATGCCAAACCTAAAGTATATAGACAATCTCGGCATGTGGTGAGAAACTATAACATCCCGTACTATTTTAGCCTAAACCTAGTCTGAGAACCAAGAGAAAAGCTGAGAAAAAGCTAGAAAAGTAGATTGATTAGTGACTCATGAATGGGGACTATGAACCATTGGAGATTCTATGATTCATAGGTGGGACTCCTAGAGTCCCCAATACTTAGAAAAATTTCATGAACTTGATTCCAGTTTCTACAAGCCTCTTACGAGCCGTAGGAAATGGCCCATAGATCCCACTCCTAAAAAGCCCTCATGATTGTTCTACGAGTTGCCAGGATGACCCATGGAGTGGTTTATGGTCCTTAGAAAAGGATAATAAGACCCCTTGTCATGTAGTCAACTTTCAGTGGTCAAGGACCATTCCTACAACTCATAAAAGGATGCACGATCCATAAGAGTTTGTCTATAGAATCTACCTTTAGAAGAGCTTTTAAAACTGCTCCTATGAGTTAGCAGGATGGACTGTACCATGGTCTATGACCCAAAGGAGTTGCTCGTAGACCCACCTACCTAAATTCCAGTAGGTCCATATTTTGGACTAGAGTTCCTACGAGTGATCTTCAACGGTCCGTAGGAAGGTACCCGTAATAACCAAGACCAAGTTTAATGAGCGGTATTCTGGTCTTTTACCCACCTTTACTAAACTTAAATCAAGTCATTTTAGGACTAAATGTAACCCCTTGTCACTACCCAATATGTATTTTCTCTCATGAACACTTTAAAAGTTTGACAACATGCATTGGAGAGAAGGAGATGGGTTAGGGTTCAAAATTTTCAAACCGTCTTAAATTTTTGCACAGTTAATCTTTGTTCCTGGTAGGTAAGGCTATCAAAATGTTAGACTAAGTTCTTCTACGTGCCCTGCATCATCATTCAGTTAAATTGAGTTTGAGTTTAGGTTTTGAATTTTGATAAATTAAATTCTTGAGTATATATATAAATTCTACTGATTTTTTGTATATATTTAAATATATGTTGATGATTTTAATAAGTTGAGTCCTTGAGATTATTTATCTATACAAAAGAGGACTTTTATTGGATCTAGAGATAAGTTTGCGTCCCTTACCCTAGAAAGGTATTGGACGGCTTTGACAACGACATTAGTTCATTGTATCATCATGTAGCTCATAAGTGATGGTTGTCGGTTAGAGAATCTCCTCAAGAAGTAAAATGTTATATTTTAATACACTAAGTTGTATCTATTATTGCATATCATTTTATAGAACTATCTTATCTCATTGCATGCTTTATTGAGTTGAGTTAGATTTAGAGTTGAGTTCTTGAGTTGAGTATCCTGATGTGAATTCCTCTTTGCCATTTTATGTACTTGCCATTCAATGTACTGATGTCATTTGATCTGCATCATTTTATGATTTAGACACAAGTGACAGAGATCCTTAACAAGTGCGTCATTGAAGATCCAACTTTCTATCCAGCTTTGGTGAGACCTCTTTGCATTCAAAGGCACTCTTAAGTCTTTACTTTTCAGTTGTTATTTATCAGTTTGAGGTAGCCGTGGGCCTTTCTCGGTACCTATTTTAGAGTTAATATTTTAGAGGCTTCATAGACTAGTTAGACAGTGTTTAGTTTATTTCATTGAGTATATTTTTGAAAACACTAAGTTAAAACTCTTACATTGGTACATATTTGAGATTTACAAGTTATGCCAAGAGTATTGTGTTGCATGTTTTTTTTCCTATATCAGTACATTTATGAGTTAATAGTCTTCTACTGAGTGAGTTAGCCAGGACAAGTGGTTTGCTTGGGACCAATAATAATTTTTGAGTGCTGGCCACATCTAGGGTGTCTCCTGGGGGTGTGATAAACTGGGTATCAAAGCACAGAGTTCAAGAGACGTAGGGTATCTATGAAGCCGAGTTTAGTATAGTCCTTCTTATTAGTGTGAAGTGTGTTACATCTATAATAGTGTTATGGGCAATTCAGTGTGTAGTGTCACCCCTGGGACATTAGTGAGTCCATCCCTAAAAATTAGGTCCATGAAGCCAGAGTGCTGTCGCACTAAACAACTACCGTTCCTTAGATACTCTAAGACAATCTATATTGTCCTTGAACCTAGACCATGGAAGGTTGGTCATAGTCCCATTCTATTAGTGGGATCCATAGCCCGTGGTTCTTTCCCAAGCAATCAAAGAAGAAGGTAGTTTAGGACTACCCTAAGCCTAGAAGAGAAGTAGGCAAGACTTTCAGTTATAATGTCTAGGTTGGGCAAGCCGCCTTTTGCCTTTCTAAAGCCAATGATTATCGAATTTCATCAAGCCAACTACCACTACCTGGGGATTTCTAGATCTGCTCTAAGATAGCATTAAGATTCCAAACTCCATGAAAGCAGGAGGTTGATTAACTATAGTCGAATCTCGTGATGGTCATTCTCCATTTCGTGCTATAGACTTAACTCTATGAAAATCTCTTTCTAATTCGTGTGTGTATGATTTTTAGATTATGCCTTATAAAAGAAATTTGAGTCAAAGGAACGTTATTGAGGATGAGATTTCGTAATCATTTAAAATGCAGACCTAGAATCGAGACCGAGCTCTAGTTCCAGTTCTCAAAAGCTATCTACTACTAACAAGATTCATGACTTTGTGCAGATAAATCCATCAATCTTTACTAAGTCCGAGGTTGAGGAAGACCCTCAAAATTTGATTGATGACATATGGAAGGTCTTGAAGAAAATGCATACCACAGAGATAGAGGGAGTAGAACTTATTTTCTATCAGCTGAAGGATGTTGCCAATTTCAAGTATAACCATTGGGAAGAAACTAGAGGTGTGGATGTTGATCTTGCAGTCTGGGATGAGTTCAAGAGTATATTCCTAGACCACTTTTTTCTGCTAGAGATGAGGGAGGCAAAGGTAGAAGAGTGTGAACGTGAAAAATGAGGGGATGACAATTAAAGAGTATAGTATCAAATTCATTTAGCTGTCCAGGTATGCTCCAGAAGTGGTTCCCGATGTGAGAGCTTAAATGAGAAAGTTTGTTTCAAGATTGGGCAGACATGTAAAATGGAGTATTAGGAAACCTTGTTGATCTTAGATATAGATACCTCAAGACTTATGGTGTATACCCAACAAGTTGAGGAGAATAAGAAGAAGGATAGAGAGGATACCCAATGTAAGAGGACTAAATCTGTAGGTAATGAGGGCAATAATAAAAAAAGTGGTAATGGTAATAATTCTTTTTTCCAGTCTTCTAGTTATGCACCCTTTACAGCAAGTGCACCTATAGCTAACTATAGTAATGATTAGAGGTGTCAAGGTAACCAGAATTTCATAGCCCAAGTATCTCATTCCTAGTGGATCATGGTTCAGAGTTCATCACGTAAGCCACCTTGTGGTAAGTGTGAAGACTCCACTTGGGAGAGTGTCGAGATAGCACCAATGGTTGTTATAAGTATGTCTAGGTGGGTCACTTCATGAGAGATTTCTTGTTAGACATACAGGGTAATTGTAATACCCATAAAGTCAAAAAGTTGGAACCACGAAGAAAATTCTGAAAATTTTGAACTGTATCATGTTTTTGAATTACTCTACAACTCGTACAACTTTCTATGACTCATAAGAGTGATTCGTAGAGTGACCCTTTGAGTGTTGTATAGTGTTACCCTCAAGAGAGGTTTTATCGACTCAACAAGATGAGTCATCCTCCTGTTGATGAGTCGTAAGAACCACTCCTTTCAAAACTTCAAAGGTCACATTTTAGAAGTTTCCCAAGGATGAGTCTACGAATCAACATGATGTATCATAGAAACCTTTATGACTCAAAAAAATTATTCATAACCACACTTCAGAGACTTCTAAACTTGTAGGGTTTCAGACCTGCAAGATGAGTCCAAATGATGACTCGTAGTCATGGAGACGAGTAATAAAAATGACTTATTTGCAAACTTCAGAGACCTGTATTTAAGCCCTTTCATTAGAGTTGCAAGACGAGTTGTCTTGACAACTCGTCATCATTTCTTTGACTCATAGAGTCATTTGTAAGGGTCAATATTTTAGTTTTAATGAAGGGTATTTGTTTCATTTACCAAGTATGGTTCAATGAACATCGACACAATTATGGCTAAAATTTCAACCATATATCTACCCAATTACTTAAAATTTTCCTCATTCTAACTCACTCTCCCAAATTCTCTGAGGCAATAATTAAATTCTCACAAGGATTCTTCTCCATGTTCCAACTAGAGTTTTAGATTTTACTAAGGTTTCTTCTTTAATTTTAAGTATTATCAACCAAGGTGTGTGGGGATTAATTCATGGGTTCCTTTCACCCATGGAGTCCCAAAGTTTCCTTCAAGTTTCCTTAAATTTACAATTGATTATGAACCCTAGTTTTGATGAATTGCATTTGGCTGATTTAAGTTCATTTTAAATAGTTATTAATGATTATCCGAAGCATGTATCTACATGAATTGCATTTTTAAGTAGAATTATGAATGCCTATGCATAAAGCTATCTCAATTATGATTTTAAGGTTCAAAGATGATTTTCATGAGTTGATTATGAGTTTAATGATTTTCAAGGAAAGTTTTATAATATAAATTGAGATTATGATTTAATGATGAAAGTTATGATGATGATCAATTATGATCAATGCAAGTTATTATGGTGTGATAAGTACAATTCTCCCACAATCATGTTTAAAGATGGTGATAAGGACAATTCTCACCGTGGGAATATCAATCAGGGGTGGGTCAAAACCTGTGTGAAAATAGTGTCGGTGGATTTTTAAGACCATATCGAAAGATAGATTTTTTGAAGAAACTGTGCACAATAGTAAAGTGCACTTCAAGTCCGCATCTCAGACTTGCTCCCATTCAGTGCAATTTTTCCTGAGTCAAATCCTGGCCAAAATCTCATTCGCTCAAAATTTGCCTTTCTTGGAACACCTCAGCATCACTAACCTAGGCGATCATTTGTACGAATTGAGTTTTTAAGTAAGGGCACTTTAGACTTCTCCCTAATTATTAGTTAATGAACCTAGACATTTTAGGATGTAATTCAGCTCTATAAATTAACCTAAACCTCCAATTCTATTCATTCTTCTATAATTTTCCTACTTAAATAGTTCTCTCTCTACAAAAGACTCTCAAGGACTCCATTGAAGACGTCAAGTAAATTCACTCAAAACTCTCAAGTTCTTCCAAATTATTTGGTTTTTTCACTTAAGCTATGTGGGTATTGATTTATTGATTCTTTCATCCATGAAGCCCAATCAATTTCTCAAGTTTTCTATGAAATTAAAGTGTGGTATTTTATGGATATTATGATCTCTAGTCTAATTGCATGAATTATCATTCAAATTATGATTATGGATCTATTTTGATATAATTTGATGGTTATTGTATTGAATTAAAGAGTTCTTCTATGAATTCTCCTATATTAATCTCTAGGGTTCATGATGTAAATTATGAGAATTTTCAATTATACTTCCTAATGATATCATCTTTATGAATTATGTATGGGTTGATAGAAAGTATATGATCATGCATGTTTCTAAGTAAATTTCATTATTTTCAAGTCAATTGATTATGCAATTGAATTTACTCTAAGTTCAAGGTATTAATTTCATGCAAGTTATGAAGTAAGGTGACTTAGTGCCCTATTTGGTGACCTATGACCTAACTATATGAATTATGCAAATATGATTGTAATGATGAAAGGAAAATTATCACATCACAAGTATGTTATGAAAATGAGCTACTCTATGATTTTAACTCTATGATCATGACTATGATATATGTAATTATGATTTCTATGCTATGTATGTATTCCGTGGGATTTGACTTAGCACCGAGTGGACTTGAGGTGGGGGCCCTACCAAAAGCCTTAGTAGCAATTTCATGTCTCTTAAACTATGAGCCACCATAGGTTGCCTTCATGGCCTAGCTATTGTATCCACAAATAGCGTAGACTCGCCTAGCGGGGTAGAGTCTACCTTGGCAAGTAGATTCCCCTTTTTCTTTATTATATGAGGAGATAATGGGATTCTATTTTATAGCTGGCATAGTCTTATTGTCAGTTATGATTTCTATCCCCCATATATATGATCTCTTATGTATGTAATGATTTAAATTATACTTTTTAAATGCTTTGGTCATTATGATTTTCCCATGACTTTACTTATCTCATCTTATCATGTGTTTTACTTGATCATTGCATCCTATGATTTATGTTGCATGTCGTGCCTCATACTTAGTACATTCCAACATACTAATGCATACTCTCTGCCTACATTGTCTCATAATGTAGGGGTTGAGATTGAAGATGATATTCATCCACGTGGCTAGTTAAGCTTTTCTATCCGGTGGTGATTGTGGTAAGTCCTTATTTATTGGGGACTAGTCATCGAGTTGGTTATTATTTTCAAAGACTTTTGTTATGTTTCATATTGAGGGTGAGCTAGGGATATGTCTTAGCCCCCATCCATGCCTATGAGTAGAGGCATCTAATTGGACAAATATTTCTAGTCTATATTGTCATGTGACATTCTTCATTTACTGTTTATGGTTTACACTCTTTTATGATGTTTCTGATTTTACTTTACCTTATGTATGCTTATCATATGTACAAAAGACTTGGTTGGATCCCTATCGGGGTTTCGATCGCCGAGTTACTACTAGGCCCTAGGTTGAGTTGTGACAAACTTGGTATCAAAGCACAAGGTTCAAGTGTCCTAGGGAGTCCAATATGCCGCGTCAAGTAGAGTCTTATTTATAGTTATGAAGAATGCCACATCTAAGAATAGGAGTCTATGAGATGTTTTAGGAATTCTCATTTATTTCCTGATCCATTTCGTTCTATAGAGTTTACCATAAGACTTCTTTTTTCTAACGTACTTTCTTTGCGATTTTCAAAAGAATAGCTCTAAGAAGACCACCATATCTAAAGCGATTTTCTTTGCCGATCCATGTGCCCGAATGAGTCAATTTATATCGGGGGCGTCTGACTTGGTTTCTGAGGAATGTCATACCGCTATACTTGTTAAGAAGATGGATATATCTCATCTCATGTCTTTTGCCGAACAAATTGAAGGAGAAAATCTCAAGGAGATGAGAATGAAGGATTCTAAGAGGGCCCAGTATGAAGGTGGATTCTCCAATGCTAGGACCGGTGGTAGTAGTGGACGCTCTCAATAATGCCAAAGCTCGAGAAAGAAGTTTGCTAAGGATAGGGTACCTTACCATAAAGCTCAAGGAGGAGGAGGTGTGAATGCTAGTAGCCCATATTTTTCTAAGTATGTAAGGTATGGAAAGAATCATGGAGGATTATTCTTGATGGGAATGGGTGCTTGTTATGGATGTGGAAAGATGGGCCATAAGAAATCTGAGTGCCTTTATATTTCCAACAAGGGTAGAGAAGGTCGTCCTCTAGGAGGCCAAGTACAGCAAGGCACCCAAGCTCAACCCAAGAGTGGCCAATGTAACAACCGATTCTATGCTCTTCACACTAGGCAAGATATTGATGAGATTCCCGATGTGGTCACGAGTATGTTATGAGTCTTTAACTTTGATGTTTATGCATTGCTTGATACGAGTGCCAACTTGTATTTTGTTACTCTTTATATTTCTATGAGATTTGATGTGTGCCCTGAAGTGTTATTAGAACCTTTTTTTGTTTATACTCCCATTGGTGATTTGGTATAAGCCAAGAGAGCTTATAGAAATTATCCTGTATGGGTCTTGCACAAAGTTATTCCATGTGATCTTGTTGAACTTGACATGACTGACTTTGATATCATTCTTGGTATGGATTGATTACATGCCTCTTACGCATCTATATATTGTAGGACTCGTGTGGTTAAGTTTCACTTTCCTAATGAGCTATTCTTGAATGGAAAAGTAATTATTCCGTGGTTAAGTTTCGATTAATCTCATGTATAAAGGCCGGAAAAATGATTTCCAAGGGATGAATTTATCATATTGTGCAAGCTAGGGATGTCAATTCCAAAACTCCTACTCTTTTGTCGGTCCCTATAGTTAATGAGTTTCTCGATGATTTGCCCAGTATTCCTCTCGAAAGGGAAATTAATTTTGGCATAGATCTTCTTCCCGATACCTAACTTATTTCTATTACTCCTTACCCTATGGCTCCAGCGGAACTTAAGGAGTTGATAGAATAATTAAAGGATTTTTTGGATAAGGGTTTTATAAGACCGAGTATTTCACCATGGGGTACTCCCATGTGATTTGTTAGGAAAAAATATGGGTCACTACGAATGTGTATAGACTATCGACAATTGAATAAGGTCACCATAAAGAATATGTATCTCAATTCCAAGGATAAATGACTTGTTTGATCAATTACAAGGAGCAAGCTACTTCTCTAAGATTGACCTCCATTCTAGTTATCATTAATCGAGGGTAAGAGAGTGCGATATTCCCAAAATAGCTTTTTGGACAAGGTATGGTTATTTTGAATTTGTAGTAATGTTGTTTGGTTTGACTAATACTCCATCTATATTCATGGATTTGATGAATCGATTTTCAAGCCACACTTTGACATGTTTGTAATGGTGTTCATTAATGACATCTTGATTTATTCTCGAAATGAGGAAGATCATATGGTCACTTGAGGATTGTGTTGCAAACATTGAGAAAAAAATAATTATTCTCTAAATTTAGTAAGTGTAAATTTTGGCTGAGGAAAGTTGCATTTCTTGGCCATGTGGTGTCCGGTGATAGGATTAAAGTAGCCCCAAAGAAAATGGAGGCGGTTAAGAATTGGCCTAGATCATTATCTTCTTCAGACATTAGAAGCTTTTTGGGCTTAGCAGGATACTATTGAAGGTTTGTTGAAGGGTTTTCGTCTATTGCTTCTCCTTTAACTAAGTTGACACAAAAGGAGGCAAAATTTCAACGATCGAATGAATGTGAGAAAATTTTTGAATATTGAAGGATCTTCTCACGTCGGCTCCTATTTTGACATTGCCTAAAGGTTCAGATGGGTTTATTGTTTATTTTGATGTTTCACGTGTTCGTATGGGTTATGTCTTGATGAAACATGGTAAGGTTATAGCCTATGCCTCTAGGCAACTTAATGTGCATAAAAGGAACTATCCAACCAATGGTCTTAAACTTGCGGTGGTTGTGTTTGCTTTGAAAATTTGGTGCCACTATATTTATGGGGTGCATGTTGATGTGTTTATTGACCACAAAAGCTTGTAATATGTGTTTATCCAAAGGGACTTGAACCTTAGGCAAATGAGGTGGCTTGAACTCCTAAAAGACTACGAAATAAGCATATTGTACCATCTGGGTAAGGCAAATATTATAGTCGATGCTCTTAGTCGGTTATCTATGGATAGTGTTGCACATGTTGAGGAGGGCAAGAGGGAATTTGTTAAAGAGGTCCATAGTTTGGCACGTTTAGGTGTGTTTTTGGTTGATTCCAATGATGGAGGCGTTCTTATACATAATGGTTCAGAATTGTCTCTTACGACAGACATCAAGTCCAAACAAGATAATGATTCAATTTTGATTGAATTGAAGAAGTCGATCGCCGAGAAAGCCATTGAGGTACTACATTTCTAAGGTCGTCTGTGTGTTTCAAATATTGATGGATTAAGAGAGTTGATATTGAATAAGGCCCATAGTTCTCGGTATTCAATTCATCCGTGATCCACAAAGATGTATTGTTATTCGAGGGAAGTGTATTGGTGGAACGACATGAATAAGGACACAGCGAAATTCGTGGCTAAGTGTCCTAACTGTCAACAAGTGAAATTTGAACATCAAGGGCCGGGAGGTTTAGCTCAAGAGATTGAAATACCTACTTGGAAGTGGGAAGATATGAATATGGACTTTGTCATGGGTTTTCCTTGTACTAGAAGACAACATGATTCTATTTTGGTCATTGTGGACCGATGACCAAATCAATGCATTTTCTACCAGTCAAGACATCCTATAGTGCTAAAGATTATGCTAAGTTGTACATTCGAGAACTTGTGAAACTTCATGGTGTTCCTTTGTCGATTATATCGGATAGTGGTACCTAGTTCACTTCACATTTTTGGAAGTTATTTCAGGAAGGTCTCAGTACTAGAGTTAAGCTAAGTAGCGCTTTCCATCCTCAAACCGATGGACAAGCTGAAAGAAAAATTCAAACCTTGGAGGATATGTTAAGGACATGTGTGATTGATCTTAGAGGAAGTTGGGATGAACATTTGCCTTTGATTGAGTTTTCTTACAATAATAGTTATCACTCTAGCATCTAAATGACTTTTTTTGAAGCCTTGTATGGGAGAAGGTATAGGTTTCTGGTGGGGAGGTTTAAAGTGGGTGAGATGGTATTGATTGGTCAATATTTTGTAGATGATGCAATATAGAAAGTAAGGCTCATAAGAGAAAGCTTGAAGACAGCTCAAAGTCGTCAAAAGTCATATTCAGACACGAGGAGGAGAGAACTTGAATTTTTGTGGATGATATGGTGTATTTGAAGATTTCACCTATGAAAAGAGTAACGCGGTTTGGTAAGAAAGAAAAGTTGAGTCTTAGATATGTAGGACCCTATAGAATATTGAAGCGTACTATTACGACCCAACCTCGTAGGCCGCGGCTGGGGTCCGACCTGGACCCCCCGTATATACATCTATCAGCTGTGGTCAAGTCGAACTACAAACAACATAATATTATGCATCAGAACCCTATTGGGTTATAACATTTTTATAAACCTATAGCCTCTTTCATTTGTATCACATCATGAAAGGGCATGCAAGCCGACAAGGCTGCCATAACATAATAACATGTACCATATATCATGTAGACCTAGCTGAACCAAACTGACATACACAACCCACATATATATGTCTGCAGACCTCTAAAAATATTAACGACAATATATGGAGAGACAGGGCCCCTGCCATACCCCTGGATATATAAAAATAATTATATACATCAGCGGCCAGTGCCAAAAATTAGGCTCTGATATAATGGAGCCTCTTCCAGTTGAGCTGAACGGAATCTTAAGCCGACGGACTCCCAAAACCTGTACATGTACCTGCGGGCATAAAATGCAGCCCCCCCCAAAAAGGAATTCAGTACGACATATATACTAAGTATGTAAAATATAACATAATATAACTGGAAGCATATCTAAAATAGAGAAGTAGGGGATAAAATATCAAATCAGAAATCTGAACCTATACCCTGTGAATCATAAAAGCATGCATGCTCAAATTATACAATATAGCCTACCCTATCAAGGATCCGGTGAATCATATCCGTAGGGCCATCAAAGGCCCGGCGCCATCACCACCTTATTACAATACATCATCATATATATACATATGTACCTAGCCCTCTAGTGAGGGACTTAGTGAGTTTTTTATGTCATTGCATTATCATGTCCTCGTGTAGCATACCCGGCCCTTTAGTGAGGGACTCAGTGAATAATGCAGTGAACTGCGCACGTTTACGTACCCGGCCTAGGACTCAGTGATAGAAGGGTTACAGTATGCACGAGTAGAGTAGTGAGTAACCATATGCAATTTAAAACATTATTAGAGACTTGACTGTATAAGAAGATTAAACTTTTGTGTGAGAACCCGAGTAGTAGTGT
Organism: Solanum dulcamara; assembly: GCF_947179165.1. Lineage (NCBI taxonomy): Eukaryota > Viridiplantae > Streptophyta > Magnoliopsida > Solanales > Solanaceae > Solanum > Solanum dulcamara. The sequence goes on from NC_077239.1 coordinate 32,675,026, forward strand.
AGTCATCTCGAGTGCCCTCAAAATGCCATTAGGGGCTATACCCACTGTACTCTCAGGAACCCTATACATGTACTAAAGTAAGGCCAAATCACTTATGGGACAAGAAACTCTTGTTGTCATATAGTCTTTATGACTTAGATCCTGTATATTTGTTACCTCTTTAACATATCGAAGTTTCCAGGGAAATAGTTCAACTACTATAGAAGATTGATATTCAAAAGTAAACAGGAGATGCTTAATAATGGAATCACCCCGGAGCTTGTATCATATTTAACTTGCAACTAAGACATGCCAAAAAAAGAAAGAGAATAAGCTCTATATAATCTGTACCTCCCTTCATATGGTCATAATATACATAGTTTGTACCCGGCCCATCATGGGGCTCGGTGAATAGACATGATATCATAACCTCATTTTTATGCCAAATACATCTCAAGGTAAAGGAAAGGTAGCTTCCCATCCACTACTTTTTAACACGCAGAAGCCTTGAGAGGCAATACTCAGTTCTTGCAGGGGTTCTAATATCAAGTAGTGGATAGTGATTATGAGGCATACTTGGAGTTCTGGGAATGGAATTATCCCCCACATTTCACATGAAATTCACTTAAGGCTAATATATGCCAAAAGGAAAGAGAGATAGCTTTACATATTTATGCCAAAAACATGCCAAGAGAAAGCTTCACATACCTCTTACGGGTTACTCTTTGTCACGTTCACCTCGTCGTCCTTTGAACCTATTAAACATGGAAGCAATAGGAATACCAACAAACCTTGACTTTTTAGCATCTTAAGTTGCACCGAAGTATTCATAGAACTCATTTTCTCGCTCGTCTTCTCGACTAGTTCTTTAGTTATTTAAGACATTACCAGAAATCGGGCAGCACCTCCTCTATAGCATGCCCTATCCGAATTCGTAATTACATCCCTAATCACTATAGACAACAAACAACGACAACCTGCAGCTCATATATACATAAAATATGGCAATATTATACAACACAAGCTCCAAATAACTTGCTTACAATTACGATACCAAGATAGGGTCATTAATCTTTATTTCATAAAATCTTTAACTATACGAAATGGGGGGGGGGTCATGTTGTTGTGACCAGAAGAACCCACTCCCTATTTATACCATGTTCCATCCCTGCAACACCCTACCACACACCTGCAGCCGTGCACCACAAGCACGACATCTTACGTCGACTACAATTTAACTATAATGACTCCAATTTAAATTACTTCTAACGTCAAGCATATTTATGTAGTTTTCATATTTCCATCCACCTAAACGACATGTAATAAACTTCATAACAATACCATAAATCCCAAGTTGAAAGAAAAGACCTTACCTTATCTGAAATTGGCCAAAACTCGCCCAAAACCCACTTCGGAAACCTCTTGATGTGCTGAAATAGAGCAAACTACTTATGTCACTTCTTTGCTGCCCAAAATAGTGATTTTATGCTATTAAACACCATTATGTAACCATGGGATACCTTAAATAATTAATTCACAAAACGAAAGTCGGAGTCTTACCTTTTTAGGACCAAACCCGTAGCCCTCCTCTTCTTTCTCCTAGCATTTCTCTTCCAGTTTCTAAGTGTAGGGATGAAGGAATGAATCCTTAGTCATCATAATATATATATATATATATATACCTCCATGTGATTGAGGAACATATTATATAATTAATTCATGGAGAAAAATTGGAAATCACCTTAGGTTTTTGGCTGCTGTAGGTACTCTCTTTTTCTCTCTCAAATTTTTCTAAGTTTTTCCTTGGCTAATGTTTAAGACCAGCTGAAAATGAGTCTTAGTCACTAATATATACACATATACACCTCCTTAGGAGGTGACACATATCATCCCCTAAGGGTGACATATGTCCAGCCCCTATTGGGCCATATATCCATGCCATGCCTCCTAAGCTGCCATGTGTCCTTGGTGGGGACCACCCCTAAGCATATGGGTCACCTACTTGACCCCAAGCAGGTGGGTCACATGATGCCATGTGTCACTTTCCCAAGCTACCACATGGCACCTCCTCTTGCTTCCACGTGGCACTCTTCCCCCTCTTTGTGAGTTCGTAATCTCATCTTACTTTAAGAACCCATGTACTCTTTGCTATGTAAGCTCGACTTGCATTTAAGTAGATTAACTTTGTAAGACTTCCGAGTTGGTATCTTCCATAAGTAAGTCGAGTCTTATAACTTATTTCTTGGCCTCCAACTTCCCTCGAATTCTTATAGCCTATTTCGAACCTTCGCTACCATGGGGTATCACATTCTCCCTTTCTTAGAGTTGTGTGATAGTGTAGTTGATTATCCGACTTACTTGATAACTTCTAAGAAGCTTAAGAGACATTTCGAGCTCAAGAGTGTGGGGTATAACATCCTTCCCCCCTTTAGAAAATTCTTCCTCGAATGTTAACTTACCTCATAGTGTTTCACAAGGATTTCGGGGATTCTGTATAACCGTCGTCTCTTAATCCATTTAGGGGTTTAGATTACCTTTTTATATAGGGAACAAGTACGGATATCTTTTCCATTTGTTTTTTGAATTCCCAGGTCATCCCCTTTATGGTTTTTGTTTTGCCAAAATACCTTGATGGAAGTCACGTCCTAGTTTGCAACCTTCTAATTTGCCGATCCAAGATGGAGATAGGTTGTTCCTCACAGGATTCCATTTTGTGGACATCATCTATGGGACATACTCTAGGTGGATCACCAGTATATTTGTAAAGTATCCATATCAGACGTATTGGGCGTATAGTTTCGTAATCAGGTGGTAAGTTCAACTTACAGGCAACTTTGTCCATCTTATAAGAAACTTGATAAGGTTTAATGTATTTTGGGCTAAGTTTCCTTTTCTCCCCAAATATTATTATTCCCTTCTTGGGTGACCCTGTTATGAATACCTAATCATCAATTTAAACTCTGACTGTCGATGTCGATTACTTGCATATCACTTCTGCCTACTCTAGGCTGCTAGTCAATAGCTTGCTCAATCATGTCGGGGCCTTTTAGTCTTTGCCCCAATAGAGGGACTTACATACTCTACCCTACAACATCTTGTACAGGGCCATCTGGATACTGGAATGGTAGCCATTCTTGTAGGCAAACTCAATAAGTGGTAGACGATCATCTTTGTTACTTTTCAAGCCAACCATACAGGCTCGCAATATATCTTCTAGCATTTTGATAGTATGCTCAGTCTGTCTAACAGCTTAAGGGAAAAATACGATACTAAGATCTACCTATGTTCTCGATCTCTTCTTGGACTGATCTCCAGACGTTAATTATAATTGAAGTCCCTCTATTTGAGATAATAGCTAGGAAAACCTCATGGAGTCTTACTACCCCCTTGCCCTATAACTTCACCTAGTTTTAGCTGTATAGGTGGTGTTGATTGAAAGCATATGGGCTGATTCATTAGCCTACTCATAATAACCCGTATAGTAACCTACTCTCGCAAAGTATAAAATAGGTTCGTAATGACGTTGATAATTTGGGAATCCTTATCCTCGTATAGTCCTTCTCGATTCCTTTCAAAACTTTAACTGGCATTCTAACTTTTGGGTTTTGTTTTTCAATTCTTAGAGTTGGCTTTCATAGTCGTTCTGTGCTCCGTCTATCATTACCTGATATAATTCTGAAGGAATTTGGCATATAAATCTGCTATCTTTTAGTAACCTGTTAGTTCTATTCCTCTTGGTTAAATCATTTCACAATCTCCCTATCCCAGCTTGTCCCAGCTTATAACACTTTAGATACATTATCTCGTGTCGTCCTTTACTTTTATGAGAGTATGAGAAGGTGCTCAACTTAACCTGAGAAATATCTTAGCATCGTCTCGCTAGGTCTTATGTGTTACGTTGCCATTTCCTCCCTTATCCTATATTCGGTGTCAAAGTAGATCCTTGGTCCAACTATGGCCATGTCTTACTTTGCCCATAGTACTACTTCCATCTTGATAGTTTGGCTTAACCTATCTTCATATTTCTCGGTAGGGTATCCCAAAATATCATAATTGTATTGTCATTGCTGAACCCCTATTCCTTTTATCCTGTACTTACTCACTTAGCCTGAGGCTTATATATACATACACGTAGGTTGCACAACTATTCTGATGCAACTTGTAGGGGGTAGACGTAGTCTTTCTGTCTCTTGGTTCATTCTACTGTACACATCTAACTCACATTGAGACTTGCTTGTCCTATCTTATTGTACTTCTTTCTTTTCCCTTATTCTCTCTTTGCTCCTCTCATCTCCTACTATAGGAGGTTTTCTATTCCTTTTCCTTGGTTATTTATCTATCGCAACATCATTTGCGACCAACTCTATAGCCATCCTTTTGGCTTTTGGTCTAGCGTGATGTCATTACCCTTCGTAGTGTCTCTTGAGTTATTTAGTATCCTTTCATTTTTATACCTTTTTCTTTTTATACGCACCCACCTTCTAACGTTATATCACTCAAGATCTTATTAAAACTTCTTAACACTGCCTTACATAGCATTCTGACTTCTATCCAATTATTGGTGACTTTCAGACTTTCCTAACTTGGTTCAGCAAGGGATCTTATTGAAGCTTAAACATCCATCTTAAATATGTTTCCATATTAATTGCCTCTACCTTACCCTTGTAATTTTCTCATTGCCCCCCTTTAGAGGGTACTTATACTTTTATCTGCTTATACCTTGTTCTATGTCTCTATGTCCAGTCTCAATTTCATCCAATCTCCTTCCCCAATCTACTTGGTACTATATCATGTCTCCGTCTCTCTGCATATTTTATAACGTGATTATCCACGTACGGAACCTTGGCTAAATCACGAAGCAACGAGAACCTTTCCACACCTAATGTGATATCTCATCTACTAATCTGTACTTGACTAATGTGACCCAGGAAACAACTCATCCAGGGCCACATTCTACTTATCTTTATGAAAGGCTAATACACACTTGTAGTCGTCTCAAATTTTAACTAGGAAACACTTGTATTCTGACAATGACTGTCCAAGGTTCTCTTGGAGTAGTAACTTTATTCCATCCTATATCCTTTGTTTCTTGGGGTGAATGGAAGTTAAACCATTTATTCCTTAAGTTTGTCGCCTTTATCTCTTAAGGGTTCCATTATTTTCGAGGCGACGTTGTGTACACGCATCATTACTTTATACCTTAAGCCCCTTGCCCTTACTGTGTACCCAACACAGGCTTTTAACTTAGTCAACACCTACCAAGTGCACCTTACTAGCGGTCTTACCTTATCTCTGTATTGTTGTACCACACCTTTAAATTCATACTTATATATCCCTCTTTTAGTTCATACTCATAATTAGTTCATAACATCTCCCTGGGGTGCTTCTATTAAAAAAAATTTCTCCAATTAGTCGGTGGAGAACTGATAAACTGTTATCATAGAGCACCTTCCAACCATCGTTATAGGAAAACTAGAATCCATTAAACATGACAGTACTTCTTAATACTTGGCTCACATGGTCTACCCCTGAGTTTGTTCTCAAGTCATGAACATCTTATCCAATTTATAACTAGGAGTTGGGGTCTTGGTACTTTTCAAGAAAAGTGAAACCCAATTGCGGGACATTTTACCCTTCAACCTGACCTTCTTTTTTTTTGCACAAATATGGTTGGAGATACCGTGGTCTGAACTTTACTGCTCAGATAGTCTTTTGTTTCTTCGAAATAAAATTCCCCAAGTAAAAAGGGTGCCCCTTATCGATGACATGGAGAGTACCTCTTACAGCTTTAGTTTAGCATAATATGGGTACTCGGTATCAATTTTCAGGACATTTTATGAAGCTATGTTTCATTCCCTTTTTCTTACTCTGGAAAATTTCGACAGAGTTTCCTCTATATTCCTTACTATCCCAAAACCTGCATGCAGAAAATACCAACAATACCTCATAGGGCCAACATATATATATATTCGTATCATATCACAGCCACACAGGGCTTTCAATATCATCTTATATCGCAACAACACAGGGCTTTAAATTTCAATAATAATATAAAAATACTGGACTTACCTCGTATGTCCAACTTCGAACTGCATCTGTTACAGTTCCTGTCTACTTGTCCCTTCAGTTTTTGACTTTATATTTAAGTTTTTCTTCAATACCTTACCCAATCGATATCTTCTGTGCCTTTGCTTACCTGCGTGCCTTGTGACTTTCAATATCGTCAGTCACTTCCTTCCATTAATGTTGTCCTTCTATTAAGATCCAAGATTAGTATAAGGCGGTTTACTATGACTTGGATCTATAGCACGATCTCAGATGTGAAAGAAAGGTAACATTCTAAATGTCCTGTAGCCTCCTGTTTATAGATGTGATACGTAACACATCAATAATCAAGACTCTATTAGACACGGTCTGTAGACAACCCAAGGACAAACTACTCTGATACCACTTCTATCATGATCCAACCCCGTAGGCCACAATTGGGGTCCAACTTGAACCCCCCGTATACACATCTATCAGCTGGGGTCAAGTCGAACTACAAATAATATAATATTATGCATCAGAACCCTATTGGGTTATGATATTTTTATAAACCTGTAGCCTCTTTTATTTATATCACATTATGAAAGGGCACGCAAGCCAAAAAGGTTACCATAACATAATAAAGTATACCATACATCATGTAGACCCAGCTAAAGCAAACTGACATACACAACCCACACATACATGTCTGCAGACAGCTAAAAATATTAATGACAACATATGGCGGGACAGGGCCCTCGCCGTACCCCTGGATATACAAAAACAGTTATATACATCAGCGGCCAATGCTAAAAACTACGTTCCGATACAATGGAGCCTCTTCCAGCTGAGCTGAATGGAATCCTAAGACGACGAACTCCCAAAACCTGTACCTGTACCTATGGGCATGAAATGCAGCCCCCTAAACAAAGGGGTTCAGTACGACATATGTACTGAGTATGTAAAACATAACATAATACAACTGGAAGCATATCTGAAATAGAGAAGCAGGGGATAAAATATCAAATCAGAAACCTTTACCTGTACCCTGTGATTCATAAAAGCATGCATGCTTAAATTATATAATATAGTCCGCCCTATTAGGGATCCAGTGAATCATATTCGAAGGGCCATTAAAGGCTCGACGCCATCACCACCTTATACATACGTACCTGGCCCTCTAGTGAAGGACTCAGTGAGTTTTCATGTCATTGCATTATCATGTTCTCGTGTAGCATACCTGACCCTTTAGTGAGGGACTCGGTGGATAATGCAGTAAACTGCGCACGTTTATGTACTCGTCCTGGGACTCAGTGATAGAAGGGTTTCAATATGTACGAGTAGAGTAGTGAGTAACCATATGCAATTTAAAACATTATTAGAGACTTGACCGTATAAGAAGATTATACTTTTGTGTGAGGACCCGAGTAGTAGTGTAGTCATCTCGAGGTCCCTCTAAATGCCATTAGGGGCTATACCCACTGTACTCTCAGGAACCCTATACATGTACTAAAGTAAGGCCAAATCTCTTATGGGACAAGAAACTCTTGGTGTCATATAGTCTTTACGACTTGGATCCTGTACATTTGTTACCTCTTTAGCATATCGAAGTTTCCAGGGAAATAGTTCAACTACTATAGAAGATTGATATTCAAAAGTAAACAGGAGATGCTTAATAATGGAATTACCCCGGAGCTTGTATCATATTTAACTTACAGCTAAGACATGCCAAAAAAAGAAAGAGAATAAGCTCTATATAATCTGTACCTCTCTTCATATGGTCATAATATACATAGTTTGTACCCGGCCCATCATGGGGCTCGGTGAATAGACATGATATCATAACCTCATTTTTATGCCAAATACATCTCAAGGGAAAGGAAAGGTAGCTTCCCATCCACTACTTTTTAACACGTAGAAGCCTTGAGAGGCAATACTCAGTTCTTGCAGGGGTTCTAATATCAAGTAGTGGATAGTGATTATGAGGCATACTTGGAGTTCTGGGAATGGAATTATCCCCCACATTTCACATGAAATTCACTTAAGGCTAATATATGCCAAAAGGAAAGAGAGATAGCTTTACATACTTATGCCAAAAACATGCCAAGAGAAAGCTTCACATACCTCTTACGGGTTACTCTTTGTCACGTTCACCTCGTCGTCCTTTGAACCTATTAAACATGGAAGCAATAGGAATACCAACAAACCTTGACTTTTTAGCATCTTAAGTTGCACCCAAGTATTCATAGAACTCATTTTTTCGCTCATCTTCTCGACTAGTTCTTTAGTTAGTTAAGGTGTTATCGGAAATCGGGCAGCACCTCCTTTATAATATGCACTATCCGAAATACCAATTACATCCCTAATCACTAAAGCCAACCAACAACAACAATCTACATCTTATATACATATAAAACATGTAAACATTACACAACACAAGCTCCAAACAACTTGCTTAAAATTATGATACTAAGATAGGGTTGTTAATCTTTATTTCATAAAACCTTTAACTATACAAAAAACGGGGTGGGGGGGGGGGGTGGGGTGGGGGGGTCATGTGGCTCTTACCAAAAGCACCCACGCCCTATTTAGACCATGTTGTTACATCCCTGCAACACCCTACCACACATCTACAGCCGCGCACCACAAGCACGACATCTTACGTCAACTATAATTTAACTATAACGACTCCAATTTAAATTGCTTCTAATGTCAAGCATATTTATGGAGTTTTCATATTTCCAGACACCTAAACGATGTTTAATAAACTTCATAACAACACCATAAACCCCAAGTTGAAAGGAAAGACCTTACCCTACCCGAAATTAGCCAAAACTCGCCCAAAACGCCCTTCGGAAACCTCTTGATGTGCTGAAATGGAGCAGACTATTTATGTTACTTCTTCACTGCCCCAAATAGTGATTTTATGCTATTAAAAACCATTATTTAACCTTGGGATACCTTAAATAATTAATTCATGGAATGAAAGTCGGAGGTTTACCTTTTTGGGACCAAACCTGTAGCCCTCCTCTTCTTGCTCCTAGCATTTTTCTCTTCTAGTTTTTAAGTGTAGGGCTGAAGTAATGAATCCTTAGTCATCATAATATATATATATATATATATATACCTCCATGTGATTGAGGAACACCTTAGATAATTAATTCATGGAGAAAAATTGGAACTCACCTTAGGTTCTTAGCTGCCGTAGGTACTCTATTTTTCTCTCTCAATTTTTTCTAAGTTTTTCCTTGGCTAATGTTAAAGACCAGATAAAAATGAGGCTTAGTTACTAATATATACACATATACACCTCTTTAGGAGGTGACATATGTCAGCCCATAATGGTGACATGTGTCCAGCCCCTATTGGGCCATGTGTCCATGCCATGCCTCCTAGGCTGCCACGTGTCCTTGGTGGGGCCCACCCCAAAGCAGGTGGGTAACCTTCTACCATGTGTCACTTTTCCAAGCTTCCATGTGGCACCTCCTATTGCTACCACATGGCGCTCTTCCCCCCTTTGTGGGTTCGTAATCTCGTATTACTTTAAGAACCCGTGTACTCCTTGCTACGTAAGCTCTACTTACATTCAAGTAGCTTAACTTTTTAATACTTCTGAGTTGGTAGCTTTCGTAAGTAAGTCAATTCCTATGACTCATTTCTTGGCCTCCAACTCCCCTCGAATTCTTATAACCTATTTCCAACCTTCCCTACCATGAGGTATCAGATTCTCCCTTCCTTAGAGTTGTGTGATAGTGTAGTAGATTATCCGACTCACTTAATAACTTCTAAGAAGCTTAAGAGACATTCCAAGCTCAAGAGTGTGGGGTGTAACACGTATTGGCAAAGTAGCATTTGAGTTAGACTTGCCACTTGAGTTAATATTGGTTCATCCAGTATTTCATGTGTTAATGTTGAGGAAGTTTGTGGGTGATCCAAATTCTATTATGCCAATGGAGAATATGAGTATTGAAGAGAATGTGACTTATGATGAGATCCCGATTGATATTTTAGACCGATAATTGAAGAGGTTAAGAAATAAAGATGCTGCATTCCTCAAGGTGTTATGGAGGAATAAATAAGTAGAAAGTGCTAAGTGGGAAGAGGAATCGAACACGATGAAGTGTTGTCCATATATCTTTCCATTCACTCAAGCCTAAAGGTACTAAGTTGTTCATGATCAAATCGATTAAACTCCTACGTTTCAGTTCTATATGTCATTCATATGCATGCATGATTCATGAAAATGATTTTTTTACTCAAGGACTATGCCTTATGTTAAGTATGAAGTTTACATGGTCTATGTATTTTTTTTCAAGTGTCCTCATATTTATGTTGGGTTGCTAGTCCTTCTTCCATGTCCTTCCTATATTAGTTGAATCTCATTCCAAGACAAATGTTCCCAAGAAGTAGATATTGTAACATTTCTCAAAATGCTCATAAGTGCCTTTAGAATGCTTTGGGAATAGGCTGCTCATGTAATGCATTATCCTCAATCTTTTTGGCAAATTTGAGTTTGAAATATCGATCAGGGGTCAAAACCTATGGAAAAATGGTCTCGGTGAATTTTTAGGACATGTATATCGAAAGATAAATTTTTTAAAGAAACTACGCAAAATAGTAAAATGTACGACAAGCCCGCGTCGCTGACTTTATCCCATTCAGTGCAATTTTTCCTGAGCCAAAATCTGGCCAAAATTTCATTCGCTCAAAATTTACCTATCTGGGAACACCTCTGCATCACGAACCTGGGCGATCATTTTGTACGAATGTATTTTTTAAGTAGGGGCATTTTAGACTTTTCCCTAATTATTAATTAATGAACCTAGATGTTTTAGGACCTAATTCAGCTCTATAAATTAACCTAAACCTCAAATTCTATTCATTCTTCTACAATTCACCTACTCAAATATTTCTCTTTATACAAAAGACTCTCAAGGACTCCATTGAAGACTTCAAGTAAATTCACTCAAAACTCTAAAGTTCTTCCAAATCATTTGGTGTTCTCACTTAAGGTGTGTGGGTATTGTTTCGTAGATTCTTTCATCCATGAAGCCCAATCAATTTCTCAGGTTTTCTATCAAATTAAAGTATGTAAGCACTTTGATGAAGATTTATAGCATCATTCAAGTAAATACAGATTAAGATCGTAGAAACATGAGCTTGTGATATAGCTACACCTAATTCTAGACCGGTTAGCTAAGAAAGGTATTCTATCTTTCTCTTTTTGTTGTTCGGCTCGATAGAATTGTTTGGTATTATATTAATATTATGATCTCTAGTCCAATTGCATGAATTATCATTCAAATTATGATTATGGATCTATTTTGATATAAATTAATGGTTATTGCATTGAATTGAAGAGTTCTTTCATGAATTCTATTATATTAATCTCTAGGGTTCATGATGTAATTATGGAAATTTTCAATTATACTCCAAATGATATCATCTTGATGAATTATGTATGGGCTGAAGAAAGTATATGATCATGAATGTTTTCAAGTAAATTTCATGATTTTCAAGTCAATTGATTATGCAATTGAGTTTTACTCTAAGTTCAAGATATGAATTTCATGCAAGTTATGAAGTAAGGTGACTTAGGGCCATATGTGGTGACCTAGGACCTAACTATATGAATTATTCAAATATAATTGTAATGATGAAAGGACAATTCTCACATCAAAGCTATGATTATGACTATGATATATGTAATTATGATTTTTATACTATGTATGTATTCCGTGGGATTTGACATAGAACCTAGTGGACTTGAGGTGGGGGCCCTACTAAAAGACCTAGTAGCAATCTCATGTCTTTTAAAATACATGCCACTGTAGGTTGCCTTCATGGCCTAGCTATTGTATCCATAAATAGCGTATCTTTGACCCGCCTAGCAGGATAGAGTCTACCTTAGCAAGTAGATTCCCCTTTTTTATCATTGTATGGAGAGGCAACGAAATTCCATGTTATAGCTTGCATGGTCTTATTGTTGGTTTGGTTCCTATCCTACATATATATGATATCTTATGTATGTCATGATTTAAATTATGCTTTTTAAATTCTTTGGTTATTATGATTCTACCATGACTTTACTTATCTCATCTTATCATGTGTTTTACTTTATCATTGCATCCCATGATTTATGTTGCATGTCATCCCCTCATACCTAGTACATTCCAACATACTAATACATACTCTTTTTCTACATTGTCTCATAATGTAGGGGTTGAGATTGAAGATCATATTCATCCATGTGGCTAATTAAGCTTTCCTATCTAGTGATGTTTGTGGTGGGTGAGTCCTCATTTATCGGGGACTAGTCATCGAGTTGGTTAGTGTTTTCGAAGTCTTTTTTTATGTTTCATACTGAGGGTGAGCTAGGGATATGTCTTATCCCCCGCCCATGCTTATGAGTAGAGGCATCTAGTTGAATAAATGTTTTGAGTCTATGTTGTCATATGACATTCTTCATTTACTATTCATATTTTAGACTCACTTATGATATTTCCACTTTTACTTTACTTTATGTATGCTTATGATATGTATAAGAAACTTGGTTGGATCCCCTTCAGTGTTTCAATCTCCATTTTATGACTAGGCCCTATGTCGGGTCGTGACACTATCTTTTCCTATTTTGCTATGATTATATTTTTATGAGTTTCTATTGGGATACTGACTAAGCACCTAGAGGACTTCTAGGTGGGGTTCGGTCTGGTTAATAATTAGTTACCCAAGGGAATCCTAGTAGCAACCTAAAGACCCAAACTACATTGCCCATGTAAGTTGCCTTCATGGCCTAGCTAGTGAATCCACATAAAGCATAGTCGAGTTGAGTTGAGTACATGATGGAGTATACCCTGGAAAGATAGCCTCCCCCATCTCAATGAGGGTTTCATCGGATTCTATGTTATAGCTCATATGGTCTTAAGATGTCAGTTAATGGTCTTATCCCACACAAGTTTTATCATAAAGTTTTATGATATGCATTGACCATGAGTTTTCATATGTTTTCAAATGTTTTTAAGGCTTACTCATGTTCATTATGATTGGTCGTGTATCTTATGTCATATTATTGACATTCCTTTACTTATTTATAGATATCTCACATACTTAGTACCTTCTATGTACTAACACATATTTTTCCTACATTGTCTCATAATGTAGGGACGGACGACACTCACAATCATCCTCTTCATGGCTAGAGTTGCTTTAGATTTCAAGTAGTTGGCGAGTCCTCATTCTATTGAGGAAATGACTTTCATTCTCATTGTTTACTTGACTTTTGTTCACTTGATTCAGGTTAGCTAGGAGCTTGTCCTAAGCCCCCATCAAAACTATACTAGAGTCACGTTTAGGCACTATGTGATGTAGTTCGGTTGGACATTGATTTAGTTCCTATCCCTTTGAGCTTTTACTTCTACTTATATTACTATGTTTCTTTTCCTTATATATGTGATGTACGTACGCTAAGATGGTTTGGTTGGGCTCTCTCGCATCCTGATCGCCATATATGTTAAGATGGCTTGATTGTCCATGAGTAGTGTTGTATATATTGAAGAAGATAGGAAAGAATTAAACAAAGATGTTCATAGATTGACACGCTTAGGTGTGCGTTTGGTTGATTCTAGTGATGGAGATGTTCTTGCGCATAATGGTTTGGAATCATCTCTTGTGGTGGATGTTAAGGCCAAATAAGACCATAATCTTGTGTTAGTTGAGTTAAAAAAGTCAATTTCCGAAAAAGACATTGAGGCTTTCTCCAAGGGGGAGATGGTGTGCTTCGTTATCAAGGTCGGTTGTGTGTGCCCAATGCTGATGGGTTAAGAGAGTTGATATTGAATGAATCTCAAAGTTCCCAATATTCAATTCATCTGGGTTCCACTAAGATGTATCATGATTTGAGGAAAGTGTATTGGTGGAATGGCATGGAGAAGGACATATCAGAATTTGTAGCTAAGTGTCCAAATTGCATATAAGTTAAAGTTGAGCATCATAGACTGGGAGGTCTAGTCCAAGACATTGAAATTCCTACTTGGAAATGGGAATATGTGAATATGGACTTTGTAATGGGTTTGCCTTGTACTAAGAAGTAATATGATTCCATTTGGGTTGTTGTAGATTGGATGACTAAGTCGGTTTATTTTTTATCGGTTAAGACTTCTTATGGTGCAAAAGACTATGCTAAGTTATATATTCATTAGTTGGTAAAACTTCATGGTGTTCCCTTATCCATTATATCAGATCGAGGTACTCAATTCACTTCACAATTTTGGAAATCATTTCAAAATGGTCTTGGTACAATGGTTAAGCTAAGTACCTCTTTCCATCCTCAAATTGATGGTCAAGCCGAAAGAACGATCCAAACTTTAGAGTATATGTTGAGGGTGTGTGCTATTGATTTTAAAGTAAGTAGGGATGATAATTTGCCTTTGGTTGAGTTTTCCTATAATAATAGATATCACGCTAGCATCAAAATGGCTCTTTTTGAAGCCTTGTATAGAAGAAGATGTAGGTCCCCAATGAGATGGTTTGAAGTAGGAGAGATGGCCTTGATCGGTCCAGATTTGGTAATAGATGCCATGTAAAAGGTGAGACTCATAAGGGAGATATTGAAGATGGCTCAAAATCATCAAAAGTCCTATTTCGATATTAGGAAGAAAGAACTTGAATTTGAGGTGGATGATTGAGTCTATTTGAAGGTTTCACCCCATGAAGAGTGTAATGCATTTTGGTAAGAAAGGAAAATTAAGTCCTAGATATGTTGTACTTTATAAGATAGTGAGACGTGTTGGTAAAATGGCCTATGAGTTAGAGTTTTCATTTGAATTATCTAGTTCACCCGGTATTTCATATATCTATGTTGATAAAGTTTGTGGGTGGTTCGAATTCTATTCCACTATTGGAAGATGTGAATGTCGAAGAGAACTTGACTTATGAGGAGGTTCCGATGGATATTTTAGACCAGAAAGTTAAGAAGTTAAGAAACAAAGAAGTTGTGTCTGTCAAAGTATTATGGAGGAATCAACAAGGAGAAAGTGCTACTTGGAAAGCGGTGACAGTTATGATAAAACAATACCTATACCTCTTTCCCTCTACTCAAGCCTAAAGCAGTAAGTTATTCTTATTCAAGTTAATTGAACTCTTACATATTTAGTTACTCCTAGGTCATTCATATGCATGTATATTCATGAAAGTTGATTTTGAAGTCATATTTCATATTGAGTTGAAATTTTTATGTTCTATGCATTTTAAGGTGTCATCATGTTCATGTTGGGTTGCTAGTTGTTACACCTCGCACTCTTGAGCTCGGAACGTCTTCTTAAGTTCCTTAAACACTATCATGTGAGCCGGATAAGCTATGACACTATCAAACAACTCTAAGGAAAGAAGATTGTGATACCTCGCGAGAAGGGAGGTTGGAGATAGGGTCATAAGAATCCGAAAAGAGTTGGAGGCTAAGAAATGAGTCGTAGGACTCTATTTGCCTACGTAAGACACTAAGTTAAGAGTCTTATACACTTAAGTTGCTTAAGGATATATCAAGCTTACATAGTACGGATTAGATAGGCTCTTAAAGGGAGACGAAATTACGAACCCGCGAGGAAGGGAAAAAGACGACGCGTGGCAACCAATGGAGGAGCGACACATGGCAGCACCTCAAGCAAGCAGGTGATGCACCTACTTAGGGTCAAGTAGGTGATGCAGCTTCTTGGGGGAGGTGGACCCCGCTGCCATGTGGCAGCCCCTAATTGGCAGCATGACACGGTGGCCAATCATGGCTTGACACGTGTCATCCTTAGGGGCTGACACGTGTCACCACTTGGGACCACATATATGTATGTATATTAGGGATATACTTCAGTTTTGGTCTTCAAACTGCAGCAAAACAAACAGAAAACAAACGTGAGAAGAGAGAAAAGAGAGGCAGCTTTGGTTCTTGAAGATTAAAGGTGAGTTTCTCAACTTTCTTCCGTAAATTAATTAATTAGCATATACTACGATGATATGGAAGTATTAGTAGTACAAAATTAGGATTTGATGCAGCAAAAAACGGACAGCAAGCTGCCACGACGTTACAGCATGCTGAAAATATTTCCGAGGCGCGATTTTGGCGAGTTCTAGCCAATTTCGGGAAAGGTAAGTTCTTACCCTCTAATTTGAAGTTTAGGATGTTAAATTATGGTGTATTACACACCTTAGGAGCTGCTGGAAGTTGGGGAAAAGGTTTGAAAAGTTCAGCGTTCGAAATTAACGAATTTAGAATCGCTATAGTTAAGTTGTTGTCGAAATAAAGTGTTGTACGTGTAGGGGCTGCTGCTGGTTGTGTTGTGGCGTGTTGCAGGGTCTAAAAGTTATCTAAATGAGGTGTGGGAGCTGCTGGTTGCAGCCACAGGCTTTGCAATTAAAGAATTCGCGAAAGAAAGATTAAAAACTCTAGTTTTGGTATCTTAGTTTCGAGTGAATTATTGGGGGTTCATATTGAGTAATTTTTTCATAATATGTATATGTATGGGCTGCTGGTTGCATTGTTGGTTGGCTGCAGGTTCTAAGGACATGGTTGGGATTTCGGATAGGGCACATTATAGGGGAGGTGCTGTCCAATTTTCGTTAACATCCTAACTAGTTAAGGAACTAGTCGAGAAGGCGAGCGAAGGGATGAATGTTATGAATACTCGTGGGTAGTCTAAGTTGCTGAAAATTCCAAGGTTGTTAATACTTACATTACTTCCATGTTAAATAGGTTTCGAGGACAACGATGTGGACGTGATTAAGAGAAGTCCATACAAGGTATGTGAAGCTTTCTTTTGGCATGTTTTTGGAATTAGTATGTAGAACTATCTTTCTTTTCTTTTGGCATGTCTTAGATGTAAGTTATAAATGATATGTATATGATATGTGGGATTCAATCCATTCATAAAGCCTTGAATATAAGTCGAAACTCTTATTTACTTCTTGATGTTAGAACTCCTGCAATAGCTGAGTGGTTGCCGTTAAGTCTTTTATGTAATGAAAACTAGTACATGTAAAGCCTATTTCTTTTTTTTCCTTTGGAATGGCTTAATTTTAAGTTAAATGGTATATGATATAGGTTTAGAGGTAATTCCATTTATGAGCTCTGATTGTAACTCGTGACTTGTAGTCACCCCTGAACATTAAGAGTCTGAAAGTAGTCAAACTACTATTCTCGAGCCTGCTATATAATGAATAGAAAGTAGAGGTACCAGCTCCTCTTTTTAGAGGCTCTGAAATGATAAATGTCGTTGATTGCATGAGTTGAGTCTTGGACTAGATAAATTGTGTTTCTGATTGCATAGACTATATTTCTGATTGCATGAATTATGTGGCATTATTTTGATGTATGTTTGTGATCCCTGAAGCCCCAACTGATGTAAGCCCTAATGACATCTAAAGGGATACCTCGGATAATTACTCCCCCAGTCTTCAGGTGACGGTTCACTTGACTGTTTCATCGAGTCTTAGATAATGACTTAGTTGCGTATGGTTTCTCACTACTCTACTCGTACATACTGTAACCCATCCTTCCTCGAGTCCCACGATGGGCCGGGATATGTTATCGTGCATAGTGTTACTACTTCTTTCACCGCGTCCCGGGCCGGATGTGTATAGTTCCACGCACGAGGAGACGATATCGTACGTGAGGTGTGATATATGTTATATGTTATGACGATACGATTATTCACCGAGTCCCGAGCCGGCTGTAATATGATAGTATATGTGGTGAAATAAGGAAGGAACACCGAGTCCCTCCTTAGAGGGCTGGGTATATATGTATATTATGATGGTACGCTATAGACGTACACCACTCCATTCACCGAGTCCCTCACTAAAGGGCCGGATACTTTATGTAGGCATGCATATGAGATTAAAGCAATACATTGTGACCCTGAGCCCCGCAGTGAACCGGGTGTGATACGATGATATACATGATAAGATGATACCGTATACGATGGTATGATACCGTATACGATGATATGATGAAATGAAATGCCTTATGATATGATGATATGTGATTATGAAGAAGTGATTATAACACCGAGTTCACTAGAGGGCCGGGCACAGCATATGATGATGTGTATGATTTATGTGTCCTAAGGTGCAGGTACAGTAATTTATTTAGTTATTATACTTGTCCCCTGCATCCCTATTTCAGTTATGATCTCAGTTAAGATGTGTTATGCTTTACATACTCAGTACATATATCGTACTGACCCCCCTTTTCTCGGGGGGCTGCGTTTCACGCCCGCAGGTACAGATGTTTATTCTGGAGATTCATCAGCATAGGAGTTCCTCTCAGCTGTGTCGGAAGTGCTTCACTGTTCTGGAGCCTAAATTTTGATGCTAGTCACTTAATGTATATATTTGTACATTCAGGGGTACGGCGGGGGCCTTGTTCCGCCATATGTTGTTGTTACTATTCTTAGAGGTTTGTAGACATATGTTTATGTGGGTTGTTTGTGAATTAGTTGCGATGTTGCCTATCCGATATGTTGTGAATGTCTTTGTTATAGCAGCCTTGTCGGCTCACGTGCCCTTTTATGATATGATACAAATGAAAGAGGCTACATGTACATAAAAAAAAGTTTTAAACTATTGGGGCTTTTGTATATAGTATCACATCACACACGGTTCAACTTAAGTGTAGTTGATAAATACGCATAAGAGGGTCCAGGTCGGACCCCAGTTGCGGCCTACGGGGTTGGGTCATGACACTAGTCCTCTTTACCTATCCTTCCTATGATAAGTTAATCTCATTCGAAGAAAATTATTTCCAAGGGGGAGATATTGTAAGACCCCAGAAGTCAAAAAATTGGAACCAAGGAGAAAATTGTCAAAATTTTGAACCGACTCATACTTTCGAGTCACTCTACGACTTGTAAGAGAGAGTCGTAAAGTAACTCCTTGAGTATTGTACAGTGTTACCCTCAGGATAGGTTCTATGACTCAATAGGATGAGTCATAAGAACCACTCGTTCCAAAATTTCAAAGGCCACATTTCAGAAGTTCCTCAAGGACGAGTGCACGACTCAACATGTCAAATCATAGAAACCTTTACGACTCATAGAAATGAGTTATAACCAAACTTCAGAGACTTCTAAACTTGTACGTTTTTAGGCTTGCAAGACGAGTCCAAATGATGACTCATAGTCATGGATATGATTCATAGAAATGAATCATTAGACAACTTCAGATACTTGAATTTAAGCCCTTTCCTCATACCTACAAGACAAGGCGTCTTGGTGACTCGTCATCATTTCTACGACTTGTAGAGTCGTCTCATAGGGTAAAAAAATTTAGTTTTAATAAAGGGTATTTTTGTTATTTACCAAGTTCAATTCAATGAATATGGACACAATTATAGCTAAGTTCAACGCTCTATCTACCCAATTCTTTAAGATTTCCCTCATTATAAATCACTCTCCCAAATTCTCCAAGGCTAGAACTAAATTCTCTCAAGGATTCTTCTCCAAGTTTCAAGCTAGGGTTTTAGATTTCACCAAGGTTTCTTCTTCAATTTTGAGTAATCTCAACCAAGGTATGTGGGTATTGATCCATGGGTTCCTTTCACCCATGGAGTCCCAAAGTTTTCTCTAAGTTTTCATAAATTTATAATTGATTATGAACCCTAGTTTTGATGAATTGTATTAGGCTGATTTAAGTTCATTTTAAATAGTTATCAATGATTATCTGAAGCATGTATCTACATGAATTGCATTTTAAGTAAAATTATGAATGCCCATGCATAAAGCTATCTCAATTATGATTTTAAGGTTCAAAGATGATTTTAATGAGTTGATCATGAGTTCAATGATTTTCAAGGAAAGTTTATGATACAAATTGAGATTATGATTTAATGGTGAAATTTATGATAATGATCAATTTTGATCAATGCAAGTTATTATGGTGTGATAAGTATAAATCTCACACAATCATGTTTAAAGATGATGATAAGGGAAATTCTCACCGTAGTTATGGATTCTTATGAATCACTAAAGTTAATGAGCTACTCCTAAGATGCTTTATAAAGATGGATTCATAGGTAGTTTCTATATTTCCCTATTATGCTATGATCATATTTTTTTGAGTTTCCGTTGAGATATTCACTAAGAACCGAGAGGACTTCTAGGTGGGGTATGATCCAGTAACGTAGTTAGTTACCCAAGAAAATCCTAGTAGTAACCTAAAAACCCAAATTATGTTGCTCACGAAGGTTGCCTTCATGGACTAACTATTGTATCCACATAGAGCACAATTGAGTTGAGTTGAATACCATGATGGAGTATACCCTGGCAATGTAGCCTCTCTCTTCTCAGTGAGGTTTCTATCAAATTCTATGTTATAGCTCGCATGGTCTTAGGATGTCGGTTAACAATCTTATCCCACACAAGTTGAAGTTAAGCTATGAGTTTTATGATATGCATTGACCATGAGTTTTTATATGTTTTCAAATGTTTTTAAACCTTATTCATGTTAATTACAATTGGTCATATATCTTATGGCATATTGTTTATGTTTCTTTACTTGTTCATGCATATCTCACATACTTAGTACCTTCTATGTACTAACACATGTTTTTCTTACATTGTCTCATAATGTAAGGACGAATGACACTCATAACCATCCTCTTCATTGTTAGAGTTGGTTTAGATTTCAAGGTGTTGGTGAGTCTTTATTCTATTGAGGACATGACTTTCATTCTCATTGTTTACTTGACTTTTCTTTATTTGATTCGAGTGAGATAGGAGTTTGTCGTAAGGCCTTATCAAAGACTAGACTAGAGGCATGTTTAGATGCTATTGTGATGAAGTTCGGTTGGACATTGATTTGGTTCCTGTCCCTTAGACCCATCCCCTTGAGCTTTTAATTTTGCTTATATTACTAGGTTTATTTAACTTATGTATGCGATGTATGCTCAGATGGCTTAGTTGGAGTCCCTTGCATCCTGATCGTCGTGTCATGGCTTGGCCCTAGTTCTGGTTATGAAAGTAATAGGGGCAATAGAGCCCAATCATCTTTGGACACACCGCCTAATAGAAGTAATCATAGAGGTGCTACTTCAGGAACAAATGTGGGTCTAGACCTTCTGTATGCCATTTCTAATCGTCATGATTAGGAGAACACACCAGAAATTGTCACTGATATTCTTTGAGTCATTTCTCATGATGTTTATGATTTACTTGATCCAGGTGCTACCTTGTATTTTGTGACTCCTTATGTAGCCGTTATGTTCGGAATTCGTCTTGAATGACTTTTAGAACCATTTAGTGTTTCTATTCCCATTAGCAAGTCTATTCTAGCTAAGAGGGTTTATCGTGATTGTATAGTCTCCATCTATCATAATGATACTATGGCAGATTGAGTTGAGTTAGACATAGTTGACTTTGATATCATTCTTGGAATGTAATAACTTTATTCTTGTTATGCCTTAATATATTATAGGACCTAACTAGTCAAGTTCCAATTTCTGAATGAGCCAGTTATAGAGTTGAAGGGTAGTCTAGCATTGCCTATGGGTCAATTCATTTCATACCTTAAGAACAGAAAGTTAGATTCCAAGGGGTGTATCTACCATATTGTTTGAGTCAGATATGACAGTGTGGAGACACCATTCCTTCATTCAGTCCCTATAGTGAATCAGTTTGTAGAATTCTTTCCTGAGGATTTACTTGGAGTCCCTCCTGATAGGGAGATAAACTTCAGAATACATGTCCTTTTCGATACTCATCCCAGTTCTATTCCTCCATATAGAATGGCTCCCGCTGAGTTAAAGGAGTTGAATAAATAGTTGAAGGACCTCCTAGATAAGGGTTTCATTAGGCCGAGTATCTAATATTTGGGTGGTTCTGCCTTATTCATGCGAAAGAAAGATGGGTCTTTAATAATGTGCATTGAATAAAATCAGTTGAACAAGGTCACCATAAAGAATAAGTACCTTCTTCCAAGAATTGATGATCTTTTTGACCAATTTAAGGATGGCACTTGTTTCTGTAAGATAGACCTCAAATTAGGCTATTGTTAATTAAAAGTATGAGAATGTGACATCCTGAAGATGGTCTTCAAAACTAGGTATGGTCACTATGAGTTCGTAGTTATGCCCTTCAATTTGACTAAGTCTCATATAATATTTATAGACCTCATGAATAGAGTTTTCAAGCAGTACTTAAACATGTTTTTATCGTGTTTATTGATGACATTTTGATCTATTCGAAGAACAAGGAGGAACATGCCAACCATCTCAGATTTTTTCTCCAAACTCTCAAGGAAAAGGAGTTGTATGCTAAGTTTTCAAAATTTGAGTTTTGTCTTGCATCTGTGGCATTCTTAGGGCACATTATTTCTGGTGATAACATTTGAGTTGGCCCGCAAAAGATTGAAGCTATAAAAAATTGGCCCAGACCTACATCCCTGAATAATATATAAGAAGTTTCTTGGGTTTGGCTTGCTATTATAAGAGTTTTGTTGAAGGATTCTCATCCTTATCATCACCATTGACCAAGTTGACTCAGAAGAAGACTAAGTTTCAATGGTCTAATGCTTGTGAGAGGAGCTTTTAAGAGTTGAAAATGAGGTTGACTAATGCTTTGATTTTGTCCCTACCCGTGGGAATATATGAGTTTGTTATTTATTAAGATGTGTCTAGAGTTAGATTAGGTTGTGTGTTGATGTAGAAAGGAAAAGTTATAGCTTATGCTTTCAGACAACTTAAGATTCATGACAGGAATTATTCAAATCATGATCTAGAGTTGGCAGGGGTAGTATTTGATCTCAAGATTTGACGTCATTTTCTTTACGGAGTGCATGTGGATGTGTTCACTAATCACAAGAGTCTGCAATACGTGTTTAAGAAGAAAGAGTTGAACCTAAGGCAAAGGAGATGGCTTGAGTTGCCCAAGGATTATGACATGAATATTCCCTACCATCTAGGTAAAGCTAATGTTATTATTGATGCTCTTAGCATGTTTTCCATGGGAAGTACCGCTCATGTTAAAGAAGAGAAGAAAGAGTTAGCTAAAGATGTGCATAGACTTGAATGTTTGGGAGTTCGTCTTGTGGACCCTCATGAGGGAGAAATGCTTGGTCAGAATGGGTTTCGAGTCTTCATTAGTGGTTGAGGTAAAATAAAAGCAAGACCAAGAACCTATTCTCCTCCAATTGAAAGAAGATGCTATAAATAGAAAGTAATGGATTTCGCCGAAGGGGGAGATCAAGTGTTGAGTTACCAAGGTAGATTTTGTGTTTCATGTATTGATGTCTCTTAGACAGAGTCATGGTAGAGCCCATAAATTATAATATTCAATTCATCCGGGCTCTACAAAGATATACCATGACTTGAGAGAAGTCTATTAGTGGAATGGTATGAATAGAGATATTGTAGAATTTGTTTCCAAGCGCCCGAATTGCCAACAAGTAAAAGTTGAGCATCAAAGGCCTTGTGGTGTAGCTTAGAACATAGAGTTTCTAGAATAAAAGTAGGAGAAGATCAATATGGATTTCATAACAGGTTTACTACGATCTTGCAGGCAACATGATTCTATTTGGGTGATTATGCATAGAATGACTAAATCAACCTACTTCTTGCCCGTAAAGACTACAGATTCAACAGAGTTATGCAAGGTCATATATTCATGAGATAATCAGATTGCATGGAGTTTCCTTGTCTATCATCTTAGACAGAGGTACTCAATTTATTTCATTGTTTTGGAAGTCATTTCAGAAAGGTTTAGGTTCAAAAGTAAACCTTAGTACTGCTTTCCATCTGCAAACAAATGGTCAGGAAGAACGTACAATTCATACCCATGAGGATATGTTAACTTCCCGAGTTATCAACTTCAAATGTAATTAGAATAACCACTTGCTGTTTATTTGGATTGCTTATAGTAATAGTTTCCATTCGATCAGTCAAATGGCTCCAAATGAGGTTCTTTATGGGAGAAGATGTAGATCTCCAATTAGTTGGTTTGAGGTAGGTGAAGCTGGGTTGATAGGACTCAATTTGGTTCATTAAGCTATGGAGAAAGTGAATATTATACAAGAGAGGTTGAAAACAACATAAAATTGCCAAAAATCTTACACCAATGTTAGAAAGAGTGTAAGAGCCTGAAAGTCGGAGAGTTGGAATCCAAAAGAAAATCTTCAAAAATTTTAGATGGACTCCAGCTTTACGAGTCATTCTACGACTCATAGATAGTCCCACGACTTATAAGGATGATTCATAGAGTGCACCCTGGAAGTTGATCATGACCAACCTCAAAGAAAGGTCCTACGACTCGTAATCCTCTAGAAAAGTCATAAACACGACTCGTAAGTAGAATTTAGAGGCCATGTTTCAGAACTTCCTCAAGGTCGAGTCTACGACTTGATAGGACGATCCTTAAAAATTTTTATGGCATAGAAATGACTCGTAACCAAAGTTTAGAGGCTCTCAAGCTTGCAGGTTCTGGGACCTATAGGATAGATCAAATCTACGACCTGTAAATGAGTTGATGAGTCATAATAACGACTCATTTGCAAACTTCAGAGACTTGAATTTAATCCATTTTCTTAGAACTGCAGGATGATCATCTTGACAACTCGTCATCTTCTATACAACCTGTAGGGTCAATCCGTAGGTCAGTTTTAAAGTTTTAATGAAGGATATTTGGGTTATTTCCCAAATTTAGTTCAATGAACCTAGACACAATTATAGATACGTTCAAACCTACATCTATCCAATTCTTTGAAATTTCCCTCATTCTAAATTATTCTTCTAAAAATATCTAAGGCAAGGAACTCAATTCTGTCAAGGTTTTTCTTCAAGCTCAAGCTAGGGTTTTCATATTTCACCAAGGTTTCTTCTCAATCCTTAGTGATTTCAATCAAGGTATGTGGAGATTGATCTATGGGTTCCATTCACCCATGGAGTATTAAATTTTTCTCAAGCTTTCTTTCATTTTACAATTGATTATGAACCCTAGTTTTGATAAATTCCATTGAGCTGTTTAAATTTCATTTTAAATTGATATCAATGATTAATCAAAGCATGTTACTACATGAATTGCATCATTTTAAGTTGAATTATGGATAACCATTCATAAAGGTAATTTCAAGTTATGATTATGAAGTTAAAAATTATTTTCATGAGTTGACTATGAGTTTTAATGATTTTCAATGAAAGTTCTATCTTAAAGTTTGGACTATGATTTTAATTATGAATTTAAGATGATGATCAATGTTATGATCAAAAAAGTTATTATGGTGTGATAAGTCCAATTCTCACACAATAATATTAAAGATGGTGATAAGTACAATTCTCTCTGGAGTTATGGATTCCTATTATATTATGATCATGTTTTATTAGTTTTCATTGGGATATTGACTAAGCACCGAGAGGGCTTATAGGTGGGTTTTAGTTTGGTAACTCAATTATTTACACAAGGAAATCTTAGTAGCAACCTAAAGAACAAAATCTACGTTACCTATGTAAGATTGTCTTCATAGCATAGATAGTCGATTCACATATAGCACAATTGAGTTGGGTAGAGTACCATGATAGAGTATACCCCATCAAGGTAGCCTCCCCCTTCTCGATGAGGGTTTCATCCTATTTCATGTAATATCTCGCATGGTCTTAGGTGTCGATTAAAAGTCTTATCCCACACAACTTAAATGTAAAGTTATGAGTTTATGATAAAGATTTATGATATGCATTGACCATGAGTTTCATATATTTCAAATTCTTTAAGCCTTGCTCATATGTTCATTATGATTGGTCATGCATATTGTGGCATATTGTTCCCGTGCATATCTCTTCATGCATATCTCACATACTTAGTACATACTAATACATATTTTGCCTATATTGTCTCATAATGTAAGGGTGGATGACACTCACGACCATCCTCTTCGTGGCTAGAGTTGCTTTAGATTTCAAGGAGTTGGCGATTTCTCATTCTATCGAGGAAATGACTTTGCTTCTCATTATTTACTTGACTTTTTATTAATTTATTCGGGTGATCTACGAGCTTGTCCAAAGGCCCCATCAAAGACTAGACTAGAGGCATGTTTAGACGCTATTGTGATATAGTCTGGTTGGCCATTGATTGAGTTTCTATCCCTTAGACCCTTTCCTTTGAGTTGTTACTTCTGCTGATATACTATGTTTCCTTACTTTATGTACGCGCTGTATTCTAAGATGGCTTGGTTAGGGTCCCTCGCATCCCAATCATCGTGTCGTGGCTTGGCCCTAGTTTGGGTCATGACAAGGAGAGACTTGGAGTTTTCAGTAAATGATTGGAAGTATTTGAAAGTTTCACCCACAAACAGTGTTATGATATTTTGGAAGAAAGGGAGGTTGAATCCTCGCAATATTGGTCATTACCAGATTATCGAGAGAGTTGGTAATGTTGCCTATGAGCTAGCGCTCTCACTAGAGTTAGATGCCGTTCATCCAGTATTTCATATCTCCATGCTTAAGAATTTCTAAGGAGACCCTTCACTCATTATTCCTACTGAAAACATTGGGGTGAAAGATAGCTTGTCCTATGAGGAGATTCCTATCCAAATTCTTGATCGTCAGGTTCGTAAATTAAGAACCAAAAAAGTTGCTTTAGTTAAATTTTTATGGAAAAATCAATTCATTGAGGAGGCTACTTAGGAAGCCGAGGAGGATATGGAAGAAAAGTACCTGCATTTATTCATCCCTCCTAGTGTTGATATTGAAGGTACTATTCCTATTTCCTATCTTTGAATTAGTGGCTACTTGAGTTTTGAGGAATTGAGTGAGTTATTCTTGAATGTTGATGTTTTGAGTTCTAGCATTATATTCGTGCCCTTATGTAAACCTTGAATTGGTCATCATTCTAGGACGAATGATCCCTAGGGGAAGAAATTGTAACACCCTATGACTCATCATAGTTTCTACGAATCTTAAGTGGGACTCATAGAGTCCAACACACAAAAAAATTTAATGAACTTGAGAACCCTTCTTAAAATCCCTATTGATGATCCATAGGTTCTCCTATGAGCCATACAAAATGGCCCGTAGATCCACCCTTTGAAGAGCCCATAGGATTGTTCCTATGAGTTGTCAAGATGACCCTTAGAGTTGTCTACGGTCCGTAGAAGAGGATCATATGACCCCTTGACACTTAGTCAAATTTCAGTGGTCAAGGACCATTCCTACTCTCATGATCCAACCCCACAGGCCATGACTAGGGTCCGATATGGATGCCCCATATACATATCTATCAGCTGTGGTCATATTGAACTGTAAATAAAATAATATCATGTAACAGAGCCTCACTGGGCGATAACATTTTCATAAACATGTAGCCCTTTTTGTTTGTATCACAACATGACAGGGCACGCAAGCCGACAAGGCTGCCATGACACATTAACATATATCATATATCATGTAGGCCCAGCTGATGCAAACTGACACACACAACCCACATATACATATGTCTACAGACCTCTAAGAATAGTAACAGCAATACACGGCGGGACAGGGCCCCCGCCATACCCCTGAATGCACAAATATATACATTAAGTGACCAGTATCAAATATTAGGCTCCAAAACAGTGAAGCACTTCCGACATAGTTGAGAGGAACTCCTAAGTTGATGGATCTCCAGAAGGAACATCTGTACCTACGGGCATGAAATACAGCCCCCCCCCCCCCCGAGTAAAGCGGGGTCAGTACGATATATGTACTGAGTATGTAAAGCATAACACATCGTAACTGAGATCATAACTGAAATAGGGATGCAGGGGACAAGTATACTAATTAACAAATTACTGTACCTGCACCTTAGGACACGTAATCCTATACACCATCATATACTGTGCTCGACCCTCTAGTGAACTCGATGTTATAATCATATTCTCATATTCACATATCATCGTATCATCATGCATTTCATTTTATCATATCATCATATACGGTATCACATCATCGTATATGGTATCATATCATCGTATACAGTATCATATTCTTGTACACAGTATAATTTTATCACGCATGTCATCATATTACACCCAGTTCACTGCGAGGCTCGGGGTCACAATGTATCACTCTAATCTCATAAGCATGCCTACATAAAGTATCCAACCCTTTAGTGAGGGACTCGGTGAATGGAGTGGTGTACGTCTATAGTGTACCATCATAATATTCATATGTACCCGGCTCTCTAAGGAGGGACTCTGTGTTCCTTCCTTATTTTGCCACATATACTATCACATTACAGCCGGCCCGGGACTTGGTGAATAATCATATCGTCATAACATATAACATATATCACACCTCACGTACGACATCGTCTCCTCGTGCGTGGAACTATACACATCCAGCTCAGGATACGGTGAAAGAAGTAGTAAAACTGTGCACGATAACGTTCCCAGCCCATCGTGGGAGTCGAGGAAGGATGGGTTATAGTATGCACGAGTAGAGTAGTGAGAAACCATATGCAACGAAGTCATTATTTGAGACTCGATGAAATAGTCAAGTGAACCATCACCTGAAGACTAGGGGAGTAATTATCCAAAGTACCCCTTTGGATGTCATTAGGGCTTACATCTGTTGGGGCTTCAGGTATCACAGACACACATCAAGATAATGCCACACCATTTATGCAATCAGAGATATAGTCTATGCAACCAAAACCACAATTTGTCTAGTCTAAGACTCAACTTATGCAATCAAAGGCATTTATCATTTCAAATCCTTTAAAAAGAGGAGTAGGTACCTCCACATACTATTCATTATATAGCAGGCTCGAGAATAATAGTTTGACTACTTTCATACTCTTAATGTTCAGAAGTGATTACAAGTCACGAGTTACTCTCAGAGCTCATAAATGGAATTACCTCTAAACCCATATCATATATCGTTTTACTAAAAATTAAGTCATTCTAAAGGAAAGAAAAGATAGGGTTTACATGTACTGGTTTTCATCACATAGAAGACTTAAAGGCAACGACTCAGCTATTGCAGGAGTTCTAATATCAAGAAGTAAATGAGAGTCTCGACTCATACTCAGGGATTTACGAATGGATTGAATCCCAAATATCATATACATAGCATTTATAGCTTACATCTAAGACATGCCAAAAGAAAAAAAGAATAGCTCTACATACTTATTCCAGAAACACGCCAAAAGAAAGCTTCACATACCTTGTCTGAGTTATTCCTTATCCTGTTCGCCTCGTCGTCCTTTAAACCTATCCAACAGGAGAGTAATATGCATATCAACTCTTCTTAACTTTCCAGCATCTTAGGTTACACCTTAGTATTAATGGAATCTATTTCCTTAGTCGTTTCCTCGACTAGTTCTTTAGTTTGTTAAGGCGTTAACCAAAATTGGGAAGCACCTCCCCTACAATGTGTCCTATCCGAATTTCTAATTAGGTCCCTAAGACCTACATCCAACCAACAACAACCTGCAGCAATTCACACCAATAATATACAACATAAACTCCAAACGACTTATTCAAAATTACAATATCACAATAGGGCGTCTAGCCTTTATTTTGTAATGCCTTTAATTATACGCAACGGGGGGTCATGTGGCTTCGACCAGTAGCACCCTAACCCAAATTAGAACATATTTAGGCCCTGCAACAACAAGCCACACCCTTGCAGCAGCACCTCACAAGAGCAATACTTTATTTCGACGACAATTCAACTATAGCGACTCCAATTTAGTTTGTCTTCAACGCCCAGCATTTCTATACTATTTTCACATTTCCAGCCACACACAAGGTGTATAATACACTCCATAACAATAAAATAAATTCCAAATTGAAAGGATAAACATTACCTTACCCGAAATTGGCCAAAATTGTCAAATCGCAACTCGGAAATTCTTCAAACGCGCTGAACTTGAGCGGGCTGTTTGTGCAACTTCCTCTCTGCCCCAAATTAGATTTTCTCATTATTAAACATTGTCATATAACCACGGGATACCATAACTAATTAATTCACAGAATGAAACGCGGAGGCTTACCTTCAATAGGCCTAACCCGTAGTCTCTCTCTCTTGTCTCCAACGTTTTTCTCTTCTTCTTTCTTCCAAGTTTCCAATTATAAAGCTGAAGTTTTGGTTCCGTAGACATCGTAAAATACATATATACATATCCACGTGCTTAAGGAATACCGTATATAATTAATTCACAGAGGAAAGTTGGAAAACTTACCTTTAAGCTTCCAAAGCCATGGCTGCCTCTCTCTCACGTTTTCTCCCTATGCTTAGCTGATGATTTTGGATAATTGAACAAATGAAGAGTCATATACACATATATATATATATATATATATGAGGTGACACGTGTCAGCCCCTAAGGGTGACACATGTCAGGCCCTTATTGGGCCACCTCAACCATGCGACCAATGGGGTGCTGCCACATGGCAGTGGGGTCCACCTCCCCAAGCAGGTGGGTCACCTGCCTGCTTGAGGTGCTTCCACGTGTCACCCTTCTAGGCTTCCACGTGTCCAATTTTTTTTCCTCCCTCGTGGATTCGTAATCTCATCTTATTTTAAGAGCCTTATGTAATCCATGCTACGCAGGCTTGGTACGTACTCCAATAGCTTAAGTATGTAAGACTTTCAAGTTGGTAGCTTACGTAGGTAAATCGAGTCCTACGACTCATTACTTGGCCTCCAATTCCTTCCGGATTCTTATGATTCCATTTCCAACCTTCTCTACTACGGGGTATCACATCCTCCCCTCCTATGAGTCATTTTGATAGCATCGTAGCATATCCGGCTCACATGATAATGTCCAAGGAACTTATGAGACATTCTGAGTTTAAAAAGGGTGGGGTTTAACACCTACAACCCGTAGAAGGATGCACAAGCCGTAGGAGTTGGTCCATAGACTCCACATTCAGAGGAGATTCTGAAACTTCTCCTACGAGTTAGCAGGGCAGCCCGTACAACAGTCTATGACCTTTAGGAGTTGTTCGTAGACCCACTTTCCTAAATTCCAACAGGTCCTTAGATGTTACACCCCATACTTTGGTACCTTGGAGCGCTTCTTAAGTTTCTGGGAAGGCTCTTAAGTTTCTTAGAAGTAGTCATGTGAGTCGGGTTATCTATAACGCTATCAAATAATCCTAAGGAAAGGAGAACGAGATACTCCATATGAGAGAGGATTGGAAATAGGTTATAAGAATCCGAAAGAAGTTGGAGGTTAAGTAGTGAGTCTTAGGACTCGACTTACTTTTGGAAGCTATTACTTGGGACATCTTACATACTAAGATACTTGAGTACACTTCGAGCTTAAGGAGCAAGGAATACATAGGCTCTTGAAGTGAGACGAGATTACGAGATCATGAAAGAGAAATAAGGAAACGACGTGCCTACTCGAAGCAAGTAGGTGATGCACCTACTTGGACCAGCAGGTGATGCACCTACTTAGGGTCAAGTAGGTGACACACCTACTTGAGGTAGACCCCACTGCCACGTGGCAGTATATTGGAGGCTGCATGGCATGAGGTGGCACCCTAGGGGCTGCCATGTGTAACACCTAGGGGCTGACACGTGTCACCTCCAAAAGTGGTATATATATGCTAAAATTATGACTAAGGAAATAATTTTTCAGCATCTACACTTTAGGAAATTTGGAGAAAACTTGAGGGAGAGAAGAGAGAGTCACGACAGCCATAAGAACAAGGTAGGCCCTCCATTTTCTATCCGTCAATTAATTATTTAAGGTATCCCATGGATACATGACGGGGTTTAATCGCATAAAATTACTATTTGGGGCATAAAAGAAGGGACACGAATAGTGCTCAACTTTCACCATGTTAAGGAGTTTCTGAAGTTAATTTTCAGCAAGTTTGGGAAGCCATTTGTTAAGGTATGGCTTGGTTCTATTCTTTCACATTTTGGTAACTGTTTGGACATGATATGAAGGTGTTAATAATTTAAAATCATGACTTGGAGAAGCACCAAATGTAAAACAAGAAGTCCGCGCAATTTCAGCAAGTTTGAAGGGTTTCCGAGGCGCGATTTGGCGAGTTTGGGCCAATTTCGGGTAAGGTAAAGACTTTTCTTCCAATTTGAAGTTTATGGTGTTGTTATAGGGTGTATTAAACACCTTTTATGCTTATTTAAGTGTAAAAATGTCATAGAAATGTTTAACGTTCGAAGCAACCTAATTTGAAGTTGCTATAGTTAAATTATAGTCGAAATAAGGTGTTGTGCATGTGAGGTGCTGCTGCAGGTGTCTAGTGTTGTGTTGCATGGCCTAAAAGTATTCTAAAATGAGTGTGGGAGCTTCTGGTTGCATACACCCAACCCTCCACTTCGTATAGTTAATGGTTTTGCAAAATGAAAACTAGAAACCCTATTTTGGTATCGTGGTTTCGGGTGAGTCTTTTACAGTTTGTGTTGTATTATGTTGGTGTGAACTTCTTATATATGTGCTTCAGGTTGTTTTTGTTGGTTGTATGTAGTTATTAGTAATGTAATTGGAAATTCGGATAGGGCATATTATAGAGAAGGTGCTGCCCGATTTACGTTAACTCCTTAACTAGTTAAGGAACTAGTCGCGAAGGCGAGCAAGGGGTTGAGTTTTATGAATACTCATATGTAACCTAAGATGATGTAAAGATAAGGGTTGTTGATACTTGCATTACTTTCATGTTACCTAGTTTCAAGGAACGATGAGGCGAACAGGATCAAGAGTAACCCGTAAGAGGTATGTAAAGCCTGTCTCTCTTTTCTTTTGGGCATGTCTTAGATTTAAGTGACAAATGTTATGTGTATGAAGCCTAGGGTAATTTTATTCATGAGCTCTGAACATGATTCATGATTCATAATTCATGCTCACTTCTGAATGTTAAGACTCTTAAAGTAGTTAAGCTCCCATTCCTCAAGTTGTCTATATGCTGAAAAGTAGTGTAGGTAAAGCTAACGTTTCCTTCTTTTGGCATATCTTCAAGTTAAATAGTGAATGATATGAAATTGAGGGTAAAGCTACTCGTAAATTCCAAGTGTAATTCATAGTTCTTATGTACTCCTTGATGAAAGCACTCTTACAGTAATCAAACTAGGGCTTCTCAAGCCTTCCATACGTTAGAAAGGGATGAGTATGTGAAGCTACCCTTTCTTCTCTTTTGGCATGACTTAGATGTAAGTATTATGTATAGGAAATTGGGAGTTATTGCACTCTTAAAACTCTGAGTGTGACTTAAGGCTCTTGTTCACTTCCTACTGGTTAGAACTCCTATAACAAGTTGAGTCATTACTTTTCAATTCTTCCATGTGATAGAGAGTGGTACATGTAAAGCTTGTCTTTTCCTACTTCTAGGAAGACTAGACTCTAGGTACTATAGAACATGGATCTGGAGATAGCTCCATTTATAGATTTTGGATGTAGCTCATGACTTGTACCCACTGTTGAATGATAAGGGCCTTGAAGTAGTTGAACTATGACCCTTGAGCCTACTATAGGTTGAATAGTATTGGGTTGTGTAAGCTCTTATACCTAGGGGCTCTTGAACATGCTTTATGGTGATATCTAAGGGATGTTTGATATGTTGTAGAGTTTTACATGCACGTATATGCATTATGATATATATGGATCGAGCCAAACGTACCTCGACATATCTTGCTATGTAAGGATCAGGCTGTACACTCCATGGCATGTTGTGCTGTTTACGGATTGGGACGTCGTACCTCGGCATTGTTATATGATATACGGATCGGGCCGTCGTACCTTGGCATTGTTATATGATATATGGATCAGGCCGTCGTTCCTCAGTATTTTTACAAGATATGTGGATTGGGCTGTCATTCCTCAGCGTGTACTTTGTATATACATGGATTGGACTATACGTTCTACAGCGTTAATGGTATATATGTTCTTATGATGACAAAAGGATGTAGTTATTACACAAGTCCCCAAATAGGCCAGATATAGTACGTGATGATAGCATGTATGCCTTTATTTTATAAAATATAGGTACGGTAGATGGCTAAATGTTATACTTGCCCCCTGCATCCCTATTTCTGCTATTGTCTAAGTTATGATGTTTTATGCTTTATATATTCAGTACATATATCGTACTAACCCCCCTTTTCTTGGAGGGGAGGGAGGGGCTACATTTCATACCCACAAGTACAGATGTTCATTTCAGGGATCCGCCAACTTAGGATTTCCACTCAGCTATGTCGGAAGTGCTCTACTTTTCTGGAGCCTAGCTTTTGGTGCTGACCTTCTAATGTATATATTTGTTTATTCAAGGGTACGACAGGGGCCCTGTCTCACCATATGTTACTGTTAATATTCTTAGAGGTGTGTAGACATGTGTGTGGGTTATACATGTAAGTGCTGTTAAGTTATATCTACGTGATGTATTATAAATATTAAGATACTATGGCAACCTTGTCGGCTTGCACACCCTTTCATGACAAGATACAAATGAAAGAGGCTACAGTCATATGGAAATGCTATGAACCACTAGGGTTCTTATGTATAGTTCTTATATTGATTGTTACATCTTATAATTAAGTATACGAGGATCCAGGTCAGACCCCAATCGCGGCCTACGGAGTTGGGTCATGACAGAAGTGGTATTAGAACAGTGCGTCCATGGAGTGTCTATAGACCGTGTCTAGTAGAGTCTTGTTTATCGGTGTGTTATGTACCACATCTATAAACAGGAGGCTACAAGACATTTAGGATGTTACCTTTCTTACATAACTAAGACGTGCGATAGAGCCGAGTCATAGGGAATGAAATTCCTCATACTAACCTATGGTTTCAGCAGAAGGACAACAACGATAAAATAAGGTAACTGATGATATTAGAAGTTACTAAGCATGCAGGTAAGTAAAGGCACAAAAGATATATGTCAGGTGAGGTATTGAAGTATAATTGGCATGAAAAGTTAAAAATAGAAAGGAAAAGTAGACAAGGCAGGATAACAGGTGCACTTTGAGTTGGGCAGATGAGGTAAGTCCACTATTTTTTTTACTGTTGCTGATATTGGGTGCCCTATGTGGCTACGGTATTATACGATATGAATATATATGTTGTCCTTGTGAGGCATTATTGGCATTTTCTATGTGCAGGTGTTGAGATAGTATGAAATACAGAGGAAACTTTGCCCAAATTTTCCTAGAAATAAAAGGAGAATGATATATAAGATTGTAATATATCTTGAAAGGTCGATACTGGTGTGGTAAAATGAAGTTGGAAAAGAATTGTGATCCTAAGAAGATGATTTAGAGATGACACCTAGATTTGGATAGAACGACATATTAAGGCACCGGCTGAGTTGATACATCGGGATAAATGGTGATGAGTTAATTACTGATTAGGGTAAATGGAATGTGGCTTTAAATGCACTGCTACATTAAGGATATTACTCGAGTTCCAGTGTTCAAGACTGGAGTTGGTACTGTATATTGAGGATCTAAGCACCTCATGATTGTATTAAGGTTTCATACAAGGGTAACCTAAAGTATAGGTGATGTAAAGGAAGATATGGAAATAGCGCAATATACTAAATAGTTTGGAAAGGACTCATATGCATTTGGAAAATTAGAAATAAACAGACAATGACATGGATACACCCTAAAGGGGGGAAATGGACAAGAGAAGTTCAAGCATAAGATAAAATCAACTGACGCTATCATATATAAATGGGAATACTTAAACTTCAAATGAGATCCCATAAGGGGTGGATGCGATCATACCAGTACTAATGCACCAGATCCCATTAGAACTCTAAAGTTAAGCGTTCTTGGGCAAGAATAGTAATAGGATGGGTGACCTTTGGGAAGCGAAAGAGGAAGGGAAACATAAGTATCCGTACCTATTCCCTACATCTATAAGTAATCCTAATCTTTAGAACTCTGATATTGATTGCTTGATGAAAGTATATGTTATGAAAATGGGATAGAGGAACTCTCCGTATAGTCGGTATAAGATCCAGAGGAAGGTTTTGGTTCACATTTGAGGATGAATGTTCTAAAGGGGGAATGGTGTTATACTCCGTACTTTGGTACCTTGGAATGCTTCTTAAGTTTCTGGGAAGGCTCTTAAGTTTCTTAGAAGTCGTCATGTGAGTTGGATAATCTATAACGCTATCAAATAATCCTAAGGAAAGGAGAAAGAGATACTCTATAAGAGAGAAGATTGGAAATAGGGTTATAAGAATCTGAAAGAAGTTGGAGGTTAAGTAGTGAGTCGTAGGACTCGACTTACTTATGGAAGCTATTACTTGGGACATCTTACATACTAAGATACTTGAGTACACGTCGAGCTTAAGGAGCAAGGAATACATAGGCTCTTGAAGTGAGACGAGATTACGAGCTCATGAAAGAGAAATAAGGAAACGACGCACCTACTCAAAGGAAGTAGGTGATGAACCAACTTGGACCAGCAGGTGATGCACCTACTTAGGGTCAAGTAAGTGACACACCTATTTGAGGTGGACCCCACTACCATGCTGTAGCATATGGGAGGCTGCATGGCATAAGATGGTACACTAGGGGGCTGCCATGTATCACCCCTAGGGGCTTTCATGTGTCACCTCCAAATGATATGTGTATGAAGCGTGGTGTAATTCTATTCATGAGCTCTGAACATAATTCATGATTCATAATTCATGCTCACTTCTGAATGTTAAGACTCTTAAAGTAGTTAAGCTCCCATTCCTCAAGTCGTCTATATGCTGAAAAGTAGTGTAGGTAAAGCTAACATTTCCTTCATTTGGCATGTCTTCAAGTTAAATAGTGAATGATATGAAATTGAGGGTAAAGCTACTCGTAAATTCCAAGTGTAATTCATAGTTCTTATGTACTCCTTGATGAAAGCACTCTTACAGTAAAGTCAAGCCTTCCATACGTTAGAAAGGGATGAGTATGTGAAGCTACCCTTTCTTCTCTTTTGGCATGACTTAGATGTAAGTATTATGTATAGGAAATTGGGAGTTATTGCACTCTTAAAACTCTGAGTGTGACTTAAGGCTCTTGTTCACTTCCTACTGGTTAGAACTCCTATAACAAGTTGAGTCATTACTTTTCAATTCTTCCATGTGATAGAGAGTGGTACATGTAAAGCTTGTCTTTTCCTACTTCTAGGAAGACTAGACTCTAGGTACTATAGAACATGGATCTGGAGATAGCTCCATTTATAGATTTTGGATGTAGCTCATGACTTGTACCCACTGTTGAATGATAAGGGCCTTGAAGTAGTTGAACTATGACCCTTGAGCCTACTATAGGTTGAATAGTATTGGGTTGTGTAAGCTCTTATACCTAGGGGCTCTTGAACATGCTTTATGGTGATATCTAAGGGATGTTTGATATGTTGCAGAGTTTTACATGCACGTATATGCATTATGATATATATGGATCGAGCCAAACGTACCTCGACATATCTTGCTATGTAAGGATCGGGCTGTACACTCCATGGCATGTTGTGCTGTTTATAGATTGGGACGTCGTACCTCGGCATTGTTATATGATATACGGATCGGGCCGTCGTACCTTGGCATTGTTATATGATATACGAATCAGGCCGTCGTACCTCGGCATTGTTATATGATATACAGATTAGGCCGTCGTTCCTCGGTATTTTTACAAGATATGTGGATCAGGCCGTCGTTCCTCGGCGTGTACTTTGTATATATATGGATCGAGCTATACGTTCCACAAAGCTAATGGTATATATGTTCTTATGATGAAAAAAATATGTAGTTATTACACAAGTCTCCAAACGGGCTGGATACAGTTCGTGATGATAGCATGTATGCCTTTATTTTATAAAATGCAGGTACGGTAGATGGCTAAATGTTATACGTGCCCTCTGCATCTCTATTTTAGCTATTGTCTCAGTTATGATGTTTTATGCTTTATATACTCAGTACATATATCATACTGACCCCCCTTTCCTTAGGGGGGGCTGCGTTTCATGCCCGCAGGTACAGATGTTCATTTCAGGGATCCGCCAGCTTAGGATTTCCACTCAGTTATGTCAGAAGTGCTCCACTGTTCTGGAGCCTAGCTTTTAGTGCTGACCTTCTAATGTATATATTTGTTTATTTAGGGGTACAACAGGGGCCCTGTCCCGCCATTTGTTACTGTTAATGTTCCTAGAGGTCTGTAGACATATGTGTGGGTTATATGTGTAAGTTCTGTTCAGTTATGTCTACGTGATGTATTGTAAATATCAATATACTATGAAAGCCTTGTCGGCTTGCACGCCCTTTCATGACAAGACTCAAATGAAAGAGGCTACAGGTATATGGAAATACTATGACCCACTGGGGTTCGTATGTATAGTTCTTATATTGATTGTTACATCTGATAATTAAGTATACAGGGGCAGGTAGGACCCCAGCTGCGGCCTACGGATTTGGGTCGTGACACTTTATTTTTGACTAGGGTACCTACAAGTGACCTTCGACGGTACGTAGAAGTACCCATGGTCCGTATAAAGGCACTTGTAGCGACCAAGACCAAGTTTAATAAGGGGTTTTTGAGTATTTTCCCCACCTTTCCCAAACTTAAATAAGCCAATTTGGACTAAATTTAATCCCTTAGCAGTACTCAATGTGTATTTTCTCTTATTAACACTTAGAAAGTTTGAGAGAACACATTGTAGAGAAGGAGAAGAGCTAGGGTTCAAGAGTTTTGTCACAACCCAAACTAGGGCCTAGAGGTGACACAACGATTAGGATTCTCGAAGAAACCCAACCAAACCTCTCAGAATATTATAAGCATGCATAAGGAAACAATTAAGTGGAAACTCATAAAATGTCCAAGAAGACATAGAATAGCTAGAATGAATCAAGACAACATAGACTCCGTACATATATATCCAATATGCCTCTACAAAACTACATAGATGGGGGCTAGGACTGTTACACCCCGCACTCTTGAGCTCGGAACGTCTTCTTAAGTTCCTTAGACACTATCATGTGAGACGGATAAGCTACGACACTATCAAACAACTCTAAGAAAAGAAGATTGTGATACCTCGCGAGAAGGGAGGTTGGAGATAGAGTCATAAGAATCCAGAAAGAGTTGGAGGCTAAGAAATGAGTCATAGGACTCGATTTACTTACGTAAGACACTAAGTTAAGATTCTTATACACTTAAGTTGCTTAAGGATATATCAAGCTTACGTAGTACGGATTACATAGGCTCTTAAAGTGAGACGAAATTACGAACCCGCGAGGAAGGGAAAAAGACAACGCGTGGCAGCCAATGGAGAAGCGACACGTGGCAGCACCTCAAGCAAGCAGGTGATGCACCTACTTAGGGTCAAGTAGGTGATGCAGCTGCTTGGGGGAGGTGGACCCCGCTGCCACGGGGCAGCCCCTAATTGGCAGCATGACACGGTGGCCAATCATGGCTTGACACGTGTCATCCTTAGGGGCTGACACGTGTCACCCCTTGGGACCACCCATATAAATTATATATATCTGAAACTTCAGCTTGTTCACCAACATTTCCAGCAGCAACGTGAACAAACAAAACCTTAAAGCTAAGGAGAGAAAATTGCGACGGCTTGGGAAACAAATAAGGTAAGTCCCGATTTCGTTCCGTAAATTAATTATATAGTGTATACTACGATGATATGGAAGTATTAGTAGTATAAAATTAGGATTTGGTGCAGCAAAAAACGGACAGCAAGCTGCCACGACGTTACAGCATGCTGAAAATATTTCCGAGGCGC
This sequence comes from Solanum dulcamara, assembly GCF_947179165.1. Taxonomy (NCBI): domain Eukaryota; kingdom Viridiplantae; phylum Streptophyta; class Magnoliopsida; order Solanales; family Solanaceae; genus Solanum; species Solanum dulcamara. The sequence goes on from NC_077239.1 coordinate 32,714,721, forward strand.
GATTTTGGCGAGTTCTAGCCAATTTCGGGAAAGGTAAGTTCTTACCCTCTAATTTGAAGTTTATAATGTTAAACTATGGTATATTACACACCTTAGGACCTGCTGGAATTTGGGAAAAAGGTTTCAAAAGTTCGGCGTTCGAAATAAACAAATTTAGAATCGCTATTGTTAAGTTGTTGTCGAAATAAGGTGTTGTACGCGAAGGGGCTGCTTCTGGTTGTGTTGTGGCGTGTTGCAGGGTCTAAAAGTTCTCTAAATGAGGTGTGGGATCTGCTGGTTGCAGCCACATGACCCTCCGCTTTGCAATTAAAGAATTCGCGAAAGAAAGATTAAAAACTCTAGTTTTTGTATCTTAGTTTCGAGTGAATTGTTGGGGGTTTATATTGTGTAATTTTGGTCATAATATGTATATGTATGGGCTGCTGGTTACATTGTTGGTTGGCTGCAGGTGCTAAGGACATGGTTGGGAATTCGGATAGGGCACATTATAGGGGAGGTGCTGCCCAATTTTCGTTAACATCCTAACTAGTTAAGGAACTAGCCGAGAAGGCGAGCGAAGGGATGAATGTTATGAATACTCGTGGGTAGTCAAAGTTGCTGAAAAGTCTAAGGTTGTTAATACTTGCATTACTTCTATGTTAAATAGGTTTCAAGGACAACGATGTGGACGTGATTAAGAGAAGTCCATACAAGGTATGTGAAGCTTTCCTTTGGCGTGTTTTTGGAATAGATATGTAGAACTATTCTTCTTTTCTTTTGGCATGTCTTAGATATAAGTTATGAATGATATATATACGATATTTGGGGATTCAATCCATTCGTAAATCCCTAAGTATGAGTCGAGACTCTTGTTTACTTCTTGGTATTAGAACTTCTGTAATAGTTGAGTCATTGTCTTTTAGTCTTCTATGTGATGAAAATTAGTATATGTAAAGCCTATTTCTTCTTTCCTTTGGAATGGCTTAACTTTAAGTGAAATGATATATGATATAGGTCTAGAGGTAATTCCATTTATGAGCTCTGATTGCAACTCGTGACTTGTAGTCACTCTTGAACATTAAGAGTCTGAAAGTAGTCAAACTACTATTCTCGAGCCTGCTATATAATGAATAATAAGTGGAAGTACCAGCTCCTCTCCATTTAAAGGCTCTGAAATGGTAAAAGCGTCTGATTGCATAAGTTGAGTCTTTGACTAGATAATTGTGTCTCTGATTGCATAATCGTGTCTTTGATTACATAAACCATGTTTCTGATTGCATAAGCTATATGGCATTGTCTGGATGCATGTCTGTGATTGTTGAGGCCCCAACTGATGTAAGCCCTAATGACATCTAAAGGGATACCTCGGATAATTTCTCCCCCAGTCTTCAGGTGACGGTTCACTTGACTGTTTCATTGAGTCTTAGATAATGACTTAGTTGCATATGGTTTCTCACTACTCTACTCGTACATACTGTAACCCATCCTTCCTCGAGTCCCACGATGGGCCGGGATATGTTATCGTGCACAGTGTTACTACTTCTTTCACCGCGTCCCGGGCCGGATGTGTATAGTTCCACGCACGAGGAGACGATGTCGTACGTGAGGTGTGATATATGTTATATGTTATGACGATACGATTATTCACCGAGTCCCGGGCCGGCAGTAATATGAGAGTATATGTGGTGAAATAAGGAAGGAACACCGAGTCCCTCCTTAGAGGGCCGGGTACATATGTATATTATGATGGTACGCTATAGACGTACACCACTCCATTCACCGAGTCCCTCACTAAAGGGCCGGATACTTTATGTAGGCATGCATATGAGATTAAAGCAATACATTGTGACCCTGAGCCCCATAGTGAACCGGGTATAATACGATGATATACATGATAAAATGATACCATATACGATGGTGTGATACCGTATACGATGATATGATGAAATGAAATGTATTATGATACGATGATATATGATTATGAAGAAGTGATTATAACACCGAGTTCACTAGAGGGCCGGGCACAGCATATGATGATGTGTATGATTTACGTGTCCTAAGGTGCAGGTACAGTAATTCATTTAGTTATTATACTTGTCCCCTGCATCCCTATTTCAGTTATGATCTCAGTTACGATGTGTTATGCTTTACATACTCAGTACATATATCGTACTGACCCCCTTTCTTCGGGGGGCTGCGTTTCATGCCCGCAGGTACAGATGTTTATTCTGGAGATTCATCAGCATAGGAGTTCCTCTCAGCTGTGTCAGAAGTGCTTTACTGTTCTGGAGCTTAAATTTTGATGCTAGTCACTTAATGTATATATTTGTACATTCAGGGGTACGGCGGGGGCCTTGTTCCGCCATATGTTGTTGTTACTATTCTTAGAGGTCTGTAGACATATGTATATGTGGGTTGTTTGTGAGTTAGTTTTGATGTTGCCTATTCGATATGTTGTGAATGTTTTTGTTATAGCAGCCTTGTCGGCTCGCATGCCCTTTCATGATATGATACAAATGAAAGATGTTACATGTACATGAAAAAGTTTTAAACTATTGGGGTTTTTGTATATAGTATCACATCACACACGGTTCAACTTAAGTGTAGTTGATAAATATGCATAGGAGGGTCCAGGTCGGACCTCAGTTGCGGCCTACGGGGTTGGGTCGTGACAGAAGTGGTATCAGAGCAGTTCGTCCTTGGAATGTCTACAGACCGTATCTAGTAGAGTCTTGTTTATCGGTGTGTTGTGCACCACATCTATAGACAGGAGGCTACAGGATATTTAGGATGTTACTTTCTTTCATATCTAAGATCGTGCGATAGAGCCGAGCTATAGGAAATGAAATTCCTCATATTAACCTGCGATTTTAGCAGGAAGACAACGCCGATAGAAGAAAGTAACTGACAATATTGGATGTTACGAAGCACACAGGTAAGTAAAGGCACGAAAGCCCTATGTCAGGTAAGGTATTGAAATGCGATTGACAGATACAATTGAAAAGCGAAAGGAAAGGTAAATAGGAAAGTATAACAGGTGCAGCTCGAGTGGACATAACAGGTAAGTTCATTTCCATACTGTTAATTATGGGCGCCCTGTGCGGCTGCGATATGAGATGATATGACTATATATGTGTGCCCTGTGTGGCTGAGATGTTATACAATATGAATGTATATATGTGTGCCCTGTGAGGCATTGTTGGTATTTTCTGCGTGCAGGTGTTGAGATAGTAAGAAATACAGAGGAAACTCTGCCCAAATTTTCCTAGAAATAAGAGGAGAATGAGATACAGGGCTACAATATGTCTTAAAAGGTTGTCCTCGCAACAATGATGAGATTTGACTAAACAAGTATGGCTGACCTCGAGAAATAAGTTAATTGCTGAGTTAATGGCAATATAAACTAGGAGGACGATACTGGAATAGTAGAATAAGTTAAAAAGGAACTATAAGCCAAAGAAAATGACTTAGAGAGGACTGATAGATCGAGATAAAATGAGATAGTAAGTCATTGCCTAAATTGATACATAAGGATAAACTATGACAAGTGATAGTTGAAGGAAGTAACAGTATGGTTAAGACAAGAGTAAGACAAGAGTACAAAGGGAAAAGAATTGTGACGGATATGAAGTGTTTATAAGATAGCTTGTGAGACATTAAGGACAAGACTACCTAAGAAGGGTAAGTAACCCATAGTAAGAATCGTGAAGAAAGTCAAGCGGTATTATACTATGGGTTTGAATGCGAACAAGGTACCAGGTGAACATAACAAAAACAATTATTAGAATAAGCAAAACTTAGTAAGGAATTAACTAGAAGGTATGATGTGGTCCATGTAAATGGAATGTAAAGATAGGTGTGGAACGGAAAAGCAAGCTATGGAACAAATAAGGAAGATTTATCAAGTTCCATAAGGAAAGTTTCGAATAAAGGTTATATGATGACGAAAAGGATGGCTAGTGCAAGGAAATAAAGGGTAATATGGAATTCCTTACGCCCAACCAAAAATGGAAATGAGTTGAAGGAATAATACAGAAGTTCTAATAGAGGCACTCAAGATAGATGCGATTAATTAAGTATAAGTATCGAACAAAAAGAGACATAGACAGTTACGAACTGGAGGTATAGTACGATGAAAAAGTAATAAGATAAGGCCCCTACTACCACGAAATTGATATGGTTTTAAGAAGGATTAGAAATGAGCCTTAGGCACACGACAAAGGTGCAAGCTCAGGAGGCGTAAAGAAGTATGGTGTACACGTGACTCCACTCTAATGATTAGTGGTATCCACTGGAATAAAGTTAGTATAATGATGAAGCTCGAAACATGAGTCATTAAAGTATAAGTACACTCGAGTGGGGAATGTGCACCAATTATGAGCCCTTCCTAATTACTGGTTTGGATGAATGGAATGTGGCTTTGAATGCACTGCTACATTACGGATACTACTCGAGTATCAATCATTAGATGAGACTCGATTTGAGATATTCCAAATATTAAAGCACCCTACGGTTGTGCTAGGGTTTCCTAGAAAGGCAACCTAACGTGGGGATGATTTAACAAAAGGTGTAGATATGGTACAGCCCGTTAAATATGTTAGAATAGAATCATTCGCGTGTAAATAGCTGAAGATATACGGAGAATGACATAGGTACACCCTAAAAGGGGGGAAGTGGACAAAAGAAATACAAACGTAAAAGAAAATCAATTGATGCTATCACATGTAAATGGGGACGCTTAAACATCAAACGAGACCCCGTAAGGGATGGATGTGATCATACCCAAACTGATGCACCGGATTCCGTCAAAACTCCGAAGTTAAGCGTGCTCGAATGAGAGTAGCACTGGGATGGGTGACCCCATGTGAAGTGAGAAAGAGAACAAAACAGGTATGACAAAAAGAGATTACAAAGGCGTGTTAGTACAATAACACATATAGAATAGAGTAAGCCAAGAGCAGAAAAGATTATGACTGAAATATAACGCACCTCGTGAAAATGGCACAAGCATAGTTGTGCAGCTTATGAATATTGGCATACTAAGAGCGAGGTCAAATGATTACTCGATAAAAGAAAGTCAGTAATAACAATGTGATTGCCATATTTAGAATCTATTCAGGAAAAGTGTAAGATGGTTCGAGGCAGAACTATTCAGATATAATCGGTATTAAGGACAAGAGCCATAGTGGAGCCTTGACCTCGACTAAAGGAGGTAAGCCACTAGTATAGCAATGCTAAGCAATTTTCTGGAATGCTCTATGTCCGTACACACGTTTATGTAAGGATTACAATATGATGTATGGTAAGAAAATTGGAGAAAAGATCTGAGTAAAAGAGAAAGATAGCATACCTAAGGTATTACAAGTTGGATTAAGAGGAGTTGTACAATAACTTAAGTTAAAAGAAGCATCAGCAGTCTGATAGCCTATCTCAGGGAATGGAAACCCCGACTCAGAGGTGGAAAGCAGTTAATATGTATTATAGTATGAGCTGACCTCGCATTCTAAGGAACTGGGAGTTCATACGGGCTATGGTAGATGGGCTGATAGAATCAACCTGTTCCCCTCCAGTTAGAAAGGCATATTCAGCTAAGGGTTCTGCAAAATAACATAGTAGGGAAACAATAAGATTTCACGGAGTCCCCACATATATTATCTCAGATAGAAAAGTTCAATTTACAGCTAACTGCTGGAAATTATTTCGAAAGGGATTGAGGAACCCAGATGAATCTTAGTATGACATTTTGCCCTTCGATTAAGGGACAGGCCCAGATGGGATCCACTAAATTATTGATGAAGTAAAGCTTATTCCGGAACAAGATATCGATTAGCAGCCTAAAGTCAGCAAGAAGGGGATACATTGATCTCTCGTAGGGAATTTTTAGAATAGATAAAGCTGCCTATGAGTGGGACCTACCGTCCGATTTGAAACAATACATTCAGTTTTCACAAATCAATGCTCCATAAGAATGGGAACGATGCTCCCAGAATATTTCCCATGGAGGAGGTCCACGTAACAGGGAGTTATCCTACGAGGGGCAACCTATCTCGATTCGGAATCAGTAGATTAAACGGGTTGCGAACTAAGGACATAGCTTCCATCAAGGTACTGTGGCAGAATAAGAATCGTGAAGACATAAACTGGGAGGTTGAAAAGGACATGAAACACAAGTGTCCGTACCTATTCCCGATGTATACGGATAGCCCCAGTCGTGGAACTTGTAAATTAATTACTTGGACAAAACTGTATGCCATTCCAGTAGAAAGGCATCTCCCTATGATCCGTATAAAGTCTTAAGGAAAGTTTTATTCAACATTCGGGGACGAATGTTCTAAAGGGGGGAAGGATGTTACACCCCGCACTCTTGAGCTCGGAACGTCTTCTTAAGTTCCTTAGACACTATCATGTGAGACGGATAAGCTACGACACTATCAAACAACTCTAAGAAAAGAAGATTGTGATACCTCGCGAGAAGGGAGGTTGGAGATAGAGTCATAAGAATCCGGAAAGAGTTGGAGGCTAAGAAATGAGTCATAGGACTCGATTTACTTACGTAAGACACTAAGTTAAGATTCTTATACACTTAAGTTGCTTAAGGATATATCAAGCTTACGTAGTACGGATTACATAGGCTCTTAAAGTGAGACGAAATTACGAACCCGCGAGGAAGGGAAAAAGACAACGCGTGGCAGCCAATGGAGAAGCGACACGTGGCAGCACCTCAAGCAAGCAGGTGATGCACCTACTTAGGGTCAAGTAGGTGATGCAGCTGCTTGGGGGAGGTGGACCCCGCTGCCACATGGCAGCCCCTAATTGGCAGCATGACACGGTGGCCAATCATGGCTTGACACCTGTCATCCTTAGGGGCTGACATGTGTCACCCCTTGGGACCACCCATAGAAATGATATATATCTGAAACTTCAGCTTGTTCACCAACATTTCCAGCAGCAACGTGAACAAACAAAACCTTAAAGCTAAGGAGAGAAAATTGCGACGACTTGGGAAACAAATAAGGTAAGTCCCAATTTCGTTCCGTAAATTAATTATATAGTGTATACTACGATGATATGGAAGTATTAGTAGTATAAAATTAGGATTTGGTGCAGCAAAAAACGGACAGCAAGCTGCCACGACGTTACAGCATGCTGAAAATATTTCCGAGGCGCGATTTTGGCGAGTTCTAGCCAATTTCGGGAAAGGTAAGTTCTTACCCTCTAATTTGAAGTTTATAATGTTAAACTATGGTGTATTACACACCTTAGGACCTGCTGGAATTTGGGAAAAAGGTTTCAAAAGTTCGGCGTTCGAAATAAACAAATTTAGAATCGCTATAGTTAAGTTGTTGTCGAAATAAGGTGTTGTACGCGTAGGGGCTGCTTCTGGTTGTGTTGTGGCGTGTTGCAGGGTCTAAAAGTTCTCTAAATGAGGTGTGGGATCTGCTGGTTGCAGCCACATTGTTACACCCCACCCTTTTTAAACTCGGAATGTCCCTTAAGTTACTTAGAAGTTAGCATGTGAGCCACTTAAGTTACGACACTATCAAACGGCTCTAAGGAAGGGAGAATGTGATACCCCATACTAGAGAAGGTTGGAGATGAAATCATAAGAGTTCGAAAGGAATTGGAGGTCAAGTAATGAGTCGTAGGACTCGATTTACCTATGTAAGCTACTAAGTTAAAAGTCATATGCACTTGAGCTACTTAAGCATATATCAAACTTACGTAGCACGGATTACATAGGTACATAAAATAAGACGAGATTACGAGCCCACGAGGAAGGGAAAAAAAAAAGACGACACGTGGTAGCCAATGAAGAAGCGACACGTGGCAGCACCTCAAGCAAGCAGGTGATCCACCTGCTTGGGGGGTGGTGGACCCCACTGCCACGTGGCAGCCCATAGTTGGCAGCATGATACGGTGGCCCAATAGGGGCTGGACACGTGTCACCTCTTGGGGTTGACACGTGTTACACCCTAAAGCCACATATATATGTTGATATATATCATATACTTCAGTTATCCATCAAAACATCAGCCAACTTAGAGAGAAAAAAACGTGAGGGAGAGAAATAGAGAGGCAGCCATGGTTCTTGAAGTTTAAAGGTTTGTTTTCCAATTTTCTTCCGTGAATTAATTATATACGGTGTACCTTAAGTACGTGGATATGTATATATGTATTTTAAGACCTTCATGGAAGTAAAACTCCAGCTTTGCAATTGGAATTTGGAAGAGAAAATAAGAGAAAACGTTAATTAATAAACCCGTTTTTGGAAGGGACAGTGGTTAGTAATAATCGTATAACTTCTTGTGTACAGATTCGTTTCAAGTGATTTAATATGTTTTGGAAAGGTATTTCGTGGTTCTATAACTTTCATTCAGACTCCAAAATCCAGTTCCACTTGTATCAGCTTGAAAAGTGGTGATGAAGTGTAGAGGAGGTACTGCTCAAATTTGGTTTTGGAAATCCTACACGGACAGCTGTGAGTATTTTGGTCATATCTTTTTGTACAAAATTGATGTAGGGATGATTCGAAATTGTTTGCGACCCTAATACACATGTATATAACTTTCATGAAGGACGTAAATCCTGTTTCCCTCCATTACCCCTTCGAAACGAAGCGACAAGGTAAAACAGTAAGCTGTCCAGATTTCACATTTTGGATAGTTTTGGCGAGTTTGACAAGTTTAACGTAAGGTAAGGTTTCTTCTTTAAATTTGAGCTTTATTTGTTCTGATGGAGCATGTTACACTCCCTATTGGTGGCTGGAAATATGAAAATGGCTTAGAAATACTTGGCGTTCGGAATAAACTAATTTGTAGTCGTTATAGTTGAATTGTTGTCGAAATAAAGTGTTGTTCTTGTGAGTTGCTCTGCAGGGGTGTGGCTTGTTGTTGCAGGGCCTAAATATGTCCTAATGTGGGTTATGGTGCTGCTGGTAGAAGCCACATGACCCCTTGTTATGTATAATTAAAGGCGTCACAAAATAAAGGCTAGACGCCCTATTTAGATATCATATTTTTGGAATAAGTTGTTTGGAGTGTATGTTGTATATTGTTGGTATGAATTGCTGCAGGTTGTTGTTGTTGGTTGGCTGTAGGTCTTAGGGACATGATTGGAAATTTGGATAGGGCACATTATAGGGGAGGTGCTGCCCAATTTTCGTTAACGCCTTAACAAACTAAAGGACTAGTCGAGGAAACAACTAAGGCAATAGATTCCATTAACATTAAGGCGTAATCCAAGATGCTGGAAAGTTAAGAGTAGTTGATATTCGTATTACTTTCATATTGAATAGGTTCGGAAGACGACGAGACGAGCAGGATAAAGGGTAACTCCCAAAAGGTATGTAAAGCTTTCTTGTGGCATGTTTTGGTATAAGCACGTACAATTATCTTTCTTTCCTTTTGGCAAGTTTTAGCCTTAAGTGAAGTGTGTGTGGAATGTGGGGATAATTCCATTCCCAAAACTCCAAGTATGCCTCATAACCCATGTCCACTGCTTAGTATTGGAATTTCTGCAAGAATTGAGTATTACCTAGTAAGGCTTCTATGTATTAAACACTAGTATTTGGAAAGCTATCTCTCATTTCCTTTGATACGTGTTTGGTACGAAAGTGAGATTATGATGCCATAATGATTCACCGAGCCCCATGATGGGCCGGGTATGAAATATGTGTATGCAGATCCCATAAAGAAAAGTACAGACCATATATAGTTTATTCTCTTTCTTCTTCTGGCATGTCTTAGTTGTAGGTTAAACATGATATGAGTTCCGGCGTAACTCCATTCTTAGCATCTCTTATTTACGTCTGAATATCGAACTTTTATAATAATCGAACTATTTCCCTGGAAACTTTTATATGTTAAAAAGGTAACAAATGTACAGGCTCCAAGTCTTACAGACTATATGTTAACAAATGTTCTGGTTCCATAAGCGATTTGGCTTTACTTTAGTACATGTCTAGGAGCCCCGAGATTATAATTGAGACAGCCCATAATGGCATTTAGAGGACACTCGAGATGACTACAACGCTACTCGGGTTCTCAAATAAAAGCTTAACTTTCTTATTCTGTCGAGTCTCTGATAATGATTTAAATTGCATATAGTTACTCACTACTCTACTCGTGTATATTGTAACACTTCTTTCCCTGAGTCTCGGGCCAGGATATGTTCTCGTGCACAGTTCACTGCATTATTCACTGAGTCCCTCAATAGAGGGCCAGGATACGTGTATAAATATATGATGATGAGTTGTAATAAGGTGGTGATGGCACTGGGGCCATGATGGTTTTACAGAGATGATTTTACAGAGATGATTCACCGGACCCCCGAAAGGGCCGGCTATATGATATGACTCGAACATGCATGCTTTTGTAATTCATAAAGTACAGGTACAAGTTTCTGAATTGATATCTTATCCCCTGATTCTCCATCTCAGATATGTTTCAAGTTGTTTTATATTATGTTTTACATACTCAGTACACATATCGTACTGACCCCCTTTCTCGGGGGGCTGCGTTCATGCCCGCAGGTACAGATACAGATTTTGGGAGTCCGTCAGCTTAGGATTCCATGCAGCTCAGCTGGAAGAGGCTTCATTGTATCGGAGCCTAGTTTTTGATACTGTCCACGGATGTATAGAAATTGTTTTATCCATTCAGGGGTACGGCGGGGGCCCTGTCCCGCCATATGTTATCATTTATATGTTTAGAGGTCTGCAGACATGTATATGTGGGTTGTGTATGTCAGTTTGATTAAGCTGGGTCTACATGATATATGATATATATTATTATGTTATGGCAGCCTTGTCGGCTTGCGTGCCCTGTCATGTTGTGATACAAACGAAAAGGGCTACAGTTTATGAAAATGTTATCGCCAGTGGGGCTCTGTTACATGATATTGTCTTATTTACGATTCAATGTGACCTCAGCTAATAGATATATGTACGGGGGGTCCAGGTCGGACCCCAGTCGCGGCCTACGGGGTTGGGTCGTGACAGAAGTGGTATTAGAGCAGTTCGTCCTCGGAGTGTTTGCAGACCGTGTCTAATAGAGTCTTGGTTATCGATGTGTTGCGCGCCACATCTATAAACAGGAAGCTATAGGACATTTAGGATGTTACCTTTCTTCTACATCTGAGATCGTGCTTTAGATCTAAGTCATAGGAAAAAATTCCTTATACTAACCTTGGATCTTAACAGAAGGATGACACCAACAGAAGAAAGTAATTGATGACATGGAAAGTTACAAAGCACGCAGGTAAGTAAAGTGAAGGCACGGAAGATATCCGTTAGGTAAGGTAGTGAAGTATTATTTGAAATGTAAAGCTGAAACCTGAAGGGAAAGCAGTCAGGAAGTGCAATAGTTGTAGTTTGAAGTTGGACATATGAGGTAAGTCTAATATTTTTATATTATTGTTGACGTTGAAAGCCCTGTGTGGCTGCGATAAAAAAAATGACATTGAAAGCCCTGTGCGGCTGTGATATGACATGTAAATATATATGCTGGCCCTGTGAGGCATTGTTGGTATTTTCTGCATGCAGGTTTTGGGATAAGTAAGAAATGTAGAGGAAACTCTGCCGAAAGTTTCCCAGAACAAGAAAAAGGAAGTAAAGCATAGATTCTTGAGATGCCCGAGAAATTGATACCAAATACCCCTACTGTGTTTAACTAAAACTGTAAGAGGTATCTTTCAGGTCGCCGACAAGGGGCACTTTTTTTTTACTTGAAGAATTCTATTTCGGAGTAACAAAAGCTTAATTAAGTAGTAAAGTTCAGACTACGGTATCTCCAGCCGTATTTGTACTGTAGAAATATAAACAGAGGGCTCAGGGTGAAGGATAAGATGTCCCGCGAATGAGTTTCACTCTTTTTGAAAAAAAAAATCCAAGCCCTCAACTCCTAATTGTAAATTAGATGAGTTGTTCATAACTCGAGGATAAACTCAGAAGGAGACCAGGTAGGTTAAGTATTAGAAGAAGTACTGTGATGTTTAAGAGGTTCTGTTTTCTTCCAACAATGATTGAAAGAAGGGTTACGATAACAGCTTATAGTTCTCCACCGACTAATTGAGGGAAAGAGCTTTAGACAGAAGCACCTCAAGGAGGTGTCAGGAACTAAACAGGAATACGAATTAAAAGGGGGATATGTAAGTATGAACTGAACAGTGTGATACGAGTATGCAGGGATAAATTGGAACCACTAGTAAGATGCACTTCGTACGCGTTGCCTAAGTTAAAGGCCTGCATTGAGAACGGAGTAAGAGCATGGGGCTTAAGATACAAAGAAATGACGCGTATACACAACGTCGCTCCAAAAATAGTGGAATCCTTAAGGGACGAGGATGGAAAACTTAAGGAACAAATGACGTAACTTTTATTCGTCCCAAGAAACAAAGGATATAGGTTGGGACAAAACCACTACTTCGAGAAAACCTAGAATAGTTATCGTCAGAATACTAGCACTACCTAATAGGGATTGGAACAACTACAGGTGCTAAGTAATTCTTGGAAAAAGAAAAAGTAGAAGGTGGCCTTGGACAAGTTGTTCCCTAGGTCACATTGTTCAAGTACTGATTAGTAGATAAGACATTATGTTAGATATGGAAAGGTTCTATCGCTTCGTAATTTAATCAAGGCTCCGTACACGGATAGTCAGATTATAAACATGCAGATAAATAAAGACATGATGTGGTACCAAATAGATTGGTGAAAGGAATTGGACAAAAAATTAGACTGGACATAGAGACTTAGAACAAAGTACAAATAGAGGAAAGTGCGGGTACCCCCTAAAGGGGGGAAGTTAATGAGAAAATGGCAAAGGTAGGAGGAGGCAGTTGATATAGCAATAAATGTGAGATAGACGTCTAAACTTTGATAAGATATCTTGCTAAACCAAGTTGGAAAGCTCCGGAAGTTACCAATAATTGGATGGAAGCCGGAATGCGACATAAGGTAGCGTTAAGAAGTTTGTGACGAGACCCTGAACAACATAACACTAGAAGGTGGTTGCGGATAAAAACACAAAAAAATGTAACCATGGAAGGATATCGGATAACTCAAGAGACACTACGAGGGATAATGACAACATGCTAGACCAAAAAGCCAAAATGTTGGCTATAGAGTTTATCGCAAATGATGTTGTGATAAATGTATAACCAAGGACAAAGGAATAGAAAGCCTCCTGTGGTAGAAAATGAGAAGAACACAAAATGAATAAAGGATAGGGGAGCTCATATGTGAAATTCCATTAAAGATATGCCAGCTAATAATAGCCAAAACTCAAAATGGCTCCAAAGGTTACTATATAAAAGAACTTTAGCGCTACTCAGTAGCCCACCCTAATGAATGGGTGCGTACAGAAAGGGGGGGGGATACAATAGGGGAAGTTAAACCAAACTGACCAAAAAGGGACATGGTCATAGCGGAACTAAAGGTCTATGCCGATACTGGTCGTAAGATAACAAAGGAAGGACAGGGAAAAACATAAAGACTCGCGAGACAACACTAAGGTAAATCTTGGGCTAAATTGAGTGCCCGCACATCGTAGAAAGGATTACAGTAAAACGATACACGAAGACTTCCCAGGAAGGTCACCCATCCCAATATTACTCTCGCCCCAGCACGCTTAACTTCAAAATTCTGATGGAACTTAATGCGTTAGTGCTGGTGGGATCCCGCGAGATGGAGGAATCTGAACTAGTGATGGTGAAACGATATGAGATTATGTACCCAGAGTATTATAAGATACGTTAAGGCAATTGTAACAAGGGTTTAAGCAAAATAAGAAGGATTAGCTAATTGCTAATTGACGACGCACTTGAATGCCACAGTTCTTCAACATAGAACCAGTTAACGAGTGGAAAACCACAGAATAACTATATAGGCTAGTTAAAGTTCTAAAGAAAGTCGAGAAAAACTATACGAAGCTAAGGATTCCCAAATTATCAACGTCACCATGCACCTATTCTAAACTTTTCAAGAGTAGGGTGCTATGCGGGTTATTGCGAGAAGGCTAACGAATCAACCCCTTTGCTTCCAAGCAAGACCACCTATGCAACTGGAACTAGGTGAAGCTATATGACAAGGAAGTAGTAAGATTCCGTGAAGTTCCCCAACTAATATCTCAGATAGAGGAACTTCAAATATGGTTAACGTTTGGACCTCGGTCCAAGAAGAGGTCGAGAGCACAGACAAACCTTCATACCGCATTTACCTCGGGCTTCTGAATAGACTGAGCATACTATCAACTGCTAAAAAATATATTGCGAGCTTATGAGGTTGGCTTAAGTGTAGCTAGGACTATCGTCCATCAATTATTAGGTTTGCCTACGAGAAGGGCTACCATTACAGTATCCAAATGACCCCCTACAAGATGTTGTAAGGAAGCGCCTATAGGTCCCCCTGATGGGAAAAAGACTAAGCTGGTAGGCCAAACAAGATTAAGCAAACTATTGACTAAAAGCCCAGAGTCGGCAGGAATGATATACAGATAATCGACATCGACATTCAAAGTTCAAATGGATGATTGGATGTTCATAACGGAGTCACCCAGAAAAGGGGACTTAACCCAAAATATGTTAGAAGGTATCAAGTTACTCATAAGGTGGGCAATGTGACTGGTAATTTAAGCTTACCACCTGATTTGGAAACCATACGCCTAGTCTATTAAATATAAATGTTTCGCAACTGTACTGGTGATCCACCCATAGTATGTTTCATAAATGAAGTCCATGAGATGGAAGAGTTATCCTATGAGGAGAAATTTATTGCCATCTTGGATTGGCAAATTAGAAGGTTGCGAACTGAGGACGTGCCTTCCGTCAAGATACTGTGGCAAAACCAAAACCAGAAAAGGGATGACCTGGGAAATTGAAGAGGATATAAAACACAAGTATTTGCACCTATTCCCAATATTTACAGGTAACCCCGATTCCTGAAACACGTATATGAAATATTGGTATGGAAGTACGTGTTAAGAAAATAGCAATGAATCTCCCTACGATTTGTATAAGGTGCTAAGAGAAGTTTTAGCTAACATTCGGGGACGAATGTTCTAAAGGGGGGAAGGATGTTACACCCCACCCTTTTTAAACTCGGAATGTCCCTTAAGTTACTTAGAAGTTAGCATGTGAGCCACTTAAGTTACGACACTATCAAACGGCTCTAAGGAAGGGAGAATGTGATACCCCATACTAGAGAAGGTTGGAGATGAAATCATAAGAGTCCGAAAGGAATTGGAGGTCAAGTAATGAGTCGTAGGACTCGATTTACCTATGTAAGCTACTAAGTTAAAAGTCATATGCACTTGAGCTACTTAAGCATATATCAAACTTACGTAGCACGGATTACATAGGTACATAAAATAAGACGAGATTACGAGCCCACGAGGAAGGGGAAAAAAAAAGACGACACGTGGTAGACAATGAAGAAGCGACACGTGGCAGCACCTCAAGCAAGCAGGTGATCCACCTGCTTGGGGGGTGGTGGACCCCACTGCCACGTGGCAGCCCATAGTTGGCAGCATGATACGGTGGCCCAATAGGGGCTGGACACGTGTCACCTCTTGGGGTTGACACGTGTTACACCCTAAAGCCACATATATATGTTGATATATATCATATACTTCAGTTATCCATCAAAACATCAGCCAACTTAGAGAGAAAAAAACGTGAGGGAGAGAAATAGAGAGGCAGCCATGGTTCTTGAAGTTTAAAGGTTTGTTTTCCAATTTTCTTCCGTGAATTAATTATATACGGTGTACCTTAAGTACGTGGATATGTATATATGTATTTTAAGACCTTCATGGAAGTAAAACTCCAGCTTTGCAATTGGAATTTGGAAGAGAAAATAAGAGAAAACGTTAATTAATAAACCCGTTTTTGGAAGGGACAGTGGTTAGTAATAATCGTATAACTTCTTGTGTACAGATTCGTTTCAAGTGATTTAATATGTTTTGGAAAGGTATTTCGTGGTTCTATAACTTTCATTCAGACTCCAAAATCCAGTTCCACTTGTATCAGCTTGAAAAGTGGTGATGAAGTGTAGAGGAGGTACTGCTCAAATTTGGTTTTGGAAATCCTACACGGACAGCTGTGAGTATTTTGGTCATATCCTTTTGTACAAAATTGATGTAGGGATGATTCGAAATTGTTTGCGACCCTAATACCCATGTATATAACTTTCATGAAGGACGTAAATCCTGTTTCCCTCCATTACCCCTTCGAAACGAAGCGACAAGGTAAAACAGTAAGCTATCCAGATTTCACATTTTGGATAGTTTTGGCGAGTTTGACAAGTTTAACGTAAGGTAAGGTTTCTTCTTTAAATTTGAGCTTTATTTGTTCTGATGGAGCATGTTACACTCCCTATTGGTGGCTGGAAATATGAAAATGGCTTAGAAATACTTGGCGTTCGGAATAAACTAATTTGTAGTCGTTATAGTTGAATTGTTGTCGAAATAAAGTGTTGTTCTTGTGAGTTGCTCTGCAGGGGTGTGGCTTGTTGTTGCAGGGCCTAAATATGTCCTAATGTGGGTTATGGTGCTGCTGGTAGAAGCCACATGACCCCTTGTTATGTATAATTAAAGGCGTCACAAAATAAAGGCTAGACGCCCTATTGAGATATCGTATTTTTGGAATAAGTTGTTTGGAGTGTATGTTGTATATTGTTGGTATGAATTGCTGCAGGTTGTTGTTGTTGGTTGGCTGTAGGTCTTAGGGACATGATTGGAAATTTGGATAGGGCACATTATAGGGGAGGTGCTGCCCAATTTTCGTTAACGCCTTAACAAACTAAAGGACTAGTCGAGGAAACAACTAAGGCAATAGATTCCATTAACATTAAGGCGTAATCCAAGATGCTGGAAAGTTAAGAGTAGTTGATATTCGTATTACTTTCATATTGAATAGGTTCGGAAGACGACGAGACGAGCAGGATAAAGGGTAACTCCCAAAAGGTATGTAAAGCTTTCTTGTGGCATGTTTTGGTATAAGCACGTACAATTATCTTTCTTTCCTTTTGGCAAGTTTTAGCCTTAAGTGAAGTGTGTGTGGAATGTGGGGATAATTCCATTCCCAAAACTCCAAGTATGCCTCATAACCCATGTCCACTGCTTAGTATTGGAATTTCTGCAAGAATTGAGTATTGCCTAGTAAGGCTTCTATGTATTAAACACTAGTATTTGGAAAGCTATCTCTCATTTCCTTTGATACGTGTTTGGTACGAAAGTGAGATTATGATGCCATAATGATTCACCAAGCCCCATGATGGGCTGGGTATGAAATATGTGTATGCAGATCCCATAAAGAAAAGTACAGACCATATATAGTTTATTCTCTTTCTTCTTCTGGCATGTCTTAGTTGTAGGTTAAACATGATATGAGTTCCGGCGTAACTCCATTCTTAGCATCTCTTATTTACGTCTGAATATCGAAC